>NC_090998.1:95895000-96565000 GCF_041146395.1 Eulemur rufifrons
AACCAGACAGCCCTGCATGAAAATTTAAACACCGAGAGAGAAGAGCCGGGGAAGCCGCAGGGCAGACCGCGAGTCCCGCGGGGCAGAGGCGGCGTCCCCCCCACCGCGTGCCCCACCTGCATAAGCTTCTGTTATTCCGCCCTGTCTGACGCCGAACACTGCCACCCGCTCTCTGTCACCACCTCCCCTGTGCTGGCCACACCGCTGTCCCTTCCTGGCAGCACTCAGGGACCTGAGATTCTTAATGCCAGACTCCACCTTCAACATGGACAGCCAGACGGCAGCTTGGAGGGCTCGGGCAGGCACGAGTCTCCCAGGCCCCTTCCCAGTGTCCTCGCTGGGACCTCAGAGCCAGAACCGGCCAGTGTCATGCGGTGGAGGTGGCGGGTGTCCCTGCCCGCGGACGCATGAAGGAGCCGTGGACAACCCTGACCTGTTTGTCCTGCGTCCGGCCATAGCTGTGAAGACCAGGTGCCAACACGAGGAAGTACAATACAGTCGCAGCAAATGGGGACGGTGGCCCTGGGAAGTCCCCCAGGCCACGTGGCAGATTTGTGCCAGCGGGAGGACAGCGCTGCACCTGTGGGAGCTGTCGCCCAGTGCAAGCCACGCCTCGCCCGGCTTAGCTCGGGGGGCCTCTGGGTGGGCTCCCAGCGGTGCAGGGGGCTCTGTCCTGCTCCCCGCAAGGGATCCCTGGGGCGGCGTTTCCTTCTCCCAGCCCAGATGGGCAGGACCAGCCCAGACAGAGACGGCTCCCGGCTGCGCCTTCCGGGGCCCGTTTCCTGTTCGTGGAGCACCTGGGGATAAGCTCCAAGGAGGCCCTGCCTGTTCTCAGAGGCAGGGCGCACCCTCACGGCCACCCAAGGGTGACCTTCGTGACAGACCAGAGTCCACAGCACCAGCAGCCCCAGGCCGGGCCACCCAGCGCACTCGCCCACACGCCCCGGGCCTTCCCGGGTGCAAACCGCACAGGGCAGACCACACAGGGCGCTCCACGGAGCCAGGACAGCCCTCCCGGCACCCCAGCTGGCCACAGCCGGGAGAAACCTCTGCGGGCCACAGCATGGGGACCCCGGGCCACAGCATGGGGACCCCGGGCCGCAGAAGCCGTGGCCTGCGGGTGAGTGAGGAGGGAGCGGCCACCTCTGCACTGGGGACTCCACCCACCTGCAACGCAGGAACATCCCCGGGCAGGCGCCCCCCACACTCCAGGTCTTCCCCTTCCGTGCAAACCCAGCCCTGCACGGAGCTCCACAACCCACGTCCCACTGCTCGACGGTGGACCCCCAAGTGCCTCGTCCAGTGAGGGGAGCCCGTAAGAACAAAGGCGGAGCTCCCGGAGCACGGAGAAATTCTGGCTTGGCTGGAACACCAACAGCAACAGCCGCCTGGACTGCAGCCTGCTGCAGATCTGAGACTCGGCCTCCACGATCGCATGAGCAAATGCCTTAAATGTGGATGGGGGTGGACGGTGGATGGAGGGTGGATGGGGGGTGGAGGGTGGATACAGGGTCTTGCAGGTGAAGGAACAGCCCCTTCCTGAGCTCCGCCAGGGCCCCAGGAGCCTTTACAGTGGGGCAGGTGAGCGACAGCTCCCAGGCACCTGCTCCCTGGGCCTGGAGTCGCGGGAGGGAAGCAGGAAAGGTGCGGCGAGCCCTGCATGGCGGCTGCGGCAGTTGCAGAAACGCACCCCCCCCCCCGGCCCCTCGCGGCTGCCACGGTGGACAAGGGCCGTCTTCCGAGGCTCCTGGGCGGGTCCCTCAGAAAGGTCCCCTTCCTGGCCCTGGGTGTCCACCGGCCGTCACCGCTGTCCTAGCCAGTGAGCGGCTCCGGATGCGCCCACAGCTCGGACTGACACGGATCCTGGGCCTGGGGGTCTGTGAAACACCCGGCGTGATTTCCATTAACGTGTCCTATTTTGGCATCTTAAAGAGAGTGGAAGTTGATTTCAGTACAACATCCTATGGGGAAATTAGTTCATTTTGCTAACGTATCTTAATAATTACAGTGACATCAAGGTTAATTGCTTAATCTGGACTGCCACAGAGCAGGCCACCGAATTCCCCACGCAATCTGTGCTATAATTAGCACCGCGGTGTCCATATTTAGAAGCCGCTTTCACCGGAACAGCAGAACAGGGCGAGGTGATCGACGGGAGTGGCAGAGAGGACACTGGGCCACGCGCCGGGGTCGGGGTTTGTGAGGCCCCAGGACCCTGGAGCATTCGGGGTGGCTCTCCGGACCCCAGAGGGTGGCCGGCCCGCCCTCCTGAGTCTGCTGCCCACGCAGGGCCACCAGCAGACGTGTGAAGCCACGCCAGAGTCCCTTCTGCAGGCTCCTCCCCCCGCCGACAGTGAGGACCTTGCCAAGAGCTGTGTCCGTCAGGGAGCCGAGACCACGCGGCCGAGGAAGGCTGAGGCGAGCGAGCGCGGAGCCGGTACGCGGAATCCACAGCCACAGGTCAGATGGGAAAAGCAGCTCTTTCACGTTGACACAAAGAACGAGTCAAGCCAGGGGAGACCCACATGGGCCCGGTGGCTGGGGCACGTCGCGTGGAAACCCACAGCCAAACCCAGGAAGCGCGGGAACCAGCGACTAAACCGCCTTTGGGGAGGAGCAGACCCCAGACGGCGCGAAGGTGAACGGAGGGAGATGGGCGTGCGAGGACAAGCACGTGGGCCGAGTGCCGGTGCCACCCGCACAAGCAGCGGTGGGCACTGCCAAGCTTGTGTCGTGTCCACGAAATGAGAAAATGCCAATAAATACCTCCCATAACACCCACGAATGTGGAATTGCAGAGGCAGCTTTCTTTGAGAACAATTTAGTAAAACACGAAACAAAGCCAGCCGGGAGCTGCTCCCTGGAGCCTTCCTAGCGCAACGGTGCCGAGGGAGCGTCTCCCCGGCACCCTGGGCCCTCTCCCGCGACAGGGGCGGCGGAGTGCCGTTGCCCCGGGCAGACCCGAACTCCAGCCTCACTGGTGGCCCAGCGCTGCGGCAGCGAGCAGGTCTCTGGTCTGGAACGGGTGACAAGAGCCACCACGTTGCAGAGCCGTGCAGATCCAATGAGACTGTGCACCTGCCCCGGTGCCCGGGCCCCGTTTGCTGTGAGTAGCAGCAAACCTCAGCCCTCCCCGGAAGGAAGACTGTCTCCCTCCAAATGTGTGGGCTGCACACAGCCAGCGCATACTGATGCCTTGGGCAGTGCCTGAGTCCTGGAAATGAAGTGAAAATCTCGCTGGAAATACCTGTGATTTTTCTCCCTTCTTTTTCTCTCCCCAGGCCGCCACCAGTTTAAGAGCTACTTTTTTTTTTTTTTTAACTTTGTTTCCGCTTAAATTTGTAACCGAGTTCCACTCTCCTCCGCTGTTAATCCATTTGGCTGCGAGGAGACCGGTTACCGGCCGCTCACCTAATAAGGAAGGTGCAGCAGCTGTTCCACCAACCTTTGTTTGCTTCTGTTTCCTTCCGCTTGGCGTCAGCTGACACGCCGCGAACACCTGGACGAACTTTGGGGCTGCAGCTGGATTTGTGTTTCTGCTGCGTGTGACGAAAGCCACTCGCCAGCAGAGAGGAGGCCCGTGGGGCTGGGCACCCAGACCTGGCCTCTGAGGGCTGCAGGGCCGCGCCCGCCGGAGGGCAGGGTCAGGGCGGAGGAAGGACGTGGCCTCTGCCCGCGTGGGGCGTTTGCGGCTCCAATGAACACGGCAGGCGCCGAGGCCTCGGCGTGGCTCGGGCTCCTTCTCCCACTCAGCCTTGCGTGGTCAGCGTGTTAAAGGCAGAACACGGAACCCCGTGGCCAGCGTCCTCCGCAACAGGACAACAGCGGTCCAGACAGGGCTTTGCTGTTCAGTCGAAAACGCAGTTTCCTGGGTGTGACGCCTGGGATCCACGCAGGCTTCTCCGGAAGGTGCCAGGTGGTAACCCCACCTCCCTGATCTCTCCATCCAGGAATCCCTCTGGAGCCGGCTCCGGCACATCTGGGGCCTTCGCTGGCCCCGTGCTGAGACGCAGGGCCCGGGAGGACGGCCCCCAGCTCTCCCCGCCCGGAGCTGCTGCAGCTCCTGGTCGCCAGGGCGGGTCCGAGTCACGTGGGCTCAAAGTCGCCCCAGTGAATCTGGGAAATGTGTGGTCGGCAGTAACCATCTCCTACACGTGTGACAAAGCAAACCAAAATCCTTACCACATGCACAAAAGTCAATGCCACAGCCTGGGTGGGGGGCGGATCTGCAGCGTGGAAGACACTTCAGAGCAGACCCAGGCGCTGGGACCCTCAGCCCCTCCCCTCGCTCCACCTCCACCTGCCGCCACGGGGGCAGCAGCCACAGGTGCAGGCGGCCACGGGAGCGAGGACAAACGCTGCTCTGAGCATCTCCCGCTCGCCCTGCTGGGGCTGGTCCTGCCCCGAGGCGTCGTCCAGGCAGCTGGACTCAGGCCCAGCCAGGCCGTGCAGCGGAGCAGGTGAGGTCCAGGCGAGGTCACGCGGCCTCCCAGGCGGGGCCTCTGTGCGGCTCCCAGACCCTGGGGGAGGCGGTTGTCACTTCGAAGTGCACGGAGAACCTGTGGTCACTCATATCTACTCAGTGATTGGCATGGCACCATTGGAAATGTCGTCACCATGCGTGGTGGTACTGTGTTAGCAGGAGGTGCTGCACCCGGCATTTGTGTTCTGTGTAGTGTGTTTGCTGGCTTACGTAAACAGGAAGTGCATAAGCATTGCAGGTGCAGCCAGATGGAGGAGGCAGGTGTGTCCACTCTGCTGAGACCTGAAGGAGGTGACACTCGTGGGCCGGGCGGCCCCAGGACCCGGGGTCGGGTGGGAGGAGGAGCCCAGGCCCCCCCCCGCCCCCACCACCAGCACTCTTCCCGCTTAGCAGCAATTTGGAGGTGGGGGGAGCTGGCAGAGGCGGGGGAGGTGGTGCAGCCGGCCATGGGGGCCCTGGGACCAGGCCCCAGTGATTGGGGGACTACGTGGACGGGTGCCCTGGGGTGGCCCGTGGCGCGGCAGCAGTGAGGACCCACCGTTAACAGGGAACTTGCTGGTGTGGACACAGGGCCTTGGGCACCGGGCACCTCCCCACCGCCAGGCGCAGCTGCGGCGTCGCCTCCTAGCGGATGAGGCGGGAAGAGCACAGGAAGGGCAGGGAGGTCCAAGGCGTGATCTGTCAGGTCATTGATTTAGCACCGACTGTGTGCAGGCCCTGGATAAGGCAGGAGGGAGGCGCTGCCACCCGCCTGCCCCTCCGGACTCGCCCTCCCCGCCCAGGCTGCAGCCCAGGCCGGCAGGTGGGCACCTCGGTCTCTGGATTTCAGTGGGGAGGAGCCATGGCTCCCTCATCCAGGGGTCCCAAAACCACACCCACACCTGGCTGGGCAGCAGAATGTCTTGGGGGACTTTGGACATTTCTTGCAAACACCAGGTCCAGGGCTCCCATCCGTGGGGGCTTCTGTCCCGGGAGGGTCGGGACAGGGAGTTTTCCAACAGCGGCCCCTGCTGCCTTCTCCACCCCCAGCACTGGACTGGCCACCCTGGCGCCTGGGGTCTCCCGCAGCCCGACCTGGTCCCCCTGCCCGGACTCCTTCTGTGCACTTGGCCAATGACCAAGCCCAGGCCCTCCCAGGCACGGTCAGCTCCCCCCATGTGGTGCAGGTGCCCTGGGTGGAGACCCCTCCCCCCCACCCAGCAGGGTCAGGGGCTCCTGGAGGAGGACCCGTTTACAGCAAGGGGTGATGAGGGGCAAGGGGGACCCTGAGAAGGTAGGACAGTGTCAATAGCAAATGAGCTGGACAGTGGGGGGAGGGGCAGAGTGCCAGGCTGGGGACGGGGGTGTCAGAGCACCAGGGCAGACGCAGACAGCTCCTCACCCAGCTCCAGTGGGTACCTGGACTCGGGGACCACAACCAGCCGCGGAGCTGGGCTCAGGGGGGCCAACAGCACCCAGCCCACGAGTTCGGCTCCTCCGGGCCCCACAGTCCTAGGAAGTGGGTCTTGCCGTCCGCCTTCACCCCGTTCCCAGCAAGCCTCAGCCTGCCCCAGGCCCCCCGCCCCCTGCCGCCCTGGCCCTGCCCTCGGGGACGACCGCAGGTGCACAGGTCCTCGCTGCTGAGACGCGACACTTTTCCTTTGTCGAGTTTCACGGGAGATAGATTAGCAAAAAAGTCCACAAAAAAGTTAAAACAATGTCCCTCTAAGAAGAATAATTAATCCAATACCACATGGGAAGCACCTAGAGTTTTGAATAAATGCGGAGACACAGTTAGAAGAGCAAAATATTATCATTTGTCCAACATAATTATTTTCTTGGAAACATTCGGTGATTAATAAGGCACATTATAAATACGCTCCGTGCATCAGGTTTCGTCTCTGCAGTCTAATTAACATGCAGGGAACTGTGCTTGTGGTGGGTAAAGGCGTTTAGAATATATATTTCATGAAATCTGAGTTATTCGTCATAATCTCCAAGAGGAAAAAATAAAATATGGAGAATGCTACAGTCATTTAAATACTTTATTACATGACTGTATTCAAATAAATCCGTCCTTCTGGCTCCGCAGGCGAGCACGGAATGTCACCAGGCTGCAGGACTCTCCCGGGTGACAGGGCACACTGTGCTGTCCCCACGGCCCAGCCTCTGCTCGCGGCTCACCTCACGGGTCCCGCCAGGCCACTCCCGCGTCGCCGAGACCCGTGTCCAGTCCGTGGGACCGAACGCCTGCAAGAACCGAGGCCGGCCCGAGATGTCAGCACGCAGCCCACACGGGGCCTTGGGGGAAACGCAGCCCCAGCCCCCCTGGGGTGAGGAAACCGAGTCAGAGCTGCTGTTTATCACGTCCAGAGAGGAAAGAGGGTTATAAAAATGACGTTCTGCGTGACACGTCTGTGGGAGCAGACGCTGATCGGGCTTGATTGCTGGGAACCGCTGTCTACCGACCTGGGGAGGAACTTCCCCTCTGAGCGTCTGGAAACGGAGGCTGCGGCTGCCCCGGGAAAACAGAAGGAGGCTCCGTGGACGACCCAGCCCTGCTCCCCGAGCTCCTGCCGCAGACGCCGCTCACTGCCCCCGACACTGGAGCCCCCGCTGTGGTCGGGGACACCCCACACACCCCCAGTGTGGCCACACCCAGTGGCGCAGCACTGGTCTCAGCGGCCCTGGTGAATCTGTTCGGCACAACCCGGCGCAGGCGCAAGGCTGGTCGGCAGGTCCAGGATCCGGCAGCTACAAAGACGGTGAGAACAGGCAGGTAGGGACTCGGGGGGACACGCACGGCTTTGCAAGGAAGGAGAGCAAGGGACAGGACGCAGGGCGAGGCTTAGGAACAAACGTCGATTGGATAAATGTGCCGACAGGCTGTGGCATGAGTGTCACGGCCGTGAGGACTCTCAGGCGGGCGCCGCAGTCCCTCCAGACGCAGCTCGAGACACGCCCACAGCAAAGTGTGGGAAAGATCAAAAGAAAAGACAAAGGGACTTCAGAGAGTCCAACAATAACCACAAAGGAAAAGCCAAACAGAACGAGAATTCAAAACACCGATTTTTTTTAAACAGGCAAAACCAGGTATTTCAAAGGGAAAAGTGTAAAACTTACAATAAATCTACAGCAGCTCTAAACCTGCTAAAAATATGTAAAAATACACAAAGAAAAAAACATTTAAAAGTATAGAAAAAATGATAAAAGCTCGATATTGGATGGAGAGTTTACCACCCTATCAATCTATGACAATGGATGTAAAATACATAAATGAATAAACTAGGATACGGGAGATACGAATACCAAGACAAAGTAATGGAATTTATTATATAGTTATCAAAGTACGTAAGATTCTTTCTTTTCCGGCATCCACAGAACAGTGGCAAAGCAGGAGCTGTGTCCAGCCGCGAAGGTCACGACAGATGCTGGGGAGTCGCCCGCCGAGCCGGGGTCACAGCTCGGAGCGCAGGGACCAGCAACCCACAGGGAACTCTCAGAGTTACGGAAAACCACCCTCTGGAGCTCTGGCGGAGAGGAAATGACAAGTGTGATTAGGGACAATGCTAACATGAAGGACAGAAAGACCACTGAGTCCCTGGTGGAGACACACCTGAGCCAGGTGACCTCGGTCGGCACCCACAGCGACGGGCCGGGTGACACGGACCCGGCACCCCTGTGTTCGTCCTCCCGAGAACCCACAGCCCAGTCGAGCCTGAGAAAAACAGGCAAACCCATTCCAGGGACATCTCGCAACACACCTGAGCAGTCCCCTCCCACCTGCCCTGGGCATCAAAACCGAGGAAAAGCTGAGAATCTGCCACGGCCGAGAGGAGCCGAGCAGATGGGTCCTGGGGCAGCCGCCGGGGAGCGTGGACACACCGTGGACCGTGGCCGCGGACAGCGTGTCAGTGCCAGACCGTAGCCCGTGACGAAGGTGCCAGGGCACCGTGGTCGCTGATGGCGGGACCAGGGCGGGGCCTGGGGAGGCGGCACCATCCTCTCGGGTCCTCTGCAAATCTGTTGTCCTAAAAACTGAAGTCTACAGGGAATGAAGGGAAATAGGGCCAACGGAAAAGGTTAATTACATTGTGTAAACCTGGGTCACAGAACCACGTGGGCCCTTAGGAACAGGTTCGGCCCTAACTACCGACAGAAAGGAAGTCAGCAGTATGACGGTACGAAAAAATAATAATTCGCAAGATAACGTTTGTGTGACGACCCCGTTTGTGTTCAAATGTGCGTGGCCGGGTCTAACCTGGGTGCGGGTGGGGAAAGATTTCTGATAAAACACACCGGTCCGCGAACGGCGTTTCCGCGTCCCCAGCCCATATGACGTGGGGGAAAGCTTCGGTTCCTCACACAAAACACATCTTATGTTTATAATCCTTCTGTAGGAACTTTAGCGACACACTGCGTGGCCACGTGGAATGATCACGTGACGTGGCTCAGAGTAAATTCAGAGACTACACGGAACAAACGGAAATGATGACACAATGTCCCCCCAAGACACCGGGGGCCCCCACAGCTTCCCTGGGGCTCCGGGGGGACGGGACCTGAACGGGGGGCGCCTTGGGGTAGGTGTCACTTTCCACGTCCCCTCTGGGACTTTGGGAGCAGAGGCTGCCGTCGGGAAATGGGCTTCCAGCAGGCTGGGGCCTGGCACTGGTGCTGGTCTCATGAACAAAACAGAAGCAGAAA
This sequence comes from Eulemur rufifrons, assembly GCF_041146395.1. NCBI lineage: Eukaryota > Metazoa > Chordata > Mammalia > Primates > Lemuridae > Eulemur > Eulemur rufifrons. The sequence goes on from NC_090998.1 coordinate 95,904,167, forward strand.
CATCTAGAATCCACCTACGATCAATCTCTGTGTCTGGAAACTCGGCGGGGGGCGGGGGGGGGGGTAGTGCAATCCCAGGGGAAAAGCGTAGCTTTAAATGCTCAGAACAGAAGCCACGTGAAAGTTAGTCACCTACGAGTCCAGCGTAGGAAATTAAACTCGTAGATAATAGAATAAATTCAAAGAAAATAAAGGACAGGAAATTACAAAATCAAGAATGGAAATTAATAAAACAGAAACTGCACATGCAAGAGAATCAACACAAAAGTTTAATTCCTTGAAAAGACTTTAAAATTATCACATATAATCAACACAGGAGTAAGTAAGAAGCACAGGGTCGGTCTGGTGAACTTTCTACATCCAAAAGATTCAAAAACATGCTCTGAGTGTGGTGGCTAAGAATGAACACAGTGAGCCGCGCCCAGCAGGGAAAACAGGTGGACTCGAGACCCCCCGTCCCCAGGTCACTCCGGAAGGCAGCGGCGACGTGCGCAGTTCCGGGGGAGGAGTGCGGCCCCCGCAGCCTCCTGTCTCGAGCAACGTGGACAGACGTCCTCACCTCGGCCCCAGGCGGCCGCAGCCGGAGCCCACGGGTGGAGGGATGAGAAGCTCGGCCGGGAGGAGCCGCGGGAGGAGGAAGACACGACTCAAACCAGCAGAAATGCCCTGGAGGAGCCACCCCACACAGCCGGGAGGGACGGACGTGTCAGCCGCTAAGCTCGTGCCTTTCACAGCGTGGAGTCGGCAGATGCCGCAACAGTTACACCTCGACCCTGCAGCCGTGTGACACGGGACCCCTGAACTCCGTGACTTGGAAGGACTCCGTGGCCACGTGCCACCACTGCGTGTACCTCACAGCACCCGGCTCCCCATGGCGTCCCCGACAAGCCTGTGGCTGCTGGGCCCTGAGGGCCACGAGGGTGATGCCGGGGGCTGGCGGCCCCAACTGAGGGGACAGCACCCACGGGAGCCCACGCGTAGCCACGGCTTTCCATAAGCCGAGCGGACACCGAAGTTCCTTACATACGTGGAGCCCCTCCCTGTGCTCACGGCCTGCGGGGGCTACTGTCTCCCCATCTACAGTGAGGAAACTGAGGCAGCAAATCCAAAGTCACAGGAGCCAGGTCTGCGCCAGGCGTGGGCTTGCATGGCCGCCCTCCGGGCAGGGCCCCAGCTCGGCCACCCGAGACGGCTTCCGGGAACAGCACCCAGACCCTAGGAACTGTCCTGGTGCCCGAGCCCGGCCACCTGGTGGACACAGCCCCTGGAGGTGCCAGGCCTGAAGGGAGCCCACTCCCCCGGAACCCAGAGCTGCACCCCAGGACCCTGGCCACCGTCCCGGGCTCTGGGGTCTCAGCAGACCACAGGTCCTCTGGAACACGGACACCCACAGGGAGAACCGAGTCAAAGCAGGGTACGGAGGGGACAGAGGGGTGCAGGCGGCCATGGCTGATGCAGGCAGGTAGCGTCGGCGGCTGCAGGTCCCACAGGGCCAAGGAGTCCTGCTGAGATGGGGGTGCCAGAGAGGGCGGCCTCTGAATAGAGGGGTGGCCCAGAAGTGGAGGTGAGGGCGGGGTGCACTCCGGCCAGGACGGGCTGGAGGGTCCATCACAGAGGGGCCAGCGCAGGCCCTCGGGGGAGCAGGAAGGAGCAACACGGCCAAACACATGCAGGGCCAGCAGCCTGGGTGTCACCAAGACCCTAACAGGGTCACCGCATAGAGGAGTGACCAAGACCATGGGCTGAAACCTTCCGGAAGGTCTGGCAGGGACCTGGCGATCTCAAGACAGCAGCACAGAGGGGCAGGCGCTGGGTCCGAGCACCAACACTGGGGGCATGAGGGGGCCTGGGAGCCGAGGTGAGGAGCGAGGACCCTTCCCACCAGCCCCTGGAGAGGCTGCGGGGCACGTCCCTGGGGAGGCTCCAGGGACGGTCAGGGAAGCAGAGGGGACAGAGGGCGCGAGTTGGGGGCAGGGAGGGAGGGCTGGGCCAGGTCCCTGCGGGGCAGCGGCAGGCAGGCAGGCAGGGACGCCCCGCAGAGCGTGCGACTGGCCGTGGGCTGGCTGCGGGGAGGCCCAGGCACACAGTGGACGAGGGACGAGCACGCGGTCTGGGCCACAGCAGGAGAGAGCAAACACCGCTCAGCTGCCCAAGCACCAGACCCAAGTGCGGAGCCGCCTCCGAGTCGCTGGCGTCAGGCCTGGGGCGCAGGGCCGGGGTGGGGGGGGGACGCTGGGGGCTGAGCTCACCTTTGCACTTTCTGCCACAACTGCAAAGCCCCTGCCCGCGGCTCCGTCCTGCGTCCCTCCCCCACCTCATCTGACACGCGTGTGCTCGGACACGTCTCCCTTCCAGGGACCTAGTGTGCAACCAATCGCAACGTTGTTTTCTCACCCACGGCACTCACCAGCTCCAGAAAAGTAATTTAGGAAGACGCACCTGCTCCGGCAGCCACAGCCGCCTCCGCTGAGAACACCCAGGTGACTGGACCGAACGGACGGCGCAGCCGGAACCGACCGCAGAGCAGAGCAGGCTGCAAAGGCGCTGCCGACGCTCCTGGAGCTGGGCGTCCTGCTCAACTCCCGGCAGGTTTATCGGCACGAAGTTAGTACACAGGCCTGGCGGGATGTTTGGGGGGGGGGGCGTGTCCCACTGTATCTCCAGGTTCCCAGGGGACGGAGCCAGCGTCATCGCCCCGTGAGCAACAGCAAAATGCAGAAGAAGAACAAGGTTAGCGACTGACACTACCTGACTCCAGACTTACTATAATGAAAACCTTCGGTAATCAAACCAGTCTGGTATCGACAGAAAAATAGACAAATAGACGGATGGAACAGGATGGAAAGCCCAGAAACAGACCCACATCAACTGATTTTTGACAGAGGAACAAAGACTTACAATGTAATGGAGCAAAGATCATCTTTTTAATAAATGATGCTGGAACAACTGGACACACGGCGGCAAGGAGGCCATACCCCCTTCACAAAAATTAACTCAGAACAGATCACAGACCTCGAGGTAAAGCATGAAACTATAAACAAGATAACGCAGGAGGAATCTGGATGGCCTGGGCGTGGTGCTGACTTTGTAAACGCAACACCAACGGTGCAGTCCGTGCAGCCAAGAACCGATAAGCGGGATCTCATTCAACGTAAAAGCTGCTGTGCCTCAACACACTCTTAATGGAATGAAAGTCAAGCCACAGACTGGGAGAAAACATTTTCAAATCAGATACCTGGTAAACGACTTGCATTTAGAATTTACAGAGAACTTTCTAAACTCAATAAAAAGAAAGCAAAACAAACCAATCTGAGAAAGACAAAAGATCTGAACAAATGCTTCATAACAGAAAGTCTAAAGAAATCAAATAAGCACATAAAAAGGCGCCTGTCATTAGTCATTGGGAAAATGCGAGTCCAAACCACGGTGAGCTGCCCTGCACACCGGCTAGAGCGGCTGAAAGTAAAGGAACCGACCGTCGGGCGGGACGGGAACTCCCGTTCACTGCTGAGTGTAAACGACACACCTCGCTGGGTGACAGTGGTCACTTTGTTAGAAAGGTAACTGTGCGGCCACCACAGGGCCCAGCCCTTCCTCCCCGAGGTACTTACTCAAGAGAGGCAAGGCCCTCGTCTGCAGAAAGGTGTGTGCTTGAACACTTGCAGCAACTCGATTTGCAATAGCCCCAAACTGTAAATAACTCAAATTTCTGTCCACAGGCGAATGGATAAATAAATGTCCGTATAACCACACAACGGGATGAAAAGAAATGAACTATTGAAGATCAAAATAAAAGACACATCCACACCCTCCTGCCTGGCACCAGGAAACGTGACCTTACGTGAAAACAGGGTCTGTGCAGAGTGGTCAGGTGAGGGTCCCCAGCGGAGACCACCCTGGGTTGTCTGGGCAGGCTCTAAGCCCAGCAGCAAGTGTCCCTGTAGGAGGCAGGAGAGGAGCAGAAGGGGACCCTGTGGGGAGGCAGAGACGGGAGCGATTCGGACACAAGGCCGAGGAGCACCAGGAGCCGCCAGGGGCTGCGAGAGGTAGGAAGGACCCTCCGCAGAGCCCCCAGAGCAAGCTGCTCTCAGACTGCTGGCCCAGAGCTGCAGGAGGATGAACTTCTGTGGTTGTGAGGACCCGGTTTGTGGTCCCGTGTTCAGGCAGCGCGAGAACTTGCTGCCTCTGCTCTTGCAAAGCACCTGTCCTGGCTCCTCTGGCCTCTCCGGGCCCCTCCCCGCCTTTGGGGCCCAGTGTCTGGGGGCGTTCCCAGAGGTCCCCCGGCGCAAGCCCACCACAGGTTCCAGCTTCGGCACCACCACCTGCTTTCCAGTGATCCCTGACAGCTCAGCTTTCCCATCAAAAAAATGAAAAGACCGACTCTAGGAGATTTAGTTATTCTCACCTCAAATCCTCGGTGGTTCTCGGAGCAAGCAGGGGAGTCCAAACAGCACTCGGGGTGCCGCCGCTGTCACAGTTGGTTTTGTCTCTGTGCTGCCGCTGGGGCTTCCACGGTGTGGAGCAGGAGGTGCCACCCACGCGTCAGCCTGAGATGCGTTGGGGTCAAGACGCCGACAGCATTGCCCGGGTGGTCTGTGACGCCCTTGTGTGTCCCCGAACCGCAGGCCTGGAGGGCTCAGACCGCCACTCCCGCTGCCCTTGCAGCAGCTTTCGGAGACACCCCGGCAGCTGGATCCCGCGGCCCAGAGCCCCCGGCTCCAACGCGGAGCCCCTCCCGCTGCGCAGGGCTGGGCTGCGGTTGCTCTGGCACCTGCACCTGCAAAGTCGTGGGGCGGAGTCTCTGGCGACAACACGGTTTCTCACTGAGACCCAATCTGGAATTCCGATTTCTTTACATGACACATTCCTTTCTAAGGAAGTAATGGATGATATTTGTAGAAAACACACTGCTTGAGGAAAGTATGAGGATAACATGGAATTCACGTGCGTTCCCCAAACCCTCTGTCACCAATGTGCACGCTGTGGTGTGTCCCCTTCCAACCTCTCTTCTTTAAGTGCTTCTCGGTTACATGCGAACCACGCTGCAAAACACGCCTGGTGGTGTCCTTTCCGCGGGCCAGCGCTCCCGGTCTCCATGCTCCTGCGGTCTGCGTGTGCTCCCCAGAAAGCTCGTGCTGGAAACGCGCCCCCAAAGCAGCAGTGTTGGGAGGGGGGGCTCTAGCAGGTGCCTGGGCCACGAGGGCTCTGCCTGTGGAACAGATCAGTGTCCTGTCCCGAAAGGGGGTTCCCTGTAGAAGGACGAGTGCGGCCTTCTCTTGGGCTCTCTAGCGAGTGTGATCACCCCCCCCCATCTTGCTGTGTCATCCCACGGTGGGGGGGGATTGAGAGGGAGCCCGACCACACTCACGACCGCACTCACCACACGGGTGCCGGCTGCCCCACCCAGGAGCAGGAGTGGACGTGGTCATCCCCCCAGGTGGGCGTTTCTGCACACGGCTGGTAGGGGGTGACCCTGCAGGGCAAGGACAGGCTCTGGGCGGCCTCAGTGGTGACGGCAGAGCCTGGAGGGCCCGAGCCCCTGCGAGGAGGAAGATTCTCACCCCGTGTTCTAGAAAAACAGTGGCGTCTGGCAGCTGACCCTGCAACAAGACTCACCTGCTGCTCGATCTGCCCCGCCCCCAGCCGAGATGCCCCAGGGTTGCCCGTGTGAGGGCGGGGCCTCTCTCTGCCCGCCTGCCCTGGCTGTCACGTGGCGAGCTGGACCCCGGCTGAAATAACTGAACCCAGAGCCTTCCTGGCCGGCGCACTTGGTCTCCCTCGGCCTCCCCAGATGGTGCCGCTCGGACAGGCAGCTCCAGGCCCACACCTGCCTGAGCCACCGGCTGTCCCCTCCCAGGGCCCGTCACTGCGGCTCTAGTGCCTCAGAGTCGAACCCACCCACCTGCCGCCCAGCACACTTGGCCACTTTGTACTTGGTTTAAACCGGAAACAATAGAAGAGTAAGAAAAATTCATCTGTATTCATGACATCAATAATTTAACATGAAAAGAGAAGAAAACAAGAGAATGTGCAATGCACACATGCAAATCTGGTTAAAATTTCTTACTTACAATAATGAAAAAAAGCTCTTAATTGGGAATTGGCCGTTGCACTTTAAGGACATGGGAGGGCGTGGGACATCACTCTGGGGTTCTCTACGTGACACACCAAAAAGATACAACTGTAGGAAGGAAATACATCAAAAAAATTAACAGCATTGTCTCTGGGTAGCCAAGATATAGATGATTTATTTTTAATTTCCTTCTTTGTACATTTCGGTGTTTTCCAAGCCCTCTATAAGGAGCATTTCTACTTTTGTAATAAAGACATGTTTCAGAACAAGGGAAGTCCGGTCGCCGATACATGCCTCGCCCAGGTGGGGCCGCTGGCTCCGGCCCGGGTCCCTCCGCTGACTTCCAAGGCGGAGGGTGTCTCCGACCCGCGCCCGGGGGAGAAGGGCTGCCCCCGCCGCGGGGACCGGGAGCCCGCCCGTGGCCGAGGCCCCTTCCCGGAAGGTCGGCGCTGGCTCCTGACCGGGGGCGGCTGCACTCGGTCTCTTGCTTTTCATTTTTCCCAGCTTTGTTAAGGCGTAATCGATAGATAAAAACCGCATCGACTCCAGGTGCACAGCGCGGTGGCTCTGCGTGCGTATCCACCGCGTCACCACCAGCCAGTGAACGTCCGTCCCGTCACCTCGTCAGCTTGTACGCGGGGCGAGGACACCCGCAATCTGCTCCCCTGGCAAACTCCACGTCCGCGTGTCATCAGCCGCCACGCAGCACATGAGGTCGCCAGCGCTCACACGCCCTGCGCCTGCGCCTGCGCCTGCGCCCCGGAACGCTCCCCCACCACGCTCCTCACCCCCCTAGGACGCTCCGCCCCCCCGGGACGCTCCGCCCCCCCCGGGACGCTCCGCCCCCCCCGGGACGCTCCGCCCCCCCCGGGACGCTCCGCCCCCCCGGGACGCTCCGCCCCCCCGGGACGCTCCGCCCCCCCCGGGACGCTCCGCCCCCCCCGGGACGCTCCGCCCCCCCCGGGACGCTCCGCCCCCCCCCGGGACGCTCCGCCCCCCACAATCCTGGCCCCGCCCCGTATCCTGCGCTCCGCCCTCCGCTTCCGAGTTCGCGGCTTCGGCTCCCACCGTAGAGTGAGGTCGGGTCTCGGCCTGCTGGTTCCACGCGGCACAGCGTCCTCCAGGCCCGTCCGCGGTGTTGGGAACCGCAGTCTCCTTCACTAAGGCTGGACAGTGTCCAGGGAGTCCGCACCCGCCTCTGGGGACAGGTCTGCTGCCCTCACGGAAGTTTTGTGTTGTGTGCATGTGTTTGTGTTGTATTTCAGAATATTACAGGGGTACAAACGTTTTAGTTACGTAAATTGCTTTTGTATCATTTGAGTCAAAGTTATAAGTGTGCCCATCCCCTGGATAGCGTGCACTGTACACATATGGTGTGAACTTACCCATCGCCTCCCCCTCCCCATGCCTGCTGGATTTCCGATGACTTTTATTTCCATATGTGCACTTAAGTGTTGATCAATTAATGCCAGTTTGATGGTGAGTATGTGTGGTGCTTGTTTTTACATCCTTGTTATACCTCACTTAGTAGAATGGGCTCCAGCTCTATCCAGGATAATACAATAGGTAGTTCACCATTTTTTGTTATGGCTGAGTAGTGCTCCATGGTATACATAGACCACATTTTATTAATTCATTCATGTATTGATGGGCACTTGGGTTGTTTCCACATCTCTGCAATTGTGAATTGTGCTGCTATAAACATTCGAGTGCAGATGTCTTTTTTTTTTTTTTTTTTTTTTTTTTGAGACAGAGTCTCGCTCTGTTGCCCAGGCTAGAGTGAGTGCCGTGGCGTCAGCCTAGCTCACAGCAACCTCAAACTCCTGGGCTTAAGCGATCCTACTGCCTCAGCCTCCTAAGTAGCTGGGACTATAGGCATGCACTACCATGCCCAGCTAATTTTTTCTGTATATAATTTTAGTTGGCCAGATAATTTCTTTCTATTTTTTTAGTAGAAACGGGGTCTCACTCTTACTCAGGCTGGTCTCAAACTCCTGAGCTCAAACGATCCACCCGCCTCGGCCTCCCAGAGTGCTAGGATTACAGGCGTGAGCCACCGCACCTGGCCCAAATGTCTTTTTTAGAGAATGTCTTTTGTTCCTTTGGGTAAATACCCAGTAATGGGATTGCTGGATCAAATGGTAGGTCTACTTGTATCTCTTTGAGGTATCTCAATATTACTTTCCACAGAGGTTGCACTAGTTTGCAGTCCCAACAGCAGTGTAGGAGTGTTCCTATCTCTCCGCATCCACGCCAGCATTTGGTGTCTTGGGACTTTTTGATAAAAGCCATTCTCACTGGAGCTAAGTGATATCTCATTGTGGTTTTGATTTGCATTTCCCTGATGATTAGAGACGTTGAGCATTTTTTCATATGTTTGTTGGCCATTAGTCTGTCTTCTTTTGAAAAGTTTCTAGGTCGGGCGAGGTGGCTCACACCTATAATCCTAGCACTCTAGGAGGCTGAGGTCAGAGGATCGCTTGAGGTCAGGAGTTCGAGACCAGCCTGAGCAAGAGTGAGACCCCCATCTCTACAAAAAAAAATAGAAAAATTAGCCGGGCATGATGGTGCATGCCCGTAGTCCCAGCTACTCAGAAGGTTGAGGCAGGAGGATTGCTTGAGCCCATGAGTTGGAGGTTGGTGTGAGCTACGATGATGCCACTGCACTCTAGCCAGGGTGACCAACTGAGACTCTGTCGCAAAAAAATAAAAGTTTCTATTCATGTATTTTGCCCACTTTTTAATGGGATTGTTTGATTTTCTTCTTGTTGATTTGCCTGAGTTCTTTATAAATTCTAGTTATCAGCCCTTTTCAGATGTGTAGCATGTGAATATTTTCCCCTATTCTGTACACTGTTTGCTCTAATGATGGTTTCCTTGGCTGTGCAGAAGCTTTTTACTTTGAATCAGGTTCACACAGGTTTTGCTGGTGCCCAGATCACAGTGAGGCTGCGCTCAGTCTGAACCTCTCATAGCAGCCCAGGCCGTGTGGCGGGAACAGAGAGAACCCCCAGGAAGCCGCTGGCTTCAGAGCTGAGGAGGCGGCTGACGGGCAATGACGTCACGAGAGGAAGAGACTGCAGTAGGAAAGCTCGGTCCAACAGGTGCTCACTTGGGAAGCTGGGGGCGGGGTGGGGGTGGCGCTTTTCTGGGCTCCGTCCCACAGCAGGGAAGTCACCCAGGAGAGCAGGGTGGCCTGGCCCCTCATACCCCAGGTGCTAAGCATTGGCTGGAGCCACTGAACTTGATTCAAACTCTCCCAACAGCACTTACTTCCTGTTCAACAGAAATCACTTCCTTGAGGAGCTCCCAGCAGGACTCGGCCAGTGTCCCCTCCCCCGCTGTCGAGGCAGGCTCTTTACGTAAACAAAGTGGATAATAATTAGACAATTTGTTGAGCTACTTAAAGTGCATTTTGCTTTAAGAGATCATTTAATCACAATATAAAAATCACAGCATTTCTAATATGTCAACCAATTCTTCCATCATATTTTTAGAAAAATGGATCCACATAATTTATTAATATGCCTCCTTTAATTTCACTCATGAATAAGTAATTGCATCTTAACTCCCGTTTGATAGATCGGAGAGGCGGTGGAGCTGGTCAAAACAGAAACTGTTCCCCCTTTGGAGGAAAACCACGCAGTGCAGAGTGACGCCGGTGTCCGGGCCGTTGGAGGATTCTGCAGACGTTCCCGTCCACACAGGTGCACGCAGCCCCTCAGAGCTCTCCGGACCACATGGCTCTAGTCTGTGACAATCACCTGTATTTTGGATCAATGATCCAAATTATAAACATTAATCAAAAAAGGAGAGACAGGCAAACTCCAGGCATTCCTTCGATGCAATCAGCTCTCGGCTGACATGGCCATTGGCTCAGTGGGAGCAGCACGGCCGTGGCCGACCACACAGTGAACCAGGTGGACGCCAGATTCCCGCTCAGGACCGAGGCGGCAGGCAGAGGGGGAGACCTGTCGGGGACCACCCTGGCTGTCCACAGTCCCCTCCCCAGACCAGGTGTCCTGGAGGCAGCCACACCCAACAACGCTGGACCAAACATGGACTCCGGCCACGGCCACTCCCTCTGTCCCTCCATTCCCCCAGCCAGAGAGCAGGACGTGGCCAGAGGTCACTGCTGCCCCTCAGAGGAAGCTCCTGGGCACAGCCTCCGCCCCCAGCAAGGCCCCCCAGCATGACAGATGGATGGTCCCCAGGTGCTCAGCCTGTCCCCTCCCAGCTCTAGAGCAAGCTGTTCTCATGCCTGGGGGCCACTGCGGACAGCCAGACCTCTGCTGAGGCAGTGTCCCCTCCAAGGACACACAGAGCTTCCCAGGGCCTGACGGAGCAAGAATCGCTCTCCTGCCCAGCGTCCGTGCCCCAGAGTGCCCTCGGGGTCCCCCCCCCAAACGCCAGGTGCCGCCCTGGATCCCACTCAAGTCCAGGTCCCTCCTCCCCACCCTCTGCACACTGGCGTCGCCCCAGGATTTTGCTTGGGGCCACTGAGAGGGAGGCCACAGTCCTCCTGTGGACGGGCAGCCCCTCACTGGCTCCCCGACCAGGCCTGGGGGGCACGCCAGGGCGTGCTCCTGGGCCGAGAGCAGAAGCAGCCACAGCCACGGCGGCTCCCACGTCCCCTGGTGCCGAGCGGACCTTGGACGAGGGGTCAGGCTGACACGGGAGCTGCCACTGGCAGCCAAGCTTGGCAGACCCGGCTGTGACACGCGGCTGGCAGTGCGGAAAACCAATGCGGCTGGGCTGCTGCCTGAACCCTCAGGGCTGGGCACCGAGACGGGAGGAGGTGAACCCCGGGCCTCCGACCCTGACGCTTCTGCCCCCTCCGTCATCACGATGCCGCCAGTTACACCCAGCCCGGTGCCCTCTCGCCACCTCTCGGGGGCAGCCACAGACGGGAGCGAGAAGCCGCCGCCAAGCCCCGGGGCCACACCGACCCGGCAGATGGCACGGGCCTCCCGCGGCAGGAACCCTCCCTCTGTCCTGAGGCCTCCATGGCCTTCTGCCCTTGTCAGCCGGCCCTGCCCGCTCCTGTGGGGAAACACCTTCTGGGGCCACGTTGCTGAGCCACTTAGCTAGAAATTTGCAACTAATCCACACGGTAAACCACGTGTGGACATGTCAAGTGCTGAAAGGGTAAACCAGCAGCCTGTAATTGTGTACCCAAGGAAACTACCTTCCAAAAGGGAAGGAGAAATAACGGAGAAACCGAGAAACACGTGGACATGGGGAGCAACAGATAACAGCGCCCGCGGTGACAATGGCTTACGGGTAAGTGACACCACGGTGCGGCGGAACCGGGAACTGCTCCGAGGCACCTGCTCTGCGTGGTTGGCAGCACCACACTGCGCAGCGTGGGCGCGGGTTGTTGGTAATCGCGTGAGGCAAAGGAGGGCGACCACTGGCAGGAGCAGGAAGAAGACAAGACGTGCGGCTGGTGTGCAGGGAGGGGAGAGAACGTGGAACCCGTGAAAGTCCGTCACTGCCAGAGAGGGCCGGAAAGGAGGACAGAAACCCAGAGCAAGGCCGGGAACAGCAGAGTTACCAACGCGGAAGGCGCTAATCCTAATGTGTCAACCGTCACTTCAGAAGTCAGGGGTCTGAAGGCACCAACTGCGAGAGTGTCAGAGGGACAGAAAAATAAGACCCAGTGCGTGTAGACTCTGCGGCAAGCGCACCCCGCAGGGCAAGACAGGCGGCGCGGCACTCACCGGAGGAATGCGGAGCCCAGGCTGCAGCAGGAAGGTTGCCGGGAGAACCAGGGGCCCTGCGTGGCGGCAAAGGGGCTGGTACCCGAGGACCGTAACACACTCACCAGCCACAGCCCCCCACGAGCCAGGTCTCCCAGGCCCTGTTGTCCACCCGCAGGCAGCTCCTGCCAGGCCCAGAGCTCCGTCCTGAGACACCTGCCCCACATGGCTGCCCCAGCCACGCCTGCAGCCCTCCAGCCCTCACCCGGCTGGGCTCTAGCTGCCCAGAGCCCTGGTCACCTCTGGCATTGCTGTGCCTGTTGCCGCTGTCTCTGTGCACCCTCGGGCCCAGGTGTGGAATCCCATGAGCCCACCCTAAAGCCCCTCCAGGCACCAGCGGGCTCCACACTGCCCAGGGATGCTCCTACCAGAGAAACTGAGGCAGGCCCGTTCATCCCTGCCGGTGGCTTTGGCACGGACCCTGCCCTCTGAGATGTCTCATCCCACCCTCTGCCCTCCCTGCCCGGCACGAACCTGCTAAACGGTGCCGCATCCCACTTTACCATCATCATCCTCACTGGCAACGGCAGCCGAGTGTCTCCGAGATCGTGGTAACTGGGGAGTAGCTGGTAAGTGGCCCCGTCCCAGCCACCGCTCTGCCAAGGCCGGGCTATTTGCACAGGTAGCAAGAAGGTAAATTTTAACTTGATGCCTGGGCTTTGATAAATGCTCCTTCTCAAACATCTACCACGCGGATGGAGGCAAATGTCAAGTAGCGCCGCCCAGCAGGGTCCGGAATTCCTCCAGCGGGAAGGCCAGCAGGGCCGGGGCACCCAGGACACGGAGCCCGGTCCTCCACACCCAGGAATGCGGCCGGACCCCCTGGGGGCCCCGGCCCTGTGCACAGGGGGGCCCACCGCAGGGCACACGTCTGCACACGTAGCGGTGGGGCCCACACTCTGAATGTGCTTGTGAGGTGACGGTTTCCTTTCCTGTGTTCGGGGCACACAGGGGTTCGGTGTGAGCGTGCAGGGTGCGGGGAGGTCTGTGGGACCAGGGTCCCACCCGCGGTGGAACCTGCTCTGAGCGCTGACGTCACACCCAGTGGGGAGCCGGCAGCAGGGCTGTGGGCCGCGGAGATGGGCCCCCACCCACCGTCCAGGCCAGCCCGGGCGCGGGGGCTGCCCCCTCCCAGGAACGCAGGGTCCTGCCCCATAAGGACTCGAGCAGGGTGGGCGAAGGGAGCTTCTGGGTTCCCTCCAACAGGGAGACACCCTCCGCTGACCCCAGGGGGAGGCCGAGGGAGGAACGGGCTGAGGCTCCACCGCTCGGCCTCCCAGGGCGCCCAGCCACGGGGCCACGCGGTCGTCACACCTGACACTGCGGTGGCCACGCCAGACGCTCAGATACAAACGCGGCCACAGAGCAGGACGGAGGACGACGGCACATGAGCGTGGTGAAAGGAAATGCTGCCTGTGACGACACTGGTGGGACGGGAAGGGACTCAGAGGTCACCCTAGGAAGCCCCCTCGGGGCAGGGACCCCGCACCAGCCCTGCAGAGGCCCTGCCTGACGTCGCCACGGTGGGAGGTGCCGGTTCCTAAATCAGCTTCTTCGCTGTGAGTCGCCGAGTGTAACCGATTCCTCTAACTGGAGCCAAACCCGCGTCCTCGAGCGTCTCCCTCCGTTCCGTACCCGCCTCGGCCACGCCAGACACTCCCTGGCCGCAGCGCAGGCCCCAGATTCCGAGTCGTGTTGGGGTCCTCCCTGTCGTGCGCACGCCGTCCGTGGAGGGCGCTCCGCCGTCCTCTCGCCTCCCGCGCAGCCGCCGTGGCCCTGCGCGCTCGCGCATGCGCGTCCCAGCCCGCACGTGGTGCTCGGCCGGACGGTGGCCGGTCAAGGGCGTTTCCGGCGAAGGCTGCTGCGCCGTCAGCCGGTGTGGACAGATTGCTGCGCGGAAACAACTGAGCGGGGTTTTCCAGACGCCTCCTAATGGAATCAGCGCTGTGGGGGCGTGGTTACGTCCCTATCCCTGTGGGGGCCGCCCACCCCCAGCCCTGGCTGCCGCCTCGTAAACAGGACGGACCCTTTATCCGCACGCGGTGGAGTCAGGGGTCACGCGCTGAGTTACTCCGTAATCCCACCCAACGGAGGGCTCCCGGGGCAGCTCCGTGGACTCGAGAGGGGCGGCTGCCACCGGCTCCGCCCGGGGGTGCTGTGGATGGGGGGCCGGTAGGTTCTGCCAAATTTTAATCCTCGGACCAAACAGCCTCAGGCCTGGCTCTGGCATGAGACTCTGGAAAACCCGGGGCTCCGTGGGGCTCCCGCAGTGTGGGGGGAGGAGCAGAGTGCGGCAGCGGACCAGCCCTCCGGGGGGCCCACCCCCTCCACTCACCCCGATCCGAAAGGCGACTGTTTCCTGGTGACTTTGGGGTGCATCCCGTCGGGGGGCACATACACGTCCTACCTTGTCTCTGCAGACCCGAACCGAGGCCGGTTGCTGGGCGGTGGGTCGGAACGTGCCACTGGTGGCAGAGCCCTGGCCCAGCCCCCACCAGACCCTCCCTCACAAAGACCCGGGGCCTGGACGACGGGGAGCAGGAGGAACCACTCCTGTGCCAAACGTCCTTGCAATTAGCAGGTCCAGGACATAAATAAACGGAAATATGAAATTTGTCCGATCCAAGCGTGCTCTATGCTGAAAGGAAGCGTGTGTGTGCATATTCCAGGGCAGGTCTGCAGGAAGCTTTGCACACAAGTAAGAGATTTGTGTCCCTGAGTTCAGGCAAACCTGGGCAAGGGGTGGTGCAAAAGCCCAGCTCCTTCCCGGAGCCAGCCAGGGGGAGGTGTCCAGGGTCAGGCCAGCCTCAGCCTTTCCTCGGACCCTGCATGGTGTGGACGTTTCACCCACACCAGATGCACCCTGTTTCCAGCACTTTCTGTCCCCTCCTTCGCCTGCAGCACTGGCAAAAGACAGCGGGGCAGGGCGTGTGGGAAGGGCGCGCACGTCAGTGCTTGGGGCCCGGGCGTGTCCAGGCCAGGCAGCCCTCAGGGCCAACCCAGGAAACGGCCTCGGCTTCCTGGCCTGGGTCCCCGGGCTCCACGCGCCAGGCGGGAATCCTGCTTTCTGAACAGAGAGGGAGGATGTGTTAAAATGACATCCGGGGAGAACTGGAGCTGGACTGGGCATTAACCTAGGAGCCGGTCGCAGGGAGTTCATATTTGAAAGGCAGCGACTCCCTAGTTTGCGTATTTACTTAATTTTGCGTTAGGCTCCTCAAATCCCTAAACCAACAGTGGATTCTGTAGATTGTTGCGTAAGAGCAAAACCCAAGGCTGAGGGATCTCGGGTTTGTGGGAACCTCTTCCGCCTGAACGGTGGTGGCTCAGCGCCACCTGCAGGGCCGCGGGGCTGCGGCCACGCCAGGCACAGGACACAGCCAGCAAGGGCCGGCATTCACGAGATTCTTACACGAAAGGCAGGAATATTTTCAAAGGGTAGAGCTTCATCTGAACAGGTACCTCCACGCCCAGCAGAATCCAGTTTCCATGGCTGTTGAAAAGGGCGGCACAGACCGTCACACCGTGAAGGAGCCCAGCTGCACCTGGGGGCTCCCGGCAGGGAGGAGCGCTCTACCTGCTCCCCCTGGGGCAGAAGCTTCCACTCACACAGGTGAAACACACTACCTGGCCGAGGTTTCTGTACCTGTGAAATCCCAGCCCCTGCCAAGCTGCTCGGCCTCAGGGAAGCCTCGCTCTGCTGGAGGCAGCCTCGGCTCTCGGGGACACTGCAGAGGCCAGAGGGGGCTGGGTCCCACCCTGGGCGGGGCAGCCAGTCTCCTGTCACCCCAGCCTGGCCCTGGCCTCTCTGCCCCATGCTCCTTCTGATTTCCCTGCTCATCCTCTCAATTTGCAACACAGGCAGACCGTGGGCCCAGGGGGTACTAATGGGAATGGGGCTCTTCCCCTGAGAACCCGTGATATGCTCTGGACACGGACCCTGGGAGAACACCAAGGACTTCCTCAGCATGAGAAAGGGGAGAGACAACCAACATCTGGAATCCCTGCCTTCCTCTGCACATTTACCAAAATTCAGTGGTGACCCTTTTTGCTTTTCTATTTCAGTAAATGACACTTTCCATATATCCACCCATCTATCCACCCACCCAGGCATCTAGCCACCCACCCATGCATCCACCCACCCACCCATCCACCCACCCATCTATTCACCCATGCATCCACCCACCCATCCACCCACCCATTCACCCACCCATCCATCCACCCATCTATCATCCACCCATCCACCCATCTACCCACCCGACCACATCCATGCACCCATCCACCCATCCACCCACACGCATCCACCCACCTGCCCATCCACCAAACCATCATACACCCACCCATCCACCCACTCACCCATCTACCCACACATCCATCCATCCACCCATCCAGCCACGCATCATCCACCCACTCATCCACCCACCCATCATCCACCCATTCATCCACCCCCACCCACACACTCACTCACCCATCCATTCACCCACCCACACACCCATCCACCCACTAAGTCATCCATCCACCCATCCAGCCACCCATCATCCACCCCATTCATCAACCCACCAATCTGATACCCAACCATAATCCACACATCCATCCACGCCCATCCACCTACCCACCCTTCCACCCAGCCATCCACCCAGCCATCCATTCACCCATCTACCCAGCCATGCATCCATCCACCCACCCACACACCCATCATTCATGCATCCATCCACTCCCACCAACCCACACACCTACCCACCCACACACCAATGCATCCATCCACCCATTGAACCATCCACCCATCCACCCACCCACCCATGCACCCATCCAACCACACATCCATCCATCTATCCACTCATCCATCCACCCATCCTTCCACCCAGCCATCCAGCCAGCCACCCACTCACACACCCATCCACCCACTCGTCATCCACCCATCCACCCACCTATCCACACAGCAATCCACTCATGCATCCACCCACCCTCCCACCCATCCATCCACCCATCCACCCACTCACCCATCGACCCACCCATCCACCAACAAACCCATCTACCCACCCACCCATCATCCACCCATAGATCCACCTACCCACCCATCCAGCCAGCCACCCACCCATCCACCCACCCACCCACCACCCATCCATCCATCCACCCATTCCACCCACCCAGCCATCCATCTACCCAGCCATCCATCCATCCCCCCACCCATCCACCCACCACCCATCCATCCACCCGTCATCCACCCACCCATGCATCCACCCACCCATACACTCATCCACCCATCCATCCACCCATCCACCCACCCAGCCATCCATCCACCCATCCGCCCAGCCATCCACCCACCCAGCCAGCCATCCACCCATCCACCCACCCATCCACCCACCCATCCGTCCATCTATGCACCCATCCACCCACACACCACTCATACATTGATTCCAAAAAAGACAAGCAGATTAGTGGTTACCATGAGAAGCTTCTGGGGCAGTGCGTGAGTTTTTAATGGCAGGAGACTCAAGTTCATGCTATATATGTGGTCTTAAGGGGGTGTGGTTGGCAACTCAGGGCCCTGCATCAGGCAGATCCAAAGTCACTGTCTTCACTCAGCCACTGCACGGGTATCCCTGGACAGATGTCCAGACCTCTCTGAGCCAACACCCTCATCTCTAAATGGGGATGGGGAAAAGTCCTACTTCCAAGCATCATTGAGAGGATTCAGGTGACATTCGGGGGCTGGCGTGGAGGGTGGATTGTCTCTGGTGGTCTCGCTCTGCCCCACCCACAGCCGTCTCCTCGTGGTGTCTCCCCCCGCCTGCCATGCTTCTCTGTGCTGTTGGGGCTGGGTGGGGAGAGGACGGCCAGCTGCACCAGCTTCTCAACACTTCGCCTGGTAGGACCACTGGGCAGTACTTCACCCCCTATGCCCAGCACTGCCTGCATCTCTAAGTTCCCCTGTTAAGGAGGAGAAAATCAAGGAGGGTGGGGCAACAGCAGGAGGAGCAGCACCTCTGGGCTGCCGGGTGCTGTGCTCAGCGGCCACACACGCCACTGGGAAGCTGCCCCGCAGTGCTGGGGAGGAGGCCTGATTTCATCCTCATTCAGAGACGAAGTCTGAGGACCTTGGACACAGGGCAGCCCAGAAGGGGGGTCTTCCAGACCCTGCCCACGCCCTCTGGTTACGGGAATGCTGGGCTTCCTGGCTGCTTGACTCATCCGACCTGGGGGTGACCTTGCCAGGCTGGGGGTCCAGACTCCAGTTGGGGCTGTCAGGGCAGCAGCGCCCCCTCTCCAGGACACAAAAACTCCCAGGGAAGTCGTCAGAGCCAGCCCCCTCCTCTGAGAAGGTCTGTCTTTTCCGCACGCTCCTTGGGAAGCACTGAACCACCTCCCCAGGGAGACGCCGCATCCGGAAGCGGAGGCCGCGAGTCCCCGATGCAGAGGAAACGCAGAACTGCCGGCCGCACTTCACCTCCCTCCCCACGCCCTCCATGGGGGCCAGCGCACCTAAGGCTGAGAAACCCCAGCTTGGGGGGTCACTTGGTGCCCCCACTGCCTCCTGGTCTGCAGCTGCAGGACTGGGACGCGGGCCCCCGGCGGCAGTTGCGCAGCCGTGTGCTGCTCACGCTGTTCACAGGTACCCTGGTCCCTGAGCAGCCGCCTGCTCCCAGCCTACTAGGCCTGGTCTCCCCCTCAGGGCCAGCTCAATCCAGCCCCGAGTCCAGCCTGAGGAGCAAGGACAGGGCCATGATACCCCCTATCCCCGAGAGGCCTTGCAGCACCAGGCTGTCAGCCCGCTGGACACTGCCCAGCCCTGGCCCGGCCTGCTGACATCCTCGTCTTGGGAGGATGCCACCTGCAGAAAGGCCTGTCCACAAATGTGCTGTTTTCATGACTTCCTCTGTCCACTTTTGGGGAGGGAGGTCGGAGGGAGGAGGTCTTCACCCTCCCAGAGCTCCAGGCCCCAGACTGGGGTCTGCCTGCAGCTTTCTGAATGAATGAATGAATGACTTGGGAGCATCTGTGCCCAGGCTGGGGCCTGGGTCTGCTTGCTGGAAGAGAGAAAGAGAAAGAGAGGGACAAGGGACCGGGAGGAAGCCAGCAGCCCCAGCTGGTCTCCAGCGCACTCCCACCCAAGGGCCTGAGCTTGGGAAATGGCTCTGGGCCCCCGTGCCCCGCCCAGGAGCCCCTGGACACAGACCTTCACGGAGGAGGCCACACCTCTGGGCCTCAGGTGGCCGCCATGTGCTTCCAGAGAATGCAGCGCCCTCTTCACTGATGCTCCTCCTGCTGGGTAAGTAAGGGCTTTGCCGGAGGGTTCCAGGCACCGGCTCCCGCTGCGCTCGAGGCTGCTCTGACTGCAGCCCTCCCGGATGCCTTCCCACCCGACCTCCAGGGCCAAGGGGACACCCTCGGCCATGAGAGACCCAGCCCGTCCCCCCAGGAGTTCGACTGCCTGGCACATGGCACCCCCAAAGCTGGAAGTGCCTCAGGGATCGTGGACAAAGTCTTTTGCATCCGTCCCAGCTGCGCTTTCTGGGCCAACACTCAAGGACTGTTTTTCTCCATAGTCCTCAAAACCTCCATTATTTGACACCATATTCAAAAATTAACTCAAAGTGGATCAAAGACCTAAAAGTAAAAGCTAAAACAATAAAATTCTGAGGGAACACAGAGGAGCAGACCCTTATGATATTGGATTTGGCAGTCATTTCTTGGATACGACACCAAAAGCACAGGGAAAAAAGAAAAATAGATTCCATATCCTTCAACAAACGAAAACTTTTGTTCAGCAAAACACGATTAACAGAATAAATGGCAACATAAAAAATGGAAGAAAATATTTGCATACATCCAATGGAGTTTAAATCGTGCATATATAAAGAACTTGAAAAAACAATTTAAAAATGGGCAAAGGACGTTGTTATGAGCTCAATGCTTAAATCCTCCCATAATTCAATGCAGACTTTGAACCTCATGCTCTTGGATTCCACCTGCACCAAGGACCTGAAGTGTTCAGAGCCCTAGAGAAAGAATCGTGGACTCCAAACACCAGGTAGAGTCACAGTATGTGGGGACACCACACACCAAACCAGGTGCAGGTGATGGAGGAGGCTTCACACCAGGTGCAGGTGATGGGGGAGGCTTCACACCAGGTGTAGGTGATGGGGGGGGGGAGGCTTCACAGCAGGTGATCTCTGCTCTCCTCACAGCCGACTTCCTCTCTACTTCCAAGCTGGTCGGGGGCAGAACTTGTTTTTCCCCCACTCTGAGCCCTGGCGAAGGGGGTCTGCCGCCGAGGGGCTCTGACACCTGCACCTGGGCCTTCCTGCAAGTGCAGCTCTGAGTGAGGGGCTGGGTGGGCTTGGAGCTCAGATGCCATAAAGCAGGGAGCCCATCCTCCCAGTTTAAGGCAAGTCTGTTGTCCCTGGGAGCAAACATTCTTTTGTTCTCCCAAATGGCTCCATTTATTACCTGCTGAGAATGTATTTGAATTTCTAGTGGTTCGAAACTTCTGTCATTTTCCTCTTTATTAAGAAATTCAATTCCTCACCAGAGCAGCTCAGAGCTAACAGAGTCAGGCGAAGAGCGAATTTTCTCTTCATAACTCACCACCGGCCGGGGAGCGGGAGGCGCCCAGGCTCCTCGGACCCCTCCCCAGCGTCCGGAGCCACCTTGGGTCCTTCACTCCCCTCGCCACCTGGGGACGGGGCCAGGGACACCTCGGGATTTCCCCTCCCGCAGGCCCTCCAGATCCAGGTGCGCTGAGCACCTGGGCCCTGGGTCCCTGTCCCCAAGACCATGGGAGCTCCTGGCGGGGGCCGGGGACATCTCACCGCCCATCAACCCCTGAGTTCTCTTCCATGATCTGAGCAATTGGCCTAAATACCAGGCACTGTCGCCACCTCGGCCTCACAGACAACACGAATGAAGCACAGAGAGGTTCAGGGTCTTGCCCAAGGCCACACAGCTCTTTAGTGACAGTCTGGCTCCAGAGCCAGCGGCTGCGTGCAGGTGCAGGGTGATGAGAGACGAGAGCCCTGCTGAGAAGGGTCCCAAGGACCCGACACAGGTCTTGCCGGGGGAGGGGGTGCAGCAGGCGTCACCAGGGCCCCGAGTGGGGTCTTAGGTCTCGGGAGTGTTCTGCAGGTGGCGGAGCTGGGCGGGGGAACAAACCCCCACGACCACGCCTGGGTTCCCGTGGAGACGGCAGGCGGAGGGGCGGGGGGGCCCTACCCACACTGGGAGCGGTGCAGGGGCTGAGGCCCAGAACAGGTGACGGGTGACACGAGTCTCTGGGACGTGGAACGAAGACGGAGGCGGCTCTGGGTGTCTGGAGACAGAACCTGTGGCAGGTGTGCTGCCGAGAGGCTCGGGGGCAGCCCGGGCTCAGGCAGAAAACAGAGCTTTGGGGTTTTAATAAATTGAAAATAAAACTTTAAGCTCCAGCCCCGCCGGGTAAACTTTTCCTTGGAATTAATTTCTAAGATAAATTGTTTTGGAATTGTGTGGACCATCTCCTCTAAGCCCCAATGTTTTTCTGATTAGACCTTTTCATCTAAATAGACCTGGCGTCTGGGTGACACTTCAATCCCGGTATTGACATCTGCCGGCGGCGGGTTATGAGGAAAGCGTGGATCCCGCCGCCTCTGCCCAGATTGGACCGTGTTCCCGGAGAGACGGGGTGGGGGAGCGGGGGTGGCTCTGCTCGGCGGTTTCTGTCCCCCATGGCAGAGGTCTGCAGGGTGGGCTGGTCCTGCTGGAGGGGCCGGGGTGGGCGCAGGGACAAGGGTCCTGGCCGGGAAGAATGGGGTTTAGCGCTGCACACGAACCTGCCCGAAAGCACAGGGTGGGGCCCGGGGCCCTGTCCACACACTGGCCTCGGCGCCCCCAGAGCCACTGCCCACCGGGGCCACGCGCCCCGGGACTCAGACCACTGTCTTTAGGGCACGATTCCTGGGTGGGGCAAAACCACCAAACACCCAACCAGTCTGGACACAAGACGTGTCCAGGCACCCACACATGCGCGTGGTCAGGGGCTCAGGGTGGGCTGCTTTGGGGGGGGGGGGCTCCTCCAGAGCCTCAGCCTCCTCCCCTGCACCCCAGGGGGTGCCACGGTGCCGAGCCTCCCACCAGGCAGGGTCCCAGGAAGCACAGATAAGGCCACATGTTTCAAAAGTGCCTCGGGCCAGAGTGCAGGTCCCCAAGCCTCCCACCAGTGTCCAGGGCACCAGGACCTGGCCGACTCACAAGCGGACACCAGGCCACGTCCTCAAGCCCCCGCCCCTCACCTCAGGTCACCTGTGGGCAGGTGAGCCTTGGAGGGGTCGGCTCATGGCTGTCGGGCTGGGCCAACATGTGGCACGGAGCGGGAGTCCCCATCTGTCCCTTGGTACACGCGAGGGTTTGCAGGGAACGTCCTCCCTCTCGCCCGTGAGGTGTCCATAAACTCGGGGTGCTGGCTGGTCCCTGCACTGTGCGGCAGGCAGCCCGCAGGTGTCTCCCCTGAAGGCCGGCAGCATCCTCCCGCCCCACCGTCCCCTCCAGGGCAAACAACATGGGACACGGGGCAGCCGGTGCCCGGCACAGCCGAGGGCACAGAGCGGGACTCCTGCCCGCTTCTGTTTCACGTGTTTAAATTCCACGAGCAGATGATCCAGAGAGAAATTAAGAAAAAGTCCTTAAAACGGCCTTCCGAGGGCGGGAAGGGGCCATGTGATTTGGTGTCACCCTAATACCTGGGACGGAGCCCCTGCCGCCTGGCTCCTGCCCAGGGAAGGGCACCTGGGGGCAGCTCCCAGCTGCAGGGGCCGAGAGAAGCCAGGGGAGCCCCCAGGACCAGGCTGCAGCGGGAGGGCCCCTCGAGACCCCCCACCAACCCAGCTGGCCTGCCTGGCGCCCTGCAGGGTGGGGGTCTCTTTTCAGGACGGAGGGAACTGCAGCTCCCGTCAGCCAGGCAGCTCTCTGCTGTGTCCAGTGGGGGAGGGGACCCGGCCCAGAACCTGGCCCCAGACCCTGCCCCAGCCTCCCGGCAGGCAAGGAACAACCCCAGAGCCAACACGGGGGCTCCGAAAAAGGTCCCTGCCACCAGGACGGCTCTTAGCAAGTGGCCCAGCCCCTCCTTCACTCCAAACCCCTCACCTCCCCCTCGGGGCTCCCTAGACCCCATCCCCAAAGGAAAGGAGGAACTGGGCAGGAACTGGGACCCAGGGGGAAACCAGGGCACCTGCTGAAAGGGCTTGGGGACGCCGGGCAGGTTCCCAGGCCCAGGGGAGATCCTGCGCCCAGGGGAGGGTCCTGCACCCAGGGGAGATCCTGCACCCAGGGGAGGGTCCTGCACCCAGGGGAGACCCTGCGCCCAGGGGAGGGTCCTGCGCCCAGGGGAGGGTCCTGCACCCAGGGGAGACCCTGCGCCCAGGGGAGACCTTGCACCCAGGGGAGGGTCCTGCGCCCAGGGGAGGGTCCTGCGCCCAGGGGAGGGTCCTGCACCCAGGGGAGGGTCCTGCACCCCAGCAGCATCAGGGCTCACACGTCCCACCTCTCCCTTCTCTCCGGGCCAGCGTCACATCACGTCTACCTCAACACAAACGCAAGAGGAATCCCAGGGCTGATGGTCACCAAAAGTGCTGATGTCACGTGTCTCAGACTCCAAGGCAGAGCAAGTCTCCCTCTGGTCTTGCAGATGCCGGGATGCTGGGGGCAGGGGCGGGGCAGGTCCAAGCATGGCCCACAGAGCTACAGTGCAGATCCACCTGTGGCCCCCAGGAAGCTTCCGGAATCCTGCCCTCAGCACCTGCTTCCTCCTGCCTGCTGCTCCACTGTTGAGGGCGACCCTCTGTGCGGCGGGTCCCCAGCTCGGCTCCCCTCCCGCTGCTGCCTCAGCCGCACCTGTGCACTTACCTGTCTAGCGCCTGTCGGGTTCCCAGGACCTCGCTGGCCCAGGCCACAACCCGACCACCCTTCACTTTTCAAAAGCTCCTGTTTAGACGGCCCCCCAGCGAGTGGGAGAGACATTAATTAAAACCCACCAGATACAAATCAAATAAAAACCACAAACAAATTCCTCACTCGTAGCACACCTGGGAATTCCACAGCCACCGAGGGCCATCTGTCTCCTTCTGACCCGAGACAAAGCTCGCGCGCGGCCAGCACGTCACAGCGTACTGTTCCTTTCACTGTCTTCTCTTCCGCTACACATTATAACCAACAGTAAGAGCATTTCCAACATTTTGGCAAAAGGTTTCCAAGATCCCTGGCACAGCTCCAGCCAGCACAGCCGTCCTCACAGCTTCGCGCCTCCACACACGGCACTTCCCGTCCAAGAGTTTTACACGCTTTTCCCCATTCGAGCCTCAACGCCACCCAAGAAGGGATCTTTGATGTCCCCAATTCACAGATGAGGAAACTGAGGCACAAAGGACTATGGCACCTGCTCTGGATCACGCCAGAAACCCAGGGGAGCCTCGTGGCTCCAGCCCCCGCCGCTGCCCGCGCAGGCGGACACCCCGCACCTGTGCCCTGTGCGCCCATGTCCAGGGACTCAGCCCCCACCTCCTGGGTCTCCAGTGCGCTGTGCCTGCCAGCGCCTGCCCTGTGTGACCAGCCACCTTCTCCCTAAGCCACCTGCCAGGACAGACCTCTGTGGCACCAGAGACACGGGCCGTGGAATTGCCAGAGAAACCCAGTGTTGGTTAAATGTTTCGACTCTTAAATGTAATTCCTAGTTCTTCAAGACGTGATTTAGCCTCCTGCGTTACTTGGTTAATTTTCTGCATCGAAACCATAACTTCTTACTATTTTCAAAGTACTAGCTACGCATTTCACAATCTATTCGAGCGGCCAGAGCGAGGACCAGCTGGGGAAAGTCGTAGCTACACAGGCGAAACCGAGGCTCAGCAGCCTGAGCCCTGCAGCCCCGGCCCCCCGGCTCAGAGCGTCAGAGGCAGCTGCAGCAGACAGCTGTTCTCTCGGCTCCGCAGATAACTGAAAGTTCAGAAAAATCAGAAGTTAATTTAAGTAAGAATATGCTATTCTGAAATGATGCATTCCACTTCAAAGCGTCCAGGTGACTGAACGGGGCCCAGAGAACACGAGTCTGCCCCACCCGCCCTCTCCGGCCCCCAAGCACGCTCTCCGGGTGGACGGGCCGGACAACAGCCCCGCAATTTCCATTCTCCGAGCGTGGAGACCCTCAAGTTCCCATCACCCGGTAATCCCATCCATTAATTTGAGTTGTTCGATGACAGGCTTGAAAAGGCGGATCAAGTGTCCTTTGGTCGGGACAAAGAATGAATCACTTAACCGCAGCCCGGGCCGCAGATGGGATGATGGTGGCTTCGTTTGCAGTCCTGTCTCGCCCGGAGGCCCGGCGGGCTGCTGCCAGCAGTCGACCGGACGGTCGCCTCGCGGTGATTCAAATCAGCTCCTTCCATAGATTTCAGACAGGCGATCAATTCCTTCGATAGGATTTAAAGACAAAGAGAAGAGCTTATTAAATCAAGTTAAGCCGCTGCCACCGAGCGTTGGCCGGAGGTTGGGGCAGCGACAGGAGCCGCTGGCCTGGCAGCACGAGGCTGCCCACGCAGGCCACACCTGGGACGTGAGCCCCTGCCCTGTGTCCACCAAAGGAGGAGGAGCCCCTGCCCCCCGTCCACCAAAGGAGGAGCCCCTGCCCCGCGTCCACCAAAGGAGGAGGAGCCCCTGCCCCCCGTCCACCAAAGGAGGAGAAGCCCCTGCCCTGTGTCCACCAAAGGAGGAGGAGCCCCTGCCCTGTGTCCACCAAAGGAGGAGGAGCATCTGCCCCGCGTCCACCAAAGGAGGAGGAGCCCCTGCCCCGCGTCCACCAAAGGAGGAGGAGCCCCTGCCCTGCGTCCACCAAAGGAGGAGGAGCCCCTGCCCTGTGTCCACCAAAGGAGGAGGAGCCCCTGCCCCGCGTCCACCAAAGGAGGAGGAGCCCCTGCCCCGCGTCCACGAAAGGAGGAGGAGCCCCTGCCCCGCGTCCACGAAAGGAGGAGAAGCCCCTGCCCCGAGTCCACCAAAGGAGGAGGAGCCCCTGCCCCGCGTCCACCAAAGGAGGAGAAGCCCCTGCCCCGAGTCCACCAAAGGAGGAGGCAGGAGCCAGCCTGGGGTGCAGGGCGGGGTGCTGGTCCCCACCTGGCTCCCCTGCCAGGCCTTCTCTCCACAGATCCCTGTGGAGTGTCCTTTTCTGTGTCCCACAATGAAGACAGGGGCCGACTTGCCCTGAGCCTGGCCATGAGCCGGGCACACGCAGCCCCCAGGAGACTGATGGCCGAGCTGCCAGCAGCAGCTCCAACTCATCCTAGAGCAAGGCCCAGGAGGGCCGCCTGGCGCCTCTGTGCCTCGGTTCATCATCTGTGAGACAGGCACCAACAGCTTGAAATGGCTGATCACCGTGAGTCACAGCTCTCGGTAGACTGTGAGCTTCCTGAGGGACGACGGAGACCAGTCTTATACCTGATGGCGTCCCAAGGCCTAGAATGGAACCTGGAACCTAAAACAGAGAAGCTCACTGAATAATTGTTGTTGGAATGGAAGAGTGGACAGGCGGGTGGGTGGGAGGATGGGTGGGTGGATTAGTGGATGGGTGGGTGGATGGGTGGGTGGATTAGTGGATGGGTGGGTGGATGGGTGGGTGGATTAGTGGATGGGTGGGTGGATGGGTGGGTGGATTAGTGGATGGATGCAGTGGATGGGTGGGCAGGTGGATGGGTGGGTGGATGGGTGGGTGGATTAGTGGGTGGGTGGATTAGTGGATGGGTGGGAGGGTGGGTGGATACGTGGGTGGGTTGGTGGGTGGAAGGTGGTAGTGGGTGCTGGTGGACAGTAGGTGCTGTCAGGACCAGCAGGTGACGAAATGACATGCCGCTTGCTAACCCAGAGAGCAGCATGTGGCACAGGGGCTGCCTGAAGGCCACTGGCTACTGATATTGCTGTGAACTTTCCAAATCTTCACTGACCTAGACGACCAGGGAATTGCCAGGGTGGGGGATCACCCACTCCTGGTGGCTGGACCCCCTCCCAAAAGAAAAGGCCGGCGATGGCGACAGCATTTTTAGAGACGGAGAGACAGAAGGCAGCCCAGTGGGGTCCCGGCTGTTAGCTGAGACCTGCAGCGCCGCCCACCGTGAACGCCCGCAGGACCTGCCGTCCGCCCCGGGAAGGAGCAGGTGGCCCAGTCCGCGGCCGTGAATCACTACCTGAATGGGGGGGGACGCACACAAACAAAGGAGCAGGAGATAGATAAACGGAAACGGCGCCGTGAGAGCATGAGAGGCTGGAAGGGACGCGGCCTCGCCCGCATCTGCTGCAGAGCTCGGGACGAGCGTTACGAGTATTTATCGCACAACGGATGCCACAAGCACAGACCACATTTTCTCAGCCCAGTGCATGACATAGATACGCGTTTGAAATCACAGCGTTGCCGGGACAATCCACTGGGCGTGTTCAAACCACGGGTGGAGAGAACAGGAGGGGTCACCCCGCCCGGGGGCTGCAATGGCGGGAGGGGTTCGGGGGCAGATCACCGACCCCCCGGGCTGCCGAAGCTGCCAAAGCGTCACGAGAAACGCAGGCGCCTCCTCCAGCCCAGCTCGGCCACAGAACCCGCGAGTGCCCCGCGGCACAGCGCAGCGCCGGGCAGGGCCGGGCCTGGAAAAGCCGTTGCCGTTGTCCCAGTTATGACGTCAAAGTCGCGCCTGAGGCACCTGCCCCAGACGAGGGTGGAACCCAGGTCCGTGGACGCGGAGCCCCTTTCCCACCCACCCAGCCCTCAGCCCCGCGGTGGACGAGCAGCCTGTCTCTGAGGCCAACACATAGGTGCCATCCCGCGCCTCCAGGTGCCTCTGCGGGGACAGTGCTGCCACCCCTGTGTGTCCTGTGTACAAGCCCCACACCCTTCCTCAGCCACGTGGCCCGGGGGAGCCCAGGAGCACCCACAGGCCGCAGGGCACGGCCAGGCGGGCACCCGTCAACATGGACTGAGGACTCGGACGGACCGTGCTCCAGACACACCAGAAAAGACAGACTACGGCACTTCCGGTAATGGGACCAAAGCACAACAAGGAAAAACGGTGGGTGCTGCACCTGCACCCTTCCCTGGCCAGGTGGCCCTCCAAGCTGTGGGTCTCCCCTACATTCAGAGGGTGGCCCTAGGGGACAGCAGAGGACAGCCTCACTCCCCTGTGACACCAGCCCTCCACAGTGTAGGACAGGCTGGGTGTCTCAACTCTAGCACGGGACAGGGTGGGGAGTTCCCTGTTGACAGGAGCCTGGTGAGCCGCAGTTAAGTGGGGGACGTTGAAGCAGCCCAGACCCAGTTCTGTGGGGCAGCGATCGGGGCCCCACCAGAGCCAACAGCCCCAGGAGCTGAGGCTTGCGGTGCAGTCGGAGGGAGGAGATGACACGGGGACAGCAGAGATGGGGGTTGAGCAGACCACCCCCTTCCCACCCTCAAGCACTGGGGGATGCCAGAGAGGCAGGGAGCCCCCGAACCTGCTGGGGAGCAGGGTCCAGACTTGTGGAAGGGACTCTGGCCACCGCAGGCACTTCCGGGGCTGGTGGGCTCAGGTGGGCTCGGGGAGGGCAGGCGTTCTCCCCTTGCCCTCCCCAGAATTGCACGGAGGCCCCACGAGGGCAGGCGGCCCTGGAGCTGGGGCCGTGCCCAGCGGGCGGGAGTCTCTCCGCAGTAGCTCCGAGTGCTCACGTCCACCTGGCGTGACCGGCTCGGGCCTCCACACCTGGTGCGGTACGTGCAGCCGGGAGAGCCAGCCAGGACCCTCAGGCCCGGGAAGACACAGCCCTGCTCAGGGAGGCCTCCCACCAGCTGTCTGCCTGGAGAAGGGACCTGGGACAGGCCCCAGGTCCCTTCCCCACAGACACACTTTTGCTGGTGAGCTTGAACGTGCGCCAAGGCCCACGGCTGATCTGCAGTGTCGGGGTGTTGGTGGCTGCCAGCACTGTTGAAAGTAACAGAGCAGAACTCTGTCATTCGGCCCCACGCAGATGATTGCTGGGGCTGCCTCAGGCCTGGGCATCACACAGACACCAGGGACACGGCTGCTGAGTGGGACCAGGCCTGTCCCCCAGGCCCCCAGGCAGGGCCCCCACACCTGCTCCCGGCGGCCTCTCAGCCCTGACCCAACATCAACCCCACCTCATGGGAGACATCCTTGCGACATCAGGATTTAGGGTCACCATGCCTGTGCCCTCTACATCCCTACACACACTGAGAGGGAGACAAACTCACCAAACAGCATCTCGCGGAGGGTTCCAGAAGGCATCATGACCTCTTGTAAACGCGTGGGCCTGTGTGCACTTTTATGGCTAGGGTTTTCCACCTGTTAAGCATAAAACATTCACATCCATGGTTTCAAGAATGATTTGCCAAAAGAAACAGGTGTGCAATTATTCCTCCCAAACATAGCCTGCAAGCACGTGGCTGAATTCCTCCTTGTGAACCTTCCTGGAGAGCCAAGCGTCCCTCATGCAAGTTCCACCCTTAGGAGGCAGGTTGCGAACACCTCCGTGTATCATTCCTGCACTGCTCACTGTAGAGCCAGAGCACTCTCACCTGCGTGGGGGCACATCCTTCATAGCATACACAGGGCACCATGTGCTCTAGTTTCCAGGGGCTGCTGTGACAGTGGACCATAGATGTCATGCTCACATAGTCCCTGAGGCCAGGAGTCCAGGATCGAGGTGAGGCAGGGCTGGTTCCCTCTGAGGATGCATTGATGGGTGGGTGGGGGAGTGGATGGATGGGTGGATGAGTTAATGAGTAGATGGATAAATGGATGGGTGGGTGGATGGATGGATGGATGGGTGAATGAGTGAATGAGTGGATGGGTGGATGGGTGAATGGGTGGGTGGATGGATGGATGGATGGATGGGTGAATGAGTGAATGAGTGGATGGGTGGATGGGTGGATGGGTGGGTGGATGGGTGGATGGGTGGATGGATGGATGGGTGGGTGGGTGAATGAGTGAATGAGTGGATGGGTGGATGGGTCAATGGGTGGATGGATGGGTGGATGGATGGATGGATGGGTGAGTGGATGGGTGGTTGAATGGATGGATGGGTAGATGGGTGGATGGGTAGTTGGATGGATGGATGGGTGGATGAATGGGTGCAGGGGTGGATGGATGAGTAGATGGGTCGATGGATGAGTAGATTGGTGAATAGGTGGATGGATGGATGCATGCATGAGTGTATGGGTGGATGGATCAGTGGATGGATGGACGAGTGAATGGGTGGATGGGTGGGTGGATGGGTGGGTAGATGTGTGAGTGGGTGGGTGGGTGGATGGGTGGCTGGCTGGGGGGGATGGATGGATGTGTGGGTGGGTGGATGGGTGGATGGGTGGATGGGAGGATGGATGGATGGGCAGGTGGGCAGATGAGTGGACAGAAGGACCAAATGATACCCTCTCTGAATAAAGAGATTAAAGGGCAGACAAGGAGAGTCACCTCTCATCCACAGGCATTTGGAGGCAAAGCAGGGAACTGCCACCTATGCTGGGGGTTGTCAAAGGCCGTGGGGTGACAGCAACCAGCAGGCGGCTGATACTCCCTCCGAGCTAACGGTGCTGTGGTACGGGGACATCTAGTCAGCACGAAGTCACACATAAGCCTGGGAAAGGTTTTGATTCCAAGCTGGAATTCGAAGGTGAATTGTAAAAACAAAACAAATTCTAATTAAGGTGTTCGTATGAGAGAGACATTGGTCTAAAACAAAAAAGGAAAGTAAGAGGTAAAGTGCACCTGAGTATTCACTTACAAAGTGCTTTCAAGTAGGCCTGCTGTAGATGCATTAAAAAGCTGTCTAACTTATAAAATAAACGAGGAGGGTTTTGCCTTGGAAGGATCAGAGACCCGTGAGTGTACTGTGCATCTGACATTGGCTTGTTCCAGAGGTGGCATGACTGTGCAGCTCTGTCGTCACCTGGTGGCACCATCAGGACAGCAGCGTCCACGACCGATCCGAGAAGAAAAACAAAGCAACTTGCAGAAGCAGAGGAGGAGGGTCAGGGAGGCCCAGGCCCCAGGCACGTGTCCAAACCCAGACAAGGACCCAGAGCCACAGGGAGACCCGCAGTCGTTCACAGAAAACTGACCTCGGCCCCGTGGTCAGAGGGGACTAAGCCCCACCCCAATTTCCCAGGAGCTCACAATGACATCAAGTTGAATGTTAAATTCAACTTAGTTAAAACAAAGCTTCTAGGCACAGTGGGCTGATGCACAAACCACGATGAACACAACATTCCAGTGGGAAAAGAGACAGACGAACCTCAGTGGTGCCGCCCTGTGCGGACAGGGCGAGGGGAGGGGCCCCCGGATTGTGCTGGGAGCACAGGTCAGGGTTGAGACAGCCACTGAGGCAGACGGGTCAGGGGTCGTCTGCCAGCACCAAGTCAGAGACGGAGTCAGGAAGACCAGTCTCTGTGCTACCACCCAGCACCCCACGCCGGCCACCGGGAGGACTCACCGCCCAGCACCCCACGCCGGCCACCGGGAGGACTCACCGCCCAGCACCCCACGCCGGCCACCGGGAGGACTCACCGCCCAGCACCCCACGCCTGCCACCGGGAGGACTCACCGCCCAGCACCCCACGCCGGCCACCGGGAGGACTCACCGCCCAGCACCCCACGCCGGCCACCGGGAGGACTCACCGCCCAGCACCCCACGCCGGCCACCGGGAGGACTCACCGCCCAGCACCCCCACACCACGGGGAGCCCCTCACAGCAGCGGGTCCGGAGGCCACAGGGAGTCTGCTCAGAGGGCTCCAGCCGACATCCCTGAGGCCCCACCCATTTCCCAGCCTCCTCCTCGGCCTCCTGGAGGGTTCCCTGAGCTCCACTTGCCTCCTGACCAATCTCTTTCCAACATGAGGCCTGTGGGGACCCCGAGGAGGAGGAAGGGCGGCCGAGACTGGGCAGAGGTGGCTCCAAACGGCCTGGTCTCTGGTCAGCGAGGTGGAGCGCTGGCTGCAATCGCCCTCCGCCCTTGGGACGCCACACCCGAGAGGCCGCAGGGACGTCACAGGAACACGGAGCAGACGAGACGCTCCACCGCGGTCTGATGGCCTTAACACACTTAACACGCCACCAGAAACGCACGGACTCGGCCTGGACCCAGCTCCGGAAACACGGAGCAGCCTGCACCCCCTACGTGGTGCTCCGGCCAGGACTTCCAGTCTCTTCCGGAGGGACATGCTGGGGACCGTGGGGGGGCGGGAGCAGCAGGGCAGGGGAACGTCCCACCCGCGTCTGGGGGGGCTGCACTCCTGGGCCCCCGCATCCACTCGCGACTGCAGGAGGGAGAACTGGACTCCTCCCCCAGACTCCCGCCGCGCACACCTGCCGCCGCCCGGGCTGGCCTCGCCGGGCTCCGTGGGCTCTGCCGCGACGGTTCCGCGGTCGAGAAGGGACGAGGGTTTGAGTCAGGGGGACGGGGCAGACAGAAGGGGAGTGAGGGCTTGTTTGCCAGTTAGATATTAAAAGGTTTTTACTAGAAAACATCTCAAAAATATAAACCATTTAGACATTTTACGTCACATATAAAATAACATGTAAAGCAAATATTAAGTTATAAAAATAATAAAACGAGAGTCTCTGTTGGTGCCACAGTTGGGGAATAGAAGGCTGCCTGCGTTTCAGACGCCCCCCCCCCCACCGGGGTCCCTTGTAACCTCAAATGCCCCCCAGGAAAATCATGGTGCTGTGTCTGCAGCCCCCGAAATTCAAAGCAGAAAGAGGATGTCACCTCCTATCTACATCCCTAAAAAAGAAAAAAATTTAGGTTTGCATGCTTTTAAATGTTATCTAAATGCCACCAAACGGTGACACTGGAACTTGCTTGTTCTGTACGTTTGCGCGGCAGATCCTGGCGCGTGTGGCCCGGTGGTCACTGCTGTGCTGCGTTCCTCGCCGGGGTCGGCTGTAGCCACTGTGCCAGCCCTGGGTGTGGGCGTCTGGGACGCTTACCAAACGTGGTCTGAGCAGGGAGGCCACCAAACGTGGTCTGAGCAGGGAGGCCACGGACATTCTCTTTCAGAGGCTGGAAGCTCACGTGTCCCCGTTTAGGCAGGACGTGACCTGCTTGAGCTGTCTCAGGTCTCAGGCATTTCCGAGTGTGCACACGTGCACACACACAGTCACACACACGGTGTGTAGAGGGCTGATTCTAGCATGAAGGTCTGATACCTCAATATCACAGATAAAACCTTACGTCTCCAGCCAGCCTGCACCACGCGCACTTTTCCAATGTCCCTGCACACGCAGCACGGCCCACACCAAAGGAGAACACTCCATTCCCGATGACTGACGTTCCTGCAGTCTGGCGGCCAAATAAATCCCGTTTTAATTTCCATGTCCTTGAATAACAGTGCATGTGAGCATAGACTCGCTGGTTTCCACCGTTTCTTCCATGATTTGTCTGATATCACCCAGGTTCTATCGGGTTGTGGGTGGTGTTCTTGTCGCTACTGTTTTACGAGTTAGGGCAGCCTCCTAAACTCAGCCTCTCGCTGTCCATTTTGTAAATCGACTCCCCCATTCTGTTTCTTTTCATTTTGTGATGATGCCACTATTCACACAGACTTTTTTGTTTGCTTATTTTATGTTACTATCTGTTCATTTCTCTCTTTGGGGTTCCTGCTCGGGAGGACGCCACAATTCAGTGTTACACAAACCTTTCTTTTAACAGCATTTTAGATTTCTGCCACGCTAGGCTCTTTTATACAGATTTTTTTCAGAATGGTGTGGGCTGAGAGCCCTAACTTTATTTTTATTTTTTAATCATAAGTCCAGCGGATCCAAAACGTTTATTGAACAGTCCAGTCTGTTCCCTCGTTCAAAATTCTTTATTGATTATATACCAAATACCCATCTATTCATCCCAGACGTTTCAATCCAAGCATATTGACCAAGAAAACATCATGGTCTGCGATTCTTTGTTAGAGAAGGAAAGCCAGCCCCCGGTACACCGACGGGGAGAGGAGAGACTGAGACAAGACAAGGTGGAAACAAACTCAGGAACAAACTCAGGACCAGGTGCCAGCTCCGCTCCCCCGGCCACCTGCAGTTGGCGCGGCTCAGCTACGGGTGGCAGGGCAGTAACACGGGCCTCGGCACACGTTCCCAAGGTGAGAACCACGGGAATTTTCACAGGCAACACATTGACTAAGCTAAGTGGGGAGAGTGGGCGGCTCCTGCCTGCTTTGCTGGCGCCGTGCGAGGGATGTGACAGACACTGACGAGGGAACCCCGAGAGTCACTTGGGCAGAGGCGGCTACAGGAGGAACCTGGGAATCCCCCGGGTGTCAGAGAAACAGCAGCAAAAGCCATGCGCCACAGTGACAGGCTCTGCACTGACCACGCAACATGTGGTCGGGATGCAAAGGTGTCCAGAAATCCAGAAAAAGAAGAAAACGGGGCTGGTGTGAGCAGGGGCTGGTGGGAGCAGGGGCTGGTGGGAGCAGGGGCTGGTGTGAGCAGGGGATATGTGAGCAGGGGCAGTGTGAGCAGGGGCTGGTGTGAGTAGGGCCTGGTGTGAGCAGGGGCTGGTGTGAGTAGGGCCTGGTGTGAGCAGGGGCTGGTGTGAGCAGGGCCTGGTGTGAGCAGGGGCTGGTGTGAGCAGGGGCTGGTGTGAGTAGGGCCTGGTGTGAGCAGGGGATATGTGAGCAGGGGATATGTGAGCAGGGGATATGTGAGCAGGGGCTGTGTGAGCTGGGGCTGGTGTGAGCAGGGGCTGGTGTGAGCAGGGGCTGGTGTGAGTAGGGCCTGGTGTGAGCAGGGGCTGGTGTGAGCAGGGGATATGTGAGCAGGGGATATGTGAGCAGGGGCTGGTGTGAGCTGGGGCTGGTGTGAGCAGGGGCTGGTGTGAGCAGGGGATATGTCAGCAGGGGCTGGTGTGAGCAGGGGCTGGTGTGAGCAGGGGATATGTGAGCAGGGGATATGTGAGCAGGGGCTGGTGTGAGCTGGGGCTGGTGTGAGCAGGGGCTGGTGTGAGCAGGGCCTGGTGTGAGTAGGGCCTGGTGTGAGCAGGGGCTGGTGTGAGCAGGGGCTGGTGTGAGCAGGGGCTGGTGTGAGTACGGGCTGTGTGAGCTGGGGCTGGTGTGAGCAGGGGCTGGTGTGAGTAAGGCCTGGTGTGAGCAGGGCCTGGTGTGAGCAGGGGCTGGTGTGAGCAGGGGCTGGTGTGAGCAGGGCCTGGTGTGAGCAGGGGCTGGTGTGAGCAGGGGCTGGTGTGAGCAGGGGATATGTGAGCAGGGGCTGGTGTGAGCAGGGGCTGGTGTGAGTAGGGCCTGGTGTGAGCAGGGCCTGGTGTGAGTAGGGCCTGGTGTGAGCAGGGCCTGGTGTGAGCAGGGGCTGGTGTGAGCTGGGGCTGTGTGAGCTGGGGCTGGTGTGAGCAGGGGCTGGTGTGAGCAGGGGCTGGTGTGAGTAGGGCCTGGTGTGAGCAGGGCCTGGTGTGAGCAGGGGCTGGTGTGAGCAGGGCCTGGTGTGAGCAGGGGCTGGTGTGAGCTGGGGCTGGTGTGAGCAGGGGCTGGTGTGAGCAGGGGCTGGTGTGAGCTGGGGCTGTGTGAGTAAGGCCTGGGGTGAGCAGGGGCTGGTGTGAGTAGGGCCTGGTGTGAGCAGGGGCTGGTGTGAGTAGGGCCTGGTGTGAGCAGGGGATATGTGAGCAGGGGCTGTGTGAGCTGGGGCTGGTGTGAGCAGGGGCGGTGTGAGCAGGGGCAGTGTGAGCAGGGGCTGGTATAAGCAGAGGCCTGGTGTGAGCAGGGGCACTGGCAGGGGGATTTGCAACGCACACAGCACAGGGCTGACAGCCACGTACACAGAATTCCTACAAAGGAATCAGCAAGGGAAACACAACCCTAAAACCCGGCCAGACGGACAGGCAAATGCCTGTCCGCCTGTCGATCTAAACTCCAACGTTAAACTCACAAGAGATGCAAATCAGGAAGCTTCCCATGTGACAACACGTGTGACGGGAGAGTCTCCAGGCCGGGGACTCCCACACGGCTGGTTTGAGCAACCGTGGGGGCAATGACCTTGGAGTGACCTTGCCGGAAGGTGCGCAAGCCGGGTCGCTTTGCCCCTGAGACAGGCCCTCGAGCTCCGCCGGGCAAAGCCGCCCCCCGTCCTGGGAAACGCAGGCTCGCAGCCCACCCCGGCTGGGCCTCTGCATTTTGACGGCTCCGTGGTCACCCGTGAGTGCCAGAGAGACCCGCCAGTGAGGCCCACAGGACACCCACAGTGACCTTCACTCCGGCCCTGTCTGCAGTGGAGAGAGGCTGAGAACCCTCAGATACACGATGCAAAGTTAACGTCGGTGTGTTCGTGCTGCAGAATAACAAACTGCGGTAACACAGGGGAACTCGCGCTACACGGATCAAAAGATCATTCTGGAAAACGTACAAGAGAGGCTGCAGCCCCTCACACTTCACAAACATCTAACGCGTTCGCACAAGGGACGCGTAGCCTGGGCGCAGCGGAGCCCGGGACGGACGGGTCCGGAGGGGAAGGGGCCGGCGGGTCGGGGAAACGTCTGTAACATCTGTCTCTAAAGCACGGACAGGAAAGGTCTGAGGCGAATACGACAGCCTCTGTTTGTCAGAACGTCTCCGGGTTTTAATTTTTGAAATTAAATCAAGGAAGGTGCATTGCAGTAAAACAGCAATCACATGGGGTTTTTTAATAAGCAGGTACATGGTGGCCCGAGCTCCACGCAGAATCCTGAGGGACATGGCCCGTCTTTTTGGAAAACAAAACAATTTTCCTGGATGTGTCAAGAATATCCTACCACCCGGAAGTCACGTCGCTCCTCCCCCATGGGGGCTGGGGTCTGCCCACCACCTCCGGCCCCTGGCACCACCCACCCCGACCCAGCGACCCCCTCCCCTCCACAAAGACCACCTCGGGCCACCCCACCTCTTCTCCCCCAACACCAGCGAGACCTCCAAACTCACATCAGCGCACACAGGTCCTCATGGGGCCTCCCGGACTCTCGCTGGAGTCCAGCCTCCCCTGGCCTCTGCACGTGGGGCCGACACCCCCTTCCAAACAGCCCTGGCTGGCTCGGCCTTGACCCAGGGGGACCCCACCACCCTATGGGGACCCCACTACCCTATGAGGACCTTGCTGCCCCAGGGGGACCCCAACACCCCAGAGGGACCCCACTACCCCAGAGGGGACCCTGCTACCCCAGGGAGACCCCGCCACCCCAGGGGGCCCCTGCTGTACTCTGTCAACTCCCCCACTCGATTCGGAGCTGTGGGCACTTGGTTGTCACTTGGTCCCCAGCTGCCCCAGCTGAGGGTGTGGGACCCGCTGTGGGGCTTTCCTGCCCCCGTAGCGAAGTGCCGTGGACTGGGGCAGTTGGAACGGCAGAAGGTCGCTCCCTGGAAGCGCGGGGGCCAGAAGTCACACACGGTGTCCTCGGGGCCGAGCCCCCTCCAGAGGCCCCAGGGAGGGGGCTTCCCACCTCTCCCACCGCAGGTGCGCCCAGAAGTTCCTGGGCTTGTGCCCCTCCTACCCCGTCTGTGCCTCAAGTCCCCCCTTTTCCTCATGGGGACACCAGTCGTTGGATTTGGGGCCTAACGTAGGATTGTCTCACCCCAAGGTCCTTAACGTGACCACAGCTGCAAAGACCCTATTTCCAAGTCAGGTCACCTTCAAGGCGGGTTAGGCTTTGACACGGGGGTCAGCAGTCAGCCCCCGACACCCGCCGCCGCAGAGCTCTGGCCCCAGGGGGGCTGGGCAGGCCGGGCCGGGGCAGCGGAGGGTTAAGGTCGAGTTTTGAGCCACAGGTCGGGAAGGTGCTGAGTCAGCCCCCGCGCACAGCAAGAGCCTCGCCTGCCCGGGAGGAGGCTGAGTTAGATAAATGAGCAGCCCGTGATTTCATCGGCTTAATTTAAACCCTGGTGCAGAGAAAGGGAGGGAAGCTGTTGTTCCCGGTCCCTGGAGAACGTTAAAGTTGAATGTCTGCATTCCGACGTGGGCTGTAAGTGGGAGAGAAGAAAAGCAACGCTGCTTAATTGGAGCCCACGACAAAGGAGCCCCCGCGCCTCCCTCTGCCCCGACTCAGGAGCGGCAGGGGGTGGGGGGTCCCCCAGGCACGTGTTCCCCTGGTACCCCACGGGCAGGACCAGGACCAGCAGCTGGGAACCCCCAGGGCTCCTGAAGACTACCCGGGCCAGGGCCACCCTCGGTGGCTGCAGAGCCGAGGGCCCGTCCCACAGCCCGAGGGTCACTGCCCCGGGACGGTTGGCCTCCAGGAGGGTCCGTGGCACTGGGGGTCCGTGTGTGCCCCCGTCTGTCCAGGCCGGGCAGGAGCAGAGGGCCCTGTCGGGAGTGCAGGGAGAGCGAGGTCCGGGCGCCCCTGGCCCGGGAAGGCTCCCGATACGGGTTTGCACACGGCCTGCAGCACCTGAGTCTCGGGTGACCCCGGCAGCGGGGACAGGGGCGGGAGGGTTCTCGTGCGAATTTAAATCACTTCCACCCTTCAACCAGCCAAAACCAGTCCAAACCAGTCAGGCTGCCCAGAGTGGGGCAGGAGAGGGGAGGAAGCCGCCGGTGCAGCTCCTGTTGCCCAGGACGCCGTGAAGACGGCAACGCCAAGGACTCTGACCCCATGGCTGTGTTCACATCCATGTTCACACCAGTGACAAACAAAGGCAGCGACACGAGCCCCCCTCATGTCGTCTCCCACCCTGCAGAGACGTGGGCACCAGGACGGGTCCCGGGGTCCACTGTGGCCTGTGCCCCTGGGCCCAGCGGGGACATTCCCCTGACAAGAACGAGGCCTTTCTCTCCCACGGCACATTCCTAAGACGTCTGTGACTCGTTTGAGGAACTTTTTACAGAACTGAGCGTGGCCGTGGAGCAAGCAAAAACACGTGATCCTCTCGCGGGCCGTCCCGCCGTGCCCCGAGGAGGCCCCACACGCTCGGGGGAGGCTGGAGGGCAGGGACAGGCTGGGCTGTGCGGTCACCTGTCTCCAGACCTGCCCCCACCCCCCCGGGACTCGGCCTGTTTGTCAGCAGTGGCGCCCTGGCCGCGAAGTCCCATCCACAACCGGCTCTCCCCGCAGCAGAGCCCCGAAGTCCCCAGAGGAGTCCGTTCAGACGAGGGTTGTAATTATCAGGATATCTTTATTTCCAGCACAGCCCAACATCTGTTCATCCTGTTGCCTACATTTAAAACTAAAACCCAGGGCCGTGGGACGTGGGACTCCGCGTGGCCTCTTCCTGCAGCCAGGGGATTTTCACACTTGGGAATACCAGAGCTGCCCGCTCTACCGTCCCCAGTGTGGACCAGCCTCCCTGGCGGATGTGACCCCTCTCAGAGGTGTGTCCATAGGACGCGGGTCCTCCCAGCGCCTCCCGGGGCTGGGGCTGGCTGCTCCCGCCGGACGACCCACGACAGCCGAGCGGGGGCCTCCCACCGGCCCCAGGGGACCCCGCTGTGCCTCGAGTGCTCTGCACCCACCCCCCAGTCCCTCACTCAGCCATGCGGTCGAGGGTCTCACCAGTCTGGGCACACCCAGCCCTTCTGGAGGGTTCCAGGGCTTGATCACACATGGGCAACGTCCCACACTGAACACACCATCCGGGCGGTGGCCCCACCCCCACCTCCCACTCGCCGGAGAACAACTGAGCAGCTGCCACCGCGGCGCCGCCAGGGAAACAGTACGGGGGCGGGGGGGGGGGCGGGTGCAGGAGGTGCCTGGACGTCACCGGGAAGCAGAGGCCCCCCCCCCAGGCCTGGGGAGGTGACCGACACCCCCGGGGAGGGCAGGGCGGGAAGCGCAGTGGGGGGACAGCGGGGACAGCCATCGCAGGCAGAGTCTGGAGGGGACACACCTGTCACATCCGAGGCAGAGACAGAGGCCACGTGTCAGAACCTCAAAGCCTGGAGTCGTCCGTGTTGCTTACGGTGCATCAGCTGGGACTGAAAGTGAGACGTGCGTGTGTTGGACACGGTCCCATCGCTGATCCACCGGCGTTTCCCGCCTGCCGGGAAAGTGGACGGAGGGGGATGGTCAAGCCCTTGGCAGACGCTAAACAAGGAACGTCTCCGGAACAGGCAGGAAGCAATGGCATCGTCACCCCACGGGACGTGGATACGTGGAGAGGACCGCAATGTGCTCCTGGACGTATTCCGAACATGTCACACTTAATTCACGGGGATGCTGAAGGTCGTTTCTTTAGTTTTGCTGCAGACCTTCCCCATTTCTCACCCGCCAAAGGCGAGAGAACAAGTGAAAGGAAGAGTGAAACTGAAACAAAATCAGAGAGCAGTTGGGCGATTCCTCGAGTTCCACGTGGAATGACCACCAAACCCCACACTTCTGCTCCCACGAGCACGCCCAAAACAGGTGAACACGGCCACACGCACACCACGGCCGCAGCAGCCCAGACGCGGAAGCGACGTCCATGGATGGAGGCGCAGACGGGAGAACGTGGTCCGTCCACACGTGGACCATCCCTCAGCCCTGGAAGGAAGGACACGGACAGCGCCGCCACCTGGGTGGACGCTGAGGACATCACGCGAGTGAAAGAAGCTGGACCCAGAGTCCCATGTTGCCAGATGAGTGCTCGCGGGGCCCGGGGGGCGGGGCGGGG
Source organism: Eulemur rufifrons (assembly GCF_041146395.1). Taxonomy (NCBI): domain Eukaryota; kingdom Metazoa; phylum Chordata; class Mammalia; order Primates; family Lemuridae; genus Eulemur; species Eulemur rufifrons. The sequence continues at coordinate 95,944,618 of NC_090998.1, forward strand.
GCAGCGGGTGGGATGGGGCTTCCCTTGGGGGTGGGGACATGTCGGGACAGCAGGCAGCGGCGGTGGTCACACAGTGTTGAGAATGAGCCAAACTCCACTGACTGTTCACTCTAAACATGGACTTTATGCTACGTGAATTCCATCTCAACAAAAGTAAACACAGCCAAAGTTAGAGGTGACCCTTGTCGCTGGCAGAGCCGTCACAAACCACAAAGCCGCCCCTGGTGATGCCAAAGCAGCAAGGCATGTCCATACCGGCCAGCTCCAGGGCTCAGAGGGGAGGCGGGAGGGAGGTCTGCGTGACCAGCGGCTCCGTCCCCTCGCGGGCATGAGGCTAGGCCCGGCCATCGGCGGAGACCTGAGTTTGACGGTCCCAAGGCGTCTGGTCCCCCCGTGTCCGTCTCCTGGCTGCAGAGGGCGGCCTGTGGGGGCCCCGAGTTGCAGGGTCCTGGGTTTGGGGTTTGCTTGGAGACAGCACCAGCGGTCGGAGCCAAGCGTCTGGGGTGGGAGCTGCCCCCGGCCCGGCTGCCAGCAGCTGCCACGTCTGATTAGACCGTGATGCATTGAGCGGCCGGCCTGTTAGCGCCGCTGATGGGGAAACCAGTGATCCGGAAAGAACGGCAGCCGCGCTCGCCCTGCAGCCAGGATGCAGCCGCCTGCGTCTTCCCGGGTGAATATCCTGTTAAAATGAGCAATCAAGGGGGGAAGCTCCAAAACACGGCCTGTCCTTCCGGCCCCTTCCGTCCTGCCCTGGGATCTCTGTGTTATTTTTCTGACCGGAGGAGCTGCTGGGTGCCTGTCTCCGGCTTCCCGCCTGTTACCTCAACAGCTCGGCCCCAGCAGGGAGCAGGAGCCCTCGGCACCCTCCGCCCAGCGAGCACAATGGGGCCAGGAGCCCGGCTCCCCCCGGGGCTGTCCCCGCTCACCCACGCGGCCACCGTCAGAGGCCCAGCCCCCCCCACCAGCCCCGGGCAGCCACGGAGGCGCAGGGCGGGCTGTGGGTGGCAGACAGGACACGGCTGTACCCAGGGCCCAGGCGGGGGCAGGAGGACGGGCTGCGGAAGCTTCCGGACTCGAGGGTCAGGGCTGGTGGCTCGCAGAGCACTGGGGCCTAGGGAAGCTCCAAACACCCCCCACCCCAGCAGGGCGGTGGGAGGGGACGGGGTCAGAGAGCGCCTAGCGGCCCGCAGGGTCCCCCTCCCATGTCCTGCCCGTGTTTTCTGATCAACCCTCAGGCCCACCCAGCGGCTGGATCCTCCCTCCCGGAGCGGAGGTGGCGGCTCACAGGTGTCTGCAGGCAGGAACACGGGTCAGGGCCGTGCAGCCCATGGCGTTCCCGAGCCGGTCCCAGGAGGCCCCTGTTCCCAGAGCTGTTGGCGGGAACTCCCCACGGGGGCCACAGTCAGGGCAGTTGGAGGGTGGATGCTGTTGAGGGGTTTCCTCGCCACAGGACCCGCCGTATGGAGCAGACAGTGCCTCCGCGAGAGAGCAGAGCTCACGGCCGGGACGGCTGCCGGGCCGGCATCTCCCGACATACTGCTGACACCAACCTGAGCCGACGCCAGCCACCCTGGGCGTGGAGCTCGTGTGCGGGTGGCCCACGGCTCTGCGTGGTCGGGGAGCAGCCGGCCAGGACGCACGCCCTGCAGGGCCCGGCCCACACGGAGCCTCAGGGTCGAGGAGACCTCAGTGCTCAGGGCTGCGGCCAAAGGCCAGGGAGGGCGGCTGCTGTCACTCCTGCTCTGTGGTCCCTCAGCCGTTATCCCAACCTGCTCGTCTTCTGGTAAGGCACAGCAAAGGCCAGGTGTAAACGCGCGCACACACACGCACTCTCCCATGCGAATCCACACGGACCCCAGAGGCAGCACGCACAGTGCACGCATACTACGCATGCACAGCCAGCACCAGCCACGAGAGACCACGGTTCACACGCACAGAAACACACCAGAGGGTGGAGAAAGGGTTTCCGCTTCCCGCAGTCCAGAGATGGGGACGCGTAGCTCGGACCAACCGTCCTGCGGAAACCGTGAAGACGCTGAACACAATGTGGACACGCCACCCACGGGACGAGCAGAGTCCGACCGCCCGGCCGGCTCTAGGGGGGTCCAGCTCTAGGGGGCCCGACTCGCAGGTCCCCTGGGCCACACATGGGCTTGTCCAGGAGCCCTGAGCAGGTGGAGGCAGAAATCACAGGGCCACAGTCGGCTGCGAGCTGCCACCTGAGGGCCGAGCCTGACGGTGCCGGGGACCCAAACTAGCCCATCTGCAAACCCGGGGCAAAGAGGCACAGAAAGGGGGGGGGCAATTCGCGAGAGAAAGGAGGTTGCTGTGAGAGGCTGGCACAGACTTGCGCCCCGACAGCCGGAACCCGGACGGGCAGAGTCCCTGAGGCCGCGGGAGCCGGCCTGGTGGTCCCTGACCTGCGGCGTCCCCTGGCACATGGAGAAGCAGCTGCAGAACCTGCCTGGACATTCGTCCCAGGCCTCGGGGACAAGCGTCACTCTGAGCGGCGGCGTCGGCTGTCTCCACATGTGCTGCGCTTGGCAAGTTCCCGGGTAACCAGACACTCGGGGAAACGGTAACCGAGGAAAACCAGCCGCGGACCGTCAGATGTTCAGTCCAAATAGATCTTGAAGTGTCTACGTTTGCTTTGTTTTTAAGAGGTAACAAACTTGAAAATATGGGCAGGGAGAAGAAAACTATAAAAAGTAACCTAATGGTTTGAAAAATACTCAAACGGAACTTCTAGAATTGAAAAATCCAGCAATCGAGACGTAAAGCTCGAGGGACGTTTATCAGAAGAGCGAACAGGGCTGGAGACAGTGCATGTCCCAGAATGCGGCACGAAGGACAAGGCGACGAGGTTCAGGGGGACAGGGGACACGCGGAGCGGAAACGTCTGGCCCGGTCAGGGCTGCGGAAGGAGCTACAGGGTGACGGCGTGTGGACGGCTGCCGGGGCTTTCCGTGCTCACGACAGACCACCCCCACGCGGAGCTCCAACGCCAACCGGGGGAAACGGGAGAAACCACCTGGTGACGCGGCGGGGAACAAGCAGGTGACCTTGTGTAGGAGCCGCCAAGCCAGAGACCACGAGCCGGAGCTGCGGCAGGACGCGCCACCCAGGATCTGCTTCCGGAACGGAGGGCAACCTCCCAGAAAGGACGTGAGGGGGACCGATTTCAAGACAGGCTAGAACTGAGGGTCGGCACCCGGGGACCCCACCGCCGGGCTGAGGGGCGCGATTGCGGGAGGAAACGGCGGCCGCGCGAGGAAGGTCCCCAGCGCAAGAAGAAACAGAGAGCAAAGCGGCAAATATGTGAGTGAAGGCAAGTGAAACCGAGCTCACAGAGTAATCACAGGATATCCGGTGGGGGCAGATAAATAGGTGCAGGCGGGCGGCGACTCACACCTGTATCCCAGCACTCTGGGAGCCCACGCACAGGGCTGGTCTCCCTGCTCAAGAGGAACTGAGGCTCGCGGACACTGCCTGGGCTGTCCCAGGGCCTGGGTCCGTGTCACTGTCCCCACGTGCTGGGCCTAGACTCTGCTGCAGGCAAACCAGGTGATGCACCCCAGATAAGCCTGTGTGAATGCGTGTGAGCTAGTGAGTATGCATGAGTGTGTGTACATGTGGTTACCATGTACGTGAGTGTGCACATGTGTGAGGGTGGACATGCGTGAATTACAGTAAGTGTAGTGTGAGGGTGCATGAGTGTGTGCATGTGTGAGTGGGCCATGAGTGTGAACATGTGTGAATAGCACTGTGGCACGTGCACATGTGAGCGTGCACACGTGTGAGTGTGAGAACACATATGAATACATATGGTGTGCGTGTGTGCTGTGTGCACGGGTGCGTGTGCAGGGCCCTGTGTGTGATATTCAGGTCGATGCACAGAAGCCACCGAAAGACAAACCAGGGCCGATGCGCACAAACAGCCCCTCACAGCCCCCGTGTCCCAGGGTGAATCTGAGCGTCCGTTTGCCTAAAACCCGCGTTGGTGACAACACCGTGTGGATGGACACTTGAAAGGTTCCGGGACAGTTTGCGCCTCTGCTCTTCCGCTTTGTCTTCACTGGTGCTGAGGGTTCCAGGCCAAAGGACACCAGCTCCAGTGACAGGGCAGGGACGTCCCCAGAGCAGCCAGGGACAGGCCACCACTGTGCCCCACCCACCCGAATGCACCGGGCCCTCAGGGGCTCGCAGCCGGGCCGGGGCGCTTGCCTTGGTCCCTGTTGGGGCCACAGGGCCCCCCACCCGGGCCCAGAACGGAACCTGTGGCAAAAGGAACGGCCGGGCCACAGTGGCCGACACCACAGGCAGGAGAGAGTCCGGAAAGGGAACGGCTGGAACCAGGGTGTCCGTGTCGCTGGAACCGCAGTGCGGGTGGCGTCGGGGAGAAGCTACGGTGCTGCCTGGCTGAGGTGGGGACAACATCCTGGGCACCGACGAGAGGCCACTGACGAGGTGTTGGCAGCTGGATGGGGCTGGGCGGCCTGACCACATGGGTGACGGCCCCAGCACGGAGGGTCCGTGACATCGCTCAGGAGCTGCCCTGTACCCTCCACACCCTCCGGGAGCTCGGCCCACCCTGCAGGGCTTCCCCACCGCCCCCCACCCTCCCGCCGTCTCCTCGAGCCTCCCGGGACGGGGAGGTCCGGCTCCCTGGGGCCAGCGCGGCCCGAACACATCAGACACCGCAGCCCCAGCCCCTCAGCCGGCGTCCGGCACACAAATGTCTCCCATGCTGACGTGCGGTCAGGCAGCTCCTGAACACTTGATGCCTGGGGCTGCTCGGGAAATCGCGTTCCAGGGTATTTCCATCCCAAAGAAATTATTTATAAGTGATTACAGAGCACACACTTCCTCATAAATACATATTTACAGTCCAGACTCCCCCCCAGGGCAGAGCCAGCTGCGCACACATGCATTTTACATCCCTTTCATCATTAAACTCAGTTCTTTCAGATGGCACTTAAGTCTCTAACCTTGAACGTGGTGAAATCAGAAACAGGCGTGTCGTCCCCAGGAGCCTCTTCACCCACCGACTCCTGGGAGCGGGAGCTGGCGGCCCCGGCCAGTCCAGGGGCCCACGGTCAGAGCAGGAGCAGGAGCGTCTGGTCCACCTCCCAGACGGAGGTCCCCACCCAGGAGACTCGTTTTCTGCTTTGACCCAAACGCCAGCGGCCACGTGCAGCGGAAACACAGGCACTTTGGAGGGACAAGCGCAGCACGAGGAGGGTGTGACAGAGGCCCTCGGTTCCTGGGAAGCAGCTGGTGACGCTGCTCCAGCCAGAATTCCGTCCCCAGAGAAGCCAGGATGGGGACACCTTCTGTAGCAGAGCCGCAAAGGGCAAGGGGGCCGGGCGCCCCCCGACTCCCAGCCCTGGAGCTCGGGGGACGTCCACGAGGCACCTGGTTTAAGGTGTCACCTGGGCCACGTGACCTCATGGGAAGAAAACGCCCCAGCCTGGCCTGCAAAACAAATTCCGAATTTATTCTGTCGACAGAGGCCACAATGCCACTAAAACGACCGCGGGATTAGGAAAGCAAAAGGAAAAACAAAACCAAGCAGACAAACGCAACCTAAGCAAAGGGGGAGAAACAGCAGAGGGTCCCAAGATCAACTCCCGCAAAAGCAGCAAATGGAATAAAAGCAGGCGGTTTTATACGTACAAGGGCACGACCCACGCGGTGGAATTGCCACAGTGGACTTGGGTGTGCCGAGTGACAGGCCATGACACGGCAAACACGAACAAAAATAGTCTCAAATTGGACAAAAAAAGCAATTATGGTCAAAGAATGTAACCTACAACTCAATCTTCAACATTAAAATGGACAGAGATGGTCACAATTGCAGGGAAAATGAACACTGTGATCAATGAGGTTGACTTAATAAATATGCACAGACATACCACACACTCTTCCTATAAAATTCATGAAAGATTTGCAAACATTAGTCATAAATAAGGCTGCAGAATAAAAACGACACTAAATTGTAAGAGATGAACAAGTCTCATTGTCTGAGGACAGTACAATAACACCAGAAATATAGAAAAATAAATACGGTTTCTTAAAAATCCACTACATGCAACGCGGAAACATATGCATGAATGACTAAGACTTTTATCTCTAGATCTTTGGAAAAAGCTAGTTCTTCGAGAAAGCAAGCACACTAGCCAATCCTCCGAAAGCCACGGATAAGAACACGTGACGTACCAACTCACAAATACGTTTCATTACAAAGGAACACGATGGAAAATGTGTTAATATTTTTGGTAACCTGCCTACTTAAAACCGAATCTCCGGCACGTCTCCCCAGCACGCGCCGCAGAACTCAGCAGACATGTCTGAAACCCCGGCAAGGAGCGTGACTCCCTGGGGAAGCGCAGCTCAGCAAGAGGCCGAAGATGCACAAACACGGAACGAACGAACAGTCGCGGAGAACGATGATCCCGAATCTCCCAGGACCCTTCCAGCCCGGGGAGTTCCACACGCGGGAGCCCCCAGCGCGGCAAACAGGAAACGCCCCGCTCACGGCCGGTGCCAACGGTCTCATTCCCGCCACCTGACACCACAGAAACACACGTGGTCCGGTGTCACCCAGGACGCTCCCAAGCTCCCGCCGTCTGGACCCGGCAGCACAACAGAAGCTCCACACACGGTGAGCACGTGACCCGGCACTTAAGGGAGGTCCCAGCGCGAGGACAGGAAACCGAGGGCCAAGACGGGGAGGAGGGGACAGCAGGCCGCGGTCTGAGGAGAGTCAGCATCACATTCTCAACAGACGCATAAGGTTATTCGGCCAAAATGAACATTTCCTGAAGGAGAAAAAGGAAAAAAGCCTTTAAAAAACTCATCAGCATTGGGCTCCATGCGTGCCGTGTCCAGCTATCCCCAGGTCACCATGAACAACGGGCCAGCCTCCGGGACAGTGACCAGGAGCCTGGGTGACAGAGTGGAACCCTCCCAGGGCTGGGCCAGGCGGCCGGGCTGGGCCGACACCAGCACCACAGAGCAGGCCAGGGTCCCGGCAGCGCTCCGGCCACCAGGGGAAGGGCCCAGCCCCAGCCCTGGCTCCGGGAGCCCCTGCCCCGCCCTGGCGCAGCCTGGGGATGTTCGGGGAGGTGCCATCCTTCCCGCCTGGGGCAGCATGTGCCCTCGGCCAAGCCACGTGATGCTCCCGTCCCCGAGTCGGACATCCAGGCAGAGGGACGGAAACACCGACTCTTGTGAGAGAGAACTGGGCCCAGCTCGAGCCCGCCTGGGCCTACAGTGACGGGTTCAGCGAGGTCGCAGGACACCAGGCCAACGTCTGAGCACCGGCTGTACCACACACAGTCACCGTCACGGAACAGCAGGGACGGTTCTGAGATGGTCTTGTCATCGTGTGAGCACACAGAGTGTCCTTGCACAAACCCAGGCTGTGGGGCCAGAGACCCCTCACACTGCAATGGTGGACACAGGTCACTGCAGATCTGCCCAAACCCACAGGACGTGCCCCAAGGTGACCGTGACGTAAACCACGGACCCCGAGTGATAATAACGTGGCAACGTGGGGCCTTGGTTGCAGCAATGCACACCTGGTGGGGTGTGGACGGTGGGCAGGTGTGTGGCGGGGGCGTCTGGGGAATTTCTGTACCTTCTGCTCAATTCTGCCGTGAACCTGGCACCGCTCTAAATAAATCCTATTGGAAGGAAGGAAAGAAGGGAGGGAGGGAGGGAGCGAGGGAAGGGAGGGAGGAGCCAGGCAGGAATCCCTCGCTGGGCAGCTGGCCCAGGCCCTCCAGAACTCTCCCTCTCGGGACAGTCGACCTCGACACAGGTGACGCAGATAGAGGGGCCTCCCAGAGGACCTGGCTTGGTCAGCAGCACACCAGGTGAGGGAGAAGAGGACCCAGGGACCTCGGAGCTCTCGGAGCTGAGACCACCAGAGTCACCCCACCCACCCCCTCATCTGACATCCAGGAGATGCCAGAGTCGCTCTGAGACAGAGAGCTCAGGACGCACAGGGAATGGCACCCAGCCATCGGCAACGTCCGCCTGGCCTGGAGCCCACCTCCCTCCCCAGCCCTCCCACCCCGACACCACTCAGCTTCCCTATCATCCTCCCAGCTCCCCGAATCCCGAGTCCGACTGCTTCTGGGCCGCTCCGCCCTGGAGACCTGCCCTGGACACAGGCGCCAGGGCACTGTCCCCTGACTCGGCAGTGACGGTGGCATTTCAGTCATGGCCTGAAGGCAGCTGGTGCACACCTGTCCACACCCGCCTCCCTCCCTGTGAGGACACCTCACCCTGATCCGGTTCTTGTGTGGCTGGTGTCTTGGGACCCACTGCTGGGCTGTGTGGTCTCTCTGAGGACGCTCTTCTGAGATGGCCTCTAGAGCCCCTGACCTTTCAGAACACCAGGCCGCCACACCGTGGCCCCCCTCAACGCCAGAATCCCCGGTGGGGGTGTCCTGCCTTGGTTGGCCCCATCCTCTGAGACCCCGCCTGGGTCCACCTCCAGCCAGCACAGGGCAGAGCAAAAGCCCAGGTGCTGGACCAGACACAGGCATGGAAGCCCCACACGGTCACCCCCTGGCAACTTACTTAACTTTCCTGTGCCTCAGTTTCCCCGTGTGAAACCGGAGCTAGTGAAGTTTGTGCCTGGCAGCACTGCCGTGGGCATCCGTGAATTAACGTGGTAATTCCCCTGGCCAGCGGGAGCACCTGGCCAGCCGCAAGCCCCCAAGCCCCGCGGCGGCTTCCTCCTCCCGGATTTTCTGCAAGGCCCTAAAAACGGCCCGGTGCCCCCGGCCCTCCCCGAGCGCGAGGGCCCAGCCCGCCGGAGGGAAGAGCCGCGAGGCCCAGGGCTGCCGTTTCTGCGTTCACAAAGCCCGTCCGAGGCCCGTTCTAGAACGGGGGGCGCCGGCTTCCGCGGCCGGGGACAGGCGGCGGCGGGTGCAGGGATCCGCCCGGGACGACGCCAAGGGCCCCGCAATGCCCGCCCCGCGCCCCGCGCCCCGCGTGTGGTTCGTGCGCGACGCGCTGGGCATCGGGTGCGCCGCGGTCGCGTGGCTGCTGGTGCTGGGCGCTGCGGGGCTGGTGCTCGGCGAGCTGCTCCTGCCGTGCGGGGACGCGGCCTACGCGGCGGCCAACGGCGCGCTCTTCCTGGCGCTGGCCACGCTGGGGCTGGCGGCGCACGCGCGGACCATGCTCACCGACCCCGGCTCCGTGCCCCGCGGGGACCCGCCCGGGTCCCGCGCCGCGCCCCGCTGCGCCCTCTGCGCCAGCGCCAAGCCCGCAGGCGCGCACCACTGCATCGTGTGCGGCCGCTGCATCCGCAGGCGCCACCACCACTGCCCCTGGGTCAACAACTGCGTGGGCGAGGACAACCAGAAGTACTTCGTGCTGTTCACGCTCTACACCGCGCTGGCCTCGCTGCACCTGCTGCTCCTGCTCGGCGTCCCCGTCCTGCGCAGCTTCGCCCGCGGGGAGTGGACCATGCACAGCACCGTGTCGCCGGGCACCTCCCTCTTCCTGCTCTTCATGGTGGCCCTGAAGGGCTTCTTCCTGGCGTCCGTGATGTTCGCCATGCAGGTGTACGCCATCTGCGCCGGAGCCCAGCGGCTGCAGACGGACGGGGGCCGCGGGGGCAAGGGGTCCAAGTGGGCGAACGTCAAGGCCGTCTTTGGCCACCGGGTCTCTGTGGCCTGGATCAGCCCCTTTGCACCCCCGCACCTCCAGAGGGCACATGGGCAGGACTACGTGGTCTGAGGACACCGTGTACAAGGTCACTTACAGGTGTCTGGGGAGAAAGGCAACATCAAACTTAGACAGCAAGCCACCTGCCCCATGTCCGCACAGAGACCCACACTGTGGAACAGAAAGCCCCCCGCTCCCTGCGGAGGAGAAAGTGGGGTTCATGACAGCCCAGCTGCCCAGAAAGTCCACGGGGCCAGGCCCTTGCCAAGGAGGACGGGCGACCTCCTGCTCCTTTCTGGCTCCGTTGCGTGTCACATGGGGAAAACTAATGCATGATGTCTACAAATAAAGTGTCGTGAGCTAGAGCCAACCCTCACTGAGTGTGGTGACCGTTTATGTTGAAATGGCCCCATCTGCTGTAGCGAGTCACGCGGTCGCGTTATCTGGTTTTCACCGTCCTCGCAGTCCTCATAAATCAGCTCCGTCAGGATGGGCTATTTTGTGTTACCTGTTGGATTTGGTCAACTGATGTTTTATGTAGGATTTTTGCTCTTATATTCATCAACGAAATGGCCTTTAAGTTATATTCTTTCATTTGCCTTATCTGTTTGTGTTTGAGTCCAGACCCACTAGCTGTATACAGTGGGTGGGTAGCTGTGGCTGTTTCTATTTTCTGAACAACCTGTACGAGGTTGGCATTAGCTGTTCATCGAAAAGTTTGACCCATCTCACTAGTGAGACCATCTAGGTTTTAACTTTTTATGTTGAGATACTTGTAGGTTCCTATGCAGCTCTGAGAAATAATGGATTCCACTTCCCCTTAGCCCAGTTTCCCTGATGGTGACGTCTTGGGTGACTAAAGGACGACGTCACACCAGGAAGTCAACATTGGCACAATCCACTGGCCTTGTCCGGATTTCACCAGGTTTACACGCACTCGTGCGTGCATGCGTGTGCGTGTGTGTGGGTGCTCTCAGTTCTATGCAGCCTCGCCACATGTAGGTCGGCATGTCCACCACGGACAAGACCACCGCTCCCCTCTGGGGACCCTGTGGGGAACAGCAGACTCTCTCCCCGACACCCGGCTGCGACAACAGCTCGTGTGTTCTTCATCTGTGTAATTTCTTCATTTCAAGGACAACATTATGGAATTACGCGGCATGCCACCATCTGAGAACGTCCTTTTAAGTCAACATAATTCCTTCCAGATCCATCTCAATCGTTGCCTGTATCAATAACTAGTTGCTATTTATTGCTGAGTGACGACAGTCCATGGTATGTAGTGACAATTGGTTTAACCATTTGCTCACTGAAGGACACTGAGGTTGTCTCCAGTTTAGGGTTGTTGTACAAAAAGCTGCTGTGAGCACCTGTGTAAACGTTCGTGTGTCAACATAAGCTTCCGTCTCTCTGGGAGAAATGCCCAGAGTGTGCGTCCTGGGTCTCAGAGCAGGTGCACGTGTGGTTGTGAAGGAAACTTCCGCGGCCTTTCAAGAGCGGCCGTGCCGATTTACATTTCCACCAGCAACGCGTGAGGGACCTGTTTCCCCTGCATCCTCTCCAGCACAGCGTGCGATCACTGCTTTTTTAATTTTAGCTGTTCAGATAGGTGCGTGGCGATACCTCCTTGTGGTTTTAACTTGCATTTCCTTAATGGCTGGTGACGTTGACATCTCTCCAGGGGCACATTCGGTCTCTCCACACCCACCTCGACGCAGTGTCTCCTGTCCCTTTCCCATTTTCTACTGGGACTGTTTGCTCTCTGACGCTGAGCCCTAGAGTGCTCTGAGCACAGCTGTGCATTCCTTTACCAGGAGCTGCGCTGTCATTCCTGTCCTGTCTGGAGCCTCGCGACCTCTTGGCAGAGTCTCCCCAGAGCACACGTGTTCACTTCCACGAGGTCTGGGTCGTCAATTTCTTCCCTTATGAGTTGTGCTCTTGGTGTCGTGTCCAGGAACCCAGCACAGCCCTCGGTCCCACGGACCCTCTCCCGTGCTTTTTCTGTAAGTTTTATAGTTTCGTGTTTCATATTTAAATCCATGATCCAAGCTGCCTGGGGTGTTGAAAGGTTGTCTTTTTTCGCGGAATGGCTTTTGCGTGGCGATCAAAGTCGACTGGGCGTGCGTGGGAGTCAGTTCCTGGGTTCTCCTGTCAGTCACCGATCGGTTCTGTCCTGCGCACAGACCCCCTCGCGTAGCTGTGCAGCAGCCTTGACATCAGGTAGGGAGGATTTTCCCACTTTATTCTTTTTCGAAATTGTTTTAGCTACTGCAGGTCCTGTGTCTTTCCATATAAATGTAGGAATAAGCTCGTCCGTGTCTAAAAGAGGAAGCCTTCAGGGCTGACAGTGGAGGAGGCTGTGGGCAGGGGGTGGGGGGAGAGGGGATACAGGAAACTTCTGTGCCTTTGGGTCGGTTTTGCTCTGAACTTAAAGCTGCTCTTTAAAACATGAGTCTGATTAAAAAAACAAAGCAAGAAGGAAAACTTACTGGGATTTTGATAGAAATCGCAGCAAACCTACAGGTCATTTTAGGGAGAATGGACACATACGCTACGTGGAATCTTCCAGTCCACGGCGTGGTACGTTTCTCCACTTATTTCAGTCTTTTTTTTTTAATTTCTCTCACTGGCATTTTGTAATTTTTTAGCATCTAGATACTGCACATGTTTTGGCTGATTCGTACCTAAGCATTTCATTTTCCTTGGATCAGTTGTGGATGGAATTGTGATTTTAATTTCAACGTCCACGCATGGTTGATGTGTGGAAATACAGTTGCCGTGTGTGCTGTGTCCTGCCACCTTGCCGGACCCACTCTTTCGTTCTGGGAGGTTTTGCTTTCTTTTATTTTGATTTTCTATGTAGACAGTCACGTCCTCTGAAAAGAGTTTATTGTCTTTCTTTTTTTTTACCCCTCACCCCTCCAGCCAGAGGAGTCACCGCTGTCCTCTCTGCTTCTGTGAGCTCAACTCTTACCCTCCAGGTACCAGTGAGATTGTGTGGTGTCTGTCTTTCCGTGCCTGCCTCCTGTTACTTCCATAATGTCCCCAGGGTTCATCCAGGGCATCCCAAATGACAGAGTTCCCCCCTTTTCTGAGGCTGGACCGAATTCCGTTGTGCCCACAGACGCTGAGGCTGGTTCCAGACCTTGGCAGGTGTGGGTTCGGGGTGCGGGTATCTGTTCCACAGACCCAGAAATGGGATGGCTGGATCATGTGGTGCCTCTAGTTTTAACCTTTTGGGGACCCTCCACACTGGTTTTCATAGCGGCCGTGCTCACTTAAACTCCCGCCAGCAGGTGCAAGGACTCCCTTTTTCTCCACACCCTCCCCAAAATTGCCTTGCATCTTTTTGACACAAGCTGTCCTAACAGGTGTGAGGTGATATCTCATTGTGATTTGAATTTGTGTTTCCCTAATGATTGGTGACATAGAGCCATGTATGTGTCTTCTTTTAAGAAATGTCTGTTCAATCCTTTGCCCATTTTTTATTCAGGTTATTTGTTTTCTAACTATTGAGTCGTTTGAGCTCCTTGTGGGTTCTGGGTATTAAGCCCTTATCAGACTGTGCTTTGCAGGTATTTTCCCGCATTCTGCCAGTTGTGGCTTCTCTCTGTCGAGTGTCCCCTCTGCTGGGCAGAAGCTTTTCAGTCTGACGTGATCCCACTCGTCTGTGTTTGGTTTTGCTGCCTGTACTTTTGGGTTTATATCCAAAAAATCTCTGCCCAGGCCAATGTTGTGGAGCCTTCTCCTCTGTTTCTTCTAGTAGTTTCCTACGTTTAAGTCTTCCGTCCGTTTTGAGTGGATTTCGTACAATGGCGTGAGATGAGGGTCCAATGTCACCCTCCCGCGTGTGGATTTCCAGTTGCTGAAGTGACTGTCCTTTCCCCAGTGTGTGATCTTGGCACCTTTGTCAGAAATCAGTTGAGTGTGGATGTGTGGGTTTATTTCTGCTGGGGGATCACAAACAACAGATTATTTCCCACAGCCTTGGAGGAAGAAGTCAGGGATCCGGGTGCCAGTGTGGTCGGGTTCTGGGAGGGTCTTGGGGTTTGCAGGTGGCGTCTTCTCACTGCGCCCTCACACAGGGATGAGGAGCGCCCGGGTCTCGGCTATAAGGACACTGATCCCATCCACGAGGGCTCCGCCCGTGGGGCCTGACCACCCCCAAGGGCCCCACCCCTGTATCGTCACCTTGGGGTTAGGGTTTCACCATGAGTTCTGGGGACACAAACATTCCGCTCACCGCAGCGCTGGGCTCCTCGCCTGCACGGCGGGCAGGGTAGCCGTCCTGGACAGCCATGGCGCGGCAGCCAGGGCCCAGGAGCGGTGCCGGCAGCCTTGCTGCTTCCCGCAAACCTGTTTGGGGAGGGGTTCCCGGTGACCACAGAGCAGGAAGGGCGCTAAGGCGTGGCGCCCAGGGCAGCCTGTCAGAAGGCAAGTCCCTCTTTGAGGCTCCTCTTTCCCCCTGCTACAGACAGTTCTGCCTGCAGCTGTGCGCCTGTACCTGTGTATGCACACGCGTGTGCGTGTCCCTGCCGGTACGCAGGAGGGTATGGGGTGGGGTCTGGGAGGAAGGGAGGGCCCCTCTGGAAAGCCAGCAGCTCAATCTTCCCGACGCCACCCTGCTGGCCACCCCGTCTCCCATCTGCACGGTGGCTGGGGGAGGGGCACCTGGGTGCAGAGACGAAGCCACGGAGCCCAGAGCCTGGGGGACGGTGCGGGTGTCGGCACAAATGTGACGCCGTGCCATGACCACCACGACTCATTTCTGTTAATTAAGTGGCCTCGGCACAGGGCCCCAGTGGACAGAAAGGCCCAGGCTTGGGGACCCAGCCCAGGAGAGCGTGGACGTTGGTGTCCCATGCTGTGGCACCGTCCACCCTCTGGCCCCTGCACCCACCCGCACAGAGCCGCCCCGCCCGGGAGCGGAGCCGCCATCTGGGCCGCGGGCACCGTCTTCAGGCAGGAAAATGGAAAATTTCATTGTTACACGGTGGAAGGAGATGGATTCTTCCGAGCTCTTTGGGATGCGTCTAATTGGGTTTCTGGCCCTGTGCTTCTGACAGATGCCCGCTAGAATCCTCTCCCAGCTTCGAGCAGCTTTTTCCCTTTTTTGGTGGGAAGAGCTAGAGGCTCGTTCCAATCAGATGTCGCAGAAAAGCAGAGGCCAGGCCAGCTGGCGGGAGCCGAGCTATGTCTGTTGCCCCCAGGGCTTGTCCAGGACGAGAGCTGGGGGCCCTGCGGACACACCCGGCTGAGCCACTGAGCTGCCTTCCCAGGGAGGCTGCCCTGGGGGCCTGAGTGCAGAGGTCTGCAAGGCAGGGTCGGCTCGGGCCCCCACAGACGCCGGGGTGGCCTCCCGGGGCCCAGCCAGCCCCACGCGGCCCCTCCCACGTCCAGGGAGACACACCTTCCTGCCTTCGCCACTGGCTGCTGCTCCAGCCCCCTGAGGATGCCCAGCCCCGGGGAGCACCCTGCGCTGGCTTTGTGGGGCGGCCCAGTGGTCAGGGCTCCCAGTGGCCACCGGGCTGGGGCTTTGGCCTCAGAACTCGGCGCCCGACAGCCACTTCCTGGGTCCCCTGGTGGCCCTGGGAGGGCCCATCCCTTGCAGTTGGAGCCACACGCCCTCCCATCAAAGGCAGGGGACGTCCCCAAGGCCTGCTGAGGGTAGAAAGTCACCTGCCCCTGCAGGGGGCGGTGGTGCACGGCAGTGACAATCAGAGTGTCAGGGACGCGCTCGGCGGTGCCTAGGTCTCCCCACGTGTCTGACCCCTGCTTCCTAGGCAGGGAAGCCCACACGAGCCACAAGGCCAAGGAGATCCTGGAAGCCAGGTCCTCCCCGAGGGCCTCTGGGTCTGGCCTGGTTCCCACAGCCTCCTCTGAGCCCCAGGGCCTTGGGGGCAGCTGCTGCCCGTATCAGCCCAGCGCCAGGTCCCCACCCCCTGCAGGCCCAGCGGCCCGGCCCACGACCTTCTGGTGCAGCCTGGGGGGCCCTTGCCCCCTGCAGTCTGAACCACTCGGCAAGGACCACGGCGGACGTCCGTGGACTGTCCTCCCTGCCTGCCCGGGTGCAGCGCTCGCTCTCTGTCTCTCTCCGTCTGTCTCCCCCCCCCAGGCTCCTCCCACCCCCAGCCCACAAGGCCAGAGAGCCCTGGCTGTCCTCTGTCCCCAGGGTCCACCCCGTGGCCTCTCCGGGAGTTTGCGGAGGAGAAAGCCTCCTGTGTGCTCCTAAGAACTGACTGATGTCTTTTTGAGGGGAAAATACTGATTGCTGATATCTGCAATAATGAACCCCAGCAAATTACACAAATTACCTCAGATGGCAGCTTGACAAACGCCATCTCTAGAGGAGTCCACAGAGATGTCATTTGCCAAACACATATTAAACATTCTCCCAAGACAGATTTAAAACAACTTTGGAGGTGAAAGTCTAAGTTGCACAGACATAAAAATGACAACATGTGCTAGCTGGAATTATATATTTGTGAATTAATTCTTATATAAAATTAGAATTTGAGGACTCGGCTGCAATGCTGTACGTTTTTGTTATTAGCAATTATCATGTAACCAGTTTGAATCTACACTCGAAAGCCTCATTTACATTTTTCTCCCAATGTGCTGCGTAAGGGAAATCGGCCCTTTAAGAAAACAACTCGGGGAAAGTTTGTCTTTTTGTGAACTCAAGGCTGTCTGTACTGGGAGCCGGCGAGGGCCGGGCTGGGCGGAAACTCTACATAAATCATGAGAAAGAGGAGCCCGGAGCTGCTGGAAAGGGGTTGCGTGTGTGCATGTGTGCACATACATGTGCTTGTGCGTGTGTTAGTGCACGTGCATGTGAGTTTACATGTTCATTTGTGCCTGTGGCTGAGCATGTGCGTGCATTTGTGCATGTGCATGATACATGTGTGTGCATGTGTATGTATGCGTGTGGTGTTTGTGAGGCCTCCCCAGCTCAGGTGCCAGAGGTCGTGGTCAGGGAGGCCAGTGGGCCACAGCCCAGGGTGACTGAGCAGAAGGAGCGGCTGGTGCCCCACGGCCTGGAGCCATCTCCGGCTGTGGGGACTGGGGCGCCCCCGGCACTCAGCAGGTCAGGCTGGGTCACTGCTCGATGCGGCCTCGTGGCTGCCCTGAGCACAAATTGGCAGCGGCAAAGCACTGGACGCACACAGGGGGCTGGATGCAGATGCCCAGGGCATGAGGGGGGACATGCGGGGCACCAGGTCACACTCTGCCCATCTTCTGACCTCACCCACCTGCAGCCTGAGGTCAAGGGTCACCAGGACACTGAGGCTCTGAGGGGGAGGCACCAACTCCCCAGGGTCATTTAGGGCCAGTCTGCAGTCAGGAGTCAGGAGACTCTGCCCACGGCCAGGACGACCCTTCAGAGACCCCAGCCGGCCCCTGTGGGTCTCCTGTCCCCTCCTACCCCCACTGGGCCTCTCCCTGCCAGGCCAAAGCACTCTGGGCCCCAGGGTTTGGCCAGCCCAGCTCTGCTCACACTCCCTCCCCGCCCAGAGGTCTGCACGCGCAGCCGGCTCGGGGCACGCCACGCCTTTCCTCGGCCCCAGCACCCTGCCCAGAACAGGGTCCCCACCCCGAGGCCTGGACTGTTCTCACAGCCCCACGTGGCCTCTGCAATAACACGTTTCCTTCACCCTCTCCCTCCGAAGAAAACAAATTTCAAAAATTTAGCACCAACAAGCAGGGCTTTGGGGAGGATGTCTCATGAGTGAGCAGAGTGAAAGGAGAAATTGCTTTCAGGGCAGGAAATGGTAACAAAAGAGTTAACCCGCCCAGGTGGAGAGGGGCCCTTTGGAGAGCCAGAGGGCACCTTTGAGCTGCCAGTGCCGTGGAGGGCGGAGCAGGAGTCACCACGGGGTACAGCCTTTCACCCCCTTCTCCGTCTAGACTGGCTGGTCCAGGAGACAGCAGGGGCCCCCGCCCGGCTCCTCCGAGGAGGTGGGAGCGGCTGCTCGTGGGCACCTGCGACACCCAGGCTCTCCAGACACACTCAGGACCTCGGCCCCAGCGCCCCACCCTCAAGGCGGACCCAGCGGAGACATCGCTGTGGACGGCCCAAGAGTCGGGGTTGGGGACGACTCCAGCTCCAGGGAAGGCCGGAGAGAGGCAGCATCATCACCCTGGACAGCTCGGAGCAGAAACCGGGGCCGGCTCGTCCGCCGGGTGGGCGGGTTTGCTTGTGTTGATTGATTCAGTGAACATAGAGCTGGTCGCAGCAGCATTTAGAGCAAACTTCGCCGGTCAAGAGTCACCGCCACACACTTATGGGACATGACTCTAGCAAATGCACACTCTCACACACATGCACACTCACACGTTTGCATACATGCACGCACTTGCACACTCACATGCATGCATACTCACACATGTGCACTCACACACATGCACACTCACACGTTTGCACACATGCATGCACTTGCACACTCTCACACGCATGCATACTCACACATGTGCACTCTCACACACATGCACACTCACACGTTTGCACACATGCATGCACTTGCACACTCTCACACGCATGCATACTCACACATGTGCACTCACACACATGCACACTCACACGTTTGCACACATGCATGCACTTGCACACTCTCACACGCATGCATACTCACACATGTGCACTCACACACATGCACACTCACACGTTTGCACACATGCATGCACTTGCACACTCTCACACGCATGCATACTCACACATGTGCACTCTCACACACATACACACACGTTTGCGTGCACACACACAGCACACATGCACACTCACACATTTGCACACTCACACATGCACTTGCACACACATGCACACACACATGCACACCCACACACATGCACTTGCGCACACATGTACACTCACACACATGAACACTCTCAACATATGCACACACACGCATTCACACTCACATGCACACATGCACTTGTGCACACATCCACACTCTCACACACGTGCACACATGCACACTCACACACACACCCACATTCACACACACCTGCAGGTACACGGAGGCTCACTGTGCCTCTGCTGGCACCTGAGGTCGGTGGCCTTTCCTGACTCACTCACTCTGGAGAATCCCAAGCACATGGGGCTCCAGCCCTGGAGGTGCCGCAGGGAATGTCTGGCGGACAGCGGGAGGGTGGGGACAGCATGGACCAAACCGAGCGCTCTGTGGCCAGCCTCGGCCAGGCCTCATGGAGCCCAGCACCACCCCTAACTTGGGGCAAAGCATTTGGAGTTTTCTGCCATTTTACTGAAAGGACCGTTCTGGTGCCTTTCTTTGAAGAACGGCTTCAGCTGCTTAAAACAAATAACAAAAAGTCAGGAGCACCTGCCCTCACCTGCAGGCTCCGCCCCCACCTGCAGGCCCCGGCACAGGCTGAGGTTATAGGGCATGCAGAGGTGGTCCTCCCTGTCCAGTTCTAGGAAAGCCCGGGGGACAAATGCACCACCCAGGCCTGGTGGGGAAGCCAGGGGGCCTTCCTGGAGGAGCAGGCATCTGCACTGGTCCAGCTCCTCCTCCCTCCAGGGCAAGGGCGGGAGGCCTGCAGGGGAGGTGGGCGAGGCAGGCCTGGGGGTCTCACTGTGGCCCTGTGCTCTGGGTGCTGTGGAGGGCCCAGAGAGTGACACAGAGCCCCCAGGACCACCAGCCAGCCTGGCCGTCCCTGTGGACTCAGGGGCCCTGCAGGACAGGGACAGCAGCTGCAGGAGCCTCGCCCTCCCCTCCCCTGCGCTCCCCACCGACGGCTCATCTGTATTCTCCTCGTGGGCAAATTGTCACCGGGTAAATCAATGCCACCAATAATTCGAAAATGCGGCCCCTTTTATGAGTCACTGTGTCGGCACTCACAAATGATCCGTCACAACTTCTTACTGGAATAATGTAATCACAGGCAGGTAATTAGGGCCGCACGCTCATTAGACCATCGCGCCCGCGCTGCTCGCCGCAGACGCCTCCCTCCCGTCCCGGAGGTGCCCCTCGCGGCCGGTGATGTATCTTCTTTATGCACAAGAACGTATTTCTGCGGAGAATTGTGATTTCTGTTTTGAGTATAAGTAGATGCAATTTTTAACACACATACCAATTTCTTATAGAAAATACTGAATTTTCAGAAAGCCTCCCCAGGAGACGAGCTGAGCACAGCAAGGGGAAACTTGGGGAAAACCTTTATTAGTGTCACCTTTAACCGGGAGCTTCCGGAAACGGGACTGGTGGACCCGCCTCGGCGACCCCCTGGCGAGACGCGCCCCGCTGGGCGGAGGGCGGGGTCTGGTCTGCGACCCTCGGGCTCCTTCCAACCGGTGCGGTCTCGGGGTCGGGGCCCAAACCGATGCTCAATAAATAGGGCAGCGCCGCGGCGACAGCTACGTGCTCAGTGACACGTGCGCCCGGCTGGGCGGGGCTCCTGCGCAGGCGCAGTGAGTCCCGGCCGGTGGGTGCGCCCCGGTCCGCACCTGCTGGGGCCACCGAGGCGTCGGGCAGGAGAGGAGAAAATGGGGCTCAAGTTGACAGACGTGTTGTCACGTGTGACTCTGCTACACCGACCGGACCTGACTCGTGGATTCACTTCAGGTGTATTTCACTGTATGCGGTTCTGCTGCGAATAGCTTTGGGTCCCACGAAACCGCACGCCGGCCGCCCGCCGCGTGGAAAGAGCCCGGAGCCTGGCGGGACCCCCGGCCTGCGGCAGCCGCTGCCCAACACCCCGCGCAGGGTGACCCGCCGCGGCCTCCCGGCTCCTCGTGGAGAAAGCCTGTGTGCGGAGTTTTAACAGAAAACTAAAGACACAAAGAGACGTGCATCCGCTTATTTTCATAAACAAAACACAGGAGGGGACCCAGAACTCTTGGCGAGTCCCGCCGCGCCCGCTGGGAGCCAGTTGCCCCCGGACAGCCACGTCCTGCCCAACCCGGGCACCTGGGGACAGCCGAGCGCCCGCAAGGTCAGCCCCGGCCCCCGGCTTGAACGCAGCAGGAAACAGGAGCGGAGCGACCCCAGAGCGTCCCGGGAACCACAGTCGGCCCGGGGTGGGGGTGGCCGCAGTGCCCGCTGTGGCAGGAACAGCCTGGCCCAGACCGACCGCCTGGCCCCGGCCTCGGGCCCCGCGCAGGGGGGAGGTGACACGGCGCTGCCTGCGGCCTCCGCGCGGCGCAGCAGCCAGAACCCCCGTCCAGCCAGGCCAGGGCACCCCCTCCCCCCTCCAGACGCTCGTTTGTCTCAATTGTCTCTTCTCCACGCCGCCACCAGGCCGGGCTCCTTTCCAGCAGGTTCCCGAGGCCCAGACGGGTCTGCAGGGAAGTCATCAGCGAGAACAGCTGCTGCCGCGCGGCGCGCTCGGCTGCGGGAGAGCAGGGCCAGCCGCACGCGCCCACGAGAGGGGCCTGCCTGGGGCCAATGCGGGAGCAGACAGCGCCCGAGGGCCCCTGGCCCCGAGCGGTCGGGTCCGTCAGGGCGTCTGCAGGGACAGCCGCTTGGGGTGGATCTGGCCAGAGCCCTGACTGCGGGGCCCACCCCCGCCCCCAGCCCCGGGGAGCAGGAAGGCCCCGCGAGAGCCTCCTCGCTGCGGAACCCGCACCCTTGCCCACCGCACCCCTGCCGGGGCAGCCCTCCCGTGGCAGGCGACCCTGCGCGGGCGCTGCTGCGTGCTGTGACCACGGCCACCAGGTGGTCAAGTCCCCTTCACTTTCCGCTCCGACGCCTACCAGGTGCTGCCTCGCTGAGAGCGGCGGAGGAGGCAGCTCGTTACGGACCTTCCGGGGCGCAGGTGCAGGCCCCCAGCTCCAGCCCAGGAGGGGGACCCCCGGGAGGGTCACACACTCGGCCCCGCTGCCCAGCCCCGGGAGGCGGCCTCCCCTCCCAGGGACCTGGGCCAGCAGCCGGTTCCTCCCTAAAGGTGGCTTCCCTCCCTTTTGAGGATTTTTCACACCTTCGGATTTCTTTTTTTCCACTTTGCCTACGTTGGTGCATTTCCTGAGTTTTTAAGGCAGTTTGAGAACATCCCAGCCTCGATTGCAAGCAACAGAAAGATTCCAACCCGCTAATTTGAAGCGCGGACTCGCAGGGCACGCAGGGTGTGCAGGGCAGAGGGCTCCTCCCTCGGGCGGCAGGTGACAGCGCCCCGGCTGCCTGCGCGGGCTGGGCGGGCTCAGGGTAGGGGCCACAGTCCCCCCTCGGTCAGTCCTGGTGTCCCGAGACCGTCGCTGACTCACAGCCCCAGAGATCTAAAAATCCCGGGGAGAAAATGGGGAAAAACCCAAGACAAATGAACATGGGACCCAAAGGAGGAGAGATTTTTCCCGGCTCAGACGCAGCAACAGAAAGACCCAGGTTGAGACGGGGACGTGGGAGGGTTTCACATCCGCCTCCTGCGCAGACGGGAGCAGAGGACGCCCTGACCCTGCTGATGTGCAGCCCGGGACTGTCCCCAGGGGCAGGTGACCCCAAGCTCCTGCAAAGAGCAGGTGGGCGCCCTCGTGCTGTTTTCGGAACGTGATTGACACTATAGATCACACCTGCTTATATGCCCAGAAATCCGCTTTTTAAAATAAATAATCCAGCCACAGGGGAAGAGCCCTAAGCACAGAGACGTTCGTTCCTGTGAACTGGAAACTAAATCCTACGCCCCAGACTGTCTCGGCCTCGGGGACGGAGAGAACGCGTCACACTGAGTTCCCGGCCGCGGCAGGATGGGAGACGAAGCCCCTTTTTGTGAATATTTGTGGCTCCTCCCGTCGCTGGTTAAACACGTACACGCGGCCGCTCAAGATGGGGTCCCGGCTCTCCGTCCCTCCCTGAGGCACCTGCTCCCGGCCGAACAGCCACCTCGGGCTGAAACTGTACGAGAAACAAACTTCTCCTTTTTCCGCACCATAAACCTTGCTGATTGTTTTCAGTTCGGGGCCCCCAACAGCACTGCGCCTGCTGCTCTGGCCGCGTGGCTGGGCAGCCTCACCGGTTTTTGTTTGGTTGGTCGGATTACAACCGCCCAGGGCCGGTCTGCGCCCTGTTCCGCAGGACTAGGGGGAGGTGCTCCCCAGCCAGACACAGCACCGGCCTCGAAACGCTTAGGTAAAGGAGACGCACGTTTTGTATGAAACCTATTTAAACACTGAACTTCTGCAGTCCCATCAGCCCATCCCCCATCTAGCTGCAGCCGAGCCAGGGCTTCCCAGGGGTCCCGGCCCCCCCTGCGTGTGTGGACCCCACACCCAGAGCCCCGGAGTTTCCGTCCCCTCCACGCCCCGTGCTACCCACTTGTGCAAAGGCGGCTTCGGGCCCCCGGAGGGGCTGCGCCGGCCCGGCCTCCATCCGCTGGGTCTCGGTGAACCTGCCGCAGCTGCCCGGGCGGTTTCGGACCATACGTCCCACTGCAGTCTCCGCCCTCCGACCTTAAGTTCCTCCAGCTGAGGCAAATACAGAGAGCTTGTTTAAAACCCCTTAATACCGGGGGACCAGCAGGGGCTCCCTTGGGCCCGGCAAGCTGCGGCGGTGTTGTGTAAAGACCTTTGTTTTAGCCCCAACAACGTGAGGTTCCTCGACCCACTTAGTCACCAGCCGGAGATCTCCTCCCTGCGGGGGCAGCCCGGGACTCTCCCCTTTCTCTTTCCTCTTAGTCTTACCCCAGCGTGTTTTATTCGCCTTACTGCTAAACAACCGTTCTAGAATTTCCACCTTCCAGCAGGGCGCCCGGAGGCTCACATCTGTAGCCCCGGCTCCTCAGGCAGCTGAGCGGGGAGGTCGGGGGCAGCGTCACGCGGAGCCTGCGTGGAGGGGCCTCCTCAGCCAGCGCGTCACCGTGGCCTGGGAACGGCCACATTCAGCGTGTAACAATCCCACTCGGCAGGGAGTCTGGCCTACGCGGCTGGCCCAGCGCCGGGACCTAATTTCCGCCCACGCACAAGTTCCGGCTTGTACCTCCCAGGACCCCGGGAGCCCTGAGCTTGGAAGGGGTGGCCGGGGTGCTCTGGGTCCGGGGCCACCTTCCGTCTGGCCTCTCTCTACCTCAGCTCTGCCTCGGTCTCCCTCTTGCCCTGCTCCTGGGAGACCTGGGGGGGGGGTCCTCAGTGAGTCCGAGTCCGTGTCCTCCCCACCCTTGACCAGAGCCCCCCAAGGCAGGACCGGCTGTCCCAGCGCAGGTCTCCTCAAGCTCCCTGAACCGGCCACCGTGGTCAGGGGACGCTTACTCCGAGTGGCCGACCTGGGCCACAAGGTGGTCTCAGAGAGGGTGGAAGAGACGAAATAAACAGCCCCTCTGGACCGTGTGGAGTGGACAGGACTCACCCACATGCACACTCAGATATCACATGCACACTTTGCACCCACACATACAAACACACAGGGACACAATGCACATACTACCATGCACATGCATACACACATATGTAATTAAATTCGCACACTTCACACGGAGACATGTAGACATGCTGACACAATACACACATAGGCATGCGACATAACACATACGCACATACACATGTATACATTCACACACCCTACACGTGCACACACACACTCATAAAGACACGCCAACACACATATTTATACCACACAAACAACACCTGTAGGGTTGGCTCCAGGACCCCCCATGGACACTGAAATCCACAGATGCTCAAGTCCCTGCTACGCATGGTGCAGTGTTTGCACGTGACCTGTGACATCCTCCCGTGTGCTTTAAACCATTCCACGTTTCTTACGGTACCTAGCACCATGCAAGTGCCGTGTACTGGTTCTCACGTTGCATTGCTTTTTATTTGCATTATTTCTTATTGTTGTATTGTTTTTAATTTTTTTTTAATTTTCTATTTTTGCTTGGTTGAATCCATGGATGCCAAACCCACAGATGTGGAGGGTGACTGTGTACACATGCGTGTTCACTATGTGTACACACACACGCACACAGTCTCACACACACATCCACGCAGCATAACACACGTGTCCACACATACATACACACGTGTCCACACACACAGAGCCGCAGCCCTGGGGGCCACGCTGACACCTCCAGGGCCCTCCCGCCTTGGACTCGGTCACAGTGACTGCTTTGCGAAGCGCTGATGACAACCTGCTGTTTGAGAAGAAACAGCCAAGTAACCTGACGAGCCACGTGGGCCCCTCACCTGAGGCCCAGGGCTGACTCGCCTCACCTGTAGTTGCATTCACACCTTGGCTTCATTTGGAGCCGGGACCGCCAGTATTTGCATAACTCCGCCCCGTGCCACCGGCCCCAGGGAACGCGGCCCTTTCCTCCGCCAGGCCCGGCGCGCCTGGGACCCGCCAGATTGGCAATTTGATTAGGAGACGGAATAACGCCACAGTGACAGAGCATGTAATTTATTTAAATGGAACAAAATGTGACACGCTATCACTAAAACCCAGGACTGTACCTGTAGGAGCTTATTTGACACAAATTGAGATTTCAAGGTTTACACATATTGCAAATGAAAACTCCCCGTAGGGTGTCAATAAGAGTTCACTGGTTCCTTTTATTTGGTTTGAATTAATCACAAGATAGGGAAAAAATAGGTTCTATTTTTTGAGGGCTTTTTAAATAAAATCATTCTAAGAAGCATCCATTTCTTCCCAAGGTATAATTAAATTTCCAAATTGCAGTTTCCGGCCCTCCCGCTCCACAGTGGGCACACGGAGGGGATCTTGCTCACACTCAGGCACCAGGAGGCCCAGCTCGACTCTTAACCCTTGACGGCCACGCCAGCGTGCCGGAGCCCCCGAGGGAGCTGCAGGCACCCTGGAGCAGAGGCCGGCGGGTCTGACCCGGGAGCCCAGCCGCAGCACCTCCTCGGACCTTCCTCCCCCTCCGCTGCCCTTTCTCCTCCTCCTTCCTGGTGAACGGCAGAGACACTGTGTTCTCAGCTGACCTGGGGCCCCGCCTGTGCAGCCACGCACAGTAGGTGGTTGTATCAGTCAGCTGCTGCTGCGTGACAAACACCCCAAGCCCAGTGCCCTGAAACGGTAAACGAGTATTGGTGCTCACGGGCTCGCTCCTGTGTGAGTCAGCTGTGGGTCAGAGGCAGCTCTGCCCACCCAGCTGGGCTCCCGTGTTTGGGGGCCGGCTGGGGGCCGGCTTGTCTGAGATGGCCTCGACTGGGACAACGGAACTGTCCTCCCTCTGCTCTCTCGTCCTCCGGCCGGCCGGCCTTGTCTCGTGGCACCACAAGGGTCCAAGAGCACAGGGACGTGCCGGGCTGGAGGCCTGACCCCACAACGGGCACACTGTCATTTCTCCACGATCTGTTGGCCACGGCAAGTCTCGGGGCTGGCGCAGGTTGGAAGAGTGGGGACATGGAGTAGACAGTGGTGATGGTTACACGATAACGTGACTGTGCTTGACGTCCCAAAACTGCATCTACACTCACAGATGGTTAAAATGGTAGATTCTATGTTGGATATATTTTACCAGAATTAAAAGTGAAATCTTAAAAAGCCCCATCTTGGTAGAAAATATAAGCCGGGTGGTTTCTTTTAATTCCCGTCCGGCGGTCGCCCACGCAAATGAGGACAGGTCAGGAAGACAGGGCACAAAGTGACCACATCAGAAATAAAATCTTCAGCACTGCGAGGAGATCGAAGGACCTTACGAACAAGTCCCGCCATCCGAGGGGCCTGTTTTCCTCCCCTGGGTCCAGGGGGCCTGAGCACTTGCTCGGACTCAGAATGTGCCAGAAGTGACGCCAGGTGAGCCCCCACCTGGGCCTCCAGGAGACCCACAGCTTCTGCGCTCACCTTGTGGGGACCCACAGCCACGTGCGGAGATCCCCACGTCTCCCAACAGTGACAGCCAAGCCCAGAAGCAGAGTCTTTGCGGATGCAATTAATTAAGATGAGGTCACACTGGAGCCGGGCACACAGGGACGGGGCCATGTGAAGACAGAGGCAGAGATTGGAGTGACGCAGCCACAGACCAGGGGACACCGGGGGACCTCCTAGAGCCACCAGGAGCCGGAAGAGACAGGAAGGACCCGGCCCTAGAGCCGTCAGAGAGAGCGCGGCCCTGCCGGCACCTGGATTCCAGACCTCCGGCCTGCAGAGCCCGAGAGAATAAGGGTCTGTTCTGAGCCCCTCGGTTTGCGGTTCTTGGTGAGGGCAGCCCTGGGGTGCGCACGCGGGGGCCTGGCTCTGCGGGGACCGGCCCGAGGGTGCAGCGCTCTGTGAGCTTCATGCAGATGCATTCGCCACATTCCTTGTGTCTTGAAGGAGCCTGGCCTGGTTGCCATGGCAACGTTGTCCGTCACCCTCCCGGCAGAGCAGCTTCAGCCAGACCCCCGGCATCAGGTGCAGAAACCTCGGTCTACGGGACCCCAACCACTGGGAAAAATAGACACTTGTGCATCCGCAAAACCAGCATTTTCCTGAAAAACTTCCAAACAAAATATATTGCGGGTGTTTGGAGGAGGAGAAAAGGGAAGGGTTGAGACCTGTGGGTAGTGGCAGGAGACAGGACGCGCACCTGGTCTGCGGGCCGCAGGCGGCGGCTGCTTCTCCAGGGGGCCGGGACGAGGGCCCAGGCTCTCCCTGTCCTACAGGCCATCCCGGGTCCCACTGCCGGGAAGTGGCGGCTCTGGCCCCAGCTGGCCCACGCCAGCCAAGCCCCGGCCTGCACACGGTCATTCCTGGAGCCGGTGCTCCCCCCTCTGGGCTCCCCGGGAACTGTGTCCGGCCTCGCACGGCCGCTCTGCTCACGCGGGAGCCCCTCGGGCTGTCTGCAGAGTGAATGCGCACAGCCCGGCCTTCCACGTTTCTCTCCAGCCTTTCCCTGCCCGCCTTCCCCACCCCGCCGCGGGGCCATCTGTCTAACGCCCACCTTGACCCTCTCACTGCGGCACCCTCGTCCCGGGCACCCCGCCAGCCCACCTGCGTCCAGGACATTTCTGCCCCACCCCAGGCCTGGGGGTGAGTGACTGGCCGGGGCCTGGCTGGCTCTGCCTGTGACCAGGACGCTGCTCCCCTGTAAGGGAAGCTCATGGGGCCAGCGGGCCGGAAGGTGCCAGGGGCTTCCTGGGCTGTGCTCCTCCCTCGGGCCTCCCTGCCTGCCTTCCCCGCCAGGCCCAGCAGCCATGGCATCAACAGAGCTCTGCACCCGGGGCAGCAGCACCCACACCCAGGGCCGGACGGAACCATGGGCCCCAACAGGGCAGCAGTGAGCGGCCAGCCCTGGGGACAGCCTCTCCGCTTGGCTCTGGGCAAGACTCGGAGCAGCCCAGCCGGATGGGGCAGGAGGGGGACTCTGCAGGGCAGGGCGAGGAGGGGAGGCTCGAGAGACCACCAGCACACACAGCTGCACGCTCCTGCACGCTCCTGCACACTCCTGCACGTTCCTGAACGCACCTGCACGCACCTGCACGCTCCTGCACGCTCCTGCACGCACCTGCACGCTCCTGCACGCACCTGCACGCACCTGCACGCTCCTGAACGCACCTGCACGCACCTGCACGCTCCTGCACGTTCCTGCACGCTCCTGCACGCACCTGCACGCTCCTGCACGCACCTGCACGCACCTGCACGCTCCTGAACGCACCTGCACGCACCTGCACGCTCCTGCACGGTCCTGCACGGTCCTGCAGACACTTCCCTCTCTGCTTACCATGCAAGCTGGTTTTGATCAGAGGGGAAGTTCAAATTTTATTGAAAGGTTTTTCAGCACCTTTTTTTGTGATTTTCTTCTGTTTCTATATTTTCACCAAATGTTACATAAATTTCATCAGCTGATTTGCCTGTATTAAAGGCCATGATCTGCTGCTAGATTCGACTTACTAATGTTTGATTGAGGAATTTACTTCTATGTTTTCAATGCAGTTGGACCACATGGGGTTTTTCTCTTTTTTGTGCAATTTCTTTTTCTGGTTTGGGTATCGGGGAAGATGAGCTGGGTTGTTTCCACAGTTTCCTCCCGCGGCACCCAGGCCACACGGGCCCTCCCTCTCCTCCCACACCTGCCCCGGGAACCCTCCACCCAGCAGCGGCGAGGAACGGCCCCGTGTGTCACCCGTCCTGCTGTCCCTGCCTCCGGGTGGCGCAGGGTCTGCAAGGAGCAGACGGCCGTGTGGTGCCGTGACAGGTGCACGCGGCGGGAGGCTGAACCACGCCGACTCACGCGTGCATCCCCTCACAGACGTAGCGTTTCTTCTGGGGAGAACATGTGGAATCTGCTCTTTCCGCAGGTCTGAAATACGCTGCGGGATTACCAGTGCAGTCCCGTGCACGGCCGGTGACTTGGACGGACAAGACACTGGCTTCATGAGGACGCAGGCAGGACGGGCCCTCCACGCAGGGACCAGAGAGGCCGGGTGGCTGTGCTGTGTCGGGACAGGGAAAGCGAGTAGGTAGCTGCACTGTTTGACAATTCCTGGTACCTATTTTATTCCTCAGGTTCCACTTCCCGTAGGCGTGTCTTCCGCGAACGTGTCTTGTTCACTCACTGTAAGAGTCTCCGTCTTTGGCAGGAGGATTCTCACCGCTCCCAGCCACCGCGATGCTGACGTGTTTGGGCCGATTCTGCCTCTCCGTCCACGTGTCCCATTTTCCCACTTGCCTGACTTTCCTCTCCTGCCCTGTGTCGGGCTGAATTTTCTTCATTCTGCTTTTCCCTTTTGAGAATCGTATGTGCAACTTCTAGTAGTTTTTCCAATTCTTAAACATCGGCTACCTAAATTTTTTAAATGTGCGAGCTCATCATGAAAACTGCAAGGCAATACAGAAGACAAAGAAAGAATCAAAATTTAAAATCTTACCGTGCAAACATGACTCTTTGCTGCCCCTGGTGAACGCGATTCTAGACATGTCTCTGGGCTCGAACATTAGGAAAAGATGGAAGAATAAACGGACAGAGTGGGTTGTGTAAAAGTAGCATCGTACAACTCACTGATTTCCATGAAGGCTTTACATTTTCTGTGAAACTGACAGGTTTTCCTAAAGTGGAAGTGAAGGCTTTGCCGACATGTGTGGCTCCTTCACCAGAATAATGTGTTCACTCCCAGTTCAAACAAAAATCCCACCAAATCAGGATGGGGGAGTAAAAATTACAAAAATACATTAAAAGATTGGAGCAGTTTTAAACTGATTTTCAATTCTAAATAGTTACATATTTACTTGTTGGCTCTGAATGATGTGGACATTCTTGGGTTTTTCTTCTCCCCCGACCCCCTGGATTTTGTTACAGACGCTGGCGGCTGGCGTTGCCCGGTTCTGCCACTCTGTTCTGCTCCACGACACCTCGCTCGGTGGCCAGCCGGGGCGACGCCGGCTTCTCTCCGCCTGCGATCGAGCTTCTGGCCGGAGCGGCTCCTGCAGGCTGGGATTTGCGTGTCGGGCTCCAGAACATTCTGGGTCTGCTCAGTGTGTGAATTCAGGCAACATTTTCCTTCTGTGACATCTCGTCTTGTGGTAAAATATACACAACATAAAATTTACCATTTTAACCATTTGTAAGTGCCGGGCTGCCCTGCTGGGCTTAGCTCCAGGGACGGAAGCATTTTCTGGAACCTGGAGCTGCCCGTGAATGGACCAGGCGTCCCTGTGTGGGAGTGAGTGCCCGTCACCCACGTGGCGGCCCAGCGGGCACACATGTCCACTTGGTCCACACGGAAGTGCGGGCTCCTACTGCAGGGGCACCCGGACCCCGGGGGACCGCGTGCCTCTCCCCAGGCCACGGCGTCCTCATCCGAGAGTCATGTGACTGACCTCCGAGGCCAGGCCTGGCGCAGGGACAGCTGGCAGCTGCGTGTCTACACGGGCCAGCGGCTCCCGCCAAGCAGCTATTTATACCCCCTTCCCAAGCGGAAATACAAGGAAACGTGTTAGCAATTTTGAGTTTATTTCATAAAACACAGGATGGGGCCAAATGCAAGTCTGTTTCTGAATGAGCACAGATTACAGATCTGAAAACCCAAGTTCACTTTCAGCTGCAAATATCATTTAGAGAAAATATCTTGTTTTGTAAAAAGAAGCTGCATGTTGACACATTTCCTCCCCCCAAATTCTGGAAGGGTTTCAAAGCTCTCAGTTGGGTTCTGCCTGTGTGGGGGGTGATGCCGGCACCGGGCAGCAGGGACGCCCCTGCCGCCCGCGGGGCCCCAGCTACGCCCACGGCCTGGCAGTGCGGCAGCCTGGCTCTCGCCAGTGGGCGCCGGCCCTGGCCTGCCCGGCCGTCGAGGGGGCGCCAGTGCAGAGGTGGCAGGACGTAGACAGCTGGACACTCAACCTCGACCTCCCCTTGGGCACCTGGAGACCAGCCCCCCCCAGTGGCCACCAGGAACTGCACCCTGCCCCTCCCAGCTTGTCCCCCGGCCTGAGCGTTTAGGTCGCATTGGCGCATTTAGAGTTAACACCTGCACAGGTGACACTTCTCACGGTCGGCAACCCACCTGCTGCCTCCCTCACCAGGAGCCCCCCGAGCCACACCCGCCCTGCCCACATGGCCACTGAAGCCCCCGGGCAGCCGTGGGCTCCACCTCAAGCGTGCACTGATCTTTCCTTTCTGCCTCCAGTTGCTCCCTTCCTGGTGGTCTCTCCTCAACCATCACCTCCTCCAAGCCTCCCTTGGCTGTCCTGGCCACCCCCGTCGCCCTAACCCTAACCCTAACCCTGCGCCCCCACCTCACCTAGTCCCACCTGGGAATCACGTTCACCTGGGCCCATCCCTGCATGTCTCTCCCCACTTCCCACCTTGGATCCCCCCGGGACCAGGGGCAGCAGGAGCCTCAGAGTCACCCAACAGGGCCCGGAAGCCGCATCGAGACGCCAACCTCCAGCCCTGGCTGAGCTGCCGCCCTGAAGGGGGGTGGGGCTGCCCTTCCTAGTGCGCGGCCTGCCTCGCAGAGGAGCTGCCATGGCCCCCCCAGAGGGCCTTGTCCCCGGCAGGAGCCTGGCTGCCCTGGCCAAGCCCCCCGAGCTCAGGGCAGATTTCGGTGTTTTCCCAGCAGCTCGGAGCCATCTACAGGCAGGACCCGGGGAGGAGCCCAGGTGGGCTCAGGGCAGCTCCCTCGCCTGGGCCCTGCCGTCCAGGCTGCGGCTGCTCCAGGGAGACGTGAGGGGTGGGGGCCTCGCCTGGGAGCCCCTCGGACACCCCGAGCCCCTGAGCCCCTGCAGCAGCCCGCGTGGCCTGGCGGGCGCCCCGCCGAGAGAGAAGGGGACGCACAGTTCCTGCCGTGGGTGACCTCATCGCCAGACGATCGTGGCATCTGTGGCGCAGGGTCGTGAGCGTGGCCAGAGACGCAGCTGCTCCCGACCGCGGCCCTTCTGTCTTTTAAACCATGGCTAGTAATTGGCACAGAATTTTGACTTAAAAAAAAAAAAAGAGTAATAAGACAATTAATGGTTTCCAAACTGTTACGAATACAGCCATGACTGGAAAAGCAACTGCCTGCCCATGACACCCGGGCTGGGAGGCGCCTCTGGCACGGCCCCTGTCCCCGGTGAGGCTGAGACCCTCGGGTTCTCACCTCTTCCCGCCCCTGCCTCCTCAGCGCGGCAGTTGGATGAGGGGCTCTCAGCACTGGTATCATGTTTAAGCTGCTGTGCTGTTTGATGGCTTTACTGAGATGTAATTCACGCACCGTACGAGACCCTCTGCACGAGCTCGGGAGGAATGTACCACCCTGCCGTTGGGTGCCGGGCTCTCGGATACCGGTCAGAACCGAGAGGGTTCGGCACGTGCCAGGCTGCTGTTCCGGCTGCTCCTCCTGACTTGAGCGGCATTTCTTCCAAAGCAGGTCTGCTCACCAGGAGTTGTCTCGGCTTCTGTTTATCCGAGGATGTCTCACACGGCCCTGTTCTGAAAGACAACTCTCTGGCGATGAGAATCCTGATGTGAGGTTTGTGTTTCTCTCCTTCAGTGCCTGAGTGTGTCATCCCACTGCCTTCTGGCCTCCATGGCTTCTGGGGAAAAGTCAGCTGTGAATCTTCCTGGTGTCCCTTGCACAGGATGAGGGTGTTTGGGGTTTTTTGTTTTTTCTTTCTCTTGCTGCTTTCAAAATGTTCTCTTTGGTGTCTGGCTTTCAGCATTTTTCCTGTGATGAGTCTAACTGTGGATCTCTTTGCATTTATTTTCCTTGGAATTCATAGTGTTTCTTCGGTGTACAGATTAATGTTTTCAGTAAATTTGGAGAATTTGTAGTCATTATTTCTTCAAATACTTTTCTGTGGTTTTTCCCTCTCTTCTTTTCAAGAAGTCATAAGTATGTCATAAGTATGTGGATGTGCTTAAAGTTGTCCCACATTTCTCGGAAACTCTATTTTCCCTCAATTTATTTTCTGCCGTTCACGCTGCACAAGCTCTATCAATCTATCTTCAAATTCACCAGTTCTCTCTTCTGTCGATTCTAATCTAGTGCTGACCTCCTCTAATACATTTTTCATTTCTATTATTGTTCTTTTCAACTCAGAATTTCTTTTTTTTTTTTTTGAGACAGAGTCTCACTCTGTTGCCCAGGCTAGAGTGAGTGCCGTGGCGTCAGCCTAGCTCACAGCAACCTCAAACTCCTGAACTCAAGCGATCCTCCTGTCTCAGCCTCCCGAGTAGCTGGGACTACAGGCATGCGCCACCATGCCCGGCTAATTTTTTCTATATATATTTTTAGCTGTCCATATAATTTCTTTCTATTTTTAGTAGAGATGGGGTCTCGCTCTTGCTCAGGCTGGTCTCGAACTCCTGAGCTCAAACGATCCTCCCACCTCGGCCTCCCAGAGTGCTAGGATTACAGGCGTGAGCCACCGCGCCCGGCCCAGAATTTCTATGTGATTCTCTTTTATAACTTCTACCTCCTTACTGATCGTGTCTGTTTGAGTCTCTCTATTGATAGTCTCATTGTCTTCGTAGCCTCCTTCACTGCCTTCTGCGCGGTTTTCTTCAGTCCTTTGAACGTGTCTATAATGGCTGCTTTGCCGTCTCTGTAAGTCTGACATCCAGTCCCTCTCGTGGAAAGTTGCTACTGCCGGCTCCTTGCCCTTTGCGTGGGTCATACATTCCTGCTTCTTTGCACACCCCCTAGTTTCTGTTGGAAACTGGACATTTTAGATCACACATTGTAGTAACTCTGGACAATGATTCCCCCAACCCCTCTAGGACTTGTTTTTCTTGTTATTTGCTCGTCTATTTGTTTTGCCACTTGGCTAGGCTCCTTTGGTACAGTCTATTTCCCATAGCAGGAAAGCTTTGGTGGCCTTCTCAGTGGGCTCAGCCCTGGGCGTGTGTCCCCCTAGGATGCAGTGGCTCGGGCAGGGCTCTGCACCACCGTCTTTCTCTGATCTGTTCAACTGTCTGCCGCACTTGCCAGGACACCCAGCCTGTTAAGTCCACTAATTACCTGCTGGTTGCTCTACGGCTTTTCACTGTGCCCTGGGGCCTAAATTTCTCAGCAGGCTGATCCAATTAAATTCAGGAAGGAATAGTTTTGGGGGCCAGTCTCCAAGGTTTGTTCTGACCCAGGAGGGCCCTCTTAGCTGTCTCTTTCCTTGGTTCTGCCCAGCAAACTAGCTGGTCCATAGTAACAGCCTGTTGCTAATTAAGAACTGTTGTTTTCAAGAGCACTCTTAGGCTTGAACTTCCTCTAACTCTGTTTCAAATAAAGTGAGTTTCTTTGGGGAGAGCTTTGGAGCTCTCTGGGCCACTGCTCTGGGCACTGGGCAGGGCAGTAGCCTATGGTCTTTGGGCTTCCTTCTCCTGGTGGGGAATCTCTGCTCCACAGCTGAGCTGGTGCATGGGTGACCAGGTCCCCAGTACTCTCAGCCTGCCCCATCTTGGTAGAGCCTCCACCTTACAGAGCTGGGCGGAGGAAGGGAGTCTCTTGCCTCTTCTCTTGGCCACACTGACCAGGAACTCAGCCCCTTCCACAGGGAATTGGAGGGGATGAGAAACGCTGGTGGCCTGCTCCTGCTGAGACACGGGAACATTTGATTGGGAGCTGAGGGCACAGCAAGCCCCATCCTCTTGGCTCACCTGTCTGGAGTGAAGCTTCCATTGAGCCAAGCTGGGGTAAGGAGAAGGAGGTCATGGCTCAAACGCCACAGACTCTCTCTGTTCTTAGCTGGTTTTAGTAGACGTGCTTGAATAAATACTTCTTCATTTGCTGTATTCCCTTAGGACAATTTCTAGAGACGTTAATGGTTGGGGCTTTTTACGGTTCTTGCAAGCTTTACTTATTTTGCTGGGGAATGGTCTGTGGTGCTCCTTGAGCTAGCTCAGAAGTGGATCTCCTATTATTATCATTTTTCACATCTCTATCTCTGTCCAGACCACCTACCTGTGCACTCAGCTGCCTCCCGGAAATACCACCGTTTGGTCTCTGAATCCGTATATTCCAGCATGAGCTTGTTACTTCCCTGCAGCACGAGTCTGTGCCCCAGCGTCTGTCTGTCACGAGTCCACCACCACCAAGTGGACCACGTCAGGACTGTGGCACAACCCTGAACTCCTCCTTCATCCTCATCCACCACCGGGTCCCTTCTGGGTCCCGTCCATATCCTCTCCATCCGCCCTTCCCTGCATTCCCACTGCCTCCTGTCAGGTCCGGCCATCTGTCTCTGGACTGTGGGTCATCTGTCCATTAACTCAATCTGCATTTATTTCTTAAGGCCAAGCTGATACCTCAGCTTTTCCAAGAGGCCTGGCGGAGTTGGTGATGCCTCCTGGTGCCCCACGCTGCCCTCCTCAGACCTCTGGGAGTGGGACCGTGGGTCTGCTCCCTTCCAGATAGTTGCCTGCATCTACTCAGGGCCTGGCAGAGCTCCCAGAATCTGGTTAGTGCGATGTAAAGTCTCTCAAGCTAGAACATCCTAGAACAAATCTCATATTGGAGGGTCGGGGAGAGAGTTCCCATTCCGGCAAAATGGTTGACGGGAATAACCTGAAAACGCTGCCCCGGCCTTCACATGCCTAGAAATGCGGATGAACATGAGCACAGTGAGCAGCGCGGTGAGGCCGTGCACCCAGGGGTGCAGCCAGCGCCACTCGGCAGATGAGAGGATAAACAGACCACGGCTCATTCCTGCTACGCAGCAGGTAAGTGAATGAACGAGAGACACGTGCATTAACACACATGAATCCCAAAAACAGCACACTAGGTGGGGGTGAGAAAGCAATCATATAGTTCGATCCCATTTATGCAAATTCTACAGCACACAGAACGACGCTACACATTGTTTATGGATAAACCAGTACCAGGATGCAGGCGCACGAGCACGCGCGGGGCAACACGCTGCTTTAGAAGAGCAGTTACCATGAGGAGAAATAAACCGAGGTTGGGATGGGGCTGAGGCTGCACCCTAAAGCTTATTACTTCATTCTGATGAAATGATTGTCACCTGACACTCCCAGTGGCAGGTGTGTGAGTTTCCATTACATCATTTTCTCTACTTTTCTGTATATCTAAAATATTCCATTGACATTTTTAAGGAAATACACAGTTATTAGCAAGAAATTCATACTATGATGTAAATGGCTGACATGAATTCCTTTCCAGTAGAAGCAGTGTGGCTGTGTGGGGAAAAGACACACGACACATTGACCCTGTGCCCTGCCCGCCCCAGGACGTTCTGGACCCTCCTCCAACAGCCAGGCAGCCCGCAGCCCACCTCGGCACACCCTGCTGCTGCTGACAGGGACGCGATGGCCCAGCTTTGGTGTCTGCTTGGCAACTGTCTTCTAAGGTCCGTAGCCACAAAGTCTCCACTGAGACTCCTCCGTGGGTCTCCCCAGGGCTGTCTTCGAACCATCCAGAAACGGTTCCTTCCTCAGTGTTCCACCCCATCTCCCGCCCCGGCCCGGGGCGCCATCTCCTCTCCCTTGGACACCTGTGCACGTCTCCTGGGGCCAGAGGGTGTTCCTCGTGCGAAAGGGTGACTTTTTTATTTAAATAAGAAAACATCTGGCGTTGCCCCTTCTTCTTCCTGTGTTCGGCACACGCCCCGGCTGCGCGTGCGCTCTCCACACGTCCGCCGGCCTGTCCTGCTCTCCGTTTGCACAGCAGCTAACTTTTCTCTCTTTATTTAGCAATTTTGTTACGATGGCAAAATGAGTAACTTCTCGTTTCAAAACCCAATGAGGCGTGTGGGGAGCGCAGAGGGCACCTTCCCGCCATCCCACCGTCCCGGGCGCCCCCTTAACCCTAACCCTTCCCACCGCGGGGGCGGGACGCGCGGGTCCGACTCCAACCTTGCCGGAGGGGGCAGGTGGCCGCCACCCCTCGCACGGGCCAAGGACACAGCAGGTCCGCTGCGGACAGCCGACAGAGGGACAGAGGGCCATCCGCTGGGTCCCCGTCCGCCGACCCCGCGAGCGTCTCCGTCCTGTCCGAGCCCCCCGAGAGCGCCCCCCCTCGCCTCGGACTCACCCCAACCTGGGGTCTCTCCGTGGGGGTGGGGAGGGTCTCCGCGCAGGTGTCCCCACCCGGGCCCGGCTCCGCGGGGTCCCACACCTTTGGGGCCTCCGGGTTTGAAGCAGCAGCGCCCGACTCTGCCCGAGTCGCCGCGTCAACTTCCGCCGCGGAGTTCGGGCTTTTCCCCAAAACAGAGGAAAAGGGCCGGGCTGGGCCGGGCGGCACCGCCCTCTGGTGGCCGCGCGGGGGGCGGCGCCGCGGGGCCGGACGAGGGGAGGGGTCGTAGGGACGAGGGGAGGAGTCCCGGGGGGGGCTCCTAGGGACGAGGGGAGGGGTCGGGGGGGAGGGGGCTCCTAGGGACGAGGGGAGGGGTCGGGGGGCGCTCCTAGGGACGAGGGGAGGGGTCGGGGGGAGGGGGCTCCTAGGGACGAGGGGAGGGGTCGGGGGGCGCTCCTAGGGACGAGGGGAGGGGTCGGGGGGGAGGGGGCTCCTAGGGACTAGGGGAGGGGTCCGGGGGGCGCTCCTAGGGACGAGGGAAAGGGTCGTAGGGACGAGGGGAGGGGTCGGGGGGTGCTCCTAGGGACGAGGGGAGGGGTCGGGGGGAGGGGGCTCCTAGGGACGAGGGGAGGGGGCTCCTAGGGACGAGGGGAGGGGTCGGGGGGCGCTCCTAGGGACGAGGGGAGGGGTCGGGGGGGAGGGGGCTCCTAGGGACTAGGGGAGGGGTCCGGGGGGCGCTCCTAGGGACGAGGGGAGGGGTCGGGGGAGGGGGCTCCTAGGGACTAGGGGAGGGGTCCGGGGGGCGCTCCTAGGGACGAGGGGAGGGGTCGGGGGGAGGGGCCGGGGGGAGGGGCCTCCTAGGGACGAAGGGAGGGGTCGGGGGGGAGGGGGCTCCTAGGGACTAGGGGAGGGGTCCGGGGGGCGCTCCTAGGGACGATGGGAGGGGTCCTGGGGGGGGGGCTCCTAGGGACGAGGGGAGGGGTCGTAGGGGGAGGGGAGGCGGCTGCTCCACTGGGGAAGGGGCGCGGCCCAGCCCCCACGGCCTGCGGGCCCCAGGCCCGGGCGGGAGGACCTGCCGGTGTCCCAGCTGCAAGCCGGGCGACGAGCTCTGAGTAAAGGTGTCTGTCCCGGCGTGAGGGCGGCGCCTCCCCACCCGCCTGGGGCCAGGCGCCCGCGGGGACCCGGGGACCCTCGGACCCCTCAGAGCTCCGCCCCCAGGTCGCCGAGCTGCACCTGGGCGGACCCGGTGACAGGTGTGAACCGGAGGAGAAGCAAGATTTCGCCACGTCCGTGGAGACGAGGACCCTCCAATTAAACGCAGACCTGGAGGAGCCAGGAGCAGGGTCGCCTTGGGCGGGTTTGACGCGGTGCTGCACATCCGGGCACTTCGCCTGACGAGGCTGCGGGGATCGCTGCGAGCCCCGCTCCCAGGAAAACGCCCTGAAACGCCGCCCGGGGCTGCCGGGACCCCAGCCCGGGGGCGCGAGGCCACCCCGCCCTGGGCACTGGGGACCCAGACGCCCTCGGCGCACCTGGGGGTCCCCGAGAGCAAGAAAAGCGCAGCCCAAACCCTTAGCCGGGGCCCTCCCCGCCTGAGCCCGACAGGGCGCTCGGGGAGGGACCGCGCCGCCCGGGCCTGGAGCCCCGACAGCGAACCCGGGTGGCGAGCCCGGAGCCCGCCGCCTCCTGGGCCCTGGCGGCGACGGCTGGACACCCGGGAAGACGGGCGGGGGCGGGGGACCCCGACCGCGAAGGGCCTGGACGCCAAGACCAGCATCTGCCCAGTCGGTGCCCTCGTGGCCACTCACGCCCCAGCCCAGCCCGCCGGGGTCGCCACAGGTGCGGGCACTTGGTCGCGGAGAACCACAGAGCTGTGACCAGGGCCCCGGAAACCACCGAAACCACCCAAAACCGTGTGATTGGGTTATTTCCTTACTATTGAGTTCGCAGAGTTCTTTACATATTCTGATAAATCCTTTATCAGACATGTGATTTGCAATTATTTTCTCCAAGTTTATGGCTTCTTTTTTATTTCTCTTAACAGTGTCTTTCCAGAGCAAAATTCTCAATTTTTATAAAGTTCCATTTACCTTTTTTTAATATACAGATCCTGCTTTTGGTGCCACATCTGAGAAATCTTTGCCTAACCTAAGATCACCAAGATTTTCTCCTAAGTTTTCTTCTAGAAGCTTTATAATCTTAGGCTTTACATTTTAGGTCTGTGATCCATTTTGAGTTAATTTTTATAAATGGTAAAAGGTATGAATTGAGGCTAATTTTTTTCATATGTGGATATTCAATTGTTCCAGCACCATTTCTTGAAGATTATCTTTCGCTACCGTATTGTTTTTGTACCTTTGTAAAAAAAAAAAAATTAATTTATTATAAAAGTGTGGATCTTTGGGGGGGGCCTCTTAATTCCACTCCGTTGATCTCTTTGTCTATATTGATGCCAACACCACTCCGTCTTGATCGCTGTAGCTTTGCAATTCTTGAAATCAGGTAGCGTGAGACTCCAGTTTGTTCTTTTTTAAGTCATGTTGACGACTCCAGTTTCTTTGTGTTTCAATGTAAAGTTTAGAATCAGCCTGTCAATGTACTCACACGGCCTGCTGGGATTGAGATAGGGCTGCCTTAACCTACTAGATCTGCAGGGAGAACCGCATCCTAACGCAGGCTCACCATGAATGCAGCGCGTCTCTCCCCTTGGTTCTTTTTTGATTTCTCCACCAATGTTTGTAATTTAACGTTTAAAGGTGGCTCACATCTTTGGTCACATTTATCTCAGACTATTTCGTATTTTTGATGCTATTGTGAGTGACGCTGCTCTCTTCATTTTGATTTAATTGCCGACATACGTAAATAGAGTTGGTTTCTGTGTATTGGTTTTGTATCCTACTACCTCGCCAAACTCACATGTTATTTTTAGTGGCTGTTTCATCGACGCCGCAGGGTTTTCTGCGTAAGTTAGAATAAAGGCAGTTCTGCTTCTCTCTTGTCAATAGGATGCTTCCTGTGTCCGCGCAGTGGGTAGAATCTCCGGAGTGGACATGCAGAGAGGACGCATCCTCTGCTCTTGCTCCTAGAGATGAAGGACGCAGACGCCCTTTGTCAGATATACTAGTTCTCTTCTATTCCCAGTTTTCTGGAAGCTTCTAAGAAGACTGATGTCCAGTTCTGTCAAGTGCTTTTTCTGCATCTATTCAGATGATCACTGGGTTCTTGTCCCATGTTCTATTAATATGGTATACTAAGTTAATTGATTTTCAGATGTTAAACCAACACTGTAATCCTGGGATAAACCTCATTTGGCATGACCCATTTATTATCCTTTTTTACATCTTGTTGAATTGGACCTGCTAAGAATTTTTGCATCTATTTTCACGTGGGACACTGCCTGGCCTGTAATTTTCTCTTCTTGTAATGTTTTCATCTGCTTTTGGCATCAGAGTAAATGTTGGCCTAAGGAAATGAATATTTGAGAATCATTTTTCTCTCCTCTTCAATCTGTGGAGATGTGGAGAGCAGGTATCGCTGCTTCCTTAAGTGTTTGGTGGAAGTCAACAGCGTGGACCTGGAGTTTTCTTTGTATGAAAACTTTTAACTATTAGCTCAGTTCCTGTAATAGACTTGGGCTCGTTGGGTGATCCGTTTCTTCTTGAGTAAGACCTGGTAGATTGCGTCTTTAAAGACACTCACCCATGTTAACTAAGTGTTCGATTTTTTAGCGTAAAGCTGTTAGTGACGTCCCCTTATTATCCTTTTCTGCCCGTAGGGAAGTCGCCTCTCTCATTCCTCATGTTGCTAATTTTCGTCTTTTCTCTTTTTCTCCTTATCAGTCTGGGTAGAAGTTTATCAATATTAGTAATCGCGAAGACCCAGATTTTCATTTCACTGATGGTACCAGTGGTTCTTCGGTTTCCCATTTCTTTTATCTCTGCTCTTCCCTTCACTGTCTGTGTCTCAGGCCCGCGGGCCCCTCCCCTCCCTGCAGGCGAAGGCTGAGCCGAGCCTCCCTCTCTCAGGTTCAGGCAGTGAACGCTGCAGCCGTCCTGCGCTTTGGCTGCGTCGAGCAAGTCTTGATATGTTTTGTTTTCATTTCCATTCCATTAAAAACATTTTCTAACTTCGTTTTCAACTTCTTCAATTCAAGAATTATTTAGAAGGGCGTTATTTATTTTCCAAATATTTGGGCATTTTCCAGATATTTTTTGGTTGTTGTGTTCTGTTTGTTTTGGGGTTTTTTCCTAATTCTATTATGTTCAGAGAATGTGTTTGATTTGGACCTGTCGAAACTTATCAGGACTTGTTTTGTGGCCCAGAATGTGGTCTGTCACGGTAAATATTCTGTGTTTGTGCACTTGGAAAGAATGCGCATTCTGTTCTTGGTGGCATGTTTCATGAATGTTGATTAGGTCAGGTCCTCCGTACCTAACTTACTACCTGTCTACTTACCTTCGATGGACTTGCTGGTAGATCTGCCATGGCTGAGGAAAGACTCCCTGAGCTTGAGGATATGTCAAGAGAAACCCCCAAAACTGAAAAGCAAAGAGAAAGAGACTGGGAAAAAAAAACAGAACAGAACCCAAGAACTGTGGGACAACTATAAAAAGTGTAAATACACCTAATGGAAATACTAAAAGAGGAAAGAGAGAAAGGAACAGGAGACATATATGAAGGAGTGACTGAGAATATCTCACAAACTAATGTCAGACACCAAACCACAGATTCAGGAAGCTCAGAGGACACCAAGGAGGATAAATGCAAAAAACAAAACAAAAAGAAAAAACGCTACACCTAGGCATACCACATTCAAACTGCAGAAAATCAAAGATAAAAAAAAAATTCTGAAATATGTCAGAGGGGGAAAAAAACACCTCACCCATGTAGGAACAAAGACAAGAATTGCATCTGACCTCTCCTCAGAGACCATGCAAGCAAGGAGAGAGTGGAGTGACTTCTTTAAAGGGTTGAGAGGGAAACAAACCACCAGACTAGAATTCTGCACCCTTCAACAGTGTCCTTCAATAGTGAAGGAGAAATAAAGACTTTCTCAGATAAACAAAAATTGAGGGAATGTGTTCTCTGTAGATCTGCCTTGTAAGAAATGTTAAAAGTTCTTTAGAGAGAAAGAAAATTATATAGGTCAGAAACTCAGATCTACACAGAGAAAGGAAGAGCATCAGAAAAGGAATAAGTGAAAGTAAAATGAAAACTTTTCTTTTGCTTATACTTAATTGATCTAACAGATAACTGTTTAAGATGATAATAGCAATAATGTGTTTGATTATGTGTGCTTATGCATATAATTTGTGTGTGTGTGTATGCACACTTACGTATGCTCATATAGAAGTGAAACACAAAGGGAGGACTTGGAATTATTTTGTTGTTGTTCGTTACACTTGTATTTCCTGTGAAGTGGTATAGTGTTATTTGGAAGTGAACTTGGATTAGTTGTAAATGTATATTGGAAACTCTCGGGCAACAACTGTAAAAATTTCAGAAGAAATATAACTGATATGCTAAGAAAACAGAGAAAATGGAATAATATAAAATGCTCAACCAAACCTACAAAAGGCATAAAAAGAGTAGAAGAAAAACTAGGAACAAACCACAAGGGCAACGAACCTCGGACAGTAACAAATATGGTTGAATGTCAATAGTATAAACACACGGATTAGAAGACAGAGATGGTCGAAGTGGATCAACAAACAAGACCCAACTATATGCCGTCAACAAGAAACCCACTTTAAATGTAAAGATATAGAGAGAGTAAATGTAAA
Organism: Eulemur rufifrons; assembly: GCF_041146395.1. NCBI lineage: Eukaryota > Metazoa > Chordata > Mammalia > Primates > Lemuridae > Eulemur > Eulemur rufifrons. The sequence goes on from NC_090998.1 coordinate 95,987,422, forward strand.
GGATGCAAAAAGATATACCACGCTCATAGTAACCAACAGAAAGCAGAGTACATGTACTAATTTTTCAGACAGAGCAGACTTCAGAGCGAGGAAAGTGATCAAGGACAAAGGAAGCATTACACACAGAAAAGGCCGTCAAGTCTCCAAGAAGACGTAACAATCCTTAATGTGTCTGTACCTAACAACAGTGTCAAAATATGTGAGGCAAAAACTTATTAAACTGGTAGGAGAAATAGATTAATCACTATGAAAGAAACAGACGATTGCTGTCAAGACCTAGCCCTGTGTTGGCGACTTCACACCCCGCTGTCAGCAACGGACGACCGAGTAGGCACAAAGTCACATGGACGTAGCCAAACCCAGCAATACTGCCCCTCAGCCAGACGCAGCTCAGATCTACACGCTACTTACCCCAACAGCAAGGGAATTCTCAAGCACACACGGAACACTCACTGAGACAGTGCGAACTATGGGCCGCAAAACACATCCTAACAAATCTGAATGAACAGAAATCCTGTAGCGGCTGCTCTCAGATCACAATGCAGTTAAACTACACATCAGTAACAGAAAGGAAGCTGGAAGTCTCAACATACTCAGAGACTAAATAACACATTTCTAAATAACACATGGATCAAAGAATACCAAAAGAAACTTTAAAATATTTTAAATGAAAACGAGAGTACAACTTATTGAAATTTGTGGGATACAGCAAAAGCAGTCTTCAGATAGAAACATTGAATAATGTTAATAAGCATTGAATGCATATATTAGACAAGAAGATCTAAAATCAATTATCTACGCCTCCACATTAGGAAACTGTAAAAGGAAGATCTAAGTAAATCCAAAGTAGGCAGATGAAAAAGAAATAATAAAATTAAAGCAGAAAGCAATAAAATATGGCTGGACGCAGTGGCTGGCGCCTGTAACCCCAGCACCTGGGAGGCCGAGGCGGGAGGATGGCTGAGAGCCCAGGAGTCAGAGGCTGCAGCGAGCTACAATGACGCCACTGCGTTCTACCCAGGGTGTAGGAGTTGGAAACTTGTGTCCACACAAAACCTGCACACGAATGATTTACTCATAATTGCCAAGGCTTGGAAACAACCGAGATGTCCTTCAGTAGGTGAATGGTTCAACCATGGAGAAGCCGCCCCTGAACTGTGTCTTCAGAAATGGGTGGGAAAGCATCTTGTTTTTCACCAGTGAGGACGATGTTCTCTGTAGGGTTTTGCGGATTCCCCTCTCTCCGAGTTTGCAGCGAGTTTTTACCCTAAATGGGTGCTGCGTCCCACTCAGACCGCTCCGCGTCCCTGGAGATCGGAGCCGACGGCCAGCACAGCTCGGCCAAGCAGGCGGGGTCCACGCCCCTGCGGTCCGGGCCTGCGGTCGTGCTGGGACCTGCAGATGGACGGGTACCACACGGACGATCTCCCAGGGCCGAGGGGAAGGGGCAGCAGAACCAGCCCCAGGCCCAGACCCTGTCAACCCGGCGTTGGCCGGGGCCAGAGCTCCAGCAGCCTCCAGTCTTTCTGCAGTTTCTGTCCCCACATCCGCAGGACGGATCCAGGGCCAGCCCCGGCCCCAACCTCAATAAATCATAGTTGGAATCTCCAGGAGCCACAGAGTCTCAGAACCCTGATGAATTTTTAATTTTCAATATCTTGGTGTATATCACTTTTTAAGACCAAATAAAATTTCCCACCAGGATATCAAAGCATTTGTCTTTAAATACAAGTCTCGTGTGTAAACCGGCAGACACAACAATGAAATCCTGCCCACGCTGGGCCTCATAACTCAGCAGTAATCGAGTGTGACCGTGTTGTGCATTGAGCTTGCTTTTATTGAAATGAAACATTTTTAACGCTGCTGGGGTCTAAGCCCAGGTGGCCAGTGCCTACCCTCCAGCCAGCGGCACAGGGTCCCCGGGTCGCCGAGAGGAGCATCGTGCTGCGCCAGCACCCACGGGCCTCCAGCCCTGCACCCCACAGAGGCCCTGTCCTCGTCCTTGCGGAGGACACGCCACCAGGCGGCAGCATGGCGGAGGGAGATGCTAAGCCCCCTGGCGTCACCCTCATTCAAACCCCCGAAGGGTGACCCGGGTGTGTGGGCTCTGGGGCTTGGGCTGTGACCCAAACAGAGCTGCCCCTGGGAGCTGCTGTCCCCAGTCGCGCCAAGGGCAGGGCCACGCCTGTGGGTGCAAGACAGTCGAGAGCGGTGGCTGTTTCAGACCGGGGCTCTCCGGAAGCTGACGCGCAGCAGACGCCTCTGGATGTCCTTGGATTCCACACGCCTCCCCCGAGCGCCAGCGTCCTCCCGGTGGGGTTTGGGGTCGGCCAGCTGGGAGTGCCAAGGAGGGGAGGGGTGGACGAGGGACACCACTGTGGCCCTGGCGGTCCCCGAGCCCAGAGGCTCCGGCAGGGGGAGGAGCGAGCAGTGGGTGCTGAGGCCTGGGCTACCCGGGGTGCCAGGCAGGGCGGCATCTGCTCCGTCCCTCATCTCCGGACGCTGGGCCCAGCTCACAGCACAAGTCGAGGGGCGGCAGGGAAGTGGCGTCTGGGGACATGAACTCGCCTGGAGCTGAGCGTCTGTCACCGGGCACCAACCGCCTTGCCCTCGCCAGCCTGAACGGACCCTGGACCCCGAGCAATCCCCTCTGGGAAGGGCCCCTCAGCCACACCATCCACGGGGCCTGGGGCCTCTGCTTCCAAAGACCCTAAAACCCGCGCCTTCCCGCCTCGTCCACGGCCTGCATCGTGCTCCCGCCCACGCCGGCTCCCACACCCCCTCTCCGGGCGGCTGTGTGTCCCAAGCAGATGCCCTCTGCCCTCGCAGGCCTCCACACCCCGGCCACCCAGCACCGCCCGCCTGGCCAGGGCTGCCACCACCCACTCGTCCCCACCACTCTCCCGCCGACTCCGCTGCAGCAGAGGAGCAGACACGGGCCCCACCGGGGCCGCCCGTCCCGTCCAGGCCAGGTGCAGAGCAGAAACAGGCGCTGGCCCACAGGGACTCGCCGTGAGGAGTCGGGACGCAGAGCTCGGGTGAGAGCCACGCTGGGCGGGCAGGTGGGAGGTGAGACCAGGCCCCAGAGTCAGCCCCGGAGGCCCGGTTGGCATGCCAACCAGCACAAGGGCTCCCACAGCCTGCCCGCCCACCAGGAGGAGAGGGGCCACAAGACGCCACCAGGCCATACGTGGCCGTGTGTCCTGTGTCCCCCACCCTCCCTCTCCTTCTTCCCGAACCACCAGGGGGCAGGTGCTGGGCCTCCTGGATCAACCCCGAGCTGGTCAGTTTCCTGCGTCCACTCGGGGCTGAGCCCAGGTGTCGACCACAGCCTGGCCGTGTGGCTGCGGAGGCCTCTGTGGACGTGACTGGGAAGGCGTGTCCTCGACCACGGGTGCAGGACTGGGCTTAGGTCTGGGCAGGCCCAGACCCTCCCTGAGGAAGACGAGATCGTGCCACTGCCACCGCCCTGGGCTCGCCTGGCCCGGCCTGCTCCTCGCACAACCCCCACCCCCGTCCACCCCTGGTCTGCCCTTCGGGTGGGGCCTGCGGAACAGGACGGGGCCAGCACAGCGCACTCCACGGACAGCAGGATGGGAAGAGTCAACCTGCCGGCACCACCAGGTCCCCGCAGCGGGCAGGTGGTCGCTCAGCAGGGGGTCCCTGCCACCAGCCCCAGGCACAGCCTCCACCTCACTGCCACGGACACTTGGCTCCAGGCACCCCGGCCATGTGGGGGTGGCTGGGAGGAGGCCAGGGGACCCCGCAGTGCCCCACTGTGCCCGCCTGACTGGGAAGCGCATTCCAGCGTCCCCACTGCGTGAGTTCCATCCACACCTCCGCCCCGGACTTCCTTGTCCATCTTCCCACCTTGCTGCCTCCGAGTGCCTGGGCGGGAGCCGGTGGAGACCCGTCCTCCGACGATGGGCACGGACTCTGCCCGCTGTGAGACGGGCTGGGGCTGAGGCTCCAGCCTTGACTGCCCTGAGCCCCGCCTTGGCTGGCAGCCCCTGCGGGCACCTGGGTCCCCAGATCCAAGCACCACTTTGGAGCCAGTATCCAGGAACTCCTCGGAAGCTGGCGTTTCCTCTTCCCCCGTGCTGGGCCACGCCACAAATGGCCGCAGGTCCCTCTGGAGAAGGCCCGGAGCGAGGTTCACAGCGTGTCTGCACAATGCTGCAGGCTCGTCCCGTCCAGGGCGCTGTGTCTACAGATGTGGGGCGTCACGCTGTGCAGGTCACGCGACAAGACAGACGGTTCCCATCTCAGTCACCGCGGGGCACCGGGGCCAGCTGGCCACTGTGCAGGCCTCCGTGGACCCTTCACGGCAGATGTGCCACCGTGACGTTGGCAGCCGGATGCGCCCGGACTCTGCCCTCCCAGGGCCCCACGAGCCCCACTGAGATCCAGGAGCCCAGGAGCCTCAAGACGGTGCCTTTGCCTGCGTCACCCCTGGCCCAAGAGAGGACACACCCGGTGCTTCCAAGGCGCAGGTTTCCCTGCAGGTCGCGATGCTGTCAAGGGGAGGTCTCTAGAGTCCCCTTAGGGCGACCTGGGGGTGGGCGTGTGGGTGGCAGATGCCACCTCCCAGCTGACGCTCCCATCTCCCTGTGTGGGCAGGTCCCCTGCCCATGTCACACCAGGGCAGCTCTGGTGCCCCAAAAAACGCTGGACAATCGGGCACCACCGAGCCTGATGTCAGTCAACCCACCCACCCCAGCTCTCCGAGTCTCCGGCAGCCGCGTGAACTAACGTCCAACTCTCGTAAACCCACCCTCACCAGCCAGTGCAGTCTGGTCCGTGCCACGTCCCACCCTCCTCGGCCCGGCACCTTCAGAGCCCACCCCACACACGCCCCAGTCTCTGGCGGTGGGTGTCAGCAAAGCCGTGTATTCTGCGGCGTGTATGCAGGCTGCCTCCTCACGAATACTGCGCACCTGACCCCCAGCACACGCGGAGCCCGGCCGCTGTGGATCCGTGGCAGCGAGGGGAGAGCGTGGCGGGTCTCGGGGGAAGGCGCCCTGCAAGGACGCCTGCCGGGGCAGGTCACGCAGGCTTCGCAAGCAGCCTCAGCGGGCTCCAGCGGCAACACTCCACACTGGGAGCCCAGAGAGACTCAGAGGTCCCACTTCTGTCTTCTGTGTGTCCGAGCCGAGTCCCATCCCCGGGGTCAGGGTCCTGCCCTTTCCCAGCTAACGCCCTCGCTTTCGCGTGAGGAACCCGAGTGGTTGGGTTTTGATTCCCAGCGATCGGAGCCCCAGAACTACAAGAAATAGGCGCGTTTAGGGCCCCGACTGGGGCTCTCTGGTTCTCAGATCTTGAACTGAGCTGCGAGGTGAAAGAGCTGGCCTTGCCGTTTTCTTCCCATGAGCACCCAGATCCCTCAGGAAGGTCCCACCTGCCACCAGGGCAAGTGCGACAGCTACCTGGGCTCCCAAGACACCTGCCTCCCGGGGCACACGGTCACGGCAGGGGAAGACTCAAGATGCCACCTCGAGCCACGAGCACTAGCATCCGGCTTCCCGCTGGCCAGGCGTCATGCACTGCGCTTGTGCCCAAGGTCACGACCGTCCCCACACTCTGTTTAAGGGTCTGCCCCCTGGGGCCAATGCACTGTCTCTCAGGGTGCAGCCCAGAGAAGACAACCACACAACCGTTCGACTGGGAAGTCGTCATAGCTGACTAGTCAGTGGTGGCTAAACCCTGACAGGGGCAGCAGAGAACCCCGACGGGTACTTAGTAACTTCCGGAAACAGGTCTGAGCCCTGGGGCCGAGGAAGCCCGAACCCGCAGGAGCTCGGCCCAGAGGAGGCCGAGACCCGGCCTTGAAGGCTGTGTCTGCGCAGGAGCCACTCGCCGGGGGCAGAACAACGGCAGAGGCTACACCTCGAAGACCACCCGGCGGGAAGCAGCAGCTCCTTCCTCCCGCTGTGGCCTGGCCGCCTGCCTCCAGCGGGCAAAGCCCACGGCTGCACCGGCCGCCGAGCGGACATGTCTGCAGGGCCCAGCCCCTGTGCCGCAGAGCAGGTGGACATGGAGTCCCCAGGACACAAAGTGAGGCAGGGACCCCCTTGCCGAGGTTCGCCCACAGGTACACCCGTGCCAGCCAGAGCCACAGCCGGCGACCGCGTGCCGAGCTGGAGGCCGGCGAGGAAACTTCCCCTCCCCCACCCATCCTGAGCATCTCCTGGGGAAGCCCCAGTGGGCGCCAGGCTGGCCAGGCTCTGGAATCCCCCAGAACACACCTGTGGTGGGGTCCAGGGCAGGGCCGAATCCAAGCCAGAGGTCAAGGGCCCGGTGACGGCCAGGACAACAGCCTCCAACCCCAGGCCAGCTGCCCCAGTGACCCTCCCAGAACCAGTGGGATCCCGCTGAGCTTCTCGCCTGCAGCCCCAGGCACCCCCCAAGCCACTCTGACCCCCGCAGCCCGTCCCAGGACATGACGCACTGGAAGTCAGAAATCAGCTGTAGCCCACGCCAGGAACAAGCAGCCCCACGCTGGACATCCCCCTCTGCTCAGACCCGGTCACGGCCGAGTCCTCCCACTGCAGCGCGACCCGCATCCTACCCACAGCCATGCTCAGCCGCAGCGGAGAGGTCCACCCCGCGCCTGCGGCCCGGCACCGCCAGTCCCTGCTCCCTCCTTCCCTGGGGACCAGGCCCAGCGTCAGCCAACCTGAGGCTGCCTCGGCCTCACCGGCCTTTCCCGGTGGGGAGAGGGCGGCGGGAAGGGGACCAGGGGACAGGAAGCGTCTGCCAAACACAGGACCAAACTACCAAAGGAAGACTTTATTTGCAGGTTTCTATGGAGATATTACAACAATGTAGTCTTAAAAGAAAAACATTTAAAATTTTTTGTGTGACTATAACTTTAAAATAAAAATACGATCAGGTGGAATAATAAATAATGCCACCGCACGACAGCTTCTGAGAGAAAGGCGTGTCCGCCGGTCAGGCGCCCCGTCCCCCGGGCCTTCTGGTGATGTAGGAATGAAATGGCCACACCGTCCAAATCTTCACTTTATTTTTAATATAAAAAATGCAAATTTGGAAACCCACCCTACTTTTCCCCCCTAACATAATGCTTTACCTCTTAAAAATAAAAATAAAGTACTAATTCTATATACATCACATGTACCATACAAAAATGTATCCAAAGTTTCTATTGCTACCAAAGTGTTCTAAATTAAAACGAGTTACAGAAAGCCCCTCATTGTAAACAAAAGATTACAAGTTACAAAATCAAAGGACGCACAGGCCGGGGCCACACACGGCGCAGCACGCCCGCCCCCCGAGCTGATCCGCAGGTGCCTGTATAAAAACGCGTATCGATATACCTTTGCAAGTTTATTTCTCATTATAAAGCAATGAATACACTTTCTACAATAAATAACCCGCTGGGGCGCCGTGGGCCTGGGGCGGGCGGGCCGCAGGCGTGAGGAGGCGCCGCCCGCCCGCCCGCACGGCGGTGTTTTTGGTGACCGGCAAGTGACGCACACAGCACAGGCTCACTCAGCTCCTTCCACAAAGTACCATCAAAATAATGTCATCTTCTTTCTTAAAATACACATTTGTCATTGTAAATGTACATCCCGTCTTATTAAATAAGTGGTACTCTGTGTAAAGAGTATGATTTACAAAATTATTAAACATTCAAAAGTCTTTTTAAAAAAAGCTACAAATCAAAGAAAGTGACACAGCAGCACCCCCTGTGGCGTGCGCCCCTCCGCGCGGCCGGACACAGCCACCCACTCGCACAGTGCGGAGACGAGACGGTCTCGTAGAAACTGGGAAATAACCTCCCCCCTCCCCCGGGGAAAAAGAATTAAAGAACTACGACTGAAAATCAGAATAAGTTAAGTTTGGAACCATATACAACTATGTACAGTTTATCCACACTATGGACAGGACCGAGGCCCGGGGCTGCTCCCAGACCCGCGTCAGTCAATGTCACTGAGGTCGCTGGCCGGCTCCCCGTGGACGCGGCTCAGGTGATTCATGGCACGGTCGAAGGCAACACGCACGGCCTTCCGGATGCTGGAGTTCCTCCCCTCCATCATCTTTAACTTGTCTATCGTTTCATCAATACCCAGGGGAACCATTTTGGACTTGGGAAGCCATTGCCTTTTAAAAAGGAAAAAAATGGGAAGTAAGAATCGCACATCATGCTTCAACACGGTCCACGTGATCATCACACGGACTGAGAGCTCCTCCTGGCGGGCGGAGCCCAGTGAGGCAGCACCGGGGCCAGTCGCAGGGGGGGGCTGGGGGGAGGGAGGCTCCTGCAGGGACAGACGGGAGGTGGACGACCCCCTCCCTGCACCTCTCCGGGCTCAGGTAAGGCACGAGCACCATCAATCCCTCCTCCTCCTCCTCCTCCTCCTCCTCCTCCAAAACATCTCCCCAGTGTCTGCCGAGTTCCAAGTCAGCCCCGCACATGAGCACAGGCACGTACGCACAGGCACAGACACACACCACACAGGGCCAGGGACGGTGGTCAGGGAGACCCTACAACAGGCCCTCGGGCGGTCAAGGCTGGTGTGAGCCCCTCAGGGCCTGACGAGGAGCAGCTGCCAAGTGGCCAGAGGTGTCGGGGTGAGGAAAAGAGACGGCAGGATGTCGGTGCCCACACCACCAGCCCTGCCTCGGGCACACCAAGAGCACCACCCCCGCCAGGCCCCAAGTGCACCAGGCAAAGGGCAAGTTCCAGGGACGGCAGCTCTGGGGACTGCGGCTCTGTGGGCAGCACAGCCAGGGGCCCCGTGGAGAGGCCGCACCCCAGCTGACAGCTCCTCCTGGCAGCACGGACTGCCACGCATGCCCCACACTCAGAGGGGCTGAACAGTAGCATACGGGGGTCCCCCGTGCTCTGGGCAAAAGCAGCCCCAATGGAGGTCTGAGCAGGCCTGGGTGGAGAAAAGGCAACCCCAGGTGACACCAGGCAGGGCACTCTGGGCAGGGACCTGAGGACTGCTGTGCACACAGCAAGGTAAGCAGCAGGGAGAAGAAACAGGGCGCAGCCACGAGCACCCTGCAAGGACCGGCAGACGCTGCTCGCCGAGAGGCCTTGCCACAGCTTCTACAGGCCACTCTCAGCCCCGCGCCTGCAGACCGCGCCCCTGACCCTGGACTCCACTCACCAACTTCGCTTATTATCAAAAAACAGAACGAGGAACAGCTTCTCGTCGGACTTGGTCTGCATGTGTTCTCCGATCTTCAGCACGTCCAGCGGCGGGGCTGGGATGGTGACTCCATTGTGGTGCCCAGGCACTCGTGGCATCTTGGGGTCGATGATCTGCCCAGGAAGGACATGCTCAGGTCACACGTGCATGCTCACACCCAGAGCCACTCGCCAAGCGTCCCCCGCCCCCGCCCCCTCCCGGCTGTACAGGCAGGCGCAGCCCCCTGGGCAGGGCACCTGCAGACCCCAGGCACGCACGCGGCCACTCACCAGTGCCGGGTAGGAGGGGTAGCCGCTGCACTTGGCCCACACCACCTTCAGGGGCTCCAGGACAGAGGCCGCCGCGTCGGTGGAAATCCACATGCTGTTCTGGCCCACCTCTGGGGAAGGAAGCGGCCGTCAGCAAGAGACCAGGCGTCCCAAGGCCCCTCGGCCACAGCATGGGGCTCCCGGGACTTCCTCCAACAGGACAGTCACATGCCCACCCACCCGAGGGCCTAGGAGGCAGAGAGCCACCTGCTGCCCCTCCCGTGGGGGTCCAGGACCTGTGCAGCCCCCCAGGCCCCACTTGCCTCTTGCTGACCTGCAGAATCTCACACCCTCCCCACTGGAAGGCCTCCGGCTCCAGGTCCCAACACCCGCCCACTTCTGAAGCCCCTCACTCCACAGACCCGGCTCCCCAGCATGTTCCTAACTCATTATTGAGTATGAAACTGACACCCCGCATTCAAAACCATAATCCTGGTTCCCCCCAGAGATACCAGCAGCTGTTCCCACCCATGCCCTGGCTCTCGGCCCACCCCTCCCTCTGCACACCCGGCCACAACACTCCTGGAAGCCACAGCTCTGTGGGGCCCCCAAGTCCAGACTGGCTGCTGGTGACAAGAGGTCCCCTTCAGCCCCGCACAGCAGCCACAGGCTCCCTCCAGGACACTCGTCAATCAGCCTGTCCCCACTGTGGCCCCCCTGGCCTGGCCTTGCCCCCCTGGCCTGGCCTCGCCCCCCACACCAGCCTCCCTGCTGCCCCTCAACCTTGGGGTTTCTGCCCTGAGGCCCCCCTCATGGCACAGCTGCCTTCCACACTGACCGGCCACACTGACCAGACCCCCAAAGTCCCCAGGGCTGGCAGGAACAGCCTGGCCAGTGCCAGCCCAGAGTGTCCCCTCCCCCTTCCCGGGGGGTCCGAAATCAGGGACCCACCACCCAGCAGCTGCAAATGACAAGTGAACCTAAACATTCCCAGGCAGCCTCCGAAAGACGCCACCTGCAGGACCTAGCCCGGCCTGTCCACGGCTCGGTGGGCCTGAGACCCCAGCCCCCCCCACCCCGGAGACGCAGCACCACCCCTCCCCAGGAGGGAGGCCCAGAAAGGGGCATAGGAAGAACGTGACCTTCACTCCACACACAACAGGGGCTCACAGCTCAGGGCCCGGTGCTACCTGGACAGGACTGTACTGTGGGAGCCCAGCCACCATGCACTACGTTCCAGAAACACTACCCGGGGCGTGGACACAACACGAGACGGAGCCCGAGAGACTCACCAGCCGCAATCCGGGCCGCCTTGGCGTAGTTCCCATTCTCAATGCAGGATATCAACTCGCTCCGGTCCTCCAGCGTGTGCCGGCGCACGAGGGCAGGCTTGCCGCGCCCACACTTGGGTGCGCTAAAACTGCAGGGGAGACCAAGGCGTCAACAGGCTGGAGTCAGGGCTCGATGCCCTGCCTGTCGATGGCCGCGCCCCGACCCAGGCGGTGTCCCACAGGGCCACTCGGGTCCTGCCTAACAACCCCGACAGCCCCAGGGCCAGGGCCAGGCCTGCCGTGCGGGGTCTGGGGGGAGCGAGCCTGTCTCGGCACTCGGGGCCGTCACGCGAGCTGTGCCCCCGCCATTCTGCTAAAGGCACACCTGTGAGGGAGAGACCCAGCGTGACGTTAACTGTAGATTCTACAATCGTGTCTGCAGGCAAGGACGGCGGGACCCCAGCACTGTGGGAGGCTGAGCCCAGGAGTTCAGGCCTGCAGTGACCTGTGACTGCGCCTCTGCACTCCAGCCTGGGCACAGAGCGAGACCTGCCTCTAAATAGACAGACGAGTACGAGTTCATCTTCACAGCCAGACACATACACAGACGTTCATCTTTCATGCAGTTTTCTTTCCTACTTCTGGTGAAACTATAAAGCAGATTATCATGTAACACAGGACACTGCCCCTCAAGGGCAGAAGGCAGCACACACACACACACACATGTGCACACACAGGCATATACGTGGGCACATGTGTGCACATGCATGCACACACACACGCACACCCCAGGGCAGCGCTCCTCACGAGGGCGCCGAGACGGGCGCAGTCTCCCGCTCCGTAAGGGCCAGGCAAGACACTGAGGGCGGGCAGGCGGGCGCCGGCTGCGGCTGGGACGGGGTCGGGTGCCCACCTAGAATCGCAGAGCGGGCTGTTGCTGGAGCAGATGCTGGACTCGGAGGCGCAGCGACGTCGGGGCGCGGCTTTCCTCCCGGGGCCGCTGCCCGGCTCCTGCTCGCTCCGCGCGCCCCCAAAGCCGTTGGTGAGACCTGGAACACAGGCAGGCAGGCCCTGAGCTCAGCTCCGCCAGAGCCGGTTGCGCCAACACGACTCACCCCAGCTTTACACGTGACTTTCTCCTTTAAACGCGGACCGTCTCACAAGGAGCACCTCGCGCTCGTGGCCAGACAGCGCCCTATTTTCACACCCACGTTCCTTAGCACCCAGCACAGTCCTCACAACACAGTAAACACAGGGGTCACTCGTCCAGTGAAATAAACATAAATCACAGTAAGTTCAAGTCGCAGTTTGATGAGCACTGTGTGAACAAGGTGCTTTTCTTAAAAAGTAAACGTCTTGATGTGGGGTCTCTGCAGGCAACGCACAGGGCGCTCCGCGCCAGGATTAGCCCATCAGACCTGCCGTGCGTGTGCGACCAAGGCCAGCGTGCACGCCTGGCCAGGACCCCTCGGAATCCCAGGCTAAGGGTGGGTCACCAGCAACACAAAGACACGTTCTCGCGAGCAGAGCTTCGAGGAGTAGTAAATGAAGTTAAAAACACCCACACGTAAAAATCTCGATCCAAAAGACAGGTGCTGACACAACCCTTGAACTGCAGACGAATACGCTAAAACTCACTGCGCTTCAGGTGCCCTAAATAGCTGAACAGAACACAACTGCATCATCTCGATATTTGGAAAGCTTTTTTAATAGAGCAAATCATCATATTTTTCTACTGAAAAAGGCTGACTGTGTCAGGAAACAGAAATCGCACTTGCCAAGGCCCCACCCACAAGGTCTCCCACAGGAGTCGGAACAAGAGCGGGTGGTGTCTCTGCCGGGTGCCCCCCCACCTCGCCCCGCGCCCTCTTGCTGTGACGGCTTTCCTGCCTACCTGATCCTCAAAAATTCAATTTAAAAATCTATTTCCAAAGGGAAATGTGTAAATCTGTAAACACAGCATTTCTTTAGAAGTCTGATGCTGCCCGGCAGTGGTGCCGTCGGGCTGGGCCACCGCACAGCACATCCAGACTCCAGCGCGTGCGGCCCCTGGCTGGGGGACGTCTTTCTGAGGGAGCGGCCACACTGCAGGGTTTCCGTCTGCTCGTGCACTTTCTCGTGTCCTCAGTGAGCACGACTCACTGTTAGATAAAGGCGGTGAGTCGCCCTGACAACAGCCAGGGGTGGCGACGCGGGGACTGAACCAGGTCTGCTGCTCCCGGCGGACCCAGCCCCAGGTGTCCCGTAAGTAACCTCACTGGACATGATGCTCCACTTTTGTTGGACTTAACAGTTACCACCAACTTTAAGAGAAGCTTAGTGTTTTTAATTTTAATCTAATTCACATGTATAAGCAGTAACTGCAAGTACTCAGGGGTGTTATAATCATCCTTGGCAGTTGGACATGTATAAGAATCTACAGGGCCGGGCGCGGTGGCTCACGCCTGTAATCCTGGCACTCTGGGAGGCCGAGGCGGGTGGATCGCTCGGGGTCAGGAGTTTGAGACCAGCCTGAGCAAGAGTGAGACCCCGTCTCTACTAAAAATAGAAAGAAATTATATGGACAACTAAAAATATATATATAGAAAAATTAGCCGGGCATAGTGGCGCATGCCTGTAGTCCCAGCTACTCGGGAGGCTGAGGCAGGAGGATCGCTTGAGCCCAGGAGTGTGAGGTTGCTGTGAGCTAGGCTGACGCCACGGCACTCACTCTAGCCTGGGCAACAAAGTGAGACTCTGTCTCAAAAAAAAAAAAAAAAAAAAAGAATCTACAGGACAGTCTTTAAAAAGTGGCCCCCAAAATGTGTGCTGAGCTAACAACGTGGGGCAAGTGGCCTCTTGTCCACCCCCAACATTCCTGGCAGAGGAGCCGGTGGCAGGTTAGGGGTCAGGGTCAGACCCCACGAACTCAAGCCCTGAAGGGTCTCAGGAGGGCGGAAAGCACCGCCCTGGCCCTTGGGGACGCCTGAGGAGCAGAGACCCCGCAGCCTCCCAGTCGAGGTCAGAGACGGCCCACCCAGCCGGGACGGACGGCTGGACGGACAGAGCCCAGTGCCCCAGGACACGGGTCTGAGAGGAGAGACTTCGAGCCAGGGCCATCTGCCATCACTGAGTCGCACGGGCCTGAGCGGGACCTGCTGATGTGACTCTACAGTCCTGAATGGGCAGGCCACTGTCACTGACAACGTCTAGCCAGAGAGCTTTGCGGCCACCACTGCCCACAGAAAGAAGCCCCAGGACATCACGGAGGGCGGCCAGCAACCCCAGGCCATTCGCTGACAGCACAGGGGACAAGGACACCGAGCCACAGGCCAGGTTCAAGTGAGAACCCGACGCTCCACCAGACCACGCCCCGTGACCAGGCACCTGCTGCACCGGCCGCACCCACCCCCCCACTCCCCAGGCGCAGGGCCCCTTCCAGGCAGACAGGGCTAAGCTCAGTGATCAGCTGGTCTCCCCACCTGTGCCACGTCCAGGGTCTGAGCTACGGCCAGCTAGTGCAGAGACCAGCACGGCCCTCCACAAAACCTGCCCGGCGATGCCGCCCGGGGGCCCGAGCACCTGAGCACAGCGGCGGCGGTGAGAGCTCCCTCGGCCGACCGGGTGTCTGCGGCCCCGGCACGGCAAAGCCGCACCTGCAACACTCCCAGCCTCAGCCCACAAGTCTGCCAGAGGGACGACTTGAGGCCCAGCCCTCAACTGACGCCTGAAGGGACAGGACTGGAACACAGGAAGAAGAGACTCCATCATCAAGTGCCCCCTCTTAATTGTCCTGAGCATTTAATTCGAGGACACATACCACCAAGGTGATACGTCATACGTACATACACTGGGAAACGCTGCCGAGCACCTGGGAAGCGGTGGGCAGTGCAGACACCTGGGACCCAGACGAGGCCGTGCACACAGGGAACAGGTGGCCTTCGCCTCAGGGGCACCAAGTGGCCAGGCCAGGCCCAGACACGTCCCAAGAGGCTGCTGCCTGGGGACGACAGAGCCCCATGGGAGTGGCTTCTCCAAGCACTGAGGCTGGCACAGCTCACCGGGGATCCCACCCTCAGCACCCCTGGGAGCACCTGAAACGACACTTGGCCCAGAAGGTTCTGGAGTCCCACGCCAGCCTCTGGGTGGTGCCAGCACGGGGAGCCCAAGGCCTGAGGTGCACAAAGACTGGCACCCTGCCCACGGGGCATCTGCAAACAGCAGGCGCTCACACAGGCCCAACCCTTTACATCACGTGGAGAGCAGGAGGGAACGTCCAGCAACTATTTCTGTACAAGTGTTTTTGCTAAATGACAAAGGTCAAGTCACTGACTATGAAACATGAGAGAGCAGAGGCTCTTGGGAAAGAGCTGCCACCCCCCAACCAGAGAGTCGGGGCCCCCACTGCTGCCCCACCCTTGAGTGGCCTTTATGACCTCCTAGGAGGCAGGAGAGAGACCAGACACGGAACCCGCACACCCTCCTCTGCCCGCTGGGCAGCGGCCCCCACCCCGGCCACTCTGATGACCCTGCGGCACCGAGGCTCTCCCTCCAGCCGGGCTTTTCCATGGCACACCCGGGGCTGCCCAGGGAGGGGGTCCGCAAAGGACCTCCTGAGACTGCCAGTCGCCTGTGGCTGGGAACCCCCTTCTCTGAACAGCCCCCACCTACGGGGCCTGCAGGAACCACAGGGCCGGTTCCTTTCTGGCCTCTGCCCTCCCAACCCACATGGATACCAAGAACCCTCCAGCTGCCCCTGCATGGGAACCCCAGGCTCCCCATCCCCAGGGCCAACGGCTGCCAGGACGTCTGAGGCCGGGGACAGGTACAGGCTCAGCCACGTGGGGTAGACACAAGCCCTCCTGTCCTGCGTCAGCACCCACATGGCCACCCTGCCTGCAGGCTCACAGGATGCTCGAGACATGTCCGCACACTGGGAAGTGAGCGCAGACAGCACGCAAGGGCGGCGGGTGGCGCCCAACATCCTCTGCTCATGTGATTTTCTACTGCCAAAAATATAGCGTTTCTGGTACATTTTTCAACTTTTCAGTAAAAACATCGCACATAGGAAGACCCCCATACCACGCTGCTCTTGCTGAGACCAGCTTGTGACAGGCCAAAGGCCCAGGCCAGATGCCCACCCGCACCCACGGCGCAGGGCCCATCCCCACGGTAGAACTTCTCAGGTGGCCACAGCAGGCGTTCAGGGTGGCGGCCAGCGAGACAGGCGACAATCTGCCGGCGACTGCCGGGAGGGAAGGAAAGCGAAGCAGAGGGAGACGGGAGATCGGGTAGAACACAAAGAAGAGGCGCTGCTGAGGCCACGTCTTCACATGGTGCCGTGCGTCCACCGCGAGGGCCACGCTGCGCCCCCGCGGGAGCCACAGGCCACATGGGCCAGCTCTGCGCATGCTCAGGGAGGGACTCGGTGTGGTCCGACGCTGTCAGCTGTGCTACCGCGAGCTCCCGGGCCAGGGCACCAGGCTCTCCTCTGCGTCCTCCATTAACCACCCACGCTCGGGAGGCCGACACGTCCTGCCAGCTCTCGGAGGCTCTGCCCTACAGAGGGTGGGCTGGGGGGCCGAGACCTCTCCAAGGGCCGGTGTTGTTTAGCGGCTGGACCGATGGTCGCAATGAGATCCGCGAGAACTAAGTGAATGCAAAGCGCAGGGGCCCTCTGTGTGCCGCGACGGCTCTCGGCACAGCTCCAGCCCGGCTGAGTTAAGGAACAGTGAGAGGGTCCAAAGAGTGAGCCACCCAGCACATTAGCAAAGTGAGAACTTGGGAAACAGTGAAAAGGCCATTTTGTCGGGCTGGAAGGGCAGAAGCAGCTCAGCTTCCCCCCAAACAGGCTGAGGACCAGCGCCCACGCGCTCACGCCCAGCACGCACGAGAATCTCGCAGCGGGAGTCTCAGGAGAGGAAGGACAGGTAAGCGCTGGCATGGCAGTCACTGCTGGACATAAATGAGCAGTCACAGAAGAAGGAAGCTATGAGCCAGGGATGGCGCCGAGGTGACGTCCAGAGAACTCAGCGCCCCTCGAGGCCTGGTGCACGCACGCCTGGCCCCAGGGGAGGAGTCTCAGAGCGAGCACATGTGTGCTCAAGCCAGCACGGCATGGTGCGGTGCACTGGAGAACACCAAGAACGCCCTGCAAGTTCAGAGCACGTGGAGGAATGTTTGGAAAAAATTCAGAAGGTTCCAAATATTTCAAGTCCTCAGACTGAAGAACTGCAAGTTGGAGCAAGAGATCCCAGGCGAGCGGCGGGACAGGGCAGGTGCAGAAGGCGCGGAGCCGGCAACAGACCAGGCCCGGCCCGCCCCGGCTGAGCAGGCGCAGCGGCAGACGCCCTGCGCTCCTGAGGGTCTGATCCCAGCGCTAAGGCTCTCGGCTGCCCAGGAGGGTGCTCAGGGGTTCACCACGCGGCCACTGAAATCTACTGCCACTCTGGAATAAGAAAGCAGAAATCTCCATTTCAGTCAGGGTCAAAGGGCACAAATATTCTTCAAGAGACGCGTGCTGTGGACCATGCTTACTAAAGGACTGTGGCAGGACTGCTTTAAGACTCACGGCTGCCACTGAACACCTGCGGATACTGCACTCAGACGTGGAAAAGTGGAACAGAGGGGACACATTATTTCCTGCAGAGGACATCTGACCGGCAAGTCTGAGAGGCTCCAAGCACCAGGAAAACCACACCCAGGGCTGGAGGCCCACAGGTGGCAAAGGCTTCAGTGGAGCCACCGGAGGAAAGCCACCAACTGAGCATCCGGAGAGGAGGGAGGGAGGCCGCTGCCTCTGACACCGGCCACTCGGCGGGGCCACTCGCACGGCACCCTGCACGGTGCCGCCAACAGACGCGAACCCCAGAGGAAACAGGGGCAAGGTCCGAGCTCCGCGTTCTGTGTGTGGTGTGGGCGCCCAAGACCAGGAGATCCTGCCGGCCGGGCCTGGCTCTGGGCACCCAGAGCACAGCGTGCGGACTCTGCTCATCACCACTGGGATTTGTCCGTGAGCTTTAGAAACCAGGTGAAAGTCTTCGTTAAATTTGGCTAAGAAAGGCCAAAGTATAGTTTTGGTTTCGTTCTTTTGAGACCAAGTCTTGCTCTGTCGCCCTGGAGTCGGGCTGGAGGTGCAGTGGTATGATCATAGCTCACTGCAGCCTTGAACTCCTGGGCTCGAGAGATCCTCCCGCCTCAGCCTCCTGAGTAGCTGAGACCACAGGCTGGTGCCACCACACCCAGCTAATTTTTCTTTCTTTTTTTTTTTTTTTAGAGAAGGGGTCTTGCTACGTTGCCCAGGCTGGTTTCAAACTCCTGGCCTCAAGCGATCCTCTTGCCTCAACCTCTCAAAGTGCTAGGATTACAGGTGTGAGCCGCCACGCCCTGCCAAAGTATAGTTAGGAGAAATTCTCAAGTACTGAGACAAGTTCGATCCATCTTTATCTGTATCATGTGAAACACTTAAATTGCCTCCTGTTACTTAAAAACTAAAAATAGGTTTTATCAAACTATTTTAAAAATCCCAATTTAACATCAGTCCATCAAAATAAACTTTCATGGGTAGATAATTTCTATTAAATTAATTTATGTGCAAAATTGTCATACAAATTAAAATGAAATATATAAGAAATGACTTTGGCAACAAGAGGCACCATCTGTCTGCAGGCCGGAAAGACCTAATGGAGTCTGGTCTCCTCAGGGACGCCGCAGAGCCGGGATGGAGGGGCTGGGCGCGGCCCTCGCAGGCAGGCCTCACCGCCGCCGCCCTGCTCCCTGCGCCAGCAAACAGCGCAATCCCCCCAGGCCACATTCCCACTGCCGAAATGTGTGAGATGTCACCCACACCCTGGCGCAGCCGAAAGAAAAAGCACTTCCCCTTACCCAGGTCTGACAGACAGACACACAGGAATCCAGCGCTGACTCAGGACACGGAACAAAAGGACAAACATGCCACAAACAGGGTCCAGATAGGAGATGCTGGAGATGTGACCTGGCACCGCCCAGGCACAGCCACCACTGAACGACAGTGGCTCTTCGTCTGTGGCTGTCCCCGAGGGGTCAGGGAGAGAGGCTGCCAGAGCAAAGGCCGAGTCCCTCCAGCCCCGCGGTCTCCCGAACACGCTATCCACGCTACTGACGCAACACACAGGGGACGTCTTGGGAAATTACTTAAGCAGACTGAAGTTACAAAAGCTGAGCAGTAAAGGAGAACCACGTCCAAGTGCTCTTTCAGCAGACAGTACCTCACCAAATACGCACTTAACAGAGTACAAAAAACTGAGGAAATATTAAAGTGCTTAAATCAACTGCAAAGTGGTGCATTTAGCATAAGGACAGACCCTGTCGGAGGCCCGGGACGAGCTGTCCTTAGGAAGGAAGGCCCGGGTTCTACTCCAGGGTCCAGCGAGCGCCAGGCACAGCCGCCCACGGCCACCGGTTTACCCAGATGTGCCCAGGCCAAGACGGCCAACTGCAGACTACACCCGGAGTCACTCCTGGTGCTGAGAAAACTCGGAGGGAAAGGGACGATGGGGCAGAGCAGGGAGCAGCCCTGGTCACGGCTCTGCAGGGCCCACCGGGAGGCCACACGGCCACTTGTGGCAGACGCCCCTCCAAGCCCCGAGAGGGCGCCAGCCTCAGATCTACAATCTGGGGCTTTTGAAAGAAAAACTGCACTGTCTTCTTCTCTGGAAATTAAGAGAATGCTGCAAAACACAAGCTCAGCACCTCACACGCTTCCTGCCCAGCTCCCTGGAGGTCGAACGCGTCTCAGCACAGTCGCGAGGGTGCTCTCGGCCAGCCACCGAGACATTTACCTGTGTCCAGGCGCTTTCCCGGGGACTCCTCCTCCACCTCGGAGTCTCCGCATGTGCTCCGCGACCTTTTCCTTGGCTGCAGAAGAGTCTCCAACCTCGGAAGGACTACAGACAAAAAGGTTTTGGTCCCTAGCTGAGGAGAAGTTGGCTGGGTTTCAGTGTTCGTGGCAGACTTTGGGGGGCTTACACTTTTCGGTTTGCAGAAGAGAACAGAAGTGCGTCTGTTTACATCGCTTGATGGCTCCGCCACCGCGGAGGCCGCCGCCGGCACATCGCCACTACTGGCGCGGGTGGGCTCTGGAGGGTGTCCGCTTACCAGTGCGCTCTGAGTGCAAGTGCTATGTGATTCATTATCAAATGTGACTCTTTTGAATAGTTTACTCTGCTCTGGGTTGAGTTCTACTGGTTTGAGGGTTGGTGGTTCTGAATTAGTCTCCGAGTTTGAAGGAAGAGGTAATGCATCTGATGGTTCAAGTTTAGGGGGAGATTTATCTCCTGAAAAAATTATAAATAAAGTGATTTTTGAAAACTGAAGATTATAAAATCTATTATAAAACTTACTATAAATGTGAAGTCCACCAAAATACTAATTCAATTAAGGAAACAAAGCATCCCAAATAACTGCCTGCTACGCAGGGAGCGGCCCCATGGGGCTCGGGCCACACTGTGTGCGCCTCCCTAAGGCCAAAGGCTGTGGGCCTGGCACCCTGGGCGCAGCGCCCGGTGCTCACTTACGTTCTGCAACAAACTGTGAAAGATTATTTCACAAAGGCCAATATCAAACACATCATTCACGTTCATGACAGTCTCTACAATCAACAGTTCACTTACCTTGAGGAAGAAAAGGTATTTCACATAACTAAGGGCCTTACACTGGCATTCCACAGAGCTCTACCCTGGACCACAACTTAGCAAACAAAAGGAGACAAACATTAACCTGAGCTCTGGTCAGGTTTGCTAAGTCAATGCCAAAAACCATGAGTGGTGAGTAGTTGTGCATGATTCTCAAGAAAAGCAATAAAAAAATCCCCACTCATCTCGGAACACACGACTTCTGTGCCGTATCTCTGAACACTGTTAACAGTAGTTTTTCCTTTTAAATCTCACTTCAAAAATAGAAACAGTCTTTGGAAGAAGACTATTTTAGTCTCTTTAAAACGGCTTTTGTAAAATTCCCAACGTAGCAATGAGAAGGCAGAGACCAGCGCTCGGGGCAGTGGGCGTGGCCGGGAGGCCACAGCGAGAGGCTCTGCCACGCTGGGCTGAGCCGAGCCACTGACGTTCCTTTCCAAGCAGGACTGATTTTAGCTACGGGAAGTGTAACGTAAAACCAAGAGTAACAATTTAAATAATCCTAAGTAGTATATATTATCAGTGGTGTAGTTTTTATTAAGCCTGCAAACTTTCCAAAAACCATTTGAAATACATACGGTTAATATTTTAATCAAAAAAGTCATTCTGAAAATGAAGCACTACACCACTTATAAGCTTCACTGACGTCTCTGAGCCACCAGATTAACTCAGACAAATGTTCAAGAAGGATACCAAAAAAGTCCTCCCCGAGACGGGGCAGCAAACCGCCGGTGCAGAGGGGCCGGCCCTGCTCTGGCACAGCCCGGCGGGGCTCTGGGCTACAGGCGCCTCCGTTGCCTCGGGGTTGCAGCCCTCACAGGGAGTCAAACACCAACGGGGAAAGTGTTACCTCAACAAAAAGCCTTTTGTTTAAAAAGGCCTTTTATTACAAAGTTTGAGAGGAAACAAGCTTATCTAGCACCTAAAACTGATGCCCCAGAGGCAGAAGCACCCATTTGGAGAGCAGGACACGGTGGCCCGCTCAGACTCCTGACAGGTCTCGGACAGATTTATAGAACACAGGGGACACTGGCTGGGTGGAAACTCAGTTGTCAATAACTGCTACGTCCTTGTCCCGAGCTTCCGCATTTCCCTCCAGCCTCCAGGGCCAGCAGGTGTCTGGGAGCACCGGCCGGAGGAGCCACAGGGACTCACCCTCACTCACTTCCTGCCTCCTCTTCCTCCTCGCCCTGTCCTTGCGCTGACCTTGCGCTGAGCTGCTCACTGTGATCCCTGTGGCCTGTGGGGCCGAAGCCAGCAGCCAGCCTCACTCAGTCTTGGCCTCGGCAGCACCGGGCAGTGGAAGATGGAACCTGAAGGAGCCTCATCCCAGCCGAGCACCGGGCACCCCCAGGGCCCTCCCCACGCCACCTCCGGCCACCTCTCCAAAGCTAGGGAACCTCAGACCCGCCTCCCAGTCCTGCCGGGCAGCAGCCACGCACAGGAGCCCTCCTCCACCAGGGTCCACACCCCTCCCACCTCGAGCTCTTGGCCCAACCAAGACGCCCCAAGCCAGACCCCCGACCGTCTCCGCACCACAGGGACGGCCTAATCTTACTGCCCAACCAGGAGTCGCCCCCGGTACTGCCTCGGCCAAGCACACTCGTCCCCAGCCTGTCCTGCGCCCGCCCCGCGCTCAGCCCTGTCCCCGCCCTTGCCTGGCCCGAGGGTTCCAGGCCCATCCCCACCCTGCGCTGAGCCCCGCGCATCCTGTCCCCAGCTGTCCCCGCCCTGCGGTCAGCTCCACGTACAGACCAGGCTGCTGGCCCCAGCACGAGGCTCACAGGACGCGCTCCCGAGGGCTGACCGAAGCACCCAGGAGGGCAGTGGTCAAAGGCAAAGGCCACTCAGACGTCCAGGGGCAAACCCACCCCCACCAGCCTGAACCCACACGCAGGCCACTGAACCTCCTGTGCCTCACTCTCCTCGCCCACAAAGAGAGAACACAGCGGCTGTGCCGGGCAGCGCGGCACCCCAGACCCGCCCCAGCGGAGCCAGCCTGACAGAGCAGCTGCCCAGCTCTGTCCCGTGAGCGGAAGTCGTTTTGCACGTTAACACGAAGCTATGAGAATTCCTTGAGGCAGCTCCTTGCCTACTAACCATTCTGTGTTTTATTAACTGCATATGAGAGATGCTCAGTTAACTTCCAGAACAATCTGTGTAACAATCAAATGTAAGACAGTCTCAGACCTTGCAAATATAAAAGTCAGTATCCTAGAGTTCCACTCATTGGTATTTATCACACCTACAAACAGCAAAAAGGTTAACCATACAGTGGTCTCCCACACAGGCTGCCGGATCTAAACTAGCTACTCTGCAAAACCCGAAAGGCCCAGGGAGCGTGCGGGACAGTTCCACGGTGTTTCCCCGCCAGGCCACCCGCCCACCACACAATCAAATGTTGCCTTACCAAAGCCACGCAGGCTTCGGAAAGTCACAATGCAGTGCACAGGGACACTTTCAGCACAGGACTAGCAACCTCACCGCCCCTACCGCCATCCTGCCTGGCAATTCTGAAGGGATAAAGCCACAGACACGGTACATTTTAAGAGCAAAAATACAAAATCCTTTCATGACCAACAGGACAGCGTGTTCTGCTGTGCACACAGCCGTGCCCCACGGAGCTGCACTCGACTACAGGGGACTCTCTGGAGCCTTAGGCAAGGGGGAGGCCTGTCCCCCGTGACTTGAGATCCCGACAACTTGACATGCAAGCCCCGCTCACCAGCACACCGTGGAGACTCTCCTCCCAGACACCTGCCTTCGAGACTGCGCACCTGTTAGTCCACTGAAGGCAAAGCTCGAGCACAGGGCGGACCAAGAGCTCAGCAAACCAACTCCTGCAACTCGCATCAGCGACTCCCCTTCGGCTCGGCCCTCGCCCTGCGCGTGCTCAGTCGCCAGGCGTCGGCAGGGCAGGGCCAGCTGATGAGAGCAGCCCGAACCCCGGCGCTAAGCAGACTGAGTCACAGCGACAGCACAGCCCTAGGGGTCCCGAGGACAGTGGGGACCACTGCCATCTGACAACCCAGGGACGTCTCCTTCCTTCAGAAACCAGAGCCTCGGGGCCAGGCTCCCACAGCTATCCTTGTTCAAGCTGCTTCAAATGGAACAACATAAATGCTACATAAGCATCGTTAAATCACAACTTTAGTGAGACTCTGTATTGGTCATTAAGGAATTATGACTTTTTTAGGTGTGATAATATTGTAGTTATGTTTTTTGTTTTTTTTTTTTAGACAGAGTCTCACGCTGTTGCCTGGGCTAGAGTGCTGTGGCGTCAGCCTAGCTCACAGCAACCTCAAACTCCTGGGCTTAAGCGATCCTCCTGCCTCAGCCTCCCAAGTAGCTGGGACTACAGGCATGCGCCACTATGCCCGGCTAATTTTTTTCTACTATATATATTTTTAGTTGGCCAGCTAATTTCTTTCTATTTTTAGTAGAGACGGGGTCTCACTCTTGCTCAGGCTGGTCTTGAACTCCTGACCTCAAGCGATCCACCCGCCTCGGCCTCCCAGAGTGCTAGGATTACAGGCGTGAGCCACCGAGCCCGGCCTGTAGTTATGTTTAAGAAAAAGAAAGGGGCCATATGGCTTAGGAGAACGTGCCAAAACATTTTTTAAATGTCTGATTCTTGGTTTTTATCCCATAATAAGGGTCACGAGCTGACATTTCTGTACAACTAGCCAACGTGTGTGTGGCTGTCCCTGCCCTTCTCCAAGGGGCCCTGCCACTCCTGCCCCCAGAAGGGCTCTCAGCCCACCTGCCTTCCCGTCCACCTGCCTTCCCGTCCACCTGCCTTCCCGTCCACCTGCCTTCCCGTCCACCTGCCTTCCCGTCCACCTGCCCATCAGTGAGGGGAACCTCACTGTAAGCACAGTGTCAAGCCACTCCTTGCCATCTTTTGTCTCAGATCTCACTTTGTGTATGCTTTAAAATGACCTCAGGGCTACTTCCAAGGGGCCCAGCTGCTCCTGCCCACAGGGAGGGTGTGAGGAACCCACTCTCGCAGGGGCAGGCGGCCCACAAAGGGTCCTCAGCCCTGACGCCAGGGCCGCGGAGGCGGTGCTGGAACAACTGACAGAGAAACCTGCTGCTCTGCAGCTAAGAGGGCAGGGCTGCGTGGGGGCAGCTTTCCGGGATAGGGCGTTTTGATGATGGTGAACTGA
The DNA here is from genome assembly GCF_041146395.1 of Eulemur rufifrons. Classification (NCBI taxonomy): domain Eukaryota; kingdom Metazoa; phylum Chordata; class Mammalia; order Primates; family Lemuridae; genus Eulemur; species Eulemur rufifrons. The sequence goes on from NC_090998.1 coordinate 96,011,942, forward strand.
GGACAAACCTCTTCCCCAGCTCGCCGAGCAGGGCAAGCAGCACACGAGCACAGTCCGCCTGAGGGACGCCCGCGGGTCCGAGGACCACGCACGGCCAGAGGACAGCTCAGGAGGTGGGAAGAAGATCTGCCACGGGCCGGAGGAAAGCAAAGGCCATGAGAACCAGGTAATGATGCCACCTGGACCCCCTGGGCACAAAGCGGGCAGCCCCAGGTCCCGGGTAGGCCAGAGGGCCAAGGGCTCCTGCAAGCAAATGCTCCTCAGAGAAAACACACCAGGATCCGCAAAGGCAGAGCCAGGGTCACGGGCTGGTGATGAAGGCTTTTCAGAGAGCAGACAGCAAGGGTGTTGCGCAGTGAAAAATAAAGCCTTTATTCTCTGGCCCTACTACCATTTAGATTACCCAAAAGAGAAGGTCTAGAGTCTGGGTCTTATGCTAAGGTGACCTAAACAAAAGACTCATAAAACTGAAACAAAAATGGGTATAAATGAGTGAAAAAATGGTACATGATGAATTCTTAGCTGTATACACAGGAGGTAAATTTCTAAAAGAAACAAAAACTTCACGGTTCTAGTTCTAGTTCTAGTTGCCTAACACGACAACGGGACAAAAAGAAGTCACAGGACAGGAAACGGTGCTGAGTTCAGAGGGATCAGAGGCTGTCATGCCAGGACCCACAGCACTGGCCACCGTGGCGCCTCCGGACAGGACACCGCGTGTCGCTGCAAGGACCGAGGCAGAACTGCGCGTGTGGACACACATGTCCGCCAGAGGTGGCAGTTTTTATTAAATAGTAAGTTAAGGAACAACTGCATGTGTGTCTTGCTTTAACTCTGCTCTTCGTGTCTGGATGTGCGGTAAGTCGGGGTAAGTCTAAGTCGGGAAGGTAAACCACCTGCTGGCTGGGGGGGTGGGGGGGAGGTCTGGGGCTCCAGAGAGCAAAATAAACCGGGCATCACTCTTTGCCAACTTCTCCATGCTTAATGTGAGTTTTCAGAATTTTCACCTGAAGTTCCCTTTTACAAACACGGACCTGCCACCTCTGCCCTCCGGCCCAGCCAAGACACACACAGGCAACTCCTCAGGGAACCAGCTCACCACTCAGGGTTCACGTTCTGCACTGGACCCCACTGGCTTCCCAGTGGGACATGATTTCTTCTCCTGTTTACTTCCTGTCTCACAACCATCCTACTGCCCAGCTCCATCCCCAGACAGTCTTCAGTTACTATGACAACAAGCCACCACCCAGGGACAGCTGTCCAGAGCTGCAGGCCTCAGCAGAGCCTCCCCACCCTCCACAGGCCAGGGAAGAGCAGTTAAATGACAACAGTTTAAAACGGCCCTTAACAAAGCTGCCTCAGGTAACCTAGTGCATAAATGGCTCTCCCTCAATTTACAAAGTACAAGAATACTTCTTACTCTCATCTACAATTTAACTCTTTAACACAGTGTAAGACCTAAGTCATTCTTTTCAAACAGTTTTTCAGGCTCAAGTTGAGAGAAAAAATTTTATTCTGTGCCCCAAACTTTGTGAACTATTTAACTGAAAACCCCAGCACAGGCATCCCCGCTGTGCCGCCTTTCTAAAGGGGAGTATTGAGCCGTGCACTCCGTGAACTCCACGTGCCTAGCGGTGAGCACGCGTGGCACGCACGGGGGGCCTGGGACGCCAGTGTCTGCGCCTCAGCCCTGACTGGCAGGGGGCGGGCGGCCTCACGCAGCAGCGGCTTACCTTCCTCGCCCGTCTCCAGCCCCAGCGGAGCACCGTCCTCTTCAAAGCTGCCAGTACCTGACCCCGCGGGGGGCTGGCTGTGCTGCTGGCTCAGCTTGTTTCGGAGAAGAGCGATTTCTTTTTTGAGCAGCTTTGCCCGCTTGCTCCGCGAGCCGCTGGACTTCATGGCGCAGGTGAGGTCGAGCATGTCCAGCAGCTCTCTCAGCTGCTCCTCCAGGCCCATGTGGGCTCTATTGACAGGGTCCAGCAACCTGTCCACTGAACCAAAAGACATGAGCGTCAGTCATCAAACCCCTGCTGCACCCGAGAACACCTCGCTAGTCCCACCTTTGAAATCACCCTTGGCCAAGGCCCCAGAGTGGCTGCTGAAGAGACACAGGCCCTCCCCCTCGCTCTAACCCACGACGGGGCCGCTGCTACAGAGAGACGTCAGGATGCACCTGATGGAGAATTGCTAGGCCAGCTAGGGGCACTGTGCAGACAGTGTCACTGCAGCAGGGGCATCGTCCAGGTGACACCTGCAACCTGTCCTGAAACACGACTCAACCAAGTCCTCCTGTGAAAACATCCTGACTGTTCGAGTGAGGGTGCAACACAAAGATCACCAGACATGTGCTCCACCACCCGGCAAAGCTCGAGATGGACCTGTGCTGATTCTGCAAACACCTGGCGATTTGCAAACGTGTTAACCTGGGGCTGTCTGCACATCATAAATGCCGTCTTAGCTGAAGTCTTCAGAGGTAGATCACTGTGTGGCTTTATTAAAACTGGGCTGCAAAATTCACAGATCATTCTGCATTTCAGGCATGTTTACTACAAAGTCCCTCGCAATTTCAATAAAACACTAAAATTTGTAAAGCACAAATAACCTTAAATTAGTAGAGAAGATGGCCAAGAAGCTACTCTTTAGAGCTACTTAAAGATAACACCAGAGCAAGAGAAAAGAAGGAGAGAAAAAAAAGACTGTCCAGACATTAACGAATTCACTTCCCTCTAGAAACAAACGTGCTACAGACAGCCCCTGTCTTTCTCATGAAGGCACAAGGCGCCAGCAAAGAGAAGTAAATATTAACACCTAAAACATGATCGTCCAAGACTTGCACTCACAACATCACTCTGAACAAACTTCACAGACACAGTATTTTTTAGAGACAGGGTCTTGCTCTGTGGCCCAGGCTGGAGCACGGCGGTGCCTCACAGCTCTCTCCCACCTCGGCCGCCCAAGGTGCTGGACCGCAGGCGTGAACCACTGTGCCCAGCCAAACTTCACAGACAACACCTTGAAAACACTCAAACAGAATTCACATCATTCGAAGCCCCAAAGAAAAAGCCTCCTGACATCTGGGTTTTGTTAGGCAGCCCAGAAGCCCCTGTGTCTGTGCCATGGGGCGCCGTCACCAGGGCTCAGGCGCTGGGAGGGGTGCGGGGCACCCTGGGGAGCAGCCCCGTGGAGGCACAGGGTAGCCCACTGACTCATCTGTTTACACCCCCTGTTTATTTCTACTGAGGGAGAAATAAATTGGTACTTCTCATCCTTTTCTGCTTAGCAAAAAGCCTGGGTGTAGAAATTTACCTGCCATCCATTATCTGAAAGGTGTCAACAACCAGAGGCCCCCAAGTCCTTTCTGTTCAAAGGCAGAGTGGCAGGAGCCGAGGGAGGGGCTGGGGAGCCAGGGGGCACAGGACTCCCCACCGAGCCCAGGCAGGATGCACGCTGGGTCTTCCCGCCTTTAAGGGCCGGCAACCAGCAGCCATCCTGAGCGCAGCCACGGCGCCAGTCGGCCTCCGAGAGCTGCTGGCCAGCAAGAGGTCCACGCTAGGCAGCGGCTGCTGAAGGCAGGACACTCTGGGAAAGAGTGAGCACATGGAGGCCATGGCTCGCTGTGAGGGGCTCTCAGCCTTGCGCCACTCAGGACCCCTAGAGATGTCTCAGAAAAGCCGGCTCTGATTGGACCAGCCTGGGGAGCACAGACACAGGACCTACAGCTCTACCTGGGTTCACTGAGAGCTGCCAATGGGTTTTGGGCTTGCACTTGTTTTCCAAATTTTTCCAAGAACAAGTGTTAATCTTAAAATCAGAGACAAAAAATAAAAATATATTCCCATTCCTTAAAAAAAGAGTACAACCTACCCTGCATGCTCTAGATGCCTGAGCTCTGGAGGGAGACAGTCCCACTGTGCTGGGCACAGGAGGCGGGAACTGCTGCCTGTGGGGGGAGCAGAGGGACTCCCACGGCCCCCAGCTCAGCCAAACCCCACGACCCACGCACACGGAGGGAGGGGCGGTGCGTCACCGAAGCACGGCTCATCCGGAGGAAGGTCAGGCCAAGAAATCAAGGACATGAGACCTTCGGATACATGAACCAGACACACCAGGACTTGTGCAAACAACTTTAAACTCAGGAAAACCATGCTTTGAGGGGCTCTGTCAACCCATCTGGACAGTTCACGCAATTCGACAAATGCTACCGCCAGCTTGACAAGCGAGGCACGGTGAGAGACAGCCCTGGTTTGCGAGGATCTGTCTACAGAAGGGAGGAGGTGGGTGCTCAGACAGCCACGTGTGTGCCGGGGCAGCCGAGATACCCAGGCCCAGGCTGGAGTCTGGGAGGGCTGTGGGCACAGCGCACGGAGGCCCCTTCTGCAGCTGGTGCAAACCAGGAGTGGAGAGGCCACAGGCACAGCCAGACCTCCTCTGGCTGCAAGTGGACCAAGGCCCGCTCTGGGGGCAAATCCCCAACCAAACTGCTTTCTTGGGCTGTGTGATGGAGACCTGGGCTGCCCCAGGACAGCCACTGGGCACATGGTCTTTTAAGCAGGCATGTGCGCTGTGGCTGGTCTGAAATGAGATACGCCACGAGCCAGACACACAGCAGGCAGCAAAGAGGACGAACACCAACAAAGCACACCCGCGGTGACTGTGACGTTGCTCTCAGGTTGAAATCACAATGCTTTGGACATACTGAGTTAAATAAGATACATTATTAATATAAACTTCACCTGTTTCTTTTCATCTTTTAGTGACGCTACTAGGAAATTTTAAATGACACATGTGGTTGGTGTTGTTTCTCCTGGACTGTGCCGACGCAGAGCTGGCGACACAAAGCAGGACAGAGCCGTCCTGCAGGGAGGAGCATGCTCCCGTCTCTCCTCGGACCCGGCGCCCAGTTCTTACCGTCTTCCCAGGAGAAAGGCCGCCGGGGGGCCGCAACGGGCCGCTCAGGCAGGTGCATCCCCGAGGCCTCTTCCAAGCCGATGCTGTCCACCTGGCGCCGGGCCTGCCTCAGAACAACACCGCCCTGATCACGCAGCCTCACTGCGGCTCTATAGAACACGGTGTCCCTGGCATTGTACTTCATGCAGTTATCTACAATGAGATCAAAATCCTCCTCAAACTCATGGAGGTTTTTATACCCTTGAGCTTCTAACCGTTTCCTCATTGTGGCAAAGTCCATGGGATGTTTAATGTGATCCAAATAATCTGGTACCTAATTTTAGGGAGGAAAAATAATCATTTACAAACTAAAAAGGACACGTAGCGTATTCTATATTTATTACTCCATATAACCAATAACCCACCCCTCCTAGTTGAGAGCCACACACGCGCACGCTCACACACACCGTACAGACTATCTCTCACAGCTAACGAGAGGCAGCAAGGAGGCCGGTCGGACAGGAAACCCACGTCCCTGCAGGGCCCTCCTGACCTAGGCTCCTTCCCAAAAGCAGGTAGCGGGGCGCTGGCGGGACAGCTGCTGAGGGCCCCGGCTGAAGGGAGCCTCCAACCCCTTACACTTCCAATATTTTACAATGAAAGATATCACTTTTATAATTAAAAAAAAATTTATTAAATAAAAATGAGAATTAAAAATAGAAGTAACATACTCTACTTAGTTACAGATTTACTAATCAAACAGCAGCACAAATCCACACTATCATACGTGCGAAGGGACAGCTGGGCAGCCGTGAACACCCACCTCCTTCAGACTCACGGGCTGGGCGAATATCTTTGCGGGGTCCTTCTCCTGCAACTGGTCCAGGACCGAGCGCAGCAGCACGGTCAGCGGGGTGAGCCGCAGCTCCATGGCCACCTGCTCCAGCTTCACCTGTGAGGACAGAGGAAGTGCCCAGCTGTAAAGAGCTGCACGTGAGCAGGCGCTGTGGCCACACAGAAGCTCGTGTCTAAGCGCCCCAGCCTCCCACAGGCACCTGTGCTTCTTTCAAGGCAGAGGCACTGCCGGCCTCCACGAAGGCCTCGCAATCCAGGACAGACGGTCAATGCGACCCTGGCCTGGAGCAAGGCACTCCCATGGGGTCAACAGTGGGGCGGGGACACGCAGGGAGGTGGGCAGCACTGAGGCAGACAGAGGGCAATGGGCAGGGCTGCAGGTGCCTGAGGGCGCACCTGCTCTGCCGAGAGCTGCTCAGGGCATTTCTACCTCGTCTCGGAGACCAACGGAGGCCTCGGTGCCCTCCAGGGCCTCACCTGCTCACGCTTGAGCTTTTCCCGCTTGCGCAGGAGCTCGATCAGCAGGCGGGCACGCTCCAGGTCGTGCCGCAGCCGCTGCCAGTACTTCAGCTTCTCTTTGGCGGCTTGCATCTCCTCATCGTTTTCTCTCTGAGAAAATTAATTGAAAGCTTTCCTCAGTCAAACCGAGAGGCTCTCCCTACAAAGGGCCTCAGATACCTGCACAGGTGAGAGAGACCCCGGGAGTCTGTGCATGTCGGAGCATCGCAGCATGGGGTCCCACAGGCCTACCCTGGAGAGGACATGGACTGCCCCTCAACAGACGTCCCCCAAGACAGCACCGTGGCGGAGGGGACGGAGAGGAAAGCTGGGAGCTGGCCCCAGGGCACAGGATTCGCCCTCCAGAGCAGGAGACTCTGCAAGCAGGGAGGGGCGGGGCCAGGTCAGGAGAGTGGGGCAGGACTGGGGGCGGGGCCAGGTCAGGAGGGCGGGGCCAGGTCAGGAGAGCGGGGCCGAGACACGAGGAAGCTAGGATGGACCTCTAGGATCCTGAATGAAGGGAGCAGCCGGGAAGACGCCAGGGCTGAGCCCACCGTGGCGTGGACGGCGCTGGCGGGCCAGTCTGAGTCCCTCGCCCCTGAGCGGCGGACGTGGCTGTCACAATCGGCAGCACGTTTTTCCCTTCCGCGGGGTCAGAGAGCATGCCCCACAGCACAGGCCCCGCCCCACAGCCCGCAACCAGCCACTTCCACTACAAAGAAAACCTAGCCCTGTGACCACACGGAAGGTGGTGGGAGGCGGCCAGGGCTGCAGGACCGATCGGTCCCGCCTTGGCCCACCCCCGCTCCCGCGCCTCCCAGGACCTGGGCGGGTCGAGGAACCTGCCCCACAATGCGGGACCATTCCTGCCCCAGGCGTCCCTCTCCATGTCCCCTCACAACCTCGGGAAACACGCTGGCCATCTGCAGCCCTGGCCCAGCCACTGCCAGGGGTTTCCTAAACACCCTCCACACTCCAGACTGCTCTGCCCCGGGGGGTCCCACCCGCCCCTGCCCCAGGCCGCAGCAGCCGTCTAGGGCCCAGGCCGCAGGTGTGCTTTGAAAGATTGAGACTCCGAAAGCAGAGTCGCTGTCGCGGAGCCTCACACAGCAATGAGAGGAGCACAGATGACGGAGGAGAGGGAGGCACAGGGGCTAAAAAGGGCCTGGGGAGCCGAGCCCTGCGTCCCCACCTCCCCAGATCGGGCTTCACCACGCCAGGCGGCTGCAGCATCCACTGCAGTACAAATCGCCCAGCTGATCTTAAACGTTACTGAGAACTCAGGCACGAAATCTGGGCTAACAGTAGTATCATCCACACACACAGCAGTAAATACATAAAAAGGTGGATTCAAAAACCAAATTCCCAGGCAGGGTGCAGGGGCTCACATCTGTAGTCCCAGCACTTTGGGAGGCTGAAGCAGGAGGATCTCTTGAGCCCAGGAGTGTGAGCTGCAGGGAGCCGAGATGCTGCTGCTGCTCTCCAGCCTGGGGGACAGAGCAAGACCCCGTCTGTTTAAAAAAAAAAATGCCCTGGAACATGTGAAAATCACTTTGTCCATCTGTTTGAAATAGACGCTTCTGAAAACATCCACCAGAAGGTGTCTGGCCTGGGAATCTCGTGGGAAGTGGAAGAAACCTGGTAACACCAACAAGCCGCCTTTGCTGACAGCAAACTTGCTGCTCCCTGACCTGGCTGCAGGGGCCCCGCACTCCTCCTCCCGCACGTGGCTGCTCCGTGACAAAAGGACCCCAGAAACAGGCAGCCTCATCCACTCGAAAGCACCAGGTTTCCTTCCTCTGCCCTGGAGTGCTCGTTATTTCCCACATAAACATCAGTTCTGGAAGATTCCTACAGCAGGACAGAGGTGAAGTGATCTCTAAGAAGGGAAAGCGCAGAAGCGGTCGCCCAACGCCAGGAATAAACGCGAGCGCCATGGTGCTTCTGCTCCACACACACAGGGAGGAGACGCAGTGCTGGGATGAGGGTGGTCAGAATTCTGCAGTCAGATGAGACCCCCTGTGCGGCAGGGACAGGCCACTCGGGGTGAGGGCTCTCAGGGTGCCCACTCGGGTCCTGGGACGCTGCCAAGAGCATAACACCCCAAGGGCAGCAGGTCCAGCACCCCCAGCCCCAGGCCTCCCAGCAACAGGGCCAGGCTCCTCTGCTGAGCCCAGTGCCATCTGCAGGAGTGCCGGACGGGCAGAGGCCGTACAAGCCGCACAGCAGCACCCCACACTGCTCCAAGGACAGACACCCCAAAAGCGAGCTGGGGGATACACTCCCAGGACAGGAAGGCAGGACGAAGGCAGCAGGCACGGGAGAGGTGCCACCCTGCGTGTGCAGGCAGACACACCGCCACACGCCCAGAGCTCGTGCCACACCCCCACGGTGCACCCGCAGTGCCCGCCACATGCAGCGGCGCGAAGGCCCTAGGAAAGAGCCTGCCTTCACCGACTCAGAGCCTGTGGAGACCCTGCCCACACAGCCAGGACAGAGTGCTGCCGGGGGTGGCACCTGCCTACCCCCAGTCACCAGGGGAAGGGGCCTTGCTTGTCCTCTTCAGGGCTTGGCTGAGGGTGACGCGCGCGCGCACACACACACACACACACACACACACACGTGAATCAAATGCTGACATCACGTATTTCTAAAGTTTAAAAACCTTGAAACCACACCAAGCCTTGAAAGTCCCTCGCTGGGCTGATGGAAAAGCATAGTCTCTCCCCTCCCCCGACGCCCCTGCCAACCCAGGGGCACCTTCGGGGCCCGTGGGCTCAGCCGTCTTTGCGAGGCCCTCGCCCTCTGCAAGGCAAGCTGCCCCTGCTCCCTGCTCTCACGCCCCTGTGTGCGGCTGCAGCTCCCGGCTGCTGCAAGGCCCTCAGGCTGGGTCTGCTCAGCGCCCGGCCCTCACAGCCATGCCCACTGGCCCAAGAACTCTGCTGCAGAAGACCTTGGCCTGCACTGCTCCAGTGAGCCCCCCAGATGGACAACCCCTGTAGGGCCACTGTCACTTTACACAGACTCTGCCTTTTGTGGCTCATCCCATGGCATCAGCCCCAGGCGAGCTGAGGTCTGGATTCTCCATTCCTCCCAGCACAGCCCTCTCTTCCACTTCCCACCACTGCAGTGAAGACTAAAGCCCCCAGCCCACCATGCCCCCTCCCCCCACACTGCTCATCACGTCCAAACCTCACGTCTTAAAGCCCCTTTTCCCATGTGCCTGAGGCCCTGGGGGGCTGCAGTGTGAAAGGGATGGCAGAGAGATGACCAGCGACCGACGTCTCACACCATGGGATGCAAAACGTAGCTGACTCATTCAACCACAAAGTATTCACCCAAGCCTCTACTCTGCGCCAGGCACTTTTAAACAAAGCCTTCTCACTCAGTAGGGGCCGATCTACAAACCTGAGCAGCCTCCCAAGCAGTAGATTCCCCCGGACAGACGTGCCACGGTCAGCCCCGCAGAACACAGTGGAGAGGTGACCTAGGGGCTGGACGCCCGGGAGGCCCCAGAACACTCCATGGCCAAACACTTGTGGCACTGAGAAGTCACTGCCCCAAGGTCCCTGTGGGAAATGAGGACTCCACCACCAGAATGGGACCCACAAGCTGCACCCTGCTGGACCCAGACAGCAGCCCACAGTTCACTCACGACTGCTAGAGAGCAGGCCTGGTGACCCCACGGAGGACAGCAGCGGCCCCAGGGGCTTAACCGAGCTCACTTCGGGCACCAGAACCCGGTGCTGGTTCTGCAGCAGCGCCTCTGAGACAGAAGCCCCGGCAGCCACACGGGATCCAACTGTGAACACTGCAGGCCGCGGCTTCTCTCAGAACGAGAGTCACCGTTCTGTAGCAGTTTGCCAAATCTGTTTTGTGCCCAAGGTTGTAGTAAAAACGGAGTCCACAGGCTCTGCCGAGTCCTCCCAGTCCCCAGACCCCAGATCCTGGAGGTGCCCCCCGCAGTGCACTGCAGGGGAGGGAGGCCACAGGACCAGCCATTCCCTACAAAAACCAGTGAGCAGTGTGAAAAAGACCCACTTTTGTTTTCAATTTATTTTTGTGACATCTCATAGTAGCCAATTCTTTCCTTTCTGAATCCACCCTTTCAGAACTGTTTTACCGTATCAGGTGATTCTGTAAACCCAAATTGACTACTCAGACTACTAAAATGTGCGGTTGTTTGGGTTTGTTGTTTTAAAAAGGAAGATTCCAGGCCGGACACAGTGGCTCATGCCTGTAATCCCAGCACTCTGGGAGGCCAAGGCAGGTGGATTGTTTGAGCTCAGGAGTTTGAAACCAGCCTGAGCAAGAGCAAGACCCCCGTCTCTTCTAAAAATAGAAAGAAATTAGCTGAACAACTAAAAATATATAGAAAAAATTAGCCGGGCATGGTGGCGCATGCCTGTAATCCCAGCTACTGGGGAGGCTGAGGCAGGAGGATCGCTTGAGCCCAGGAGTTGGAGGTTGTTGTGAGCTAGGCTGACACCACGGCACTCTAGCCCAGGCAACAGAATGAGACTCTGTCTCAAAAAAAAAAGGAAGATTCCAGCTCCTCCTTGTCCATCTCGGCTCTCACGGCCCCTCCCTACCCACTGTTTCAAGGCTCAACCAGCCCTCAGGGTAAGGCCCTAAAAATAAATCATTCCTTGTGGTTCCAAAACCCAAACCCTGGGTCTGGCACACAGACCCCGCCCATCAGACCCCACCTCCTGCTGGCCCCAGCCTGAATGACCAAAGTGGCAGTGGCATCCATGGGCATCCCCTCTGTCCCCAGAGCTGGCACAGTGCCAGGCACAGGGAGGAAGGACCCAGCCCCAGGCAGTGAGCACAGCTCAGAGGCCTGCACAGCGTAGTTCACAGCCAGGCCACATGAACCACTCCTGCAATTCTGGGCCCTGGGCCCAGGTGTCAGGGCCCATCGGCCTGCCCCAGGCACCCTCTCCCTGGAGGTGCCACGTCGGGTCAGTGGGTCAGGAGGATGTCGGGAGGGCGAGAGATGGAGAGGTCTACGGAGGCCGCGCCACATACCTGCTGCGTGTTTCTCTGGGACTGCAGGCTGGACTGGAGCCGCCGCAGCAGGGGGGCGCCATTCCTAGACAGCCTTTTGAGCAACCAGTAGCTGTGGGCTCGCTCCACAAACTGCTTCTTCCGCTGAATGGACACCTGATTCGCAATCCTATTTAATCTAAAACATGGAAAAACTCAGAGTTTAGCTATGAAGCAGTATGTTAAAATGTTTTCATCATGGAAACGAGAAATAACAGTGTTACTTTTAACAAAACCATGTGTTCACTTTATTTTTCTCCCTAAGCCATGACACATAATTTCTATTATCCCTGGTACTGCTGAAACAAAGTTCACAATCTCCAATTATTTAAAGATTTCATCCGCTTTTAAGTCACTAAAACATTTATCAGATAAATATGTAGAAAGAAAGTATGCTGAGCAAAGCTTTAAATATTTTTTTAATTCCTTCCGCGTCATCCTACCTGCACAGCTGACCTCCACTGTCTAACAAGAGCTCCCTCGGCTCCAGCGTGACCAAATCCCAGACCACTGCCCACCCTCGGGAGGGACAGAGAAGTGGGCACTGGTTCCCCTCGTCACCTCCAAGACGAAAAGAGACAACTCGGGGCAGAGGCAGCAACGGGGCAGAGCGGAGGCGAGAGCGGCTGATCCGCAAGTCTCACCATCCTTTTGGGGACTACAAAGTGCAAAGTGGTAAAAACATTTGCATGAGGGGAAAAGATGACAATTTTAAAACCCTTCAAGACTAATCAGAAACCTTTCGTGTCACTGTTATTGTCCTTCCTGCTGAAACAAAAAATGATTCATCACCTTGCCTCACAAGGACACTGAAAATTAACACAAATTCGATCATAAACCAAAACTTTAAGAGAACAAAAACACAAAATGCAAGAACGAGTCATTGCTTCTTTTGCACCAAATTTCAAAATTTCAGAACAAAAATTAAGGGATTTTAAGATCAAATTTTTAAAAGAATGCCAATCAGAAGTTTTACAGAATAATCAATGAACAAAAACGCCAGCCCTGACAATTCCAGCTTGTCCCCAAGATTTGCTCCAAACAAGGGGCTGTCAGCTCCTGGCTGAGTTCTTCTGCAGGAGATGCTGCCCTCAGGGGCACATGGAGCCTGCCTGGGGCCACCAAGACGTGGGCCTGCAGGTCTGCATGCTCGAGGCCAGACACCTGCCCACGAGGCCACCTCCCAATGGCCAACCGATGACGGAGGGGCGCAGGGCGGGCTCCAGCAGAAACAAGCTGGGCACACCCGGCTGTGACCAAAGCCCCCGCACAAGGCTGCTCCTCTGCAGGTCAGGCTGGCTGGACCTGATTATCTCTGGGGCTGCTGGTTTTGGAGTGCAGCGTAACTCATGGGCAGTAAACTACACAAACCTTTACACATACGGTTCCGTACATTTTAACAAGAATACAGATTCTTTTCATGCTTATGTACACACTCCGGGTTATTTCAATGATCAAATGAGGCAACACAGATATAACTATCTTCTAACAATTTGAAAATCCAAAGAAATGCTATGGCAATAAGCTTATAGAGAAAGACTCTGACCTCATAAAAGAAGACACCTTCTTTCCCAGAGTCAGAATTTCTGGACATGTGAACAGCCCACAGATTATAAGCAACAAGGCTCTGATAAAAATACTTTAAAAATTTAGAGCCAGGCACAGTGGTGCAGGCCTACAGTCCCAGCTACTCAACAGGCTAAGGCATAAGGATCGCTTGAGCCCAGGAGCTCGAGACCAGCCTGGGCAACACAGCAAGACCTCATCTCAAAAAAAACAAAAACAAAAACAAATGGTAGTGCCAAGAGTATATTGAAGATTTGCTCAAGCCTTTCTGAATACATGTAATAAACAAGGTACATTCAAAGATTCATAGGCACAACTGAAATACACATGGTAAGATTTGGTGACAAATCCTTTGGAGATACATCAGACATGGAAACACCAAATCACTGGCAATGCCAGGTTATTCTATCAGGTCATTAAATACGACATGTCCGATTTCGAATCAGAAGTGTAGTTTATTAAATCTCAAACAAGAAGCAGTACAGTTAATCAAAGTATGCGCCTAAACTAATAACACAGTTTTGCCTTCTTAACAGTAGCTTGTTAATGCCAGCAGTGAAGAAGCCTGGAGAGCGAGTGGTGATGAAATCATGAAAGGCGTTTTCCACAGCTTGTGGAGAACTGAATACTTTTCCTTGCAAGAAGTGGTCCAAAGCCTGGAAGAAGTGGTGGTCAGCTGGTGCAAGGTCTGGTGAACACGGTGGATGACAGAGAGTTTCCAAGTGCAGCTTCTTTGGTTTGAGCAGTGTTTGTGTGACATGTGTTGAGTGTTGTCTTGCAAGAGGATTGGCCTGTCTCTATGGACCAATCTCAGCTGATTAATCACAAGCATCCTCATCATTTCATCCAACTGGTTGCAGTAAACATCCCCTGTAATTGACTGACCAGGTTTCATGAAGCTGTAGTGGGTAATACCAGCGCTGGACCACCAGACAGACACCAGTAGCTTTTTTTGATGAATATTTGGTTTTGGACTGTGTTCCAGCACTTCATCTTTATCCAACCATTGTGCCCAACATTTGTGATTGTCAAAAAGAATCCATTTTTCATCACATGTAACAATACAGTGTAGAAATGGTTTGCCTTTATGTCGTGACAGCAAAGAAAAGCAAGCTTCGAGATGACACTTGTTTAATTGACGCGAAACCCATCTATCCAGCTTCTTTACCTTGCCCAGTTGTTTCCAATGGTCCAATATTGTCAGAATAGTAACGTCAAACCTTGCTGCTAATTCAGGTGTAAGCTGAGATGGATTCGCTTCCATGACAGCTTTCAGCTCGTCATTATCACCTTGGTCTCAGGTCACCTACGTGGCTCATTTTCAAAATCAAAATCACCAGAACAGAACTTCTCAAACCATCAACGTCCTGTGCATTCATTAGCCACATCCTTCCCAGACACTTCGTTATTTTGAGTTGTCTGCACAGCACTGCTTCCATGACACAACTAATATTCAAAAATAATACAAATTTTTTATTTCATTTATCCATGGTTTTACAAAAACTGCTCTGAAAAAATTTTTGAAAGGTAATTACAAGCCAAAACATGCATTTAAAAGACTGAGGAAGCACCTTCACAATAAACATAAAACAAGACGTGCCAAACTGAAATGTCAGAGATATCAACTGTCCAACTTAGCACTTAAGAAAACTGGACATTTCATACTTAATAACCTAATAACTTTTCTACAAGCCTGAGACTGCCCATTTTTAGCTTCCGGCAAAATTTAAGGAGGATCAAGCTGGAGATCAGATGATAAACATGAGTTTGGGATTTTTGGTATAACTTGGAAGGAAATTTAAAAATTGAATACATTGTTACAACAAAACTGCTTACACAGTCTACTTACATATGTAATGAACTTTCCAGAATTTAGGCCTAAAATTCTAAAAATGTTATTAGAAAACATAGGGCCAGGTGTGGTGGCTCACGCCTGTAATCTCAGCACTCTGGAAGGCCGAGGCAGGAGGATCCCCCAAGGTCAGGAGTTCAAGACCAGATGCAGCAAGAACAAGCCTCCATCTCTACAAAAAATAGAAAACTTAGTGGGGCATGGTGGCACACGCCTATAGTCCCAGCTACTCAGGAGTCCAAGGCAGGAGGATCACGTGGGCCCAGGAGTTGGAGGTTGCAGTGAGCTATAATGATGCCACTGCACTACAGCCAGAGCAACAGAGTGAGACTCTGTCTCAAAAAAAAAGACAGTATCAGCAAAATAAAAGGCAACCCACAAAATAAGAGAAAATATTTGCAATCATGTATCTGATAAGGGATTAATGTCCAGAATATACAGAGAACAACTAAAACTTAACAAAAAATAAACCCAATTCAAAAACGGGCAGAAGACCTGAACAATTCTCCAAAGACGACATATAAATAGTAAATAAACACATGAAAATACGGTCAACATCAATAATCATTAGAGAAATGCAAATCAAAACCATGAGATACCACCTACACTCATCAGGATAGCTACTATCAAAAAGTAAAACAAAGACAGTAACTGCTGGCCAGGACGTGGAAAACGGGAACCCGGTGCCCTGGTGGTGGGACTGTGACGGGGTGCGGCCACCATGGGCAACAGTATGGTGGCTCCTCAGAAAATTAAGCTAGAACGGCCATCATGATCCAGCAACTCTACTTCGGGGTGCACACCCAAAAGAAATGAGAACAGGAAAGCAAACAGGTACTTACACACCCGTGTTCATAACACCAGTATTCACGATAGCTAAAACGGGAAGCAACCCACATGCCCATCGGTGGACGGATGGAAAAGCAAATGTGATGGATGCAATGGACTAGTATTCAGCCTTGAAAGGGAAGGAAATTCCAGTACATGCTACAACATGGGTAAATCCTAAAAAAGTGCTCAGGGAAATAAGCCAGTTGCAAAAGGACACTGTTTATTCCAGGTACACTAGGGACCTGCAGTGACCAAATTCACAGAAACAGAATGTGGCATGGGGGAGGGGAAGCGGGGAGTTGGTGTTCAGTTGGGACAGTCTGTTTGAGGTTATGAGGAAGTTCTGGGGACGGACGGTGGTGACGGTTGCACAACTGTGTGATGAATATGCTTAATGCCAGTGGACCGTGCAGTTAAAAATGGTTAAGATGGTAAATGTTACACATATTTTACAATAAAATATTGAAAAATTTTGAAACTAAAAAGTTTAAATGGAATGTATACCTTCCAAATCAGTAAAAGAGGAAAAATGTCCCTACTCCAGAAAAGAAAAAACATCTGAAACAATACATCAGGAAAAAAAAGAGTTATAGAAATAAATCCAAATATATCAGTAGTCTGGTAAAAGTTAATGGATAAACTCGCTAATTAAGAGAATTTGTCAAATTGAAAACAATTCATTTTACCAGACCACAGAAAAGCTGAAGCGGACGGGGAGACGCCGGGTGTGTGGGAGCAGAGGTCCGTGTGTCCCACCGTCCCACCGACTGAGCAGGAGCTGAGCCAGGGCAGCCTCGTCACCAAGTCCAGAGGGTCCCTACACAGTGACAGAGGAATTCACCAAATTCCAAATTTTTATGGACCATCCAATAGGAAATCTTCAAGACATCAGATGTAAAACCTCGAGGAACTACAATGAGAATTGTTAAACCCACAACTCTAATGAAACCCATAAGCAAAAAATAAATTAAGGGCCAGGCGCGGTGACTCACGCCTGTAATTCTAGCACTCTGGGAGGCCAAGGCGGGAGGATCACTCAAGGTCACCAGTTTGAGACCAGCTGAGCAAGAGCGAGACCCTGTCTCTACTAAAAATCAAAAGAAATGATCTGGACAGCTAAAAATATATATAGAAAAAAATTAGCCAGGCATGGTGGCACGTGCCTGTAGTCCTAGGTGTTCGGGAGGCTGAGGCAGTAGGATTGCTTGAGCCCAGGAGTTTGAGGTTGCTGTGAGCTAGGCTGACGCCACGGCACTCCAGCCCGGGCAACAGAGCGAGACTCTGTCTCAAAAAAAAAGATTAATATCACAAGTATCTTTATACTAATAAATCTGAAAACTTAAGATGTAAAACAAATCTATAGAAAGATATAATTTACCAAAATTGAGAAACAGAATCAATACTTTAAATTCTACGCCCACCCCCAAAAGAACAATGAAAGAGATGACTCTGTAGAGGAGGGTGACCATGAGACGTCTGTCAGCCCAGACTCACACCCACAGCTGCACAGACAGGGGAGACGCAGCCCAGCTCCTGGTGAAGCCAGTGTCCCACCCCGTGGGGAGAGGGTGGCATGCACGCAGGGCTTGTGAGACCAAGTGATCAGGACACACCTGACCAAGGGGACCAGGAACACAGCGTGGTCTCAATACTGCACAGTCTGTGAACAGACCTCTGCACCTCAAACTGTGAGGACAAAGGAGCAGGGGAAGGGTCCCAGAGAAGCTTCTTGAGACTGCAGGGGCATTCTACCAATGTGCCAACAGACGGAGAAGTGACAACACTACCGAATGACAATAAAGAGAGTCCAAGTGGAGACACTTAGATTGAAACAGTGTTAGAGAAAGACAAAATATTGTAAATACATAAATTATCTCAAATTCGTCTGTAGAGTCCATGGAATTTCCAAATTCCCAAGAGAGTTTGTCAAGAAAGTTGACAAGATGACTCCAAAATTCGTAACTAAGAGCCCCGGTCCACACCTGCCACACACGTGGCAGGACTCGCCCTAGCAGACGCGGACACGGCTCAGATGCGCAGTGCAGAGCGGCAGTGTCGGGCCTGCGTGGACACAGAGCCACCCACACGGGGAACTGAGAGGTTAGGGGTCTCCAGGGAGCAGAGAAACTGCTCAGTGAATGACACTAGAACAAATGGCAAGCCACAGTAAAAAAAATAAAACTGTCCTCTTCCTCGTGACAATCCTGCCCCGCTACGGGGACTGAAGACTTGAATGTGAGCAATTTCCACCAACAGTGACTACTGGGCACTTCCGATGGCAGGACTGGGCGTGAGGCACCGCGACCCTTCCAGGAGCAAGCAGAGACCCCAGCCCAGGGGGCTTCCCCTCCACTGGGGAGCAGCCACGGCAAGGACTCCAGGGACCAGATGGTCAGCAAGGCGGGGGTGGGGGGGGGGCAGAGCCCAGGGGAGGGAGGGGCCAAACAAAAGCTTTAGCAGAAAATCTTCAGGCCCTCAAAGAAGGATTAAACAAGATATGACAAGCACTAACCATAAAATAAAACACCAGCAATCAGACTGAAATTTTAAATTGTCTTTGAAAGACAGAACCCTAACAAGACGGTGGAAGACGACATTAGCGGCACCCAGTGTCCAACGGGCAAGCGTGATCCTCGAGCAGCCGTCCTTCAGTTGCACCTCACACCGCCCAGGAGGGTGCCACCGTGACCTCCACGCACAGACAGGGACACTGAGGCCCAAAACGGTCACAGAGCAGGAAAGCAGCCAGACCAGGAGTCCAACCCGGCTGTCTGGCTCCGGCCACGACCCACGTCACAGCCAGGCTGGCTCAGAGGAAAGACAGCCACCCGGCAGAAACCACAGGACACCAACAGCCGGTGAATACACGAAAAGCTGTGCGTCCTTTCTGCATCCCGGGAAATGCTGTTTAAGACCACAGTGAAACGCCACTGTAGCCCCACCAGGTTAGCAAACTTGAAAGTCTGACGACACACAGCACTGGCAAGGCCACGGGGCCTCAGGAGCACGGCCTGGCGGGGGTGTGGGCGGCACAACATGTGGCCGAGGAGAAGGCAGGTGCTCCTACTGCCAGCTGTGCCCAACACTCACACCATGAAAACACAAAGTTGCTCCTCATGAGGACAGGAAGGAAGTGGTGTGCGTTCAGACAGATGAGGCTCTGCGAGCCTGGGAGAGCCCCGGCACGACTTGCTGCCAAACCTCAACGCTCCGGGGAAGTGCACAAGTGCCCATTAAATGACCTGGGTTGGGCAAAGCCTTCTTAGACGTGACACAAGCACGACCACGCAGAGGGACAGATGAACTGGACTCCAGCAGAACTAAGAGCTTCTGTGCTTCAAAGGGCACCACACATCAGATGAAAAGACAAGCCACAGAATGGGTGGAAATATCTGCAAATCACATGTCTTATTAGTGAGTCCAGGAGCCAGAAAATATAATGAACTCTTATAACAGCAAGAAGTAGTCAGATAATAATGAAAAAATGAAAAAGGCTCTGAATAGACTTTTCTCCAAAGAAGATACACAAACAGCCAGGACAATGTGCACAAAGATGCTCAACATCTCGGCTATCAGGGAACCTCAAATCAAAACCACACGAGTTATCGCTCTGCAGCACAGGGCGGCCACGGGAGATGCAACATGGCGCAGCTGCCCTGGCAAACACAGAGCTGCCCTTCGGCCCAGCAGCTCCACTCCTAGGAATGTGTCCAAGAGAACCGAAAACACACATTCGCCTAAAACTGTTACACCAGTGCTCAGAGCAGCGTTATGCAGTAATAGCCAAAAAGCAGAGACAGCCCAAACATCCACCAACAGAAGAGTAGATTTGTTTAAATGGGGTCCACCCTACGAAGGAATCTCATTCGGCCATAACAAGGCACGAAGCGCTGACAAACGCCACGCCACGCCACGGATGGACCTTGAAACCATGCTGCACTAAAGACATCAGTACAAACAAACGTTGCACGATTCCATCCACATGAATGCCCAGACCAGGCAAATCCACGGGGACAGAAAGCAGATCAGTGGCTGCCAGGGGCAGGAGAGTGAGAAGGTGGGAGGTCAGGGGGCAGTGGTTATGGGGTATGTGGTGTCTTTCCGGGATGATGGAAATGTTCTAAAATTGGTTGTGGTGATAAACGCACAGCTCTGTGAACACACTAAAATCCACTGACGTGTACACTCCACATGGTAAATTTTACGGCGTGTGGATTACAGCAGTCTCTCCAACCAAGGGCGAGGTCCATTCCAAGCCCCCCAGGGGATGCCTGAAACCTTGGTACCAAACACTAGCAGGGTTGTCGGAACTGGCAACTAAGTGACTTGCAGGCAGGGAGCGTCTACACCCCTGGACGGGGGGTGACCCACATCCCAGGCATGCAGGACGACTTCAGAGTTCCTCACACTACTCAGAACAGTATGCAATTTAAAACTTACCAATTGCTTATTCCTGAAAGTCTCCATTTAATATTTTCAGACCACAACTGACCACAGGTAACTGAGAACTCAGAAAGCAAAACCGTGGGCTAGGGGGAGGGCACAACTTCGTATCTTAGAAAAGCTGTTACACAAACGAAAAAACCTACGAAATTCTCCCACTGGCAGCTAGAGTGGGGGCCGGACGGGGCCCGCAGGCACAGCAGGGTGCTGGGTCTCCTACTCTGAGGTTGTGGGTGGGCCGTGGGTGCCACTTGGTATCATTATTTACATCCATGGTGCACACATTATTTGGTGTGTATCAACCTATCAGTTTTGAAATATGTTAAAACCTACCATGTTAATGTATTAAAAATTCCTCTCAAAAACACAGATTATTCAAAAAATGTAAAATACATTAATATTAAAAACTACTGGAGAGACAGAAATAAGAGCCTTTACAAAATCCTACACAAGCAGCACGCTGAGCTCTGAAGCCCAGTGGCGATCCCTCAAATCGCCAGGACCAAGGCAAGGATGTCGCCGTCACCCTCCAGATGAACCCCGGCCAGCAGGCCCAGTCTGAGCTCAGTTTTGAGAAGAAAAACAGAAAGATTTAAAAAGTCCACCCAAACTGTCATTTTTCACAGATACTGTGCTCAAAAATCCAAGAGAATCCTACAATGTATTATGCACTCTGAAACAAGAACAAAAACTTGTATCTATATAAACAGCTAAAAAAAAAAGGTCGATTTTTTGAAAGATTAATTTAACAAAATAAGTTACCTAGAAATAAATCTTTAACAAAATAAGTTACCTAGAAATAAATCTTTAACAAAATAAGTTACCTAGAAATAAATCTAATAAATTGTTATGGAGAAAATCATGACTTTTATTGCAACACTGCAGACGTCTCTGCGTGCGCCTGGAGGCTGAGGCAGGAGGCTGCAGTGCACACGCCGGGAAACCCCAAACCCCGCAGTGCGCAGAGCGCCAAGCCACTGCCCACCCTGCAGAGAAGCCAGGACAACTGCAGAGCCAGGCACTGCCCTGCCACAGACTTAGGCTCGCTCAGGGCAGCCACCGTGTGGCCCTGAGCAGGTGGCCAGAGGTCCAGGGATGGGCCACCCACCAGGCAGCCCGATGGTCAGGGCTGGCCCTGCAAGCAGCACAAACTGTGTGACGTGCGTAGGGGCTCATGAGGTCAGACCCAGCTCACGCACCCACGGTCAACGCCAGGAGGACGAAGGACCGGGGGAGCGCGAGGGAAGCTCTATGAGCTCAGGGGAGGGCGGGTGTCTTAAACCAGACCCAAGATGTACACAACGTAGGTAACCTGGTAACCCTGACTAGTTCACCGGACGCTATAAAACTGTGGTTGTTTTTAAGACTCTTTATACACTGCCACATTTATGGACAGAATTGCATGATGGGGACTCGCTTCAAACAAGGAAAGGCAGGAGCAGGTGAAGGAAGACCGGCCAGGTGGCTTCTCTCTATTTTAAAGATTTCTGATCCAAAAAAGAATTTTTTAAAGATATCAGGAAAAAGGAAACAATAAGCCAACCCGAGGGAACAAGCTGCACCGAGCACAAGGCCAGCAGGCGGGAGGAGGCACCCAGAGTGCCCGCAGCGCACGACACACACAAACTCATGCCAGGCTGGACCCGTCACTCCAGCCGACCGTGCAAAGTCCCCCTGACTTCCACCTGGGGACTCCCACGCTAGAGGCAGGGGCGCCACCCACCCATCACCAGGGACACCCGCTTTCTGCACACGCTGGGCTCACAGATGCCAGAACAAGCTAGAGCCGCAGAGCCAGCGACAAGAAGTGTGCCGCGGAGGGAGCTGCCGTGCGTGTGCACACGCAGAAGAACCGGAGGGACGTGGGTGCGATGACCCCGGCCCAAATGTGTGAGGACACAGTGGGCTCCTGAGCTGGAAGGTCCAACAGTGAGGTGGGGTTCGATTATCACTGTTCCTTTAAACAAAACTGTTACATTTGGTAACTCTGAGTAGGTCAATCTCTAGTTTATTTTAAAGCTTCTTATATAAAAATCATGAAAAATAGAAAAACGCCATTAAAAAACATTTCTACCTACACATGTGCACGGACTGGAAGAAAGCTCCCATAATGTCCCCAGAAGTCACTTCTAGGTGGTGGGACCTCAGAAAAGGTCCTCCTTCCTTTCTAGGGCTTCCCGCGCTGTCTGGTCGTTGTACCGGACAGGACTCACTTCCGACCTCTCAGGTCATATATGCACCAGTCTTGTCCCACAGGACGTCACGTCTTACCCTCGGAGCCTGAAAAGCCCGGAGTGTGCGCCAGACCACACGCTCACTTCTGGTCCACAGAGACGTCCACGTGGTCCTCGGCATCACCACGGTAGCCATGCTCACCACGAGGTGGCGGGCAGGTTCAGCGCCCCCACCAGCTGTCTTGGGGCTCTTGCCACAGGTAACTGACCAGGAGCCGGGACAGAGGGGGACAGCCCAGCCTGGCAGAGTGCAAACAGCATAAATCCTACTGCACTGAGGGCCTGGACCTCTCCCTGCAAGCTGGTGAGAAGCGACTGGTCCAGACCCCCAGACCTCCCCGCCTGCCCGTGCCCTGCTGCGGTGACAACTCTCAAAAGCAGGCCTTCCTGGCCTACACCACTGACGGACAGACCCACACAAGGGTAGGACAAGGGACAGACCCCAGACAGAAAAGCTGGAGATGGTCACTGCTCTTCTAAACCTTTCCGGAAAGCCTGACAAAGCAGGAAGCACCCACCACAGTCTGGGCCGACTCTGAGCAGCAGGGACCGCGGTCCTGAGTCTCCAAGGCCACCGGAACGCGAACAGCGGAGACACCCGCAACATGGTCAACGCCAGCAAGGGCGGCTGTCGCGAGCTTCCAGGAGCCCAGGTGAGTGAGGGAGACACACGGCGCCCACCCCACACCCACGCAACCTCAGTGAGCCGCAAGGAAACACCAGACAAGCCAAAACAAAGGACAATACATAGCAAAGAGGAGGAAGGGCTGTCTCCTTCTCAATCACTAGCGTCACAGCAGACAAAGCTCCAGAAACATCCAGATGTGAGAAGCTCAAGAACAAAACGGGACAGTCACCAGCAACAGGAGGCCTGGGTCCCAGGCGGGAAGAAGGGAAGGCTACAGAGGGTGCCCTGGTCCCTCCTGCTCGCTGCCAGGGTGCCGTGCCTGTGACTGGGCACATGCCCCGACACGTGTCAGCAAGGGCCACATGCGTGTGCTGAATACACAAGTGGGATAAAACGTCAGTGACAGGTGATTCGATAAAGAGTCGCTTGCGTGTTCTGTGTTCTCCTATTTTTGCAACACTGCATAAATTTGAAGTTATTTCCAACTAAAAACTTACAATCAAGCTCCCTGCCACCCACGCTGGGTCTCAGCACGTGCCCACAGAGGTGTCCCTGGAGGTGCTCTCAAGACACCCACAGCCTCAGCAGCTCTGGAAACAGCCTCTGCCCCCCGGTCACTCCAGGTGCAAGCACAGGGCGTGCAGCAGGGACGCTGTGTGCGGTGACAATCTGCACAGTCAAGTTCAAATAATGTTCAGCTCGACCTCTGCCAAACGTAAGTACGGTGACAGTGAACAGAAACAGTAAAAGTCAGCTACGCTGGCAGAGTCTCCCCACTCCTAAGGGCCTGCTCTGCGCACCTGGGATGCTCCAGGGCAGAGACCCCGGCCCAGGGGACGGCACCCTGGAAGCCGGGGGTGAGGGTGAGGGGGTGGGGTGTCCAAGGTGGCAGAGCTGTGCAGACGTCCCACAGCGCGGCACTCTGAACACTGATTTGGTTTGATCAATGCACACACCCTGTAGGAGAGTCCGAGAGCGCACGGAACACCACGCTGACTACGCAGTGAGGCATCCGCCCTGTGGGCACCCAGATTTTCTTCCCAGCACTATTTTTATTTGCTTCAGCTCCTTCAATCCAAACCGATCCGCTCCCCAGATGTAGTGCGCCCCGCCTCACGAGAGGAGGGTCCTTCCCGGCCGTGGAGCCCGGAGCACAGGCGCCTGTCCTGTGCCAGGAAGGGCTCCACGCCGAGGAGCCCACTCATCCCGTGCCACGGCCTCACTAAAACAGAGAAACCCCCACAGGCTCAGGGGGCAGGACAGAGTGGCACGTCAGGTAGCACTCAGGGTGGTCTCTCTAAAGGCGGCTTCGGTCACGTGTCCAAGTGACGGAGACAAGAATCTGGCAGGAGGCACAGCACTGGCCCTGCCTTTCCACGTGACAGCATTTCGAAACCTGCAGTTTTTACTTTTCAATCTGTCCTGGTGCCTCCTTCCAAAGTAGCCGCTATTTTGGACCCAACACAGGTGCTTCTGCGGCCGAGCACAGGCAGAGCTGCCGCCGCGGAGCTCCCGAGACGCTGTCCAGCCCGTCCATAGGAGCAAGCCCACGGACCACGCCCATCGAGGAGCCCAGGGCAAGACTCCCACCCAGGAGGACCCAGCCAGTACCTCCCGTTTTGCCAATCCATGGCAGATGAAAACTTTTATAAAATAGTAAAATTAACTGCCAGAAACATAGAGAAAAAGATATAAAACACAAGCCAGAACTTTTTATTGTTATAGTCAACAAACATAAAAGCACTCTTTCCAGTGGGATGGCTACTAGGCACCCCACTCCATTTCAGAGCCTCCCTGGTGGCCGGACAGAGGCCCCCACTGCTGACAGCACTGCCCTTGGGGACTCCACCCCATGGCTTCCCAGGCAACCCCCGCTACTCAGGCAGCTGCACCGCACACCCTACACCTCAGCCACCACGCCACCACCTTGCTGCGTCAGAGGTCGCCCCCCAAGCAAGCGCACGACGGCCCATGAGCAGACCGGACGCGGTGGGAACCTGGATCTGAAGGGGCCAGAAACATAAATGCAACTGCACACACTAAAGGTTGACTTTTCTTGGAAGGAAAAAAAAGGCGGGAAAGGAAATTTTCTTTCTTCTTTAGACTTTCTTTCACATAACTTCCTCAATTTTTTTTTTTCTTTTTTTCTCTTCTCCCCTCCCTACCAGAAAACTTCCTCAATTTTAAACGTGCTATTTCTCTGTTGGAAAACTTTTTTCTCAGAAGTATGTAAGGGAAAGAAGACGGAAATGAATGGGCCCTGCTCTGAGACACGGGAACCGTGTGGGACAGGCCGAGCAGACCACGTCGGGGCCGTGGCGAGGGCCCCAGGGAAACAGCGCCCTGCACTGCCTGGGGAGCTCCCTAGTCAGCCTGCACCACACGCCACAGCAGAGCCCCTGGCAGTGACCCCAGAGAGAGTTCCAGAATGCCCACTTCTCTACTCCACAGCCCGTCACTCAGAGAAATAAAAAGCAATCTTTAGGGTTTAAAAATACTAAATACTAAAAAGTTAAACATACTGCCCCCCTCTCTCATTAAGAACAGATTATGCCCTTAGAATTGTCTTTTTCACTTGAAAACCTAAGTTCTTAAACCACTCAAATTATAAAAGCAGTCACAGTCCCTGAAAGCAGATTTTGTTCTCTCCACAGGGAGTGAGGGGGTCCTCTCTTTCTCAATCTCCAAAATAATTGTTCAGATGGGCCCGTGTCCCTCCTCCAGTGTAACCGGCCGGCTCCCGAGCTGGCCTGGAGCGTCCTGTTGTGGCAGATGGCCGAGAAGGTCCACAGGCCGGGGTCAGTGCACAGCCTGAACAACTGCACGTCCAGCATCCCCACCAAGGGTTGAGCAGCCAGAAGCTTCACTCCAATCTACACGCAATTCAGACACCCTCTGCAGGCACCCAAGGGTGGTGCCCTGGGCCTAAGCGTGGGGCTGCCGGGTCAGCTGCATCTAGGGCCACAGCAGGACTGTGAACCAGCTTCTGGCAGCAGCCAGTGAGCCCTGGCCTCTGACCACACCCAGCACACTAAAGAGCCTGCCCCTCACAACAGCTCCGCGAGGTGGGACCAACACCACGCAGCCCGCAGGCCAAGGGTTGTGGGAGCTCTTTCCCGGTGGCAAACACCGGGGTCTTTCAGAGACTGTGGGAAGCCCTCAGTGTAAAGACTGGGGCCAAGAACACCTGTCCAGGAGTGCTTCTTTCATCTCTACTCAAAGCTGAAATAACAGTTTATTCCTAAATTAGAAAAAGAAAAAAATGAACATAGGCCAGACTATACCTTTAGTAAGTGGTTTAGCTACATCACCTGCTTTGAAATATTTAGGCCCAAAGCACAAGTCTTCTCAGTCACCCCTGGCCACCGCTCGCCGCTCCAATGCCTGTGTTTTCCACAGGCAAATGCCTCCTCGGCAAACAGTGCTGCCACCAACACCGGGAACCACAGATGGGGCACGGGATCCCAGCCAGGCCCTGCCCTCACCTAGAGCAGGTGCTCACCCGGTGCTGGCCACAGAGAAGGGAGTACTTTATTTAGATTTTTGGCTTTTCCATTTGTTAGATCACATTTTTTGTTTAATTTGCTTCAATTTCAGTAAAGCTGAAATTTTTAGGCCTCTTAGAAGCTTTTGATACAAATCCCACACTTTTTGATTCATAGGTAGCAATCCAAGTGAAACCATCTTTTAAAAGTCAGGTCGGGCACGGCGCGGTGGCTCACGCCTACAGTCCCAGCACTCTGGGAGGCCAAGGCAGGAGGATCGCTTGAGCCCAGGAGTTGGAGGTTGCAGCGAGCTACGATGACTCCACTGCACTCCAGCCAGGGCGACTGAGTGAGACCCTGTCTCAAAAAAAAAAAACAAACCAATTTTTGGTCAGGTTGATTTGCAAAGACAGACACCTTAGTTTTGACAGAGGCTTTTCTGTTTTCTGTGAATGAGGAAAATTCTGAGCACTTTTTGTTCATTTTCTCTGAGTTTACTAATTCTGTAATGAATACGTGTAAAGAAACTAGATTTCATTTTGAGGAAAAAAGCAAAATAAAATAACATTTACAGAAATCATTTTAAACTTCTAATTCTTAATACAAAGTCCGTGCTCACTCCTCTTCGGATAAAACCCATCTTCTAAGTGGCGGACCTCGCCATGCTCACAGCTGGCCAGCGAGCTTGCTGTAAACTTGTGACACATTAAGACCCAACTCTATCATCTAATCACGTGTCTGGAAGTATGAATCATTCCAAGTCACAAATATACAGTCCCCAATGTAATGATGGCTCAATTTAATTTTTTGACTTTATGATGGTACAAAAGCCATAGAAGTTCAGTAGAAACTGTACTTTAAGTACCCATACAACCATTCTCTTTCTCACTTTCAGTATTCAATAAATTATGTGAGATATTCAACACTTTATTATAAAGGAAGTTTTGTGTTAGATGGTTTGCCCAACTGTGGGCTAATGAAGGTAAGTGTTCTGAGCACATCTAAGGTGGGCTGGGCTGAGCAATGATGTTCAGAAGGGCAGGTGCATTAAACTCATTTTCAACTTAGGATATTTTCAACTTACAATGGGTGGGTTTATCGGGCTCTAACCCCATCATAAATCAAGGAGCTTCTGTACAGGGAAATGATACAAAAGGCTAGTATCCAATATGTTGAAGATAATTTTTACTCTTTTTTTTTGACACAGGGTCTCACTGTTGCCCCAGCTGGAGTGCAGTGGCGTCATCACAGCCCACTGCAACCTCCAATTCCTGGCCTCAAGTGATCCTCCCACCTCAGCCTCCCAGAGTGCTAGGATAACTGGTGTGCGCCACCACGCCTGGCAATTTTTACTCTTTAATAATAAAAATATCCTGAAAGTCTGTCATCTACTTAATTCATAAAACAAGTACAGTCTTATTAATAAGCGAATCACTTCAAATTACAAAATAATCCCTATAACAACGATACCGCACAAACTGGACTCGGGGCAGACGCCCATTCCATCTTCACCTCGTCTCGAGGCTTCACTTACTTGACGAAACTGTTTTAAAGTTCCACATCCCACATGTAAAGTGTGTCAGTCTCTCAAACATTAAGGAAGGGTCCCGTGGACAGAAGAGGAGCTGGTTAACCTGGAAAAGGAGTGTTTACTCGGCACTCACAGGCCCTGGTGTGAAAATTCATCGTCATTTACCTCAGAGTCTTAAAAAGGCAAGGAGTATTTTCAAAGATAATAAAACAAAAGAGCAAGTCAGTGGTTAAAAGGAACAGGCCAACAAGAGGACAAGGGTTAAGGGATGGGAACAGACCCAAGGTGGCTCAATAACCCACAGCAGCACCCACTCGCGCCACTCCTGACACAGGCTGGGTCCGAGGGCCTTACGCACACAGGCAGCGCCTGCGCGACTAAGGAGACCATCAGAAAAACGAGAAGGGCTGCAACAGGGCAGGAAGGAGGTCACACCTCCCTCCCCGAGGCTCCCACCTTAGCTTCTCTTACTGAGCCACAGGAGTTCAGTTTTCCAAATTACTTTTTAAAAATCCTACAAGGTTCCAAAACTTGGTTGGGAGGCAAGGCAAGGAAGAGCATTTTATCGTGTTAAAGATGGCAACAAAACCGGGACGCTGAGCCCTGGAGACCCCGGTTAAGTGAGCACTCGTGTGGCTGCAGTGACCCTGACAGTGTCTGGCCTACCCTGGGAGGCCGAGGTAGGCATTGAGGAAACCATAAATTGTCACAATCTGTAGACTAAAACCTTTTACAATGCTGTGCCCCCAAGAGATGTGGAGACAAACAGGACCACATCTTGGGGAACGTCAGGAGCTGCATGAACAGGAAACGCAGTGAGGACCTAGCGTGACTCCCTGCAGGCAGGCCCCGTCCTCCCCGTGTCCCTCGCTCCGCCTGGTCCTCCACCCCCGCCTGCACACGCTGCTTACCTCTGCGGAGGAATGTACGGAGCACACACGGCCGGCAGGACGGCGCACGGCTCGGCCAGCGCTTTCTTAGCCTTTTTTGCTTTCTTCCTGACCTTGGATGCGGACCTGACTGCTTTGACTGAGCTCTCTTTCCGACAAACACCGTTTTTCATCTCAACGTCCCCGTAAATGTTCAGCGGCCTCCGGGTGCAGCCCGGAGGCGTGTGCACGTCACAGTAGGCGGTCTTCCTGACAGAGAAGGTGGTGCTGCCACCACTCAGCTCCTTCACGGGCTCCATCTTCATGTAGAGGCCGGCCCTCTGGGCGCACGTCACGTGGAAGGCTGTGTAGCAGTTGGCCTTGTGGCACTGGATGCAGGCGCCCACGCCCTTCTGCTTACAGAGGTAGCACGTCAGTTTCCACCGGGCGGGGGGGATGTTCCTCACACCGTCAATGGGCTCGATGAAGACCGTGTTGGCAAAGCCAACCTCCGGGATCCACAGGGCACACACCACATGGCCCCAGCGGTCATCGTCTGTCTTTTTGAAGGCACCGCCCTTGTTGGGGCACAGCACGCAGTCCGCCGGCCGGGCCCGGGACTGCAGGCAATGGCGGCAGAGCCACTGGCCCTCAGGGATGTAGGGCACCCCATAGCACTCCTGGTGCACGGCCAGGTTGCACATGTCGCAGAAGAGGATCACATTGCTGTTCTGACACTCCCCGTCCATGCAGATGCAGCACACGGCGTCCTCATCGATCAGGGACTGCTGCTCACCCTGCTTCTGGTTCTCACAGTACGACTCCTTCTCAAAGCGGTCCATCAGGAACTCAAACATGCTCTGCGACACCGCAGAGACACAGTCGCCTTTGCGCTTTTCGTTGACGATCTCGAGCCAGGCGTAGTCCTCCTCGTCCATGTCATACTCCACCTCATTGTCCAGCTCCTCGGCCGACTTCTCGATGAATTTGTAATACATCGGGGGCCTCCTGGGGGCGGAGGGAGGGCTGTACTCCACGATGCGCACCTTGGGCTCGGGGAGGGCACTGGCTGAGGCCGGCGTGCCATGGGCACTGGGGAGAGCTTCATTTTTCTTTTTGACTCTGTTGTTTTTGTGACGCTTAGTTCTTAAGCAAACAGGTGGCCTCTCACTATTTTCCTTATTGCTGTTGCATTCACTCATTTCTTGAGCAGTGAGGTCATCTTCTAATATGATCTCCAGGGGATCAAAAATACTGATCCTATGCAAGCGCCCTTCAATTTCTATCTCAACCATCCTCTGAGCTTGAGCGTACGTTAATGTTTCTCGAGTGGGGGAGTGTTTAACACTGCACGGGGAAGAGGGGTGCCTTGCTGCAGAGCCTCGATGACATCGTCCTTTCCTCCTCATTTGGTAATGATTACCTAAAACAAAGTCAAAGATAGAGTTAATGCCGGTCAGAATGACAAAAGACTTGACAAAACCATGAAAGTACACTTGGGCAGAGTCAACTACTCAACTCATGGCTCAATCAAAACGAAACTCACAGTTAACACATTTCTGAGGTTTCGAAAACCACTCATCCCAGGACCCACGATCATGTCCAACAACCCTCTGGCAGCGCACCGTCACCATCGCCAGGCCTTGGACTGACCCCAGGACCAGAGGAGAGAGAGCGGCACCAGAGGTGGGTGCGGGGCAGCCATCTGGGCCTCTGCTGACACGAGTCCCCGCAGGGCACCAGGACCCCACCAGTCACCTTTCAGATCACCCCAATAGGCTACGGAGCCAACAGCAACACCCCTCCAGCGTGGGGCTCCCAGCCTGAACCCACCATCGCAGGGCTGCTTTCCTGGCATGCAGAAGGTCCTCCAGGAAGCCCATACACAGGGCTGTGTCTGTGAGGCAGGCACGCTCAGTGGCCACTTGGTTCTGCCAAACACTCCCCCCAAACCCACTCTTTCCCCTCCCCGCTGCGACCCAGGGCAGTGCCCCGTGAGCCCCAGCACAGTCCCTGCTGCACTGCTGTTGGGCCAACAAGCAAGGAGGAAGAAACAGACCACAGCCTGTGCATCCTCTCTGTGAACACATCCTCTGTATGCACACCAAGGCACGGAGTCACCAGCCACACCAGGACCAAGCCCTGGACTGGTCTCGGGCGACGTCTCCACCCCAACAGGACCCAACCCAGCTTCTGCAGAGCCTTAGCAGTGACCACCACGGAAACCTCACGGGCCAAGCCTGCTTGCCTCTTCCCCTCAAGGGCATCCCTCAGCCCTGGCTGGACCACTGTGCTGGCCATGTCCTCCTCAAAACAAACCCAGGGGCGTGCAACACACCAAAGGGCACCTCTGCTCTCTCCCTGGCACACTTGGAGGTAAGATGCTCCTTTCTTGCTCCACAGTTAGGGCCGAGCCCCTAGGAGCCCCACACTGCCTGCAGAGCTCCTGGCTGTGAAGGTGGCCAGCACTGGCTCGGATGCCCGAAAACCTAGCCACAGAGATCTACGAGAATGCGCTCTTTTCGGAATTGGGCAAAACCAGTGAGCTAACAGCCCATCCCGCCACCTCCTTGTGGCGGAGACCTCCACTGTCCGAACATCACTGATTACGTCTATTGTCAGTTTTCCCTGGAGTGGCTTGGTGTCTCGGAACCTCACGTGAAGACCTGCCAACTCTGGACCACCACCCACCACCCACCAAGGCAGCACCTTAGGCAGCAACAATGAGGACACCTCAGCTCCTCCCTCCAAAGAACCACGTTTTACTGACAAGGAGCAAAGTGATTTTTTAAGAGTGACTCACAAGCAAATATTCCAAGCTGAAGCCCAAGGCCCACTGTGGCGTGTGGCCCTGCCATGTCAGGGAACCCTGGCCTCAGCCCTGGGGTGAGCGGCACACCCACAGGAGCCCGGATTCACAGCCACACACTGACCTACTGGTCTTCAGGAAGCCCTCCAAGAGCAGGCTTCACCCGGAAAGTTCCAAAAGGAAATCCCAGCAGATCCCATGTGCACTTTTTAAGACAGACCCTTCAGATTGTGTTTTTCTCTTTCAGAGTCAAATAGAAATTCATACATCACGCTGAAATTAGCAATTCCCTATACAGAGGAACATGGGAGAAAATGTGGTCAACCAAACCCCAACTCACCTGCATCTCAGGGGCCTCCAGGAGCCCCCTCAACCCTGGATTCCAGGGGAGCCATCCGCAAAGCCACCACCCAGCTGGCCCTGGACTAGCAGCAGCCCTGCAATCCCTCCTGAGGTGAGGAGGGCGCAGCCCCCAGGGGGTCAGCACTGCAGCCTGCAGGGAGGCGACCCTAATGCACCCAAGGACAGTTTCGCATGTTATTACTGAGGTGGGGCAGAAGCAACAGCTGGTTACTCACCAGATTAAAGACAAACATATAATTTTCCCCTCTACAGCAAAGTACCAAGAGCTCTAACTATAACCAGCCCTTCAAAACCCACTCTCCCAGGGAGCACTGACGCTATCTGACCGTCTTCTACAAGGGGAAGACTCTACCCTGATACTTAATGGTCACAGCAGCTCTGTAATTTGAAAGTGTACTTGTGCCGGGGAAAGAGGGCATTGAGCAGCGCTGTCCTGCACAGTGACCAACAGCCTCTTCTGCCGCATCATTTCCCTACACCAGCCAGCTCCGTACTTGGCCCTCTGGACAGGGACAAGCATCTCCACGGGGAGGGAGCAGCAAGGGCAACATGCACGCAAAGAATGTTGTTAAACACATCCTAAAAAGCTTTGTGGGCCACACTAATGACCAGCTACGTTTTCAAATCAGTTCATTTCCTGCCTGGCTTTGGACGAGCCAATGAAACTCTCACCACTGTTAAGTGCATGGGAAAATGACACACCTCTCCCGTAGGCAGCCAGGACAGTGCCAGGCAGAGCAGGTGCCAGCCAGGTAACTAAATATTACCCCAGTCCCATACCTACGTGATACCTGACCACCGGCAGGGGTGAGCTTCCTGGGGTAATGGGAATGTTTTCGAATAGAGGGAGGGTTGTTTCTGGGTGTATATAAATTTGCCAAAACTCAACGTACACCGACAGGAGTTGCACTTTCTGTAAATCACACCTCAGTGAAGTTACTTCTTATGAAAAGGCCCGGGAAAGCCAGACTCACGCACTCCAGGGCCCGGCCGCGCTGCCGGCAACCCTCCCGAGCACGTCCCCGCTCACGGGGAGTTTCTAGTCTCAAAACAAATCGCGCCAGTTACATAAGGCGACGACTCAAGCCCGGCACAGGCTGCCCCGGTCCCGAGCGCGGGCTCCGGGCGGGACCCCGGCCCAGGCGCCGCCCGAGACCTGCGGCTGCGGCCCGGCTCCGCCGCGGCCCAGGCGGGCGGCTCCAGGCCCGGGTCCCGCCCGCCCGCCCGCCCCCCGTGCGGCCTCCGGTCTTCCTGCTTTCCCGGCCCAGCCGCCTCCCCGGCCTCCCCGC
The DNA here is from genome assembly GCF_041146395.1 of Eulemur rufifrons. NCBI lineage: Eukaryota > Metazoa > Chordata > Mammalia > Primates > Lemuridae > Eulemur > Eulemur rufifrons. Next base: position 96,045,131 of record NC_090998.1, read on the forward strand.
CCGGCTCCCGCCCGGCCTTCCCGTCTCCCCGGTCTTGCCGGTTTCCCGGCCTCCCCGCCCGGCCCGCGGACAATGCGGAGCCGCCGCCGCCGCTGCCAAACATGGCGTCGGCACCACAACCCCGAGAGGCCGGGCCGAGGCGGCGGCGCCGGGTGGCCCACGAGGCGGCGGGGAGGCTGCCCGCCCGGCCGGCCCCCGCCCACTCACCTTCGGGGCGCCGCGGCCGCGGGAGCCCGGCGGGCGGGCGGGCGCGGGGGCCGGCGCGGCCGAGGCGGCGCTAATGGCGCCCGCGGCTCCTCCGCCAACGGCCGCGCAGGCCGGGCCCCGCCGCCGCTCCTGGGCGCGGGCTCCTGTCGGCCGCGGCGGCTCCCGGCCCAGCAGCGGCGGCCGCAGGCTCTCTGGCGGCGGCTCGCGCGGCGCGGGCTCAGGGCCCGGCTGGAGGCCCGGCTCCGGGGGCCCGGCCGGCGAACGCGGGCGCGGGCGCGGGCGCGGGCGGCGGGCGGCGGGCGGCGGGCGCGGAGCGCGGGTCTGGCTCGGACGCCCGGGCCGGGTCGCTCGCTCGCTCCCCAGCGAAGCAAACAATGCGGCGAGCGCTCCGCCCGGCGCGCTGCGTGCGAGACGCGCCCCGCCCGCCGCCGCCATGACGCGCGGGCTCCACCGCCTCGGCCGCGCGCGGGGGAGGGGACCCTGCGGGGGCCTGAGGGAGGGGGACGCGAGTGGGGGCCCTGAGGGGGGGAGGGGGGACGGGAGTGGGGGCCTGAAGGGGCGAGCGGCGACTGGAGTTGGGGGCCTGAGGGAGGAGGGGGGACGGGAGTGGGGGGCCTGAGAGGGGAGAGGGGCCTGAGGGAAGGGGGATGGGAGTGGGGGGCCTGAGGGAGGGGGACGCGAGTGGGGGGCCTGAGGCAGGAGGGGGGACGGGAGTAGGGGGAACCTGAGGGAGGAGGGGGACCGGAGTGGGGGGCCTGAGAGGGGAGTGGGGGGCCTGAGGGAGGGGGACGCGAGTGGGGGGCCTGAGGCAGGAGGGGGGACGGGAGTAGGGGGAACCTGAGGGAGGAGGGGGACCGGAGTGGGGGGCCTGAGAGGGGAGTGGGGGGCCTGAGGGAGGGGGACGCGAGTGGGGGGCCTGAGGCAGGAGGGGGGACGGGAGTAGGGGGAACCTGAGGGAGGAGGGGGACCGGAGTGGGGGGCCTGAGAGGGGAGAGGGGCCTGAGGGAGGAGGGGGACCGGAGTGGGGGGCCTGAGAGGGGAGAGGGGCCTGAGGGAGGAGGGGGACCGGAGTGGGGGGCCTGAGAGGGGAGAGGGGCCTGAGGGAGGAGGGGGACCGGAGTGGGGGGGCCTGAGAGGGGAGAGGGGCCTGAGGGAAGGGGGATGGGAGTGGGGAGCCTGAGGGAAGGGGGACGGGAGTGAGGGGCCTGAGGCAGGAGGGGGGACGGGAGTGGGGGGCCTGAGGCAGGAGGGGGGACGGGAGTGGGGGGCCTGAGGCAGGAGGGGGGACGGGAGTGGGGGGCCTGAGGGAGAGAGGGGGGACGGGAGTGGGGGGCCTGAGGGAGAGAGGGGGACCGGAGTGGGGGGCCTGAGAGGGGAGTGGGGGGCCTGAGGGAGGGGGACGCGAGTGGGGGGCCTGAGGCAGGAGGGGGGACGGGAGTAGGGGGAACCTGAGGGAGGAGGGGGACCGGAGTGGGGGGCCTGAGAGGGGAGAGGGGCCTGAGGGAGGAGGGGGACCGGAGTGGGGGGCCTGAGAGGGGAGAGGGGCCTGAGGGAGGAGGGGGACCGGAGTGGGGGGCCTGAGAGGGGAGAGGGGCCTGAGGGAGGAGGGGGACCGGAGTGGGGGGGCCTGAGAGGGGAGAGGGGCCTGAGGGAAGGGGGATGGGAGTGGGGAGCCTGAGGGAAGGGGGACGGGAGTGAGGGGCCTGAGGCAGGAGGGGGGACGGGAGTGGGGGGCCTGAGGCAGGAGGGGGGACGGGAGTGGGGGGCCTGAGGCAGGAGGGGGGACGGGAGTGGGGGGCCTGAGGGAGAGAGGGGGGACGGGAGTGGGGGGCCTGAGGGAGAGAGGGGGACCGGAGTGGGGGGCCTGAGAGGGGAGTGGGGGGCCTGAGGGAGGGGGACGCGAGTGGGGGGCCTGAGGCAGGAGGGGGGACGGGAGTAGGGGGAACCTGAGGGAGGAGGGGGACCGGAGTGGGGGGCCTGAGAGGGGAGAGGGGCCTGAGGGAGGAGGGGGACCGGAGTGGGGGGCCTGAGAGGGGAGAGGGGCCTGAGGGAGGAGGGGGACCGGAGTGGGGGGCCTGAGAGGGGAGAGGGGCCTGAGGGAGGAGGGGGACCGGAGTGGGGGGGCCTGAGAGGGGAGAGGGGCCTGAGGGAAGGGGGATGGGAGTGGGGGGGCCTGAGGCAGGAGGGGGGACGGGAGTGGGGGGCCTGAGGGAGGAGGGAACCGGAATTCAGGGCCCGAAGAGAAAGGGGAGACCCGGCCAGGAATGCAGGCCCCTTAGGGAGCTGGAGGAACCAGAGTGTGGACCCTGAGGGGTCCAGGGGGACTGGAATAGGGGTCTTGAGGGGTCTGGAGGACCAGAGTGGGGTCCCTGAGGAAGGGGGACTGGGCTGGGCATGGGGGGGGTCCTATGGGATGAGGGGAGGACCAGAATGGGGACCCTGAGGAAGGAGGGACTGGGCAGAAGTGGGGGGTCCTGAGTGGCCAGCATGGGCACCCTGAGGGGGCCGGGGCGGGAGTGGGGGACCATGGTGGAGGGTGACAGAACTGAGAGTGGGAGACCTAAGAGGGCAGAGGGACCTGGAGTAGGGGGCCCTGGGGGGACACTGGAAGGGCTGGGGGTACAGGGCAGGAGTGGAGGGTGCACTGGATGGGGACAGGAGGAAAGGGGGCACCTGACCAGTGTGGGGGCCCTGCGGAGGCATGGGGGCAGCCCAGTCCCAGGGTGTACCCCCAGCTGAGAACCTGCTCTTTCAAGTGTTATACACGTAGGACAGGGGTAATTAGGTCCTGAGCACCCTACCTGCGCTCAAGGTCAAACAGATACCACTTAAGGTTCTAGAAAAGGGCCCTGTGGGCAGGAGTTCAGAGACCTGAGTCTTACTCTCAGAGAACCGCTTCCACTTTGGCCTTTTGTTTAAACTCAAAAATCCAGAAGTGTCATGACAATTTTTACTCCAAGTCCCAAATGTTTTAAGATGAGGACAAGGCTAGATATTTCCTTGGTTTCCTTTTGAGGACTTGTGATCAGTACAGTGGCGATGAAGGAGCCCCTAGCGGTGTGGGCAGGCCCCTCAGGAAGAGACGCTGTCCACCCCAGGACAGAGTCAGGTCCTTCTGAGCTGGGGAGACCTTCGTCCATGTGGGCAGGCAGGGCAGGCCCACTGCTCGAGATCCTCCTGCAAACGCCCTACTGGGAGTGGGGCAGCCTTGCTCATGCGAGTCCCAGGTGGGGCCAGAGCCCCACAGGCCTTTTTCCTGGCCAGTGCTCGTGCCCCACTGCACCCAGTGTATGTGTTGGGAAGTGAAGACTTTGGATGGAGGGTGGGTGAGGACCACAACCAAGGTCTCACCTTGAAGCTGGTTTTCCCTCCAGACGTACCCTTCAGTCATGGTGTGACAGGCCCGGCCCCAGCACTGCAGCCCTGACCACACCTGCACCAGGCCCCAGAGGTGCAAATGTCACCTCCACTCTATAAATGTCTGTTTCTCCAAGTCCAAGTGTGCCAGGGCAGCCGGCAGTGGAAGGCAAGCAAGCTGAACCGCATCCTTCTCTCCTCCACCGTGGGGAAACCAGACAAGCTCGAGGCTCTCCCACAGCACAGCAGAAGTAAGACAGTCTCGAAACTCTTCTCCACAGAGCAGGAGGAAGATGGGACGATGCCCTCTCAAACGGTGGAAGTGACGCTCAGGAATGAAGAAGAAAGTCCACATACAGGCATGTCAGAGTGACATCTGGAATTCCAGGGGTGAAGGGACTAGTTTAAAAGCCTTCAGAGAGGAGGGGACTTCATTAGAGTTATCAGACTGCACGTGCAAGGGCGACATTGCCAAAATTCCGAGACAACTGACCCAGAATTCACACACAGTGAAACTAGCATTCAAGTGAGACGGCAAAATAAAGGTGTTTTTATGGCCTATAAACGTCCAAGTTTACCACGCACAAAGTCTCTAAAAAATTATTAAAAGATACTTTAACAAAATGAATCAAAGAGTAAGACGTGGATGCCAGCAAAGAACCCAGTTTGGACTGTTAAAAGGCAATCAGACAACAACCGGAGAGAAATTCAGGCGAACAGCATGACCTGTGGCCAGGAGAGGGGTGGCAGGAAGGGAAAGTGCACTAAAGTTCTTGTATTGTTTGGTGAGAAGATTTTAGAACCAATAGAAAAAAAGGTTTAAAGTGTTAAAATATCAGAAAGTTTACACTAGAAAGATGGAAGTAGGATTTACAACCTTCAAAACAGCTGAGGAAAAGGTGAAATGAAAAAATTGACAGCACCAACTAAAAACAGGAATGAGAAGATAGAAGTGTGACAAATAAGGAACATACGATGAGTTGGCAGGACTAAGTTCAAATATTCGAGTAATCAGAGAAATGTAACTGAATTAAGTTCATCTATTAAAGGAGCCTCTCTGATTGTAATATAAATGTTAAATACTGTTAAAAGAAATATATCTGAAAAATACCACAGAGATTAAAAACAAAAGGATGGAAAGTATGCATCATATTTTTGTTCCTCACAAGACACCATAAAGAGAATAGAGGACAAAAACCAGAAGATATTTGCAATGTATATACCTTGCAAATTATTAATATTCAGAATTTACAAAGAACCCTTTCAATGCATTAGAAAGAGGCAAACACGCCGATAGAATTATGGGCAAAACCCATGTTCAGCAAAGAAGCCAGTTTTGTTACAGGCTCCTTGCGAGAAGAACATGGAACGGACCAGTAACCTTACCAGTAATTTTGGAAATGCAAACTAAAACCATACCAGATTGGCACAAATGTTAAAGTGTGACAACAATCGGTGATGGCAAGATGACAGAGCAACTGGAATATGCATTCCCTGCTGGCCAGAGTGTCAAGTGGTACAATCATCCTGGAAAATAATATGGCGCTATGGCACCACCCAGTGAAGTTGAGTATATGCATAATAAGCCACTCCCAAAACTCTGTAGCTCAAAACAACCACCGTCATTCCTTTTGCTCATGGATCTGCTATCTGGGCAGGACTCAGCACACACAGCTGGACGGCTCCATGGAGCAGCAGCTGGAGCACCTCCACAGGGGCTGGAAGATCCACTTCCAAGACGGTGCACTCACGTGGCTGGTAGCTCGGCTCAGGCTGTGGGCTGAGGGGCTTGGGGGCTTCCTTGAGGGATGGTGGCCATGTTCCAAGAGCAAGAGTCCCAAGAGAACCAGGTGGGACCTGTATCACTTTCCATGTCCTAGCCTCAAAAGTCATACAGCACCACTTCTGCCATAGTGACAGCCTCTCCAGATTCTAGGGATGGGGGAACACAAACTCCACCTCTTGTCGGGAGAAGTGTCAGAATCACATCTTAAGAGGAGCATGTGTATGAGAGAATTTGCTGTGGCCACTTTGGGAAAATGCAAGCTGCCATACCCATTCCCAGCCTCAGGGTTCAGTCAATATACGTTCCTAGACACATTTCAGGCCGACATGTGTTCCTGAGAAACTTGTGCTTGTTCCTCAGGAGACATACGCATGAATGTTCAAAGCAATAATACTGGGGAAAAACCTCAAATGTCCAAGTAAAATGGATATATAAAGTGAGGTATCTCCATACAATGGAATAGCACACAGCACGAAAATGAATGAATCGCACACCCCCCCCCTTTTGTTTTTGAGACAGTGTCTCGCTCTGTCGCCCAGGCTAGAGTGCGGTGACATCATGGTAGCTCACTGCAACCTCAAACTCCTGGGCTCAAACAATCCTCCTGCCTCAGCCTCCCAAACAGCAGGCTTAACACAATGCCCAGTTGTTTTGTTTTCTTTTGTTTTCATTTTTGGTTTTTGGTAGACACAGGGTCTCGCTATTGCCCAGGCTGATCTCAAACTCCTGGGCTCAAGCCATCTTCCTGCCTCGACCTCCCAGAGTGCTGGGATTACAGGTGTGTGTGAGACACAGCACCTAGCCTTGATATTTTTTTTTACTATCTTTTAACACACCTTGAGTTCCTACTGGTATCTGTAACCTCCAATGCCAACCTGACATGGAGTTCGTTCTATCCTCCGCTCTTTATAACTAACTTTCGATAGTGAGAAACTTCTGTGCATTCGCTTGGTAACTCAGTCCCCCCGTAGGTAACTATCTCTGGGCCACAGCAGACAAAAACCGGGCCCCAGACACAACCACTGTCCCCCATTTATGCACCAGTCAAGAGCTCAGCTCTGGTGACAGCGCTGTCCCCAGAACTCTTGTATCTGCCGGCTGAAAGCACAGCCCAACAAAGGGCAACAGGGAGGGTGTCAGTGGTTTTTTAATGTTCTTTTTTCTGACAGGAATAAAATAAAGCCCTTTTTCTTCTTAATCTGTCTCTCACCTTTAATTTAGTAGACTATCCTTTCACAGACAAAACATTCCTTAAATGGTATGTTTCTCACTTCAGAATTCAGGAAAAATAGTTTTTGCTGAACTTTACTTTTAATGGAAATCTAATGATTTGCATAGTTTTAATAGAAATCAGTCCTCTTTTTCCCCAGGATGTAATTACCCAAATTGATTGTGTAACCAAGGCCTTATTTAAGTGTCATAGCTGAGGATAAATTTCGTGTGATTTGGCATGACACACCCAAGGTTGCAGAACGTGTGTTGAGCCGGACGTCCACACGGCCCTCAGACCCGCACTGGGTGGCCCCTGTACCCCGGAACACAAGGTCTCAGCCTCACAGGTAGTGGGAAGACACTTCCCGGCAAGCCAAGGACCGTGGCAGACCCCGGGGTCCCCTAGAAGTTGGAGATTCGCACGTGCACGAGTCCTTGCTGGGGAAGGCGGGCTGGGTTCACCGTCTTGGCCTAGGAGTGAAAGAGCACACAAGAAAAATAAAAGAACCCTCAGGTGTAAGGTAGGCTCAACCCTACATTCCTTACAATGACATCTCCAGACAGAAGTGGATTTTCCGGCCTTGCTCGTTGCGTCACTCGAACAAGGAGGCCGTGCGTGTTAATCACCACTTCTCACGGGGCCCATGTCGGTGAGTCGTCAGAGCACAAGACTGGCTTTCTGTGGTCCGGAATCCCTGTGGGGATTACTCGTCATCACAGAGGGAACAAGTAAGGAAAGTTTCCCAAAATTTAGGAAGGGACAGAAGGACAGTAGGGCGTCCTTTCCACGTCAGGCCGAGTGTCCTCCCACGTCAGGCCGAGTGTCTCCGGCAGGCCTGCCCGGGGGACTGTCTGATTCTCGGGGGCGTGCACCTGTTTAACTTGCCATTTACTGTTGACTGTGATATTTTACAACTCAGCAAGGGTAGGTTTTAACTGACGGAAAGCAGATGGCAAAGTAAAATGATTCTTGCAGACAGCCATGCCAGCGAATTTTGCCCAGTAGCAAGTGACAGAAATTATTTCTCTCTGGTAGAAAAGATTACAGATAGAAAAGCTTGCACTTTTATGGCCCTATAGGACATTAGCCAATTTTTTTTAATGCAAAAAGCTTACTCAAGCAAGCTTTTTTTCAGTGACTACAAATACTATAATTCCCTCTTTCCAATGTTTTGCATTTAGATCTATGCTGTGTTGCCCACGGTGGCTTTGAACTCCTGGGCTCCAGTGATCCTCCTGCCTCAGCCTCCTGAGTAGCTGGGACTACAGGCGCCACCACCATGCCTGGCTACTTTTTCTATTTTTGTGGCGTCCAAGAAGGAGAGGAGAAAGAGTATGGAGCTGAGAAAACATCTGAAGGATAAACTGCAGAATCTTCCCAAATTTGGCAAAAGACATAAACCCACGCATTCAAGAAGCTCAGAGGACCCCAAATAAGATAAACCCAAATAAATCTATGCCACACACATCACAACTAAACTTCTGAAAACTAATGACAAAGAAAAAATCTTGAAAGCAGACGTAGAGAAATGACACACTGCCTATGGGGAGGAACCTCGGATTTCTTAGAAACCACGGAGACCAGAAAGAAGTGGTCCGGCATCTCCCAGGTAGTGAAGGAGCTGCCCGCCACGCGTTCTACACCGAGTGAGAATGTTCTTCAGGAATGAAGGAGAAATAAAGACATTCTCAGGCCAAGGAAAAGTAAAAGACTCTGTCACTAGCAGAACTACCCTTAAAGAACAGCTAAAGGAAGCCCTTCAAATAGAAAAGAAACGGTAACAGATGGCTTGAAACTTTAGAAAGGAAAGAAAAACATGGACTGGGAAAAACGTAAGTAAATATAATAGGTTGTCCTCATCATGAGTTTCTTACATCAATATGGGTGGTTGAAGCAAAAATTATAACCCCAACGTGGTACCAAATGTGTACACAGGAAATACTCAGACAATCGTTTTTAATGGGAAGGGTAAAGGGAGCTAATGGAAGTGAGGTTTCTACACGTCGCTCAACGTGCTAAAATGTCAGCATAAGTAGACTGTGATAACCTCGGTATGTATGTTTTAACATCCAGAGAACCACTGGGAAAAGTATACAGAGTTTTATACTCAAAAACACTATAAAAAATCAAAATGGAATTCTAAGCAATGTCAAGCAGCCCACAGGAAGGCAAGAGAAGAGAAGGGAGGAATGGGAAAGGGAGGGACACACAAAACAAGCAACAAATAGCGGACTTAAGCCTTAACATACCAGTAATTACGTCAAATGTAAATGGCCTAAATACACTGATTAAAACACGCAGATTAGGCCAGGCGTGGTGGCTCACGCCTGTAATCCTAGCACTCTGGGAGGCCGAGACGGGAGGATCGCTCAAGGTCAGGAGTTCGAGACCAGCCTGAACAAGAGCGAGACCCCATCTCTACTAAAAATAGAAAGAAATTATATGGACAGCTAAAAATATATATAGAAAAAATTAGCCGGGCATGGTGGCACATGCCTGTAGTCCCAGCTACTTGGGAGGCTGAGGCAGAAGGATTGCTTAAGCCCAGGAGTTTGAGGTTGCTGTGAGCTAAAATGACGCCACAGCACTCTAGCCCAGGCAACAGAGCAACACTGTCTCCAAAAAAAAAAACAATAAAAAAAACATGCAGATTGTCAGAGTGGATTAAGAAAACCACAACACAACTATATGCTATCCACAGGAAACTTACTTCACACATAATGACACAGGTGAGTTAAACATAATGCAAACATTAATCAAAAAAGTAGAGATGACTATGTTATAAAATTAGTTATTCCATATTATAATATATAATACACATATTGTTTATTATATACATAATCATATAAAGTAGACTTCAGAGCAAAGAAAATCACCAGGGACAAAGAAGAACATCACATAAGGATAAACGGAGCAACGCACCTGGAAGACATATGATCTGAAGTGTGTCTACACCAAACAGCAGACCTTAAAAATACCTGAAGCAAAAAACTCATAGTGCTGAAAGGAGAAACAGAGAAATCCAGAATTATAGTTGGGGACTTCTATGCCCCACTCTCAGCAATTGATAGAACCATGGGACAGAAAGTCAACAAACACCACCATCAACCGCAGGATCTGAACAACATTTATAGAACACTCCACCAAAAATTAGCAGAATACACATTCTTTTCAAGAACCAACCCACGGAAGATTAACCAAACAAACCTCAACAAATTTAAAAGAATTGAAATCACACAGAATATGTTATCTGATCAAAATAGAATCAAAGTAGAAACCATTAATAGAAAGACCAGAAGAAAGTCTCCAAAAACTTGGAAACTAAACAATGAACTTCTAAATAATTCATGTGCTATGCTTTGAATATTTGTCTCCTCCAATACCCATGTTGAAATTTGATCCCCAATGTGGCAGTATTGAGAGGTGGAGTCCTTAAGAGGTGACTGGGTCAGCGCTCTTGAACGGATTAATAGGTGATCACAGGAGTGGGACTGGTGACTTTATGAAAAGAGAGAGGCTCGAGGGGCACGGTCATCCCCTTGTCATGTGATGTCCGGGGCCACCTCAGGACTGCAGAGAGTCTCCACTAGCAAGACGGTCCTCACCAGATGCGGCCCCTCGACCTTGGACTTTTCAGCCTCCATAACTTTAAGAAATAAATTCTTTTTATCTATAAATTGCCCTGTCTCCAGTATTCTGTTACAAGCAACAGAAAATGGACTAAGATACCACAGATCTAAGAGGAAGGTGTGGGAAAATTAAAAAATATTGAATTGAATGAAAATTAAAATACAATGTATCAAAAATTCTGGATCACAGCTAAAGCAGTGCCAAGAGGGAAAGCTATATAACTGCATATCTTATAAAAAAGGAAACGTCTCAAATCAATAATCTAAGCTCCCACCTTAAGAACCCAGAAAAAGAATAGCAAAATGAACCCAAAGCAAGCAGAAGAAAGGAAAATTATGGATAAAAGCAGAAATCAATGGAATTGAAAACAACAACAATAGAGAAAAATCAATAAAACAAAGAGCTGGTTCTTCTAATAGATCAGTAAAATGGACACACCCTGGGCCAGACTAACAAAGAAAAGAGAAGACAAAATTACCAATATCGGGAATGAAACAGGAGACATCGCTACAGACTCTACAGACAGCAAAAGGCTAACAAGGGAAATGTGTCAACTTGGCTGGGTCACAGTACTCAGATATTGGTCAAATATCATTCTGGATGTTTCCATAAGGGTGTTTTTGGATGAGATTTACGTTTAAATTGGTGGACTTCTGGTAAAGCCCAATGCCCTCCACTATGTGTGTGGGCCTCCACCAATCAGCTAAAGGCCCAAACAGAACAAAAGGCTGAGGTGCCCGGCAGGAAGGAATTCTGCAGACTGTCTTCAACGCCCTCTGCAGTCCTGGCTCTATAGCGGAAGGACAGATGGATGGCGGCCTTTGGATGGCACCTTCAACTCCTTCCCGAGTCTCCAGCCTCCCAGCTGCCCTAGGAGATTTTGGACCCATCAAGACTCCACAATGGCTTAGGCCAATTCCTTAAAACAAGTCTCTCTTCCTCACTCTGTCTCTGTCTCTCTGCAGATAGAGATATAGACCTATACACACGCATACACACACACATACATATATGAGAACCAACGGGATGTGATACATGTGTGTGTGTATACACACAACATATACTGGTTCTATTTCTCTGAAGAACCTTGAATAATAAAAAGGAAAAAGAGAAGACAAATTACTAATGTGGGCATGAAACGGGACATGACTACAGACCTCACAGACAGTGAAAGGGTAATAGAGGAATTCTATGAAAAACTCTACATGTAAATTTGACAACTTAGATGAAATGAACCAATCCTTCAAAACCCATAAACTACCATGACTCACTCAAAACAAAATAGATAGAGAGCCATATAACTATTAAGTAAACTGAACTAATAATTTTGAAACTCAGAAAGAAGGAAAAGAAAGAAAAGAAGGCCGGGCGCGGTGGCTCATGCCTGTAATCCTAGCACTCTGGGAGGCCGAGGTGGGCGGATCGTTTGAGCTCAGGAGTTCGAGACCAGCCTGAGCAAGAGCGAGACCCCATCTCTACTAAAAATAGAAAGAAATTATATGGACAGCTAAAAATATATATAGAAAAAATTAGCCGGGCATGGTGGCGCATGCCTGTAGTCCCAGCTACTCGGGAGGCTGAGACAGGAGGATTGCTTGAGCCCAGGAGTTTGAGGTTGCTGTGAGCTAGGCTGACGCCACGGCACTCACTCTAGCCTGGGCAACAGAGTGAGACTCTGTCTCAAAAAAAAAAAAAAAAAGAAAAAAGAGAAGAGAAGAGGAGAGGAGGGGAGGGGAGGGGAGGGGAGGGGAAAAAAAGGGAAGTTAAGTTCAGGCCCAGATGGTTTCCTTGGAGACTTTTTCCAAATGTTTAAATAAGAATTAACACCAATTCTACAAAATCCTTCCAGAAAATAGAAAGAAGGGAACACTTTCTAACGCACTTTATGAAGCGAGTATTATCCTGATACCAAAACCAAAGACAGTACCAAAAAAGAAAACTATAAGCCAACATCACTCATGAATATAGACACAAAAATCCTTAACAAAGTATCAGTAAATAGAATTCAGCAATACATAAAAAGAATTATTCACTATAACTAAGTGGGATTTATTCCAAGGCTGCAAGGGTGGTTCAATATTCAAAAATAAGTTAATATAATTCACCATATTAACAGTCTAAAGTAGAAAAATCACATGATCATATCAATTGATGCAGAAAAGACATCTGACAAAATTCAACACCCATTCATGATAAAAAAAATAAAATAAAATAAAATAAAAACTTTCAGAAAAATAGGAATGGAGGGAATTACCTCAACCTGATGAAGAGCATCCACACACAGTCCATGGCTAACGTTATACCACATGGTGAAAGAATGAATCCCCCCGCTATGATCAGGAGTAGGGTAAAGATTTCACCCTCACCACTGTCATTTGCCAAAGTTCTAGAAGTGGTAGCCAATGCAACAGGCAAGGGAAAAAAGGCATTTTATCTGAAACGAAGAAATAAAACTGTCTCTATTTGTAAATGACATGATTACATACACAGAGTAGCCCACAGAGTCTACCAATAGAACTCCTAAAACAAATAAATGAGCTCAACACAGTCTCAGGACACAAGATAATTTTTTTTTTTTTTTTTTAGAGACAGGGTCTCACTGTGTCAGCCAGGCTGGAGTGCAGTGATGTGATCATAGCTCACTGCAGCCTTGAATTCTTGGGCACAGTGATCCTCTGGCCTCTAGCCAAAGTACTGGGATTGCAGGGGTGAGCTACCGCTCCCAGCAAGATACATGATTTTAAAAACTCGATTGTATTTCTACCTACCAGCAATGAACACAGAGACATGGAAGTGAAATACAACACAAGTTACAATGGCTCAAAATAGGTGTAAATTTAATGAAACATGTATAGAATTTATATGCTGAAAACTATAAAATGCTGATGAAAAAATCAAAGGTCCAAATAAATGGAGAAATACATCATCTTCATGAATTGGAAGACTCAAAGAGTAAAAATGCCAGTTTTCTCCAAATTGTTATACAAGTTTAACCCAATTCCTACCAAAATCCCAGCAAGAATTTTTGTAGATACACACAAGATTGTTCTAAAATTTATATGGAATTTGAGGAACTATAATAGCCAAAAGCATTTTGAAAACGGAGAATAAAGTAGGAAAAATCAATCTACCTGATGTATCAGGACTCTGGCCATCCAGACTGCATGGCCCTGCAGAGGGACAGGCACGCAGGTGAGCAGAACAGGTGCCCAGAAAGAGACCCATATAGGTATGTCCCGCTGAGCTCTTACAAACATGCAGAAGCATTTCTATGGACAAGGGTAGCCTTTTTTTTTTTTTTTTTTTTTTTTTTTTTTGAGACAGAGTCTCACTCTGTTGCCCAGGCTAGAGTGAGTGCCGTGGCGTCAGCCTAGCTCACAGCAACCTCAAACTCCTGAGCTCAAGCGATCCTCCTGTCTCAGCCTCCCGAGTAGCTGGGACTACAGGCATGCACCACCATGCCCGGCTAATTTTTTCTCTATATATTTTTAGCTGTCCATATAATTTCTTTCTATTTTTAGTAGAGATGGGGTCTCGTTCTTGCTCAGGCTGGTCTCGAACTCCTGAGCTCAAACGATCCGCCCACCTCGGCCTCCCAGAGTGCTAGGATTACAGGCGTGAGCCACCGCGCCCGGCCTAGGGTAGCCTTTTCATCAAACTGCTGCAGCAATTAGACATCCACAGGTGAAGAGGAAGGGGAGGAGGAAAAAAAGAGGGAGAGAGATGGAAAACAACCTCAACATAAGTGTCCCACATCTTATACAAAAATTAACTCAAAATGGATCATGAATTTAAATGGAAAACTACAAAACTTTTTGGAAACCATAGGGAAAAATATTTGGGATCTAGAGCTAGGCAAAAAGTTCTCAGACTTGACATTAAAAGCATGAGCCATAAAAGAAAATATTGATAAATGGGACCTCTTTAAAGACCTGCTCTGCAAAAGACCCTGTTCAGATGAACAGACAAGCCACAAACTGAGAGAAGATATTTGCACGCCACCTGTCTGACAAAGAACTGGTGTAAAACATATGTAAAAACTCTCAAAGTCAACAGTAAAAAAATAAGCAATCCGATTTAAAAATTAGCAACAGATATGAAGAGACATTTCCACAGAGAGGCTATGCAGAGTCAGCACATGCAAAGCAGCTCCATGTCATCAGCCACTGGGGACATGCACACTAAGAGCACAGCGAGATGTCACACCTGTTGGAATGACTAAAGTAAAAAGCGGTGACACCAAACACTACCAAAGCTGCGGAGAAACTCAATCACCCCTACATTGCCGGTGGGAATGTGAAATGACACAGCCATTCTGGAAAACAGCCGGCCAGTTTCTTCCAAATTGTGCTCCTGGGCATTCATCCCGGAGAAATGACGACTTTTTTCACACCAAAACTTGTATGTGAATGTTCATGGCACCTATATTTGTAATAGACCCAAACTGGAATCAGCCCAGGCGTGCTGCGCTGGGTGAGCTGTTAAACCGTGGTACATCCACTCCATTCAATACCACTCAGCATTAAAAAGGAACAAACAGGCCAGGAGCAGAGGCTCACTCCTTAATCCCAGCACTTCGGGAAGCTAGTATGGAAGGACCGCTCGAGGCCAGGAGTTCAAGACCATCCTGGGGAACATAGTGACACCCTGTCTCTACAAAAAATAGAAAAATTAGCCGGGTGTAGTGGTGCGTGCCTGTAGTCCCAGCTACTCAAGAGGCTGAGGCAGGAGGATCACTTGAGCCCAGGAATTCAAGGTTACAGTGAGCTATGATCAAGCCACTGCACTCTAGCCCGGGTGGCAGAGCAAGACCCTGTCTCTAAAACAACAAACAAACAAAAGGAACAAACTATTGATTTATACAACAACTTGGATAAATCTCTAGGGAATTACACTGAGCAAAAATAGCCAATCCCAAAATGTTACTTACTATGTGACTATTTTTATGTAACACTTTTTCAATGACACAGTTTGAGAAAAGGAGGACAGATGAACGGTGGCCAACGATTACTGCCAGGGTGGGGGACAGGAGGAGGTGTTCCAAAAGGACAGCACCAGCAACCGTGTGCTGGGACTCTTCGTGCCCTGACTGTGGGTACACAACCCCACTGGGGTGAGACGGTTGTGCAGCATGGACTGTCCACACACAAATGGGGACAGGTGAAACTGGGGACACTGGAACCAGGCCAGGGGGTTGTGTCAGCAGCAATGTTCTGTCTGTGCTGTCCTACCACAGTTTTGTGACATGGTGCCATTGGGAAAGCCTGAGCAAACGGTACAAGAGATCTCTCTGTGTTAGTTCTTAGAACTGCATGTAAATCTACAACTATCTCAATAAAATTTTCAGCTCAAAAGTTTCACTGCCAGGAATTTTTTCTAAGGACGTACCCGGAAGGGTGTGTGTAGGTACAGAAACGATCGTGCTTCTCTGCGAGTGGTTTTTGACAAGGAAATGGACACCCTCAGATCCTGTCTAAAAGCAAACAACTGTTTTTCCTTTATTCTCTCGCACAGAACTGTTTTTCCTTTATTCTCTCGCACAGAACACTTTGCTTCTGAAACCAAGTCAGGGGGCCAGTTTTCTACATCGACCAATTCTACACGCTGGACACCAACTGGGTGTCCAACAACTTAATCCACGTGGGCCCACATTTGCCCAGCAGAACCCTCTGCTCCCGGGGGGGCCCCCTCCCAGGGCTCTGCGGCCCAGCCCCTCTGGCTTACCAAGGACCCTCCCTGGGTTTTCTCAGCTCTCTCCCAGGTTTTCTCAGCTCTCTCCCGCGGCAAGGTTCCCTCTTCACTGGGTTATTCTGTCAACCACCTCCCCCTCCTCTTAGAACCCATAACCATCTCCACACCCCCCGCCCCCAGTCCCTCACCACCTGGTCCCTCCCTCCTGCTCGCTGCGGCCCCAGCACAGGCCTTGCTCAGGGCAGGGCCTCTGCACTGAACGCCGCGAGCGCCCCTCCCAAGCACACCAGGCACCCACCGCAGCCACACAGCCCCTGCTCCGTTATGAACCCCCCCCTCCCCCCCGCTAGAGAGCTCACCTGAAACTTCCCCCATCGACATCCCTTACCAAGTGGTGTCCTTTTGCTCTCCTGAGTACCGCCGACTCCAGGCCTAGGGTTCTCTCCTGGAGGTCCCCTCACTGCCCCCAAAATTCCCCAACTCACTTTCAAACTCATCCTCTACCCCCGAGAAGGGGCCAGATTCCAGATGAGCACCCCAGCCCTTCCCAGCCCTTCTCTTGGGGCCTCTCTCCTCACCCCTTTCCTTTAGGAAAGTTGGCCGGTTGGCGGGTCCCACCCTCCGGGCCTCTACCCGGACAGAGGCGCACAGTCTGGAGGTGTGCAGGGCCTGGCCAGTGCATTCCCTGTAGACCTGCCCCTGCCACTGTCCTCACCCTCCCTTGCCCAGAGATGGTGGCGTTACCACCATCCCACTGCTTGAGGCTGGGGGTCGGTGGTAAACTAGGACCCCTGCCTGCCACGTGGTGCAGCCTGGGGCCAGGCGCACTACCGCCTACCGGCGCCTGCCTGCACGCGTTTGTGGCGGTTTCCGCAGTGCCCCAGGCTGGTGGCACGGTGACATCAAGAGGCTCCCCAGCTCTGATGGCCATCGGTCCACCGGTGCAGCTCGATGTCCAGGGCCGGCCGCGGCAGGCTCTCCAGCACGCTTCCGGGAAGGAGGGAAGCCGGTCCAGCCCCGAGCGCTGCGAAAGGTACACTCGGAGGACCTTCGCGCCACACGGGGCACTTGAGGACTGCTGCCTCCACCGGACCATTCCAGCGCGGATCCCCGGGACATGGGCGCCGTCTCCTGGCTCCCTCCACCCCCGGGGGCCGGAAAGGTTCTGGGACTGGCGGGGGGGGCGACCCACGGGGGCTGATGCTGAGTGGGGCGAGCTCCGGGTTCCCCCAGTGCCAGCGCGCAACACCCCCCTAGGGCCGTGGGCTCCGCGGGGTTTCCCTGAGCACGGGGCGCTGTTTTGGGTACCCGGCCCCGGGTCGTCCAGGGTCCCGCGGGCCGGGGGGCGGTCCCACGTCGGCCTTGGGGTCACAGCGCCCCGCTTCCGTCCCGGGCGCGCGCCCAGGCTTCACGTGGAGACGCGAACGCAGAGCGCCCGGGGGCCGCGGACAGGCGGGTGCCGCCCCAGGCCGACGGAGGAGCCGCCACCCAAGCTCGCCCGAGGCGGGCGCATGGTCCCCGGGGCGCAGGCGCAGTCCCAGCCTTCCCGGAGGCGCGGGCGCCGAGTCCTCCCACGCAAGCCTCGCCCTCCGCCCCTCGCGGCCGGCCTCCCCGGGCGAGGCAGGCGGAAGGAAGGAAGGAAGGGCGGGGCGAAGGGCTTCCGAGACCTCGAGCGCACCGGCTCCGCCCCTGTGGGGCTGTGACCGCAGTGCTTGCCTCACTTCTGCCTTCAGCGTGGGTGACGTGGATGAGGGGACGGCGTGGTGAGGTCCCCATCGTGGCGACTAGGGCATAGTGGGCGCTGAGGGTCCGGAGCCCTCTCCTGCGCCCCTCCCCCCGCAGGCGGATCCGCTGCACCCCTCCCCCCAACGCTGTCCTGAGGGGAAGGCAGGGACGGCAGGGACGACAGGCCCCAGACTGGAGAACGCGCCATGGGGCTCCGCCCACTGCACCTACTGTAGGGGACTGGTGGTGGCCACCCTCACCGCCATGGGCTCTCAGTATGGCCACTCTCCCTTCAGTCCTCGCCCTCAGGACCCTGGCACAGCGAGGTCTGTGCCTTTCCAGTGACCCGTGGTCACCAGGGTCAGGGGACCCAGCTGCTACAAGTGACACCATTCCCCCAGCTGGACTAGTAATCCTAATTCACAGCAGAGAAGCTCACCCTAGGTCACACTGTATCGGGTGAACCCACCACGGGCTACAGTGCTCCAAGCAGGAGGGTCACCTGCCTTGGGAGGGCAAGGGTCCACCCACAGCCTCAGTGGACAGAGCACCAGGCACCAGCCACTGTGCCTCCCCAGTGTTGAGTCAGCACCCACGACATGCACCGCCCTGTGCAGCTGCTGCTCCTCCCTGCCTTCCTGGGGCCCAAAGTCTGTGCTTGGAACTTGGATAAAGCGCCTGCCTGGCCACAGGACCTCACACTTTGGTGCAGAAAAAAGAAAAAATAAGACACAGTATCTTGGGCACCTAGAAAGTACTCTTCAAAGGTTAGCTAAATGAGTGGATAGTCACCATGGTCCTGCTTGCTGGGACAGTCCCAGTTTATGCTGGGTTCTGGCTTCACGCTTAGTAGCATGCCCTTTCACGCTCCAAAGTGTCCCATTTGGACGTTGTTATATGGCCACTCTACACACAAAACAAGATCCTTCCTTTGAGGGATCAGAGAACAGGCCACACCTGGTTGGCCTGCACAGTTTGGAAGGCACAGGAGGAACCTGTCAACCTACACTCGCCAGGTAGCACTCACTGGTGTCCCTCTCAGAAGAGCTGTTGCTCCAGGAACCTTCTATTTCTGCACCTAGCTCAGTGCCAGGCAATTGTGGGGGCTCAGTTAACCTATTCCATAAAGCTTCGGGAGGCCTTGCTCTTCTTGGCACTGGGCATGATCCATCAGTGCACACAACCAAGAAGAACCTGCACTCCTGCAGTGCCAACGCTAGTGGGAGTGGCCAAGCACAAGCAAATACATGCACAGTGTGTCAGAGAGAAACGGAGACCAGAGAGGGGATGAGGAAAGTGAAGTGCTACTTATGGAGAATGCTCAGGGACAGCTTCCCCAATACGGTGACATTTGAGCAAAGGTCTGGAGAAATGACAGCATGAGACTGGCAGATACCAGGGGTAGAGCATGCCAGGTAGAGGAAGTGGCTGTGCAAAGGCCTCGAGGTGGAGCACGAAGGACAGGGTGGCTGCAGAACTGATGAGGGGAGGGCAGGCGCCAGACACTGCAGGCCCGGCCGCCCTAAGAACGCCGGCTTCAGCTATGAATCAAATGGGGAGCCCTTTCGGGTGTCAGGACTCGGTTCCCCAGCAGCTCCTGGAAGGTAAGAACAGCTTTTGACGTGAGCTCCATGAACGGCACGGCCGTGTACCAATAAAACTCCACTTAGGACACTGACGCTTGAACTGCATATACTTTGTCCTGAAATACGACTTCCCCTTAACCACTAGAAAGTGAGAACACTGTTCTTCGCCCAAGGGCCGTGCAGCACGAGCGGGGCCGGGCAGAGAGACCCGGGGGAGCTCCGGGCAGAGGAGGGCTCGACTTAGCTCGACCCCGTTGCCGAGCCACGCCAGTCGCGGACCGGCGGCCTCCTCGCCGTCACGTCACGACTTACAAAGTGAACGTACTCGTCTCACTTTCGCACATAAGCTGTGGCAAAGCCTCACACGCGGAGGCGTCGGCACGGTGCAGCCGGCGGATGTCTAGGTCCGCACGGGACCTGCGCCGGGAAGCTCCGCACTAGCCGTCTCATTTCCTTCATGCACGGAGGCCGCACCGCGTGGCCAGTTCCAGCCCTTCGTGGCCGGCGGCGGCCGGGTCGCGCTCCAGCCCCGCCCTCCGCGCCGGGCCGCACGAGGAAGCCTGATCGCCTGAGCCTCAAGGGCTCAGTGCCCAGCGCGCGGCGGGCGGGCCGGGGTCCCCGCCACCGTGCGAGGCGCGCCGCCGCCTAGCCGCAGCCGACGGCGGAGCTACAGGAAGACACTGCCCCGACCGCGCCAGCCGCCCAGCGCGTTGCGCCTGCGTGGTTTGCCTACCGGAACGGGGGCGGGGCCGGCGCGCGGATTGCGCCTGCGCGGACCGCCCGGCCCGCCCCCTCAGCTCGCCGCGGCACTCCGGCCTCTCCAGCTGCCCGCCCGGCCTAGGGCGCGGCGCGTGCGCGGGGACTGCGCCTGCGCGCACCGGCCCCGCCCCCGCGCCGGCCCCGCCCCGAGCCGCGCGGGGCCCTGGGAGGGGCGCAGCGTCCGGCGGCGTCGCGGGCGGCGGGCGGCGGGGCCGGGAGGGGCCGGGCGGACAAAGCCGCGGCTAATGAATGGGCGTCCGCCCGCGCCGTCCGTCGTGCGCAGCCGGGCGGGAGCCGCGCGCCCCGGGCCGGGCGCCGAGGTGAGTGCGCGGCCGGCGCCGCCGCGCCCCGCCGCCGTGTCCCTGCGTCCCGCGTCCCGCGTCCCGCGTCCCGCCGGGCGGACCGCGCCGGGCCGGGCCCGGCCGCTATTGTCTGCGCGGGCCGGGGCCGGGCCGGGGTCGCCGCGGACGCCGGTCCGCTGACAGCTGGCGGCGGCCGCGCTGACAGGACGCCCGAGTGACCCGAAGTTGGCGCCCCCGCGGCGGCCCCACGTGCCGGGCGGCTCCGGGCGGGCCGGGTCGGGGCCGCCCCCCACGCGTCAGCGCCGGCTGAGCCTCGGGGTCCGCGCGCCCTGTCACTCTCGGTCCGCTTCCAGGAAGAGACCGGCCGGCCGCGTCCGCCGGGGCTGCGACGCCGGGGAGGCGAGTTCAGCAGTGCGCGCGTGGAGCTTTGGGGCGAACGTGCGTGTTTCTGGGCAAGACCGTCAGATTGCGTGAAGAAGGAAGAAACATTAATTGCAAATCACAATTCCCGGTGTTTTCCCACACCCGAGTGAGCGTGCACCGTTTTCGTCTCTCCCTTTGTCCTTTCCGTGCGACCCACACCACCTCTGTTCCCTCCGAGAATTGCCCTCCGTCGCCCCGGGTGCTCCGTGTTTTGGGAGGTTTTCACTGCACTCGTGCGCCCCTCGGGAAACAAGTCCCCGCCACGCTGGGCCGTCAGGAGAAGCTTCTGTTGGTGTCCTGGTGTTTGTAAAAAGGGAAGTTATTTGTTTTGAAGTTAACTCTGATCGGATTAAGTGCATAGTTTTAGAAAATCTACTTTAGATCTTACAGTGAGTCCAGTCTGCTAAAGCAAGGGCATCCTCGTGACTTTTTACATAGAAATACTAACTTTTGATGTTTTCTCTGTGTGGTGATGATAAGATTAAGAGACTAGGAAGGATTTAGTTGGCGTTTTTAAAAAAGTGCTATGAAATTAAGCCAAGTTTCGATTATGAATTAATTTCAGTTGCTAAAGAAAGTTATCTTGCAAGAGCAAAGTTTACAGGAATTTGACTCCGTAGTCTGAGGGTTTCCAGTGGGATGTTCATACAAGGATGCACACTTCTGCAATCCTTGAACAGATTATATCTGTTTATCATAATTTGCTTTTTTTCAGGAAAAGATCTAGCACAAATTAAGAGACATTCTGTAAATCTTCAAAAAGTTTCCAAGGCCCAATCTTTTGAGCAGAGGACACCATTAATCTCCTGTATTGAAAGACAGTTAGTTCTCTTGATAGGTGGTTACAGTCCTCCTGCCCTTTGTTCTGGTTAATTCCTGAATAAGGTGGTTGATGTTTTTGGATGTGAAAACTATGTTCTTTAATGTCAGCCCCGACCCCTGCTCCCACACACACTGAGTAACTCAAGCTGTGTGAAGAATGCCCCAACACCTTGGAGAATGGTTTTAAGTAAATTATCAGGGGAGTTGATTGACTTCTGTGTATGTGCAAAGGAGCTGATATGCAATATTTATGTAGTGAAAAAAAGTGTGCATTTCAGATCCCTGGTGGGCATAGAATTTGGAGTGAGGACGCTGGGAAGCGGAGCTCTGGGAGCGTGAGGGGCAATAAGTGACCGTGGTCAGGGCTGTCCTTCTCTTCACTTTGTGCGGTTTTTTTTTTTTTCTTTGCTTGGCTTCAGCTACTTCGGTTTCTACTTTGTGTCTGATTCCCTTCTCCTTTGCTGTGATGGTGGTTTTGCAAGGTGGGAGCAGGTAAAGCTGTTGGGTCCAGCTGGGCCCGGCCCCGGGACAGAGGCCAGGCTAGCTCTTCCTTCCCAACATTCCGTTTCCTTCTGTGTGTTTCTGCACATGGCAGTTCAGAGAGTCAGTGAGTGTCATTACTTTTGATTTTCAAGTCATTTAAAATCTCATGGACCTGAGGATGCAGCTGTAGGAATCCGCAGTCTTGCTTACATCCCACTGCATAGGTCAGGGTGCCTTCAGCCCATAGCATCCTTTGGCGTCCTGGTTCTGGCCTTCTGCACCTTGCTCTCGTCACCGTCCCCGCGGCCTGGCTTTCTGCATCCCAGTCTTCCATACCCTTCTCCTGCACCCCACCTTTCAGTGCCTTGTTTGTTCTTCATTCTGGAATACCTCAGATTGCTTCTTTGCTAATTGATGTGTGCTTTTGGTAGTTCAAATTCTGGAAGGCAATGCTAGGAATAAAATAAAATATTTCTTATTTCTGAGGCAGGGGGGTGGGAGGGATAGAGGTGGTGAACTGTGCATGGAGCGTTCTTGCAGTTTCTGCTTGCTGGAGCAATGGTGGTTTTTTACAAAGGCCCTGGCCTTGGAGAACATAGTAGTTGCAGTGAGGATCGAAGTAAACCAGAGAAAAAGGCCCAATAAGTGCTCCAAGGAAAACTACTGGCAGATGAGGGCAGAGGTGATGCTCAGTTGTTTGAGAAATGTACTGGGGAAAACCTCAGAGGGAGGGGATGATTGGTCCAGGGCAGCAGGGCGGAGGCCCCGTTGGGGCAGCATCCACGCGGTGCAGAGGCTGGCCTTGCCGAGCAGCGCATCCTCCCTCTGCACAGCTGCACACTTGTTGGTAAAGCCTCCTCCCCAGCCCCTCAGGGATTGTTGTGGGCATTTGGTGGACATAGCTTAAGTGACGTGCACTAAAAATGCAAGGCCCAGCACCTGACAAGGTGCATTCTCTGCTTCTGATCTCTCATTCTAGGTGAAGGACTTTCAGCAGTTGTGGCCCGCGTCTTTCCCAGAAAAGGCTGTGTAGAATAAGAACAGCGGATACTGGTTTGAGACTGGGGGTGCGGCTGGGCCCCTCCCTGCTGGCCCACCAGGGTGCTTTCTGTGTGGTTGCCACAGCTGCCCATCATTGGTCTGGGTGGGAAGACTCAACCCCCTGGCCCTGTGGACCAGCGGGCCCTGTCCTCCTGCCTCATGACCTCCACGGATGTAAACCCTGAGGGGCTGGCTTCTCACCCAAAGCCCACTTTGGGATCTGCTCCAGCTGCTTGTGGCAGAGAAAGCAGGGTCTGGAGCTGTGTGCTGTGCGGGGAGAGCTCCGGTTACTGTCACAGAAGCCATGTTCCTTATCCTGTAAATGAAAGCCTCTTCCCAGCAGCTTTCAGCCACGGCTTCTATTTCAGGCCTGTCACTAGTAGGACTGCCTGGACCCCAAAGGAAAGGGTAGGTGTCGAGGGTGCTGGTGTTAAGTACAGGGAACCCACAAAAAGGGTGATCAGAACAACCCAAGCAGCCCTGGTATGTGACCCAGAACATTTCAGGGACAGAACAGGGACCAACTGACCTTAATGTGGTCTGTTTGCTTGCTTTGGAATGTGCTTTGTTTCCAAGGTAGCCTTATCGGGGTTTCTGACCACATCTCATGGAAATAGCTCTGGTTCTAGGTTTCTTTTTTTTTTTTTTTTTTTTTTTTTTGAGACAGAGTCTCACTTTGTTGCCCAGGCTAGAGTGAGTGCCGTGGTGTCAGCTCACAGCAACCTCAAACTCCTGAGCTCAAGGGATCCTCCTGTCTCAGCCTCCCGAGTAGTTGGGACTACAGGCATGCACCACCATGCCCGGCTAATTTTTTCTATATATATTTTTAGCTGTCCATATAATTTCTTTCTATTTTTAGTAGAGATGGGGTCTCGCTCTTGCTCAGGCTGGTCTCGAACTCCTGAGCTCAAACGATCCGCCCACCTCGACCTCCCAGAGTGCTAGGATTACAGGCGTGAGCCACCGCGCCCGGCCTGGTTCTAGGTTTCTGAAGTTTAACCCTTTGCAACTGTCAGGTTTTTGGCTTTGAGTTCCCCATCTCAGTTTAGCCCAGTCCTGGATGAGGGCTTTTCTTTGTATGGGTACAGTGGTTCTTCTTGGAATTGCTGGCTTTGAGGCCGTTGATGCTATTGCAACCCCTAGGATGTGCAGCTTGGCTCTGCACCCTCAGAATGTGTTACTAAAGTTACTCTCAGGTGTAGACCAGGTCCTAACTTATATCCTCAGTGGGGGAAACTGCCATCTCCCGTTTGAACCAGGCTGGGAGTCTGACTTTAAGCTCTTTGATTCCCAGGGTGGACTTGACAGCTCGCTGAGAGCACGTGTGCTCTGAGCTAAAAACAAATGTGCTTCAGTTTTTTAAAGGTTATATTATGAACTTTCTAACTCCCAGAGGGTTGGCACTCCTCTGTGCCCTACCCCCAGTGGAACCACCATGACTGCCACCTGTCTGGTGCTTGCCACACCTTTTTTGAAGGAAATTGCAGATATTGGGACACTTTACCTCTAAGTGTCCTTTTCTCCCAAGAAAAGAGAAAAGGACATTTTTGTCAATAATCACAATCCATCATCAGTGACATCTAAGAAATGTTAACAACAACCCCTTGGTGTCTTCTAGAGCCAGTCCACAGTCAGATCCCCAGCTGTCCCCAAAATGTCTTGAGTAGCTGTTTTCTCTGAGCCAGAATCTAGTCTAGGGCCACGCATCACAGTCGTCATGGTCCTAGACCCTCTGGCAGCAAGAGGCTGGACTGGGTCCAGGTGGCACGTTTTGGGCGTGTTCATGTGGGTGATACAGTGTGCTTTCTGTTGTGCTGTTTTTGCAGCCTGTCCCTCGGGGACTGGGGTGACTGGTCACTGGCCCTTTAAACATACCCCTATCCCGCAGTTAGCAGGTCATCTATGGGGGACATCTTGGGGGTATGTGAACACCCTGCTCCTGTAGCATTCCACGTGGTGTGTGTTGTTGGTACTTCCCAGAACTATGAGGCAGCAACACTTTGACTTTCTAATGCTGTTGTTTCTTCTTTCTTTTTCTGTTTCCCTCATTCATTACCTCTTAAAAAGACAGGACAGCCTGGCGTGGTGGTGCCGTAGATCCCGCTGCTTCTTGGGAGGCTGAGGCAGGAGGATCGCTTGAGCCCAGGAGTTGGAGGCTGCAGTGAGCTGTGATCATGCCACTGCACTCCAGCCTGGCCAACAGACTGAGACCTGATCTCTTTTAAAAAAAGGAAAAAAAAATTAATGTAAAAATATATATATTTAATTTAACTTTCAAAAAAAAAAGGACAAATGCTTGATTTTTATTACTAATTTTCAGGGGAAGGCAGTGTGATAGATAGTCACTCTATCGTGGCAAATGTTTTTATTTTTCCTCTTTCTTTGAATATCAAGGTGGGCTAATGGGTTTTTATTTATTCAGTATATCCTGCTCTGTTTGCGCCTTTTGCTCTTGTTCTGTGATGGTCACATGTGACCGACTGGAGCCCTTCCACGCTGGCTCCTGTGTCCCTTTCACCCCGTGCATCACTCCCGGTGCACGTGGCTTCTGCCCAGCGTCCCAGCCTCACTTTACTTTCTTTTCCAGAAGAGAAGTGCAGTCAGCCGTTTCTCCGGAGTGCTCTGGTTCCTTCTGGTGCAGAAAGGCATCTCGAAACCGAGATCCAGGCATTGGGTGTTTCGTTGCATTTGTAGAGTTTTGCTTGTAGCCCTTTTGGTGGACAAAGCTAGGAAATATACTTTTAAAACGTCGTAAGTTCATACTGGTATTATCAGTACAAATTTAAAATTATATAGTTTTAGTTAACTTCTTTGATTTTTAAAATTTACATCTTTTTCTTATCCTGAAAATCTTAATTCTTAATACCATTGGCGTAATTACTTATTTGTTTTATGCTGAAATATACATAAAATAGGTTGTGAAATGCAGGGAGTTAGCTATGCTCCCCGCAAAGGGTGTTCCGGTCGGGCCTCTCAGGCAGGGGTTGTCGCAAAGGATAAAAAAATAGCAGGAAACAGAAACAAAAAATAATACACAGAGCCAAAGATACAGTTTATAAAGTAAAGATTTATGAAGATAGACAAAGGAGGGGTCCAGATGATTATATCCCTTCCCGCGGAGAATGTAACAAAGACTGAACTTTTACATAGGTACTTATAGGGAGATACATGCTCCCATTGCCCTTACATAATAACAGGCAGTTTGGTTTAGGGTCAAAGTCTTCTAAAAGGCTACTACAGATCCTTTAACTAACTCTAGGTGAACAATGAGTTACAAAATCTTCTTAGGGCAAACTTCTAAGTTTTATGATAAGGCTATTAGCAAAAAACAGAGACATCTTGGCTCCAGTAATTGTGTTTTTGGAGACAGAGAGGATCTCAGAAGTCAACATGAGCTGTGCCTTGTACTAATTACTTTAACCGCATGGTTCCGTCTAGGCCCACTCGGGCATTAGCATATCTATTTGATCAGCTCTCATCTCTGGCTGCCTTTGTTGATCAGCTCTGGCAACCTATGGCTCTAGGTTAGACCTGCCTTGTCTTTCAAAACAGGTGAGAACCATAGGGCCCACCTTGCAGCTGTCACTTTGAAATGCAGCTGTTTCTGACCAATGAGATGCTCTCCTGAGGCGAGGCAGCTTTTGAACTAACACGTTTATTTTTTCTTTAAGGCAAAGCCTTATTTGACTTCTGAAATCAAATCTTGTCTCCAAAAATACAGGGGGCATTTCTATAACTCAGTATTCTTAGGCTCACCACTTTGGTTTAGGGTCAAAGTCTTCTAAAAGGCTAGTACAGATCCTTTAACTCTATCTAGGTGAACAATGAGTTACAGAATCTTCTTAGGGCAAACTTCTAAGTTTTATGATAAGGCTATTACTTTAGCAAAAAACAGAGACATCTTGGCTCCCGTAATTGTGTTTTTGGAGACAGAGATGATCTCAGAAGTCAACATGAGCTGTGTTTTGTGCTAATTACTTTAACCGCATGGTTCCGTCTGGGCCCGGCTCGGGCATTAGCATATCTATTTGATCAGCTCTCATCTCTGGCTGCCTTTGTTGATCAGCTCTGGCAACCTATGGCTCTAGGTGAGACCTGCCTTGTCTTTCAAAACAGGTGAGAACCATAGGGCCCAGCATATAGCCGTCACTTTGAAATGCAGCTGTTTCTGACCATTGAGACGCCCTCCTGAGGCGAGGCAGCTTTTTGATATGCAAACTAAGATGCTTATATTTTTCTTTAAGGCAAAGCCTTATTTGACTTCTGAAATCAAATCTTGTCTCAGAAATACAGGGGGCATTTCTATAACTCAGTATTCTTAGGCTCAACAAGTGTTATTTAAATCTTTACTGATTTTCTACTATTCAATTGGCGTGTTGAAATCTCCATCTGTAATTGTGAATTAGTCTAGTCTCCTTTTAGTTCTATCAGTTTTGCTGCATATATTTTGAAGGTCTATTAATAATAAATGCACCTTGGGGATTATGTGCTGTGGGCGAATTGACCCCATTATAATCATGTCATGTTCATTATTGTTTCTGCTATGTTGTTCTTAAATCTTTACCTGGTATTGATGTAGCCACTCCAGCCTTCTTTGGATTTGTATTAGCAGGGTATGCCTTTTTCTACCCTTCTATTTTTAATCTATTTGTGTCTTTACGTTTAAAGTGTGTTTCTTATAGACAGCATATAGTTAGTCTTGCTTTTTTTTTTTTTTTTAATCTATTCTGACAATCCCTGCCTTTTTAAGACAGCAGCTTTATTTGGGTATAATTGATATACAATAAATTGCACATATTTACAATGCACAATCTGATATATAAATAAATATATATCATATGTATACACACACACAAACAGCTGCTATGAACATTTGTATATACACCTTCATGTGGACGTATTTATGTATCTATGAAACCATCACCACAATCAAGAGTGTGAACACATCCACCGCTCCCGAATGTTGCTTTGTGCCCTTTGTGGTCTCTCCTTTCCATCCCATGCACCTGCCCCTTGTCCCAGTAACCACTGCTCTGCTCTTTGGTCTGGCTTCTTCCACTCTGCGTAATTGTTCTGAGATTCATCCATATTGTGTGTATCAGTAATTCATTCTTTTTTTTTATTGCTGCGTAGTGATCCATTGTATGGATATATCATAATCTGTTTTCCAGCGTTTGGATATTACATATGAAGCTGCTGTGAAATTTATATATAGGCTGTCATTTCTCTTGGCTAAATAGTTAGGAGTGGAATGGCTGGATTATGTGGCAGATACAAACACAGAGGACAAGATCAGTGGAACAAACCGAGAATCCAGAAATAGAGCCATGCATACATGGGCAACTAATTCTCAACAAAGTACAAAGGCACTTAGTGGAGAAAGGATAGTCTTCTCAACAAATCGATGGTGTTAGAACAATTAGATATCCATGTGCAGAAAATGAACTTGAATCCTTCAAAGATACAACACTATACACTAAATACACTAAATACAACACTATACGATTTCTAAAAGAAAACGCAGGAGAAAATCTAGGTAACCTTGGGTTAGGCAAAGATTTCTTAGATAGGAGCCCAAAAGCCCAAACTGTTAAAAAACAAATTGGTTTGAGGTTAGGAGTTCGAGACCACCCCAGGCAACATAGCCATACCCTCTCTTTACAAAAGAAAATTTAAAAAATTAGCCAAGCATGGTGACGTGTTCCTGTAGTTACAGCTACTCAGGAGGCTGAGGCAAGAGGATGGCTTGAGCCCAGGAGTTGGAGGCTGCAGTGAGCTGTGATGACACCACTGTACTCCAGCCTGGGCGACAGAGACCCTATCTCTTTAAAAAAAAATTAGTAAATTGGGCTTCAATTAAAAACTTTTACTCTTCAGCATATACTATTAAGAGCATGAGAAGACAAATCACAATCCCAGGAGAAAATAGTTGCAAAGCATATACTTGATAAATGGCTTGTTTCCACATATATAAGGAACTCAAGAATTCAATAATAAGAAAATATATAAGCCAGTATAAACATGGGCAAAATATTTGAACAGACACTTGACCAATGAAGACATACAAATGGCAAATAACACGTAACAAATTGCTCACTGTTAGTCATTTAGGGGGTTGCAAGTCAAGATCACAATAAGATACCACTCCATACTATATTATTAGGGCTTCAAAAAAATCCAGTGGAGGGTGGGGGATGGGATGAGATACAGAATGACACAAGCTTGTCCGTGTGTTGATAATTGTTAAGACATAGTACTAGGCACATGAGGGTTCATTTGATATAGTTTACTGCTCTTCTTTTGTAAATGCTTGAGTTTTTCACAATGAAAAAAATTTTTAAATCATAGACTAATATCATAAAAATAAATGTAAAATTCCTGTAAAATTTTACCCAGTCAGATCCAGCAATATATAAAAAAGTATAATATTCCATGACCAAGTAGGACTAATGCCAAGACTGCAAAGTTTGTTTACCATTCAAAAATAAAACAGTATAATTCCCCACATTAAGAGAATAGTGTTTCTTAAAACTTAATTATAATGCTACCCCTCAAATATTTTCTTAATAGATTCAGATCTGCATGTAGTATGCCCATTTCTCCACCCATTTTGTTCATAATTTTTTACTTTTAATTTATTTGGAAAAGGGGTCTCACTGTGTTGCCCAGGCTGTCCTTGAACTCCTGGGCTCAAGCAGACCTCCTGCCTTGGCCTCCCAAGTAGCTGGGACTGTAGGCACATGGCCACCGTGCCCAGCTTTTACCCTTTTTAAAAAAATTCAGATCCAGACAAGTCTACCCGCTTTTAAGATCTACTTATCCATCCGCCCTCCCTTTGCATTCTGCAGTGTCTTTACAGTGTGTCTGTGCTTGGATTGGAATTCAAATAGTCCTTTTATTTAGTCTGGTGTACTTTATGCTTCCATTACTTCTAGAATTGTAATCTCCTCACATACTGCCCGTCTCTGACCTTTGTATTTTCTTCTGTATGACTCTTCTCTTTCATATTTTTCATGTTTTCTTGTCAATACTGGTTTCTCAATAATTTTCTTAGATCTGGCTTCCAGCATATTAATTTTTTCCCACTGATTTTAATTAACTGTCTCCTTCATTTTGATTTTAATTCCAAAATTTATAATTGGTTTTTTAAATTATTTTTATTGAGATATAATTCACACACCATAAAATATACCTTTAAAAAGTATATTCGTAAGTTTTTAACCATCATCACTCTATATTTCCAGAACTTTTAATCACCTCGAAAAGAAACTGAATCTATTAGGAGTCACCCTCATGCCCCTCTTGCTCGAGTTCTGGGCAACTATGAATCACTTCTGTCTCTATGCCTTTGCCTATTTTGGACATTTCATACAAATTCAGTCATATAATATATCATCATCTGGTCAGGCTTCTTCCACTTAGCTTGATGTTTTCAAGGTTCATCCATGTTGTAGCATGTATCAGCACTTTGTTCCTTTTTATGCCTGAGTGGTACACCACTGTGTGAATAAATTACATTTTTTAATCTGTTTATCAGTTGATGGACATTTGAGTAGTTTCCACTTTTTGGTCAATGTAATACTGCTGTGAATGTTCATGTACAAGTTTTTGTGTGAACATAGGTTTCCATTTCTCTAGAGTGTATAAGTTTTTGTGTGAGTGCCGTGGCGTCAGCCTAGCTCCACAGCATCCTCAAACTCCTGGGCTCAAGGGATCCTCCTGCCTCAGCCTCCTGAGTAGCTGGGACTACAGGCATGCGCCACCATGCCCGGCTAATTTTTTTCTATATATTTTTAGTTGTCCAGATAATTTCTTTCTATTTTTAGTAGAGACAGGGTCTCGCTCTTGCTCAGGCTGGTCTCGAACTCCTGACCTCGAGCGATCCTCCCACCTCGGTTTCCCAGAGTGCTATGCTTACAGGCGTGAGTCACCTCGCCCGGCCTGAACATAAGTTTTAATTCCTCTAGGACATATACCTAGGAGTGGAATTGCCAGGTTGAATCACAACTGTGTTTAATTTTTAGAGGAACCGTGAGACTGATTTCCAAAGTAGTTGTCCCATTTTACATTCCCATTAGAAGAAAATGAGGATTCCCATTTTTCCACATCTTCATCTATACTTCTTATTGTCTATCTTTTTTATTATACCCATCTCAGTAGG
The DNA here is from genome assembly GCF_041146395.1 of Eulemur rufifrons. Lineage (NCBI taxonomy): Eukaryota > Metazoa > Chordata > Mammalia > Primates > Lemuridae > Eulemur > Eulemur rufifrons. Next base: position 96,076,317 of record NC_090998.1, read on the forward strand.
TATGAATTGGTTTCTAATTTTGGTTTTGATTTGCATATATTTCTAATCCTAATTGTTCTGTGTGATTCTTTTCCAAATCTGGACAAGACTGTTTTTGGTTTTTGCTCATTTTTCTTTGTTTTCTGTATTTTGTTTTTAAAAAAGTTTATATATATTTATATGCACACACATATAATTGTAAATGTGAAATATATTAGGTCATTAAATATGAAATGTCCAATTTCAAATCAAAAGTTTAGTTTATTAAATCTCAAACAAGAAGCAGTACAAAGTATACACCTAAACTATCGACACAGTTTTACCGTCTTAACAGTAGCTTGTTCATGCCAGCAGTACAGCCTGGAGAGCCAGTGGTGATGGAATCGGGAAAGGCATTTCCCACAGCTTGTGGAGAACTGAATACTTTTCCTTGCAAGAAGTGGTCCAAAGCCTGGAAGAAGTGGCGGTCAGTTGGTACAAGGTCCGGTGACTACAGTGGGTGACAGAGAGTTTCTGAGTCCAGCTGCTGTGTTTTGAGCAGTGTTGTTTGTGTGACATGTGTTGAGTGTTGTCTTGCAAGAGGATTGTCCTGTCTGTGTTGACCAGTCTCAGCTGATTAATCGCGAACATCCTCTTCATTTCATCCAATTGGTTGCAGTAAACATCCTCTGTAATTGACTGACGAGGTTTCATGAAGCTGTAGTGGGTAATACCAGCGCTGGACCACCAAACATACACCGTTAGCTTTTTTTGATGAACATTCGGTTTTGGTCTGTGTTTCGGCACTTCATCCGTGTCCAACCATTGTGCCGAATGCTTGTGATTGTCAGAAAGAACCCAATTTTCCTCACACGTCACAATATGGTGTAGAAATGGTTCGCCTTTATGTTGTGACAGCAAAGAAAGGCAAGCTTCCAGACAATTTCTCTTATGCTCGTTTAATTCATGTGAGACCCATCTATCCAGCTTCTTTACCTTGCCCGTTTGTTTTAAATAGTCCAATATTGTCAGAATAGTAACGTCAAACCTTGCTGCTAATTCACGCATAGTTGAGCTGGATTCGCTTCCATGACAGCTTTCAGCTCGTCATTATCCACCTTGGTCTCAGGTCGCCCACATGGCTCCTTTTCAAGAGTAAAATCACCAGAACAGAATTTCTCAAACCATTGACGTACTGTGCGTTCATTAGCCACGTTTTTCCCCAGACACTTTGTTGATATTTTGAGTTGTGTGCACTGAATTGGTTCCATGACGGAACTAATACTCGAAAATAACACGAAGTTTTGACTTATCTGTAGTTTCACAAAAATTGCTCTTAAAAAAATGTGAAAGATAATCATAAGCCAAAACATGCCTTTGAAAGACTGAGGATGTACCTTCACAATAAAAATAAAACAAGACATGTCAAAGTGAAATGTCAGAGAGAGTAACTATCAAACTTAGTACTTGAGGAAATCAGACATTTCATACTTAATAACTTAATACATAATGTGTTAAGAAATATAATTATATATAATATATAATTATTTTGTATCTTGTATGTGTTAATTCCGGTAAGGCAAGTCCTTGGTGTTTTAAATCTGTTGTTTGTTGCTTTTGCTGACTTTCACTCATGGTGGCTTGTTTCCTTGTGCATTTAGTGATATTTTATTTTTATACGAACTTTTTATTTTGAATTTTTATCTGGCTGAACTTTGTGGAATTCGCTATTAGGAATTCTTTCAGCTGAGCATGGTGGTTCTCGCCTGTAACCCCAGCATTTTGGGAGATTGCGGCAGGAGGGTCACTTGAGGCCAGGAGTTTGAAACCAGGAACACGTTCTTTCAGAAACAGCCTGCACTCGTTTCTGGTGGAAGCTCGCAGTTTTTATTAATCCAGGAACCCTTCATTGGGTGACCATACATCGTGCTTTGTCTCAGACAGGTTTGGCTTAAGACTGTTGTCCCCAAAATAGTATTGATAGCACTTCCTTTCCCTCTCAGTCACCTGGGTTTGGAAAGTAACTCATGTGGTTACCCCGTGACTCTGGTTCCTGCACAGTTCGATAGTGGGCGTCGGTGGTGGCCTGACGTCGGTCTGGCTGGTGCTGCCCTCAGCCTCTGTGTGCACAGCCGGCTCCGGCCGCGCTCGCCTCTCCCGTGCACTGCTGCCTCCGCCTGTGTCCCGGGGAGACTCTCCCACTTCCTTGTATGCCCAGTAGCATGTTAAAAATAAGTTACAAGTTTTGTAGAGTCTGGTTTCATTATAGTGAAATACTCCTGTAGTGTTTGTTGCCATATTGCCACACTGGCCACTGCTTTTATGTATGTGTTTATTTATTTCCTTTTTTAGAGACAGGGTCTCGCTCTGTCGCCCAGGCTAGAGTGCAGTGGCACCATCATAGCTCACTTCAGTTCAAACGATCCTCCTGCCTCAGCCTCCCAAGTAGCTGGGACTAACTTCTTTGTTTTTTGTAGGCCTGGGGTCTCGCTATATTGCTTAGGCTGGTCTCGAACTCCTGGCCTCAAGTGATCCTCTCACCTTAGCCTCCCAAGTACTGGGATTACAGGTGTGAACCACCACGCCTGGCTGGTACTTTTTTATTAAACTGCTCTACTCCTGCTCCACACGCCTCACCACGCCTCACTGTTCCTGTCCTGCTCTTTTATACTTTCATAACATTACGCACCGTCACTTCTAGCATCTGCTGCAGTTAAAGTCTCGCAGTTCCTGGCGATTGTTTTCTCCCCTGTGGGCTGCAAGGCAAGGCCCTGGGCCTGTCTGTCTCTGCGCGGCGCTGCCTGCACGGTCACTGACGGAGGGGCCTTCCCAGCAGTGCACAGAAAGGTTGGCTTGGGAGGTGCTTTACTCTCCTGGACTTTTATCCTTTCCTAGGTCCGGGGAATCTTCGTCGCCTTTTTTTATATTGAGTTTTTAGTCTGTGAATTGATGGGTAGCTGGAGTTGTAAAAATTCCCGTTTTGTGTGTTAGTTCTTACAGCAAGGCAGAGTGAATCGGTTTTGAGGAATTCAGCTTCGCTGATTGTAGCAGCTACACGTACCTCCAGTAAACTGTTTGAAGAGTGAAGGCATAAATTCTAGAGGAAAATGACTGCTTTATACCATTGTCGGTTTTCATTCATGTTCCCGCAGTCCTTTATTGATAGACCATTTGCATTTGAATTCATGTCTTTACTTTTTGCCTATTGAGCACTGTTGGGGTATTTTTATCGTGTAAGTGGATTGTTGAAAGTCAGGAGACAAGTTTTTCTATTCCAGTTTTCCATTGTGTATATTCTTCTGTGCGTAAGTAGTCCAGTGTATCCATAACAGTATTGATTTAAAATGTATGATTTAGCTCCGTGGTTAATTTGATTTCATCTTTCCTAGGTAAGGCGAGAGGACCATGTGTGTGCTGTCAGGACGGCAGGCGCACACGCAGCCTTTACGACAGGAAACAAGTCTCCACTGCGTGCGTTTTTGTCCACACCATGAAGTATGTAACAGTAGGACTCCTGGAAAGCAGTGGCCTGTGCTCTAAGATGACGCGCTCACCTGAGCTGTGTGCTCTGTTGTTCAGTAATGTTTATGATCAGCCATATTCATAGAAACATCCCGAAAGATGGAATTGTTATGAAAAAGTACAGATAATCTACATTTAGGGGCACAAATGAGCACTTGGATCAATTTTTTATTAACCTAAGATATTCATATGATGAAGCAGCCAGAATAGTTATGGTCAGTCATGGAGAATAACCTGGAAACTTGTCCCAAAGGGGATAGTGATTTTGTTTCTGATAAAATAAATTTTAAAATAGAAGACGATGACGATGATCCAATGCCTACTCACAGTTTGGGAAGAGTGGACTTTAAGAGGGAGCAGGAGGACGTGAAGCAGACAGACAGCAGCGATGAGCAGGCAGAGGCCAGACAGACAAGCCGTAACGGGAAGCCCCCCGGGAAGTACTTGCCCTCCGAGAGCGAGGATGACTACGGGTCTCTGTTCTCCCAGTACAGCAGCACACTGTACGACGTAGCCATGGAAGCTGTGACCCAGAGCCTCCTCTCCGGCCGAAGCATAGGCTCCAGGAAGAAATCTCCAGCTTGGAAGCATTTCTTTATCTCCCCTCGGGATAGCACTAAAGCAATATGTATGTACTGTATGAAAGAATTTAGTAGAGGTAAAAACGAGAAAGACTTGAGTACAAGCTGTCTCATGAGACACGTGCGGCGCGCACACCCCACCGTGCTCATTCAGGAAAACGGAAGCATCTCCGCCGTGTCCTCGTTCCCTGCCCCTTCACTCCTGCTCCCGCCACAGCCTGCAGACGCAGGAGACCTCAGCTCCATACTCTCGCCCATCAAACTGGCCCAGAAAATGGCACCCAAGATCCCATCCCCTGATCGAATAACAGAGGAATCTGTGTCTGTAGTTTCTTCGGAAGAAATCTCCTCCGACATACCTGTTTCTGAGAGGTACAGCCGAGAAGCCCTGGTGGGGTCGTCTCCCCACCTCCCCACTCTCCATTATGATGAAACTGGAGAGAACACAGTGGAGAAAAACCTTCCACTGCCAAAGAGCACGTCTGGGTCCAGAAGAAGGTCTGCCGTCTGGAAGCACTTCTACCTGTCGCCCCTGGACAACTCCAAGGCCGTCTGCATTCACTGCATGAACGAGTTCAGCAGAGGGAAGAACGGGAAGGACCTGGGCACCAGCTGTCTCATCAGGCACATGTGGCGAGCACACCGCTCCATCGTGCTGCAGGAGAACGGGGGCACGGGCATCCCCCCGCTGTGCTCCACCCCTCCCACCCTCCTGCCCGCCCTCCTGCCTCCGGAGGGGGATCTGAGCTCCGTGTCGTCGTCCCCAGGAAAACTGGTCAAAGAGTCCCCTTCCGCGTCTTCCTCTCCTGACCGGCTGACCGAAGACCTGCCGTCGCATTTGAACCCTGGAGACGCGCTGATGGAAGCTGTGTCGGTGCTGTCGTCCTCGGACGATGTTGGGGAGGCCTCGGCGTCCTCCCCTGAGAAGCAGCCGGCCCACGGCTTGAGGCCTAGACTGTTTGAGTCCGGTGCTGTCTTCCAGCAGAACAAAAAGGTCATGAAGAGACTGAAGTCGGAAGTTTGGCATCACTTCTCGCTGGCCCCCATGGACAGTCTCAAGGCAGTGTGCCGATACTGCAGCTGCGTCATCAGTCGGGGGAAGAAGGGTGACGTGGGCACCAGCTGTCTGATGAGGCATCTGTACAGACGCCATCCTGAAGTGGTCGGGAACCAGAAGGGCTTTCTAGGTGCAAGTCTGGCAAATTCTCCGTATGCTACTTTGGCTTCTGCAGAAAGTTCCTCCTCCAAATTAACAGACTTGCCAACAATGGTCACAAAAAATAATCAGGTTATGTTTCCAGTGAACAGCAAAAAGACCTCCAAGCTGTGGAATCATTTTTCTATTTGCTCTGCAGACTCCACGAAAGTCGTGTGCTTGCACTGTGGCCGGACGATCAGCAGAGGGAAGAAGCCCACGAACCTGGGCACCAGCTGTCTTCTGAGGCACCTGCAGCGGTTCCACGGCAACGTGCTGAAGACCGACGTCTCGGAGACAGCGCAGCCCTCCTCTCCGGACAGGCGTGTGCCGCTGAGCACAGAACCATCAGGAGCCTCCTCCTTCGATGACACCAATGAGACGTTTTATGATTCTCACCCAGTTGCCAAAAAAATCACTAGTCTCATAGCCGAAATGATCGCACTTGACCTTCAGCCATATTCCTTTGTAGACAATGTTGGCTTTAACAGGCTGCTCAAATACTTGAAACCTCAGTACTCCCTGCCCTCCCCGTCTTACTTCTCCAGGACGGCCATCCCAGGTATGTATGACAATGTGAAGCAGATCATCATGTCACATCTTAAGGAAGCTGAGAGTGGCGTGATCCACTTCACTTCTGGAATATGGATGAGTAACCAGACCCGGGAGTACCTGACCCTCACAGCCCACTGGGTCTCCTTCGAGTCGTCGGTCCGCCCACATTGTGAGGACCACCACTGCTCAGCACTTTTAGACGTGTCACAGGTGGATTGCGACTACAGCGGCAACAGCATCCAGAAGCAGCTGGAGTGTTGGTGGGAGGCCTGGGTGACCTCCATCGGCCTTCAGATCGGCATCACGGTGACCGACAATCCGAGCATAGGAAGGACGCTGAACGAAGGGGAGCACACGAGCGTGCAGTGCTTCAGCCACACGGTCAACCTGATCGTGAACGAGGCCATCAAGAGCCAGAGGATGGTGCAGAACCTGCTCAGCATCGCACGGAAGATATGCGAGCGGGTGCACCGGTCGCCCAGGGCGCGCGAGAAGCTGGCGGAGCTGCAGAGGGAGTACGCGCTGCCCCAGCACCACCTTGTTCAAGACGTCCCGTCCAAGTGGAACACGTCACTTCACATGCTGGAGCGACTCATCGAACAGAAAAGGGCCATTAACGAGCTGTCGATCGAGTGCAACTTCAGAGAGCTGATCAGCTGTGACCAGTGGGAGGTCATGCAGTCCGTGTGCCACGCGCTGAAGCCCTTCGATGCTGCGAGCCGGGAGATGAGCGCCCCCGTGTCGACCCTCAGCCAGGTCATCCCCATGATCCACATCCTCAACAGGAAGGTCGAGATGCTCTTCGAGGAGACGATGGGCATCGACACCATGCTGAAGTCCTTGAAGGAAGCCATGGTGAGCCGGCTGTCCGCCACCCTCCACGACCCCAGGTACATCTTCGCTACACTGTTGGACCCTCGTTACAAGGCCTCCCTGTTTACAGAGGAGGAGGCGGAACAGTACAAGCAGGATTTAATCAGGGAACTAGAAATACTGAATTCTACCTCAGATGACACGCTTGCCTCCAATGGGTGTGACACAGGCTCCCCATCGAAAGACTCCGCTGGAGAGGAGAACCTGTGGTCACTCATGGCCAGGATGAAGAAGAAAGATCTGAGAGAGAAGTTACCTGAAGACATGGTGCTCGCGTACTTGGAGGAGGAAGTGCTTGAACACAGCTGTGACCCGCTCGCCTACTGGAACCTAAAGAAGTCATCCTGGCCGGGGCTGTCAGCCTTGGCCGTCAGATTTTTGGGCTGTCCCCCAAGTATCGTCCCTTCGGAAAAGCTGTTCAACACGCCCACTGAGAACAGTGGCTTTGGCCAGTCCAGGCTCATGATGGAACATTTTGAAAAACTCATCTTTTTGAAAGTGAACCTTCCCTTAATCTACTTTCAGTATTGAAGCTCACAGTGGAGCCCCCAGACCGGAGGCGCTGTTGCTTCTTAGGCATTAGCAGCTGGTGCCGGGGCTGTGACTCTGCCCGGGGCCACGGACGACGTCAGACCAGGCACTCTCAGGGCCGCTCTCCAGCTCTCGCCGACGTGTCTGCAGGTGCCTTACTCCTCCCACTCCTTCAGGCCAGGTATCGCGGTGTGTTTTTTAAGAAGTCCGCTAGAAATAGCTGTACTGTCCACTATGAAATACGATGACTAGGGTTTAATTCATAACTGTAAAGTTTTTTAAAAGTTGGGGTTTAGTAATTTGTTTTACTAGAATGGCAGAGAAGATGTAAATAATTTTTATTCTGTAGGCTTTTTACTCGATTATGTAAAAACCACAAATCAGGTACTGTATTTTAGTTAAACATTGCTTTAATTGCAACAAGACCGCCTTTGTGGCTGTCCAATGAAATCTGTAAATAGGAGGTGGAGGTCAAGCCATCCTGACTGAGCAGTTTTTAACTGCAGGCTCTAAAATATGTCTAGGAGTACAGAGAATATTCTGGAAGGTAACTGTTTACTACAACAGAGACGTGGCATTTGAAAACTGAACTTCGATACATCATGGAGTGTCAGTTACGTGGTTACTTGGTAACAAGAATTTTCCCATTTCAGGTTTTTGCATTTAGGTTTTACATGGTCAGTTAACTCAGAGCCCAACTGTTTATCAGGAGCACCTTTGAAATTTGATCCACATTTGTAGATTCACGCTCACTGTTTAGCCGCTGCTACTATGACACATTCACAGCAGACGGTCTGCTGTTCACGTCTCCATGCCTCTGATCAGTGTCTCTGTGCTAGGAAGCTATCCTTTAAAATGTGTGCACTGATCAAATTATGTGTAAAACTCTTTTTAGAAGAGATGGCTTATTAACAGGGAAGAAGCTGGTCATATTACAGTTGTAAGAATATTCTTAGGTGTTTAGATTTTTTTTTTTTTTTATGATAGGGAAGATTCAGCCATCGCTGGGATATTTTAGAATCCCAAGGACATCAGAATGAAGTATTGGTTGTCAGAGTCTTTTAATAATTATGTCTTCAGAATTTTTGCTTTATCTTAAGGTTAAGTTTCTCATTTCAAACCAATTAAATATTCTGGGTGAGACAAATCACTCATTTGCCTACAACTTTTTAGAAAAGTTACTGTTTTGTTAAAATACTGTACCTATGCTTAATCTAAATTTGCATTGACTGTTTTAGTGTATTTATAAATGGTGAACTCAGTTTCTGAAATTAAACTTTTTATTTGCAATTTTCTAGTGCTGGCAGACACTGGCTTTTTATTTTTAGGACATAAAACAGGCGTTCTCTTTGGGGCCAATGTCTAAGAACCACACTGACGTAGCGTGTGAAGTTCCCCTGTCACCCCGGGGCGGACGCTGCCAAAGCGGAGATGTGATGCTCGCAGTGGCCGTTCTGGTCACGGTGCTGGTGATGACGGGAACTGTCCAGAGTGAGTGTCGTTCCGAGTGTGGTGCCGGAACGGAAGAGCCCAGTGATGGCTGTGCCCTCTCCCGCAGCAGCTGCACACTTGTTCCCTGAGACCAGCCTGTTTCCAGAGAGCCCAGGGAGCGCGGCTCAGGGACAGGCCACGGGAGGTGGATCCCCGACCCCCTACCCTCGCTACCGGCCCTGGCACAGCTGTCGTAGGGGGGGCTGTGGACAGGAAGGGGGCCACGGTTCTTGCTCAGCCTTGGCCACGCCAGCTGCAGGATTGTATCTGGGATGGCAGCAGCCTCAGAATTCTGGGACACTGAGCTTCATGACTTTTCCCTCCCAGACAAGTCAGTATAACTGGCAGAACCGTCTCCCGCCAGGCGTTCAGCAGTGAAGCGCCTGCCTTCTCCAGGGCCCGAGCCAGTTTCTGGGGCGCAGCGGTGACTGCTTGTGCAGAGCCGTGGTTGAGGCCCAGGAACGATGGCAGACCGCAGCCCCCAGGCCCGGTCTGGCTCGGTGCCTGTTTCTCTAAGGAAAATTGTCTCGGCATCTGTAGCCATTTGTGTACCTGTTGTGTATGGCTGCCTTCACGCTGCCACAGCAGAATTGGGTAATTGTGGCAGAGATCACGGGCTGGAAATGCTACTTGGCACTTCTCAGGACAAGTTTCTTGGCCCCCGCGCTAGCCTGCCTTTCTGTTCTGTCTTTCAAGTCCCATCCCTGCTGCTGGTTTCAGTTGAAGTGTTCTCGGGGGGGACTGCAGGTAAAACACGGGCTGCTTTCGCTCCGCGGAAAATACAGCCCCTCTGGAGTGACGTTCGGAAAGGTGTCCCACCTTGTGCGTCCTGTTCCTTGGGGCGGTGGGCGTCGGTGGGGGGCAGGCCCTCCTGGGCACCGAGGACGTGGCCGAGCTGTCCCGGCTTCCAGTCCTGCAAGGGGACACGAGGCCCAGTGCCACCGTGCGTGGGGGGCCTCACTGCACTGGAGTGGGGGGTTGTGGTGCAACAGGAAAACGCCTTTGTTCTCGGCCATTCCCACCTCAACTCTGTTCAAACCTCCGTCACGAGCTGTTTGCTTCCCTGCCTCTGGGTGAGACTTTGGGTAGCGTCCTTACTTGCTCAGGTTTCTCTCAGATAATAAAAAGCCCTTTGTATGAGCCTCAGAACTGTCTTGTTTCAGTGAGTGAAATTCCCAGTCTGTGTACTAAAACACTGAACTTCATTTGAAGCTAAAATTCCCTTCCCTTCGGCTTCTCACTACGAGGCAGCAGGTGGTATCAGACCAGCCCTCTCGAAAAAACAATCAAGGCCATATAAAACATATTTTTAAGAAGAGCTTTCTGAAGACATCAGAGTATTCAAGGCAGCCGGGATTTGAGGGAACAAGATCCTAGTGAGAAGAGACTTGCATAAAGGTGAGTCCTATATTCACATCTTTTTTCCTGTTGGAACATTTGCTGGTGTCCTGATTGTCCGGCCCCACAAAAGGTGGCAACACTGGGCTGTGACGACCAGCGGTGACTGCTGCGCTGGGCAGGATTTCATGGCATCAGAGAAATCTTGATACCCATCCCCCCCGCCCCCAGTCCTTTCAAAACTTACCTTGGTACTTTGTCCTCTGAAATTTTTTGTCTCAGTGGCTGAGTTCCATGAAAAACCCTGACAGTATTTTGATTGAAATTACATTGACTGTATAGCTCGATTTGGGACACATAGTTGCATCGTGAGGACACAGGTGCTTAGATGACGCCCTGCCTAGCTCAACACTGACCTCTACAAACGGGCGCTCGGCCTCTGCTCGAGCACCGGCAGCCGGTCGGTAGGCCCAGCCTCCGCGGACGGCGGCACAGGGGCGTCAGGCCGAGGACACGGCGAGGAATTCCACACGGGGATGCCAGGGCGGGCGGCGCCCCTGCCACGGCCACCTGACCTTCCTTCTTTCAGTTTTAAAGGAGCCGTCGTGCTCAAGCTGTTTGAATGGAAATTCCTCTATGCAGCTAGTTTTAATAAAATATGTATTCAAACTAGTTTTTAAAAATAATTTTATCTTAATCTCCATCTTGCAAGAATGTAAAAAAAACTTTTCCCCAGAACCATTTGAGAGCAAGTTGCCACCTGATACCCATGGCCCCTGCGTCCCCACACCCAGCATCCTCCTTGCCAATGACACCCCCATCAAACCCTGCAAACTCACCTTGTGTTGTGTCAGCAGACGCTGGGACGAGGTGGGCGTGGGAGAGGAGGCAGGAGGAGCCGGGGAAGCCCTGGAGCCCACACGGCCACACGGGACAGCAGCACCCGGGCCCCGGGCCCCACTCGGCATCGGTGGCCCCTGCTCCCAGGCTGCAGCAGAGCCCGGAGGGCTGCGGCTGGGGGCTGACGGGCACATCTGCTTTCCCCGGTGCAGCCCCAGGCACTGGTCCCCAAGGCATATGACAGCGGCTGCCCTGACAACAGGTTTCCAGCACAAGGATTCAGTCCTGAAACTTGTGTTGCATTTAGTGGGCATGTCTCTGGTTTCCTCCAGTCTGGAACATTCCTCAGTGTTCCCCTGGTTTCCATCACCTCAGCGTTCTTGACAAGGACAGGCCAGTTGTTTTCTGGAGTGTCCCTCAAGTGGGCTCGTCCAGTGTTTGCTCATGATTAGATCAGGGTCCTGCATCTTTGGCAGAACATCCCAGAAGTGACGCTGTATTCTCTGTGCCCTGCCAGGTGGCACGTGGGGGTCCCCTTGTGCCATAACCTCTTTGTTCACTTGGTTAAGACGGCATCTACCAAGTTTCTCACTGTGAGGTTATTTTGTCTTTATTAAAAAATAAAACTTGTGTGGATGCTCTGTGAGAAAATATATATAGCCTGTTCTTCATGAAACTTCATTCGTGTATTGATATCAGTGTGGACTCAGGGTTTCCCATCCAACGTGTGAGTTATCTGTTAACTATCATTCTGCTCGAATTTTCCAGATCTGGCCGGCGGGAGCCTTCAGCCTGCCTATTGTGTCCTTCCGGCAGGTCTCCATTGTTCGGACACCTCCTCCTTTCCTGGGGGAGGACGTCCTCCGCGTTCATTCTCTGTCTTCCCTGCCTTGCCCTGGAGTCGTTTTTCTCCAAGGAGCCATCATTCCTTTCACTGGATAGTAGCATTGAGAAGCCACCGTCAGCCTGCCGCGTGTGCTGGTTGCCGCGTGTGCTGGTTGCCGCGTGTGCTGGTTGTCGCGTGTGCTTGTTGCTGCTCACCGGGACGCTCAGGGCACACACGCGTGTGTATCTGCATTTATCTCGGTGTGTTAAAACTGTGTTTTCATACCAGCATCTCCAACACCACAGGGTTCTTTCTAGTGTTCTTCCTTTCCACGTTTGTAGCTCCTTTCTCAGACTCTCATCCGTAATCTATTTATTTGAAAAGCCCCCTGTCCACTGGGGGCACTTGCTGCCACCCCTTCCCACGCCAGATGCCCTCTGTCCCACTCGGGCTCTGACGCCCCACGCCAGGCTGTTTACCCTACTCTGTCTCCCACCTGTGGAAGCTCCTCGCGGCCCGGCTCCCGGGCCCAGGCGTGGGCTGCTGTCCTGAGTGCTGCCCTTCTCGGGGCACGTGGTCTCTGGCCCCCTTGCTGGCCACAGTGGCCCCCCCTGCCCTTCTGTGGCAACTTCCCTTGCTGGGCCCTCCCTACTGGTTTTTGGACTGAATTTTTTGGGAAAGAAAGTAGAAGAGCTTTAGGCTATTCTCCCCATGGGGGCATTTGCCAGTGGTCACCTTAACCATGGGATCAGATGCATAACTGTGGGCACCAAGAGACAATGTCTTCATGTACTCTTGATGCGGTGTGAAGGGCAGAGGTCCACATGCCAGGTGGTCTTGCCACAAAAAGATTTAACCTGAATTTATTCAAGCCTTTCAACTTCATTTCTGGATTACAAGAAATACAGGGAATATAGGACCAAGTTAAATAACACCAGGAGGAAATAAACAAATCTATGATGAACATTCCACAAGGCACTTGGAATAGACATTTTAAACGTTAATGTCACAGAGCTGGGCTCAGCGGCGCACGCCTATAATCCTAGCCACTTGGGAGGCTGAGGTATGAGGACTGCTTGAGGCCAGGAGTTCGAGACCAACCTGGGCAACACTGCAAGATCCCATCTCTAAAAATATAAAAATAAATTTTAAAAAAAGTTAATGTCACAGAAATCTCTAATTATCAATAATTACTTTAAATGTAAATATATTAAACTTTCCAATCAAAAGACACAGATTGACATAATGGATAAAAATAAAGAAATTAAAAAAACACAATCAAACTATCTGTTGTCTATGGAAGACTCACTTTAGATCCAGAGACACACATAGGTTGAAAGTGAAAGGATGGAAGAGGATATTCCATGCAAATAGTAACCAAAAGAGAACAGTGGAAGCTACGCTAACATTAGACAAAATAGACTTTAAATAGGGATATTATACATTAATAAAAGGTTCAATATAGCCAGGAGATATAACAATTATAAACATTATGCATCTAATAACAGACTATCCAAATAGAGTCACGCATCACTTAACGACAGAGATATGCTCTGAGAAACGTGTTGTTAGGTGATTTTGTCATTATGTGAATGTCAGAGTGTACTTAAACCTAGATGGTGTAGCCTACTATACACCTAGGCTGTATGGTGTGGCCTGTTGCACCTGGGCTACAAACCTATACAGGACATTACTGTACTGAATACTGTAGGCAGTTGTAACACAGTCGTATTTCAGCATCTAAACATAGAAAAGGTACAATGAAAATATAAAGTAATCTTACAGTACCACAGTAGTTTATGTGGCCCATTGTTGACCAAAATGTCATTATGGAGTGCATAACGTATATGAAGCTAAAAATGACACAATTAGAGGGAAAGATAGCGCTACAATAATAGTTGGAGACTTAAATACCCGACTGTCAATATTGGATGTAATAATCAGACAGAAGATAAGGACATAGAGACTTGAACAGAACTATAAACCAACTAGATCTAACAAAGAAAACTACCCAACAACAGAACACACATTCTTCTCAAGTGCACATGGGACATTTTCCAGGACAGACTATATGTTAGGTCACAAAGTAAGTCAATAGAGTAAAAAAGATAGACATCATGCAAAATATTTTCTCTTACCACAATGGGATGAAATTAGACATCAGTAACAGAAGGAAAACTGGAAAATTCACAAGTTTGTAGAAATGTTAACACATTCAAACAACCAATGGATCAAAGAAGAAATCACAAGGAAAATTAGAAGATACTTAAATACTTAGAGATGAATGAAAACGAAAACACAACACACCAAAACTTCTGGAACACAATGAAAGCAGTGCTAGGAGAAAACTTATACCTAAAAACATACTGAAAAACAAGAAAGATCGCAAATCAACAATCTAACTTTACAACTAAAGGAACTAGAAAAATCCGAACAAACAGCCCAAACTAGCAGAAGGAAGGAAATAAATGAAATAGAGAATGGAAAAACAATAGAGAAATTGAAGCCAAGAGTTGATTCTTTGAAAAAAATCAAAATTGATAAAACTTCAGGTATATGGACTAAAAAAAAAGAGAAAATATTCAAATTACTAAAACCAGAAGAAAGTGGGGACATTACTACCACTTCTACAGAAATAAAAAGGATAAGAGAGTACTATGAGCAGTTGTATGCCAACAAATTGCATAATCTAGGTGGCTCACGCCTGTAATCCTAGCACTCTGAGAGGCCGAGGCGGGCGGATCATTTGAGCTCAGGAGTTTGAGACCAGCCTGAGCAAAAGCAAGACTTCGTCTCTACTAGAAAAATAGAAAGAAATTAGCTGGACAACTAAAAATATATAGAAAAAATTAGCCAGGCATGGTGGCACATGCCTGTAGTCCCAGCTACTCGGGAGGCTGAGGCAGTAGGATCGTTTGAGCCCAGGAGTTGGACGTTGCTGTGAGCTAGGCTGACACCACGGCACTCTAGCCTGGGTGACAGAGTGAGATTCTGTCTCAAAAAAAAAAAAGAAATTCTACGGCTAACATCACACTCAATGGTAAAGTACGGAAAGCTTTCCCCCTGAGATCAGGAGGAAGAAAAGGATGTTTGCTCTCACCACTGCTATTCAACACCGTACTGGAAGTTCTAACCAGTGTTACGAAGACAGAAAAGGTAACCAGACTGGAATGCAGGAAGTAGGGCCGTCTTCACAGATGGCAAGACCATGTATATAGAAAATCCTATGAAATCTATTAAAAAGTTACTAGAACTAATAAGTGAGATTAGCAAAGTTGTAGTAAAAAAAGATCAAGGTTTCAACATACAACATCAATATGCAGAAATCAATTGTATTTCTATATACTAGCAACAAAAAATTGGAAATTGATGCTTTAAAATACCATTTACAATAATATCAAAAGTATGAAATAGAGTAAATCTGACAAAAGATACTCAAGATCTATTAGTGTAGGGGCCTCCAGAGTCTCCTGCTTTATCTCTGCGTCCTGAGCAAAAATGACAGAGTGCCTTGACCCCTCTGTGACCCAGCCAGCTGCAGGTTTTCCCAGCAGGCTTGAACCCAGACCAGGACCTTGAACATCCCAGGCTCTGATAAACGTATCTAAGTTGTTGCCCCAAACAAAGAAACTGGCTGTGGCCTTAAGCCAAACTACCTAAACCCTCCCAATAGGCCCCATACCTGGACCCCCGCACTACGGACATAACCTCGGTGAAGCGCCCATTTCTCCTGCTGTCCACCACGAGAATTGCCGCATCCTCTGGGAGTTAGTTCCCCTAAGAAACACCAGGGACTGGTTACCCCGCCATTCAGTGCTGCTTTCTTTGGGATCCCTTCCAACCACACCTCGAGACGGTTGGGGGCACTCCCTTGTGAGGACTCCCCTGTTCTGCTGCAGCTTTTGGGGTGACTCTAGCCAGGGGGTTAGCAGCATAAAACAACTATAAAACATTCCCTAGAGAAACTTTAAAAGACTCAAGTCTTGAAGAGAAATACCAAGTTCATGGATCAGAAGACTCAATATTATTAGAATACTGATGCTTCTAACATTAATCTATAAATCAATGCCGTTACAACTGATTGACCAATTGATTCTAGAAATCAGAGGGAAATGTCAAGGATACAGACGAGTCAAACCAACTGTGAAAAGGAAGAATAGTCTAAGGCCATGCCGCCCTGAACACGCCCGATCTCATCTGAAAAGGAGGAACAGTGCTGGGCACCCACACCACCTGGCCTGGGGACTCAGCAGCAGTAGTGATCAAGACGGTGCAGTATCGGTATAAAGACAAACGGATCCACGGGAACCGTAGAGCCCAGAATCAGATCCTCACATATATAGTCAATTAACTCAACTTTGCAAAAAATCTACTTTATTGAGATATAAAATATGTGATGAAGCAACCCATCTCCAGTGTACAGTTTCATGAGTTTTGACAATTGTACCCAGTGCCACCATGGTCATATTCTACAAATTTTAAGGGATAGAAAGTGACAGGGGGTTGTCACGAGACTGAAAGCAAACAGGAAGAAGGAACTGTGTTTAAAATGAAAAATAACCACACTGGAGGTGGGCACAGAAGAAAAACCAACCGAGGAATTCGTCAGTGTCCCTCCAGTCGCGGCAAGGGAGCGGAGAACCGCAAACAAATCCCAACCTCTTTATAGTGGATTTGTTTTTGCAATCACATAGCGAAGCATTTCTTAAACTGTTTAACGTGTATCTTATTATTGAGCAAACGTGTAAATATACTGAATTGTTGGGAGCCAGAATGCTCACTGTGGAAGACCAAACATAAAGGTGTGGAATGGAGGGAGCCCAAAAGAACCTGTGGAGACAGAATGAAGTTAGTGCCATAGGTTTGGCTCTGATTTCTCAGAGAGGTACATGAATGTGTGTCTATGCATGTGCACACTGTACCTGTGTGTGTATGCATGCAGGCATGCCTGTACTCCCTAGCTGTGTCCACAGAAAGGGCCTAAAAACATAAACACTCCAATAGCAATGAGCACACCTAGGCCGGGCACAGTGGCTCACACCTGTAATCCCAGCACTCTGGGAGGCCAAGGCGGGAGGATCGCTCGAGGCCAGGAGTTCGAGACCAGCCTGAGCAAGAGTGAGACCACATCTCTACTAAAAATAGAAAAATTATTGGGGGGAAAGGCGGTACATGGGCAACGTATGTAACCTGCAATTCTGTATCCCCCATAACAATAAAATGAAAAAAAAATTTATATATTAGAAAGTAAAAAATAAATAAACAAATAAATAATAAAAATTTAAAAAAATTTAAAAAAAAAATAGAAAAATTAGCCAGATGTGGTGGTGCATACCTGTAGTCCCAACTCCTCGGGAGGCTGAGGCAGGAGGATCATTTGAGCCCAGGAATTTGAGGTTGCAGTGAGCTGTGATCCTGCCACGGCACTCTAGCCTTGGCAACAGAGTGAGACCCTGTCTAAAAAAAAAAAAAAAAAAAAAAAGAAGCTAGTACCTAGATCTTGGTCCCTAAAACCATTCCCCACCAAAGGAAGCCAAAACCCCTCAGAGAAATGGCTGATTTCAGATGCCCAGGAGGACACCTTGTGCCCAGAAGTAAGGAAGCCCTCAGCAGGGCACACTGCAAGAACAGAGCCCTTGACGGGGTTTCCACTGGCCGGATCTCGTAAAACTTGGACGCCAAAATAATTAAAGACTAGAAAGACTCATAAAACACTGAAGTAGCAATCCACAGGCACAGACCAACAATATGTGAATATGATGAATAAAGCATACCAGTAACAAGCAGATAAACAAATGCTTCCGTGGAGGGCCAGTGCTGCCGGGTGGACGGGGGCCCAGGCTGGCGTCGGGAAGCCTGTTCTCTGCCCCCGCGAGGGCCCGACTCTGCAGGACTCGCCAGCGGTGCCGCGTCCAGGAGATCTTCAGGAGGAGGAGGAGCGTCTCCTAGTCGAAGTGTCTGTGCACAAATGTTCACCAGCTGCAGACGCAAAACCAGCAGCAGCTGGGGACGGCGGCCCTGCAGCACTCAAGGTTTCACAAGCAGCCTACTCTCAAAAAGCTCAGGGAAAAATCCTTTTGTTTTTTTTTAAGAGACGGAGATTGCTGTGTCGCCAGGCTGCGGTGCAGTGGCGTCACCGCAGATGCGACCACAGCTCACGGCAGCCCCGAGCTCCTGCCTCAAGCGATTCTCCCGCTTCAGCCTCCCGAGCAGTGGGGACTGGGACACAGGCACACACCGCTGCACGCAGCAAACCTGTGTCTTTGTGTGTGTGCACAGTGTGTGTGCACATGTATACACGTGTGCACTCAGACGCAGTGGCACCCGGTCCTCTGTGCTGTCTCTAGCCTGGCAGGGTCACCGCACTGTGGCTGCTTTACAAATGCATGTCCTGTGAGGGGTGACGGCACCGAACCGTCTCTTAACCGCAGCGCCTGGGTAAAGGCCGTCTCTGGAAATAATCGTAAGATAATGATAAGAAAACATTTACAAAATTTTATTCTTTTTTTTTTTTTGAGGTTCCAATTGACATTTATTGCCTTACTCTTTTTTATTCTTCATTCCTTTCTGAACATGTTTATCTCCCAAGACTTAATCTGCAATGGAGCCGACACGCCTGTGAACACAGGGGTCGCGGTGGCGGAGGCTGGGGAGGGAGGCGTCGTCCGCGGGGTCTGCACGGGGGTCTCCTCCCAGCAGGGGCCACCTCGGGTCCACCAGGAGGCCACAGGCCACAGGCACCAGGTGTGTGGTGCTGCCAAGACGCAGCTCCTTGTGGGCGGGCAGGACATGGTGAGGGCCACCACACATCCAGGGTGTCTGGATGATAAATGACCTTGTCACCACCCTGGGGACATGCAGGGAAGTCTGAGCAGGCCACTGTCACCCTGGGCTTTGAGCCCTGGGCATGGCTGTGCGTGGAGGCCCCCGCCCTGCTTGGGCAGGTGTATGTCAGGGGCATGTTCGATGTTCTCTGATTTGTTTCTCTGTTTTGTCCTAATTTGGCGGAGACGACGTTCTTGGAGGGACTTGGCTGTGGGGCTCAAGCCCCACTCTCCCCTAGGACGGCCTGGGGAGTCTCTCCAGGAGCACCAGCTTCGTCCGCAGGTCAAGGTCAAAGGGAGGCAGTTTGGTCAGGTTCAGACTCACACCTGTGGTGCCCACGACGCTGGCCAGGACCCGGTGTGTGTCCCTGTAGAGGGCCAGGTGGCCGGGGACTGCCTCCATGAGGATGTGGGTGTAGCCCAGCATGGCCGCAGCCCCAGGCCCCACGTCTTCCCTCTTGTCGTACCTAGAGAGAAGAGCCAGCTCGTCCCGCCCCGTGGCCCTGCGTCACTCCACACGCCACCCCCGAACCTAGAGAGAAGAGCCAGCTCGTCCCCGCCCCATGGCCCTGCGTCACCCCACACGCCACCCTCGTACCTAGAGAGAAGAGCCAGCTCGTCCCACCCCGTGGCCCTGCGTCACCCCACACGCCACCCCCGACATTTGGGTGCCCCAAGGGGACCTATGCACAGCCTCTGAGAGGAGCGACAACACACGCCGCCCCGCAGGCGGGCGGGAAACACACCTCCAGGCGCTGTTGACTTGTAGAAACCGGGACACACCCGTCTGGGCAGCCGCCGAGTCGATGTGTAGGAGGACACCTGGGGGAACCACACCTGCTCGCTCAGGACCGGCGCGGCGCCCGCCAGAGCCCTGCCATCCCGGGCCACGTCCCCAGCACTGACCTGTCCAGGGCGGCACCAGCTCGTGCAGCCTCCGCATGGCGACGCCTCCAGGGTAGTTGAAGTGGGACGCGTAGAGGGACGCGGCCACATAGGCGGCATTCGCCACCAGGTGCCCGACCACGAGCAGGGACCCCACTTTATACAGCCAGGACTTTTTATGATTATTCAGCCTGAAAAAAGAATCATCACTTTCCATGAAAAGAAGACAGTGGCAGTAAAGTATCTGACTATTATATCTAGAGGCGTATTGGGAACACAGACCTGCCCTTCAACTTCACCAAGGCATAACAGGCAAAAAGTTAACGATCAAATACACACAATGAGTGACTAATGAAAGTGGCTAAAATACTACAAGAATTTTGCCTGTGAAATTCCACTCAAGATGCCAATTTAGAATTTATAGATTTTCAAAATAATATTAGGTTATTAACACATTGCCATACTAGAAAAAAAATTTTTTTCCTTGAGGCCACAGTGTTTTATTATGAAAATAGAATAAAAACTCAAAAACAAAACAATCCTTTCTAATTTAATGAAAAAAATTTTTTTTTATTGTTTTCTATGCGTTATATGTTCTCGCAGTTCCCAAAGTGAAGAGATACTTGAGTTATGTTTGCTTCATGAGGCCCCGGCTCCAAACTAGCGTGAGTTAAATACAACTCACATGGCACTTAATGTGTTAAGTATGAAATGTCTGATTTCCTTAAGCACTGTTTGACAGTTGATATCTCTGACATTTCACTTTGACACTTCGTGCTTTACGTTTATTGGGAAGGTGCCTCCTCAGTCTTTCAAACGCACATTTTGGTTTGTGATTATCTTTCACATTTTTTTTTTAGAGCAATTTTTGTGAAACCATGGATAAGTAAAAAATTCATGTTATTTTTGAATGTGAGTTCTGTCATGGAACCAATGCCCCATAGGCAGCTTGAAATATCATGAAGTGTCTGGGAAGGATGTGGCTAATGAATGCACAGGACATCGATGGTTTGAGAAGTTCCGTTCTGGCGATTTTAATCTTGAAAAGGAGCCACGTGGGCGACCTGAGACCAAGGTGGACAATGACGAGTTGAAAGCTGTCATGGAAGCGAATCCATCTCAACCTACGCATGAACTAGCAGCAAGGTTTGACGTTACTATTCTGACAATACTGGACCATTTGAAACAATTGGCAAGGTAAAGAAGCTGGATAGATGGGTCTCACATGAATTAAACGAGCATCAGAACTTACCTTTCTTTGCTGTCACAACATAAAGATAAACCATTTCTACACCATGTTGTTACATGTGATGGAAAATGGATTCTTTTTGACAATTCCAAGTGTTGGGCACAATGGTTGGATACAGATGAAGTCCCAAAACACAGACCAAAACCGAATGTTCGTCAGAAAAAGCTAATGGTGTATGTTTGGGGGGGTCCAGCGCTGGTATTACCCTACAGCTTCATGAAACGTGGTCAATCGATTACAGGGGATGTTTACTGCAACCAATTGGACAAAATGATGAGGATGCTTGTGATTAATCAGCTGAGACTGGTCAACAGAGACAGGCTAATCCTCTTACAAGACAACACTCAACACAGGTCACACAAACGCTCTCAAACTACAGAGGCTGGACTTGGAAACTCTCTGTCATCCACTGTATTCACCAGACCTTGCACCAACTGACCACCACTTCTTCCAGGCTTTGGACCACTTCTTGCAAGGAAAAATATTCAATTGTCAACTAGCTGTGGGAAACGCCTTTCGAGATTTCATCGCCACTGGCTCTCCAGGTTTCTTTGCTGCTGGCATGAACAAGCTACCGTTAAGATGGCAAAACTATGTCCATAGTTTAGGCGCATACTTTGATTAATCGCACTCCTTCTTGAGATAGAATAAACTGCACTTTTGGTTCGAAATTGGACATTTCATATTTAATGACCTAACACTTTTTTTTCAAACGTGCTCAGGTTACTGCTCAGGCTGGAGTCCCACCTGCAGCCCAACGCAGCCCAGCCTGTACTTGTAACTGAGCTTTGCAAGGACACGGTGCTGCCTGTCCCTTTACCATTGCCTGTGGCTTGTTTCTGGCTACGGCAGCAGAGTCAGAAGCTGCAACAGAGACCGTGTGGCACACAGAGATGACACATTTACTATCTGCCCCTTAACAGCGAAGAGCTGGCTCCAGGCTCAAGTCCCGACTGACCCTTGACCAAGCTTGTCAGGCTCCTCTGAGCTTTCCTGACCAGGCCTCGACCTCGGCTGATAAAATACACAGACTCAGCACCAACGATTTCGTCCACCCCCGCTCCCCTACCTGCCCGAGAGACTTGAACAAACTCGCGCACAGTTCCTACCAGCTCGAGGCCACAGCTCTAGGATGAACCCAGCCCCCCAGGAGCCCGCCCCAGGGAAGTCACCATCTGTTGCAGCCCAACCCTGGTGACGGCACAGGCCCCTGGGCCCCCTTGGAGCAGCTCCTTTGGGCTTGACTATGAATCCTTTCTCTGCCCTTTGAGATGCAAACGCCCCACCCAGAACCGCCTCAGAACCTGGGGAACGCCTGCCTGCGCTCTCCAGTCCCCGCTGGGGTGAGGGCCCGACTCGGTGGGGCCCAGCTCCAACACGCACCACCGCGCCTCGCAGACGCCAGACACGTGTTCCTCCTCTGGACGTGGCCAGTCAGCACGCCCAGGTGGTCTCATCTCCCAGCACCTGGGCCTTGAAAACGTCTCTTGCCCTTTGTCTCGGCACAGCCGAGTCCAGCTGTCCCTGTCCCTGTTGCAAAGGTCTGTCGCTGATGAAGCCTGTCCTGCCTCTTTAACCAGCGCCCGCTCATCTTCCACAGCCTGTGTCCCTGCGACTCCAGCTGGGGTCTGCAGGGGCTCTGAGATCCGAGCCGACCTGAGACCGACCTGTGACCGGAGGCGGCCAAAGGCAGAGCAGAGCCAAAGGCAGAGCAGAGCCAAAGGCAGACTCGATAAAAATCTGATCGACTGAGGCAAGAACGCAGCAGCGGGCCGAGGCGCGGAGGTCTGCGGGTGGCACCGGGTGCCGTGTGGGAAGCCGACCACACCAGGGCACGCAGAGCCGCGTGGCGGGGCTGTGCTGCAGGGGCCTGCGCTCCCAGCCGGGGCAAGCGCCCCTCGCTCTGCCCCTCGGGCCCCAGCCTGGCCTGGGTTGGCCTCTTATTCCCACCAAGGCTGTGAGTCCTCAGTGGGGCATGTGGTCGGCCCCCTCGTCCAGGGCCCTTCTCCAGAGTCCGGACACGGAAGGGGGCACGACGGGCTCCCCCGCTTCCTGCGCTGGCCACACCGGGAGCGGCAGCCACACTCGGGCCGCCCACCCTCGGCCTGGGAAACCCCCTCCCCACACCCGCCTGGCTCCCTCTTCATCACCTGCTACTGGGCACCCCCCACCCTCCGTGACCCCAAGCCCCGGCCGCACTGTGCCCTTCACATCAAGCCGAGAGCATCTGCCTGACCACCCCCTCCTGCAGCAGGGCCACCTGCCTGGACAAGTGTCTCTGCACTGGGCCACTGTCGGAGAGACTGGGCGGAGCCCGTGCCACCGAGTGCCCTTCCTGCACCAGCCAGTGCCTGCAGCCCGCGGGCCCGGCCGCCCCGCCCCGGCCACCACCACCCTCGTGAGCATCCTTCCCGCAGTGGCAGAGCATTGGGACGGGGAGCACAGCACCTCGCACACACGGGCGCGAGACTTAGGACCAAGTCCACGGAGACGACCAGCCACGCAGAGCCCCTGGGTGGAGCGTCGCTGGCCCTGTCCCGGCCCATGCAGCCCTCCTTGGACACAGGTGCCCAGCTAAACATCTCCCATATTCACTTTAAAAACTTTCCCCCGTTATAAATTAGTAAACCTGTTTCCCAGGAAACTGTAGGAATGACCGTCACAAGGACAAGCACTCACAGGCGGGAGCAGCCCCGGGCGGCCACGACGTTGAGCATGGGGAAGGCGTAGATGATGAAGCGCAGCTCTTTGTGCGGCAGCAGGGAGTACAAGGCGATGAAGCCCAGAGACGGCAGAAGCAGCGCATGGGTCCTTCTGTCCACCATGCCCAGGGGCACAAAGAGAAGGCTGCAGCCCAGGCCTCGGGGCAAGGCCGAGTAGAAATACCACAGCAGCGGGGAGGTCTCAGGCGGACGGTTAAGGAGGCCACACACGTCAGTGATCAAGGCACCTGTCCACAAGGGGCCACGGCCGGGCGGCAGGATCAAGGCTGGGAGGTGTCCAAAGACGGCTGTGCCGACAGATGCAACTGGGACCGCGGTGCAGGGGCGTGGACGCAGCGGGCCGAGGGTGGCCGGGGCTGCGCCCTCCAGGCACAGAGGCCAGGACCCGCACGTCCACGCCCAGCAACGCAGGCAGCTGAGGGCCCCACACCCAGGGCTGTGTAAAGTTCTTTTATCTTTCCCTGCTTTCTTTAACTGTAAAAATAGATTATCGTGAGTGCCTTGGGCATTCGTTATACTGTTCTTTCTACTTATGTGTATGTTTGAAACATTCCATGATAAAACGCTTTTAAAAAGCAGATTATCCCGAAGATCAATGGAGAGGCCGGGGGCCGTACGTGCGACGCGAGGACCTCCCAGCCCCGCCGCGTTTCCCAGGACAGGCGGGAGGGAGGGGCGGGGGGGAGGAACAGCAGCCGGTGCACACGCGGTTCACACGCAGTTCACACGCGCCATCCCCCGGCAGAGGTACTTAAAGGATACTCCCCAGTTGGAACTTTTATTCAGGACGGTGTTGTACCAAAGCACCTTTCCTTCTGGCCACACAAGCTGCCGCCAAAAATAGGAGTCTACAGCAACCGTCAGTCCTGGTAAAATAAGAAACTCCTCGGTAACGAACACAGCCCCTAAAGGCCACACTGACACTGCAGAGTGAGCAGCAGCCATCAGGCTGTGCCGCCAGTGAACGACCCCACGGTGCCACGGAAACCACAAGCCACTTTCACATAGAGAAGCTGCCGGGTTGGGGACAGCGCTCCCTGGAGCCCGTCCCCTCCGCCCGGAGCTTGGGAACAAGCTGCCCTCCTACTCTTGTGTCCTCCCCCAGCCTCAGCCAGGCACAAAGGACAGGTGGGCCGACAGAGGCTCCAGGGGACAAGGTTGGGGCCCTGCAGACCCAGGGCAGATGGCTTAGGAGGACCCGGACTAAGACATTCTGGTACTGCTAACAGTTAACTTTATTTCATGGAAAAAAACAAACTCCCAAATTTCTCATCATCTTTGTAAGACGAGGCGAAACAAAACCCAGTTAGAAGCCCACAGTGACAGTGGCTCACCTAGGCCGAGGACCCCGGCGGGGACGGCGTGACTGAGCAGCCTGAGCACAGGCAGCTTCCCGCGGTGCAGCGTGAGCAGCAGCATGAGGCCCAGGAGCAGGCACAGCTCAGCCCGGAAGACGATGATCGCGAACGCCGAGAGCCAGATGAAGCGGGCCCAGCCGTGCCGCAGCCAGGCCGCGAGGGCCAGCAGCACTGCAAGGCCGCGGGGAGGGTGCTGGTCAGACGTGTGGCACCAGTCACTCCAGAAAACAAGCAACCACTCAGAACCGCTGACATAGCACCCCCCCCAACTCATGTCATCTGCTAGAAAGTCCCTCCCAACCCAGCACCAAGAACAGAGAACCCCAGTCTCTGACTGCAGACTGCCCTGGGCCTGCGTTTCTGGGGAGCCCCGTGGGGAGGGGCTGTCATCGGCAGACATGCCTCCATCAGACGCACAGCACCCTAACTGGGAGAGGCCCCTCACTGGCGACAGAGGGTGGGGGCCCAAGGCTGAGCCTGCAGGCACAGCTGGGCAGTACGTACCCAGGGGCAAGGCCAGCACGTTGGGCAGCGTCCGAGTGCAGTAGAACATCAGGTGGAACTGTGTGGCTGTCACCCAGCAGAACATGGTGGCCACTGTGGCCCCAAACTGTCGTCTCACTTCTTTTTGTAACGTCCAGAGTCCAAAAATCACACCAAGTCCAAGGACTCCTCTAACTAAAGAAACAAAGAAAACAACACACAGTGACCCCGTAGTGGACGGGGACGCCAAGCAGCCTTCCCAAGTGCTGCCTGCAATGGGAGTTAGGTGACGGCAAAACCAGCCTGAGCGGGAGCTGCGTTTAGTTTTGAAAATAGACCCTGGCGCCCGAGTTCCCGCTGGGAGCCGCCACACCAGACCCTGAGGCGTCACCTCAGGGCCACTCGGGCTCTGGGGAGGGGGGGGGCTGCTCTCCACTAGCTCGAGAGGGGGGAACTTGGCCACCCGGCAGCAAAGCAGCCTTCATGGGATGGTGTGACGAGAGCCAAGTCCTACGCTAGACCAGAGACCCCCACATGGCAGAGACGCCTCCCAGGGGCAGGATTTTCGAGGGCCTGACTCGATCCTACCCTGACCTGCAGCCAGGAGGCAGCCAGGACCCGGTGGGAAGGCGCCCCCCAGGGGCAGGAAGCCGACTGGGGCTGTCCCCGGCCGGCGGTCTTGGAAAGCGGAGGTGAGGACCTGGGTAGGCCCAGGACGGTACCTGGCAGACCACCCATCCTCAGTGGACCGGCCCGTCAGCCTCGGGGCTGCTCCGCCATCTTTCCGGAAGGCCAGAAGAGACTTCACGGTCCCCACGCGAGAGGTAACAGGGTCCAGGCAGCTGTGGGGACTGAGGGAGCCCTGGGAGCTGCAGGCTTCCGAACGACGAACCTGCTGCTCCCGGCACAAAGCCAGCGTGGGCCCCAGGCGTTTTTCTTTTCACGCGCTGCTGGATTCCGACTGTACATGTCTTATGTGGGAATATGTTTAACTGATGTCCACAAGGGTCTAATTTCAGTTGCTGTACTTTTGGTGCTAGAATTCTCATTTCGGTTCTTTTACAGAGGTGACAGCACTCTGGCAAAGCGCCCGCCTGTCTCTGACTTCTGCCAAGTGCGCATCTGAGGAGCCCGTCACCCGCACCCGCTCTCGGTTCCCATCTTGCTGAAGTCTGCCTGGCTGCGGTGCCAGACAGCGACCGTGTGGGAAAACTGCGGAGACAGCCTCAGTCCCAGGATGACGCTGTGTATCACTGTCCAGGGAGGAATCATTACCGTGTCTGGCCTCTGGCAGGGGTCAGAGGACACGAGCAATCCCAGGACACGGGGCTGGCTCCCGCCCACCGCCCCGCTCTGCCCGACTCCCCTGCAACAAGCAGAAGCTTCCGGGAAAGCAGGCCACACAGGGGGCTCACCTGCAGATTCGTTTTCCCAGGATCGTGGCCCCCCCAACTCCTCCTCATCTGGGGGTCCCCGAAGCCTCCACACGATGAGCCTGGCTTGTCTAACTGTCCCCATGCGACGGTGGACTTCCATTTCCTAATCTGCCCTTTCAAGAAGCAGACCTGCTTCTTCCCCAGGAATTGTGCACTTCCTAAAGCTCTGCACACAGGGCAGGCTAAATAGCTGTGAGGATGAGTTTGAGTCCACTGGGGAAACCCGAATATGGTCTGGGTGTTAGACCATATAAAAATTTACCGAAATGGAAAAGTGATTGTTGACTAAAAAAAAAAAAATCAGGTTGTAGAACAACATATACAGAATGCCGTAAAGTGGTTTTTTAAAAGCGTACTCATACGGACACAGAGAGAGACCCAGAGGGACCGGCACACAGCCTCGCAGTGGCACCCCGGGAACGAGGGGTTCCCGTTGTGCTCCCCGAGACACATGAGCTGCTTCTGCGATGAAAGAGGCCGTTTGACCTGCTGCTGTCCCGGTGAACACGCGGAGGCGGCCCCTCGGTGGCCCAAGCGTGTGGTGCCACAGGGTCCCTCACAGGCGTGTTTCATTCCTCCACACTAGCCCCGGGGAGGAAGGCAGCGTCACCCTCATTGCTCAGTTGACAACGCAGACGCACAAAGGGGCTCGCTGACACGGCCCGGGTCCGACCCGCCACGCTAAAGCCATCACAGGCAAGACTGTCACAGACGGACGTTCCTACACAGGAGGAGCCCATGGCTGACTGAGACCGTCCGATGCCACAATTCCCCATTTCGTCTGCATTTTTTGGAGACCCCCTTACCTATCAGCTGAGAGTAAAACTTGGATATTTCTAACAGGGAGAGCACGTAAACTGCAGGGCTGGAGAACGCTGCCATCAACAGGGGCCCGAGGAAGGTCCTGGGGACGACTCCAGGGAACTCGAGATGGTCATACTGCAAAGGGAAGGGCAGGTCAGCACGGAGAGGCCTCAGGAGGTGGACACGGCACTTTCGGCCAAAGGCAGCAGCGGCCCCTCACCTTGTCCACGTCCAGCTGGTGGTAGAGCAGGTCGTGTGTGGCCTGCAGGCTGAAGCTCTCCTCCACTTTGGTGTAGGGACAGGTGACCAGGTGGACAGTGGCTACGGCCAGGAGCAGCCCCAGCAGCGGGGGCTGCCTGCTCGACGACCTCTTCCCGGCCATCCAGGGCTTTCCTCTTCACAAGCCTCCACGGAACCAGGGGAAACACCAGCCGTGGGCACTTCCACTCTGAGTGTTTTGAAAGAATGAAACACAGATTCATAAGTTTCGAAAATCACGCTTGGGAGATCTGGGTAATGCGTAAGCAGAAATTCTTTGAAGTATTGTCATAACTCCTGTAAATCTGAAAACATGTC
The DNA here is from genome assembly GCF_041146395.1 of Eulemur rufifrons. Classification (NCBI taxonomy): domain Eukaryota; kingdom Metazoa; phylum Chordata; class Mammalia; order Primates; family Lemuridae; genus Eulemur; species Eulemur rufifrons. Next base: position 96,104,365 of record NC_090998.1, read on the forward strand.
AAAATGGAAAGTTAAAACAAAAATCACGCTTGAGAAGCCTTCATATTTTAACCAGCAATCTTGCACTTTACGCTGTGAATACTTTTCTGGGAAGAAAGACTTCAGCCGTGGAACCCTGGGTCTAGCCCAGGTCACGCTGGCCCAGGTGGCAGAGGGGGTGAAGCAGACCCCGGCCTCAAGAAGCTCAAACCCGCCAGGACAGTCAGCAAAACCCAGGCGCAGCCCCCACAGAACTGGCTGACGGGACGGGAGGCTGTGAGGTGGGGGCTGGTAAGCTGGGCAGGAGGGATGGTCCCAAGGTGGCACCATGCTGGCCATGAACCTGAACTTGTGTCCTAAGGGGTACCTGCAATTGGTTACCCAAATATTACCAGGACAACCTCAAGGGACCAATGGCATTGAGCTTCCTGAAAAATCATGAAAGTACCCAGCTGCTACACGTGGAAGACCTGGGGGCAGATGGCAGGTTCTTCTTGTTTCTGGATTCTTCTAAAACAGGTTTGATTTTATTCAGTCAAAACCAGAAGAGCCAGAAGCAAAGGGAGAGAGAACCACGGTGCTTACTATTTGTAAAAACTACCTTTCCATAGATGTAGAATTAAGAAGCCTGGACTCTCCAAAGATAGCAAGTAAAGAATTATAATAACAAGTAAAGGAAAATCACCAGCTACTTTCAGAGGCTGTGGCAGGAGGATCACTTGGGCCCAGGAGTTCAGGGCTGCAGTGAGCTACTATCCCACTCCAGCTTGGATGACAGAGTGAGACCCTGTCTCAAAAAACAAACAAACAGGCCAGGCGAGGTGGCTCACACCTGTAATCCTAGCACTCTGGGAGGCCAAGGCGAGAGGATCACTTGAGCTCAGGAGTCCGAGACCAGCCTGAGCAAGAGCGAGACCCCATCACTACAAAAAATAGAAAAATTAGCTGGGTGTGGTGGCGTGAGCCTGCAGTCCTAACCACCTGGGAGGCTGAGGCAGGATGATCACCTGAGCCTAGAAGTCTGCAGTTACAGTGAGCTGTGATGATGCCACTGTACTCTAGCCTGGGCAACAGAGTGAGACCCTGTCTCACAAAAAAAAAACAACAACAAAAAAATCCTAAGAAAAAACCAACCAACAAACAAAAAAGTGAAAGAAAATCTGTAGATTAGAAGGGACAGGAATCCTATATGATATGGTAGTGGGGAGGGGAGGCTGGGGGAGAAAGGGAAAAAAGGGCTTTAATAATTTCAGATGGCCAAAATAGTACATAGTTCTTGTTAGAAATAACATATCTTTTTCTCTATAAAAATTTGGTGACAAACAAAGGAAAAGACCTAAGGACCAGGTTAGGATCCACTGTCCACTGGGTGAGGGGGTGGTTTCCGTGTTGGTTTTTCTCCCACCAGTGCAACCTCAGCACCAAGGACAGAGCCCAATCTGGTGGGAGGAGCCCCGATGTGTGGAATAAACGATGCGTGTGGCCTGCTCCCTTGCCGGACACACCACTGCATCTGCAGAGCCTGGTGTAGGTGCTCAACGAACTAGCTGAAGAAAAAATCAGGGAAAATTCTTAAGCAGGGATCTTGTCACACCAGGAACATTTTTATTAAAAATATGTTCATGCTTTAATTTCCAGTAAAGCAGAGACTACAGAATCCTCATACGCTACTCCCTGTTCTTCTCACTGTCATGAGAGAAAAGAACTTACAGAAATAGGAAGCACGGGGTCCCTGGGCTGCGGACACAGCTGCACAGAAGTGCCCCTCGGCAGGGCCCTGGCATGGGCCGCCCAGCCAGCCCTCTACACCTCCACCCAGAGGCTCTTCCCGCCAGCAAAATCCAGACTGTGGGATGAAAACGTTATGTGCAGAATCCACCCTGGCCCTCCTGCCAGGCCCCGGATAAGGGCAGCTTATTCCGAAAGGCATGAGAAGACCGAGTGCGAGTCAGAAGGTTCAGCCAGGAGCACAGAAGACAAACGTGGCCCAAGCAAGCACGAAACCCGCGAGCAGCCCACCACTCGGCCAGGGTGACAAGATGGTGCCTGCAGCTGCTCAGCAGCTGTTCTTAATCTGAAGCAACAGGCACCTTGGGAGCATCCACAAGTTAAACAGGCACTAGTCAAGACTCTTGAAAGATGCGGTTTACAGACTGTTCCTTCTTGGAGCAGTCCATTCTCCACCATCTTCCAGAGTATACAAAAGAAAAGAGGCCGGGTGTGGTGGCTCACGCTTGTAATCCTAGCCCTCTGGGAGGCCAAGGCGGGCGGATCGTTTGAGCTCAGGAGTTCGAGACCAGCCTGAGCAAGAGCGAGACCCCGTCTCTACTAAAAAAAAAAAAAAAAAAGAAAGAAAGAAAGAAATTATATGGACAACTAAAAATATATATTAAAAAAATTAGCCAGGCATGGTGGCACATGCCTGTAGTCCCAGCTACTCGGGAGGCTGAGGCAGGAGGATTGCTTGAGCCCAGGAGTTTGAGGTTGCTGTGAGCGAGGCTGACGCCAGGGCACTCTAGCCCGGGCAACAGAGCGAGACTCTGTCTCCAGTGAAAAAAAAAAAAAGAAAAAGAAAAAAGAAAAGATGTAGTTTACAGAATGAGGGCATTTAAGATCAGGAAATGACCTACGAGGCCCTCTTGTACCCCTCAGTTTGGATTCTAAGACCTCTACTGAAATTGGTCAAATCAGATGTTATTATTAACAACATTAATAATTATTAATCTCAGCTGGAAACACAAACGATCTGGTGCAAATGAGACCTGCTGCCAACCAAACGCCAGACAAGACCCTACTATTTGCACGTCTTCCTTCTGGCGGTTCTTTCCTATCTCACAGGCAGTTTTCTCTAAAATCCAGAAATGCACATTTTATTTCTCCTAATTTAAACCTGGGATTCTTAAACATCAGTGTCACTTCGGGCACATGAGGCAGTGAAGATCCTGGGCCCCCAACCCCCAATGACACACTGGGGCCCCCCCCCCAGCCCCTGAGAGTGAGGACCCGGCCCCACCCCCGACCCCGTCCCCTGAGGGCGAGGACCCCGGCATCCCCAGCCCCTGGGGTTGAGGACCCCGGCCCGCCCTGTCCCCTGAAGGTGAGGACCCCGGCCCCCCCAGCCGCCGAGGGTGAGGAGCCTGGCGGCTGTCACGCGTGGACACGCGCGGTAAGGCCTGAGGAACGCGTGGGTAGCGCTGGCTCGGGGGTCCCCACCGCCACCGGGAGAGCCCGGGTCGTGCCCTGGCCCTTCCGCCCTGAGGGCCCCAGCCGTGGCAGCGTGCGCTGACCTCTCCCGCCCCTGGCGTCGTCCCTCGGAGCGCGGCCGCCTGGGTGGCTCTCGGCCGGAAGCGAGGCGGCGGAAACAGAGAACATAGGCGAAGCTCTTGCCCGAACCTAACATGGCCGCCAGAGCCCCAGCCGCTGTTGCGGTGGAGCTGCCCGGAGTAAAGATGGCCAATGCCCGCCGTTCGCGAGAGGGGCGGGCTCGGATCGCCACGCCCACGCCCCAGCCTCCCGGCAGGACGCTGACCCGGGACCTTCCTATTGGTCGCCGCTCGTGGCGAGCCTGGATTGGGCCACATAAGGCCGGGGCGGGTCCCGCCGACCAATAGCGGCGCGGGGCTGGGAGGCCGGGCGGGGCCTCGCTGGCCCCTCAAGTAGCCCGGGGAACGGCCGGCGCGGCTCGGAGCGGGTGGGCGGCCGGGGGCCGGAGCCGCGCTGCCGCGGGACCTGGAGCGCCAGCCGCGTCTTCCCGCAGCGCTGGCCGCCATGCCCCCGCCGCCCCGGGCCGCGCTGGGGTTCCTGCTACTGCTGCTGCTGCCTCCCGTGCCGCGGGCCGCCAAGAAGCCGACGCTCTGCAAGCAGTGCCGGGAGCTGGTGGACAAGTTCAAGAAGGTGGGCAGGCCGCGCCGGGGCCGGGGCCGGCCCGGGGCTGGGGGGAAGGGGGGCCGGGCAGCCGCGGGGCGGGGGCTGCGGGCCAGGGCCGGCCTCCTGCGGGCCCAGGTCCCACACACACACACTGCGGGCCTGGGGTTGAGAGGGGGCAGCACAGAGCCCGGTGGGCACCTTCTCCTGGCAGGGAATGGTGGACACAGCAAAGAAGAACTTCGGCGGTGGGAACACAGCTTGGGAGGAAAAGACGCTGTCGAAGTATGAATTCAGGTGAGTGCCCTAGAGCACCTGCAGGTCTCTCAGGTGGGCCGTGTCCTGAGAAGCCCAGTGTCCTGCTTTGGGTACCTGTGTTAATAACAGGTACACAGAACGGTCCCTTGACACCAGTCACCTGTCCAATTCGCCTCTGCCTCTGGCCTGGGACTCATGTGCTGGCCCCTGTATGGCCTTCCAGCTGCCACATGGTCCCTGCAACCCATTCTCACTCCACGGACAGCAGCCTTTTAAAAATGTAGACTGAAACACCAGTCTCACTTGTGAACCACTCCGGGCCTCCCTGCAGGCGGGGTAAGCTCCCTTCCCCTCTCTGCCCAGAGCTCTGGCCCCTGCACCCTGGGGGATGTGCTGGTTTAGGGTCTTCTCCACTCCAGGGCCACTGTATTTCTAGCCTGGCACCAGGTAGGGCCTCAGGACACCCTGCAGAATGAACAAACCGACTCCCTGTGAGCCCTGGGCCCCCAGCCCCGGTGCTGACTGTGGCTGTGTTTCAGCGAGATCCGCCTCATGGAGATCGTCGAGAGTCTGTGCGACAGCAGCGACTTCGAGTGCAACCGGCTGCTGGAGGAGCAGGAGGAGCACCTGGAGGCCTGGTGGCTGCAGCTGTGAGTGCCCAGTGCCCACCTCCTGGGCACCGCTTGGTTTTCTAACCTGCAGTCTGAAGTCATTTCACACTGAGAACGGTTCTGGGAACAGTGCGGCGTTCCCGCCTACCTGTCTCCCTCCTACCCACGTGCTGTCACCTGCATTGCCGCTGGGCACCTCGACTCTGGTTCCCAGATCCCGTAATGCTCTGTAGCAAATGTCATATGAAACTGCATTTTTGTTTTAATGAATCTGTCACGTAAGATTTAATGAATGTTTTTAAAAAACTGTAGGAAGAACGAGAATCCTGACTTATTTGAGTGGTTCTGTGTGAAAACGCTGAAGGTGTGCTGTTCGCCAGGAACCTACGGACCAGACTGTCTTGGTACGTCTCCTCCTGGGGAGAGCCCAAGTCTCCTCCTTTGTTCCCGTTAGTGCCCCCCTGACCCCCAGGTGGATAAGAGCACAGAGGGCAGCTGGGTGCACAGCTCTCTGTGGGGTCTGGGACCCTGCCTCTTCCATAAGACAGGACAGCCGCCCACCCCCCAAGGCAGCATGGAGCGCCTCGTACCCCAGGGCTCTGGTATCACCACTAACGTCATGCAGGGAAATTCTCTGGGCTGTGGGACTCTTGAGTATCTAATACCAGGTGTCCTTTTAATTCAGGGGTTCACAGATGCTCACAGGTGAGTAGACTCACCTGGGGGTCGGTCCCAACTGGCCTGCCTGGGTGCTTCTTTCTTCATGCAAGGGGGTGGCCACACTGTGTCTTTCATGGCCACCAGCGTAGCCCTGCCCACAGAGCAACACAGACCTTCTGTCGAGGGCCTAGGGCAGTGGGCATCCTTCAGGCTGCTCCTGCGGCCTCTGCCTTCGTGGGTGAAGGAGTGTGCACTGACAGGGAGCCGGGCTTTACCCTTCGGGTGGTACGAACGTCAGTCCTGTCCGTCGAGCGGGGTCAGGTGGCATAAGTCTCAAGGTCAGACGTCCCCCTGGCTGCAGCTGCCCCTGCTGCCTCCCCCGCTTTCCCCGGCGAGGACACCGCACCTGGGTGCTTGCTGTCCCGTGCATCCCACACGCCTGACGCACAGGTCCTCATCCCTGTGTATCAAGGGAAGCTGCGCAAAGCCACACAGCACAGTCACGCGTCACTTGATGGTGAGGGCCACTCCTTGGATGATTTCGCCATAATGGGGTGTCATAGTGTCCTCACACTCTGTGTTCCCACCTGCCCGTCTCCCGTCTGCCCACACGTCGCCATCGCTATTACCAGAGCCACCTGGAGTCTGGTCCCCCTGATCAGGCCACTGGCTCTTCTCGCAAGTCCCTCTGGGGAAGTCGGGGCAGCCAAGACACCGAGGCTGGGGTACAGCCCGTGCTCCCAGGCTGCGAGTACCGCAGAAATTGCAACACGGTGAAAATTCCTGCGTGTAGACATGTCTGAGCACAGAAGAGAGCTCAAAATTTTCAGCTCCATTATCATCTCAGGGAGCACCGTGGTATCCTCGGACCCTGGTTGACCTGAATGTCACTATGTGGCGCATGACTGTCAAGTCCACCAACCTGTGGCTTGCCCCCAGGCCAGAGAGCCACCATCAGCCACGCAGACCCCAGAAGCCAGTTTCTCCAACGCCACCTGGCCAGGCTTGCAGGCTCTGCGTTTCCCCACTAGGATCGCGCAGGGCTGGGTTGCAGTGTGGTCTGCCTGTGCGCGTTGAGGCTGCAGTGGCATTCTCGCCGCCAGCGCCTCCAGGTGTTCTCAGAGCATGGCTTTGTGTCCCCAAAGCGTGCCAGGGCGGGTCTGAGAGGCCCTGCAGCGGGAACGGCCACTGCAGCGGAGACGGCAGCAGAGAGGGGGACGGGTCCTGCCGGTGCCACGTGGGCTACCAGGGGGCAGTGTGCACCGACTGCATGGACGGCTACTTCAGCTCGCTCAGGAACCAGACCCACAGCGTCTGCACAGGTAGGGAGGCGGCGGGAGCAGCCCTTGCCCAGAGCAGCCTGCTCAGATGTCAGCTCTGAACCTAGGTGTCCAGGGACGTTCAGGAGGCTCAGAAGACGTGGCCCTTATGAAACATGTGAAGGGAAATGACAGAGGCTGTTAGAGGAGCTTCGTGTCCCTAAACAACCCCCAGAAGGGAAAAGCTACTCACTTTTCCCTTTAAGTTCTTCTCTGGGACTTAACGTTTCACCAGTGTTAAATTAGCAGGTTGTTACCTTTATCTCTGTGCTTGGTTCTCCTAATTCTTAGACCTGGCACCTAGTTGGAGTCCACACTCTGCTCATTCAGTTCCCTGGAATGTTCTGGCAAAAGGCTTGCTCTCCCCTGCAGCTATCCCACAGGGTGGATAGGCCTGGAGGGCCCCACTGGGTGTCCCTGGCTGGCTCTAGGTCCTTGGGTCCTGTCAGGTATAGGGTGCAGAGGCCAGAATGTGCCCGCTGTTGCTTAGATAGCCACCCAGAGTAGCAGAGAACATTGCTGAGGCCCCCGTGCCACCGCAGGGGACAGGGCGGAGAGATGGTCTAATGTGAGAATTAGAAGGACTCTCGGAGGCCTCCTGTGTGACCTCCTGGCCCCTCCCCCCGGCTCCCTTTCTAGGGGGCGCCATCTTGCTTACCCTGGTATTGTCACATGGCCTGGTGTTGGGTGAGGTGGCCAGACAGTCCTGGCCATGACGCTGGGTGCTTCCCTTCCGGGTGCCCAGAGGTAGAACCTCCTGAGTTGAGTCTGACCACACTGCACAGGTGAGCACGGGCCACGCCCACCTCCTCATGAGACTGGGGCGCACCCTCCGCAGGTGCGGAGCTCGCACACTTGCAGGCTTAAAATCTGCACAGGAAGCTGTGCGGTGGCACCTTGCTAAGGTACAGTGACGGGGGAGCGGGGAGGGGATCTGCGTGTTGACGTCTCAGGAGCGAGTCAGCGGTTGGTCTGTGGCCCTCCCGTGTGTTCCACTGGGGAAGTGTGTTGACGCTGGTCAGGACGTGGCCCTTTCTGGTTCCCACACCGCAGCTCTCCCTGGCTCCGGGATGCAGGTGCCGCACAGGACATCTGTGTGTCGGTGGCCGGAGCCTGCTCTCCCAGCCAGGCGTGGGCCTAGAGTGTGGGCGGGGTCTTCTCCAGGCTGTAAAACATTCCCTCGGGGTCCTGCTTTGCTGAGGATTTGATTCTTAATGGACATTGAAAACCCTATGTATTTTTTCTGTTTAATATATGAATATCATGAATCTTGTGGATAGATTTTTCTGTTGAACTAATCTTATTTTCCTGGGATTTTTCTGTTTCTGTTTGTTATCGTTGCTGAACTTAAATCCCTCATTTCTGACACGAGCTTTGCTCTGCGTTGGTGACAGAGGTTCACACACGTGCCCGCCTTTGCCTTCCAGCCTGTGACGAGTCCTGCAAGACGTGCTCCGGCCCAACCAGCAGGGACTGCGGCGAGTGCGAAGTGGGCTGGGTGCTGGAGGAGGACGCCTGCGTGGGTGAGGGGCGCAGGGGGCTCTGCGAGGTCCAGTCCTGCCCAGCCTCTGGCTCTTCCTGTGTCTGCCCACTCTGCGCCGTGGGCAGGTGACTCCAACGTGACGGAGCCCGCATGGGGGCCCTGGCCCACGCACCTGCTGTCCCGCCGAGGGCAGTTCCCAGAAGGACCACCTGGCTGGGCTGGCGTGGGTCAGCCGTCTTTGCTGCCCTGTGAGGATTGCCTGACTCGGGCCCCACAGGGAAACCTGGGGTTTCAGGCCCGTTGTGTCCCCTGTGCTGGTTTTGCAAACACGTGGACCGGGAGTACCGGGGCGGTTCTGGCAGGCAGGATGCGGTGCCGGGGGAGCAGTGGGTGCTGGTGTGTGAGTGGGGATAGGGAACAGCGGCACAGCCAGGTCCGGGAGCAGGCTGGCAGGGAGACCTGTCCTTGCCCAGAAGAGAGTGCAGTGGAGAGTGGGGAGTGGCTGCCCGCGAGCTCCTGCCACCCATCCTGCTCCACGCCCGGCAGTGCCTGGCAGAAAGGAGGCGTTGCCTCCCTGACGCTGGGCTCCTCCGGGTGCCTTGTGGCTGTGCTGGGTGCAAGGCCCTGGGCTCGCCCTGCTGTCTGCCTGCTCCCTGCCCACCCGCCACAGTGGGCACCGCCTGCTCCCGAGGCGTCCTTCCCTGCTGCCCACACACCTGGTCCCGCAGCACCTCTGTGCCCCAGAGAAACCATGGGCTGCCGGGGCAGAGGCCAGGCTGCGTCTCCCACTCTGGCCTCAGTTTCTGTTCTCCCTCAGCAGCGGCTTGGCCTTAGGCAAACTAGGGGCTGAGCCCCTCCCCACACCCCCTCCCCCGGGTTTCACACCTTCAACAGGGAGCTTGAGGGACTTGGAGGTGCTCACGGCAGCCAGTGGCCATCGTCCTCAAGGCCTTCCCCCAGTGGCACTGAGTGTCCATGGGACAAGGCGTGGGGCTGTTGCCTCATCCCCTCCCCTGCCCTTCTCCAGCCACCCCGGCTGTGGGTTGTGGGCAGGGAACCCTGTCCTCTCGTCCTGGAGTCACTCGCAGCTGCGCTCTTCTGTTCCAGATGTGGACGAGTGTGCGGCAGAGACAGCTCCCTGCAGTGACACGCAGTACTGCAGGAACATCAACGGCTCGTACACGTGCGAAGGTGTGTCTGGGCCTGGGGACCTGTCTGCCTTTTCAGGGCCAGGGTCTGGGGACAGGCTTGCACTCCCCGGAGTCCTGCTGGAGATTTCTTTCTTCCTTTGTGTGTGTGTGTTTCTGAGACAGGGTCTCGCCCAGGCTGGAGTGCAGTGGCGCGATCATGCCTCGCTGCAGCCTCCAACTCCTGGGCTCAAGCAATCCTCCCGCCTCAGCCTCCCGAGTAGCTGGGACTGCAGACACCACCACACCTAGCTAATTTCTCTTATTTTTAGTAGAGACGGGGTGTCGCTATGTTCCCCAAGCTGGTCTCAAACTCCTGGCCTCGAGCCATCCTCCTGCCTCGGGCTCCCAAAGTGCTGGGATTACAGGTGTGAGCCACGGCACCCGGCCTATTTCTTCCTTTTTAAACATTTATTTGGGATTTGTTGGCATGATTTCTATATATTCTATCTGCTTTAAAAATATTGAGTGTGGCCACACAAGTAATAGATACTTGTCGCAGAAAAATCAGAAAATTCAAGAGAGTTGGGACGAAGACAGTAAAACCCCATCAACTGCACTGCCAGTGAACCTGCGCTGTTGACAGGTCCTTGTAGACTCCAGCTGCTTGAACTGCTTGCACGGTGCCTTGTCTGCCTTTCCGCTCAGCAGCGTGTTATGAGCATCTTTGTGCGTATTTTTGTGTGTTACGTTAATGATTTTGGAGCACGCCATTATTTCATAGCTAAACAGACTCTGTTGCTGGACATTTAAATCAAACTGGCCATTATAAACTTCAAATACCCTTGTAGGTAAAACTTTTCACAGTCCTCATTGTTTTTTTGGATTAGTCTCTAAATTCTCCAGTCAAGGGAATGTGTATTTTAGGGCCACTTTGTCCCCAGAAAGGTTGTGCCGATTTGTAGTCCCAGCAGCAGGGACGAGGCTGCCTTTCCCCCGTGTCTACAGTAGCACTGGGTGGTTTTAGTGTCTTTACGCCGACTGTGGGGTCCTTGACACTGAGATGTGGCACTAGAAGCCCCACGGTGTCTCGGTTCGGCACTTCTTACTGAGCTGCCCGTAGGCAAACAGCCAGAGTCCCCGAGCCGCAGGTGGGTTTTGTTTCAAGACCGTCTGCCGTGCCCAGTTTCCACTTGGACAGAAGGACGCGCAGGGTCACCTTCCATGGTGCTTCTCCTGCTGTGTCCACCCTGCCGGCTCCTGGGGACACGTCCGCTGCGCACAGCGGCGCTTCTGGGAGAAAAAGATGGGTGGGTGCAAAGTCACTCCAGTGAGTCACGGGGGAAACCCGTGTTCTCAGCAGTGTCGGCGCCTCCGACATCTGTGGGTTTCAGATCCTGCCTTGCTCGTGGGGACGGTGGCCTGACATTCCCCCCCTTATCTCTAGAATGTGATTCCACGTGTGTGGGCTGCACAGGAGACGGTCCGGGAAGCTGTAAAGAGTGCGTCCCTGGCTACGCGAAGGACAGTGGACAGTGTGCAGGTCAGTGACGTCGTCTCTGTGCTGCCTCAGATGGACATTTCTGGAGGGTCCACAGCGTGGACGGCCAGGAGGCTCGGCCAGGGGACGGGAGACAGCAGAGTCTTCGGCAGGTGCGGCTTCCTGAGCTCCACTGGGGTCTCGGGAGCCGCAGACGCGGCGGGCGGGACGCCGGGGGCTGCCTCCGAGTCACTGGTGCCACTGTGATGGCGGCTCCAGGTCACGGCCTCCTTGGTGGTGACCCGCCTGGGCAGTCCCAGGCCAGCTGGCACCCGAGGGAAGAGAGGCAGCTGACGCGGTGACACCGCTGCCGCCCCAGGCGCACGTGGGGCTTCCGGCCTCGCCTTTGCCTGACGTCCCTGCTCCGGTTTTCTACCCCCTGAGGGTCTGACCTTTGAGACGTGAAATTCTACCCTCTCGAAGCCTTTCCTGATGTTTGTAATCTTTGTGCTGTCGTTATCTGGGTGAATCATGAATGGATTTCATGGGCTGATGTGTATCCGTTGTGTTTCAGACATAGACGAGTGCTCACTGGCTGAAAAAGCATGTGCGAGGGAAAACGAAAACTGCTACAACACTCCAGGGAGCTTTGTCTGTGTGTGTCCTGACGGCTTCGAGGAAACGGACAGCGCGTGTGTGCCCACGACCCAGGGTGGTGAGTGGCTCCTCCGGGGTTGCATGTGCGCTGGCCGCCTGGCCTGAGAACCTGAAAGAAAAGAAATTAACATGCACAACGGCCTTGGGGTGGTGATAGCCCCGGTTCCTGGAGGACGGGGATAAAACACACTCGGCCGAGAGGTACCTGCTTCCCAAGGATAAAGCCCTAAAGGAGTTCACGGCACAAACAGAAGTTGAGGAAATGAAAGGGAAAGTTATTGCAACTTAAAATTCAGCAGGTGGTTAACGGCAGAGTAGATACAGATAAAGATGCAGTTAGTGGCCGGGCGCGGTGGCTCACACCTGTAATCCTAGCACTCTGGGAGGCCGAGGCGGGTGGATCGCTCGAGGTCAGGAGTTCGAGACCAGCCTGAGCAAGAGCCGAGACCCCGTCTCTACTAAAAATAGAAAGAAATTGTCTGGCCAACTAAAAATATATAGAAAAAGTTAGCCGGGCATGGTGGCGCATGCCTGTAGTCCCAGCTACTCGGGAGGCTGAGGCAGGAGGATGGCTTGAGCTCAGGAGTTTGAGGTTGCTGTGAGCTAGGCTGACGCCACAGCACTCACTGTAGCCTGGGCAACAGAGTGAGACTCTGTCTCAAAAAAAAAAAAAAAAAAAAAAAAAAAATGATGCAGTTAGTGGACTGGAGAGCGGGTCTGGGGAAGCCACCAGATGGCCGCGGAGAGACTGGGGCGTGCAGGGAGGTGGAGCACGGTGAGGTGCTCCCCCCGCAACCAGGGACCCCGCACTCAGGGCTTCAGCAGCAGAACTGTGCACGTGGCTCTGGAGGCCAGCGGCCTGGGGTCCGGGCAGCAGCAGGCCGGCCCTTCTGAGGCCTGCCGGGGGCCTGCAGATGCCAGCTTCTCCGTGTCGCGCTGCCCACACCTCCCCTTTTCACGAAGACACCTGACGGGGCGAGGCCCACCCCAGTGACCTTGCCTTAACTCGGTCATCTGCGAAGACCCTATTTCCAGACAAGGTCACACACAGGTGCTGGGGATTAAGACTCCATCTCTCGGGGAACTGGCCCTGTGCGTGACGTGGAGGGGTCGGAAGCAGTGTGCAGTGAGGTCATGGCAGAGAGCAGTCCAGTGGAGAAGACCCAGATCCTATTCCAGAAGCTCCGAGTCCCGAGGAGAACAATGAGAGCCATTCCACATGCAGGAGCCTTGTAGTAAAGGAAACGCCCAAGCTGGGGGAGAGCCCGGGGCCAGCTCCTACTCGCTCTGCGCCCCTGCGAGGCCACCAGCTGGCCCCGCCCCTTTGTCCCAGCATGTCCTGATGGGCCCCACCCCTGCTCAGGCTCTCTTCCCCTCCCAGCTCGACTCTTCCACACCCATGGCAGGGGGGTGGCTCTGAAATGCCATCTGGCCACGTGTCTCCCCTGCCTGGGTGCCCCCAGCTGTGGGGGGCATTGGGACACCCGGGTCCTCATCTTGAGCTGGGCTTGGAAGGGCTGCGGAGTCCAGAGGGAGCCTGGGCACTGTGCCCAGGGCCGTGTGCCGGGTGACCCACGACAGGCCACCACGCTGTGGTCCCAGTGGAAGCCTGGTTCTCGGGCCCTTAGTGTGGGGCCTTTTACTCAATGCTGTTTTCTGGCAGAAGGTGCAGAAGGAAACCCAGCACAGCCGCCCTCCCGGGAGGAACTGTAACGGCCCAGTGTCAGAAGCCAGACCTGCCCTTTAAATTATTCAGAACGACGTCCTGTATGGAATGTGGCCCTGGGGACACTGTCCCCACCCCTGCAGGTGGACAGTCGGAAGGAGAAGCTGCCGCCTTTGAAACAGCTGACACTCATTTGGCCCTTAAAGCTGCATTTCTCGGTTGTTCATAAACAGACTCGTTTATTTTGATACAGTTCTTTATAATAAAATTGACCATTGAAGGTAGTCAGGGATAGAACGTGTGTGGATTTGCCTCACTGAGAAAGTACAGGCCTTCAGTGAGTTGGCTCCGTCCTGCCAGGACCGCCGAAGTCTGCCGGGGACGCAGGTAGAGGCGGCAGGTCCTTGTGGGCATGTGGCTGTGCTGTCCCTGAGCGGGTGGGGGGGGTCGCAATGCACCTGGGAGGGGCGGGAGGCCCAGGCCCTCCCTGCAGCGGCCCCACCTCGGGCAAGGGACCCTGCCTGGGGGCCCCGCCCAGCGAATGCTGTCCTAGGACTACAAAGAGGAAGGGGACCCTCAGGTGGGCGAAAGGCCATCTGTGGGGCACAACTGGAGAAAGGTGTCAGTCACAGACCCTAAGGCCAGTTCATCTGGGCATGAAGAAAAGCTGCCTGTGGGAGTGAGAGGCTGGGCCTCCCAGTGCCCCCAAGGCCCACTCCACCTGGCCTGCCACCCTTCTCCCTGCCCCTCAGTCATGCGCCCGAGCCCTCCAGCTGCCCCTTCTGTGTGGACGTCACCCTGGGTGGCCACTCCTGCCCGCCCTCCCTGTGCCGGCCCCTGCATCGTCCTGGATCAGGGACCCCCACAGCCACACCTTGATGGGCCCACGTGTGCTGGGCCCCAGGCGGTCACTCTGACCTGGGCACTGAGTCAGTCCCGGTGGACAGGACTCTGCTCCAGGGGTCCCTGGTGGGCAGGGGCGAGTCTTGCCTCTGGCTCTGGCTGTAGCTGTCCCAGCTGGCCTTGTCCCACTCGTTGTAGTAAAGAAAACAGCATCGAGCCCCAGGCCAAGTCACCCTGAGCTCCTGGAGGAACGCGGCTCACACGGGTGGGGCAGGCTGCTCTCGAGCAGCTCGGACCCACGCAGAGACCGTGGGCAGGCCAGCACTGGTCGCTCCGTGTGCCACGAGACCATCTGGAGACAGCATCGCCACGGTGCAGGCCAAGGGGCAGTGGCCGGACAGGCCGTGGGGAGCTTAGAAGTGGGGGCAGAGCAAGCCGAGGAGGACACAGGGATGGTCATAGAAGGGAGGGCAGGCAGAGGGTGGGGGGGACACAGGCTGCCTCCCTGGGCCGCCAACTGGGAGGATGGAGCCTACAATTGGGGGGAGCCCAGGACCCCTTAGGCTGTGTGGTGGGGTGGTGTTTGGGTGGGGCCAGTCTGAGAGCTGGGGACAGGAGGCTATCAGCTGGGTGTGACACCACATGGTGGCAGAGCAGTGGACAGGTGGGAAACTAAGAATCCAAAAGGAAGGCCCCTGGCCCTGGGGGACGCCTTGGGGAGGTGGGGTGTCCAGGGAAGGAGGAGGAGCGGGCGCAGGGCAGCCAGGGGACTCCCACCAGGGGGAGAGAGAAGTCCAGACCGCCAGGGCTAGAGCACTTGGGTCCACACGTGTGCCACCCGCACGCATGGCCCAGCGGGTTCCCCGCGGGGGAGGCGCTGTTCCTCCGGGCTCGGGCTCATGGCGCCAAAGCCACCTCCCAGGTGGGGCCGCGCAGCCACCTTCCAGCCTGGAACGCGAGGGACCAGTTCTGGCCACCAGCTGCGGGGACCACCGGCCCCAGCTGGCAGTGTCTGCCCGGGCTCCGTGACGCGGGGCGCGGGGCTGCGGGTCCACCTGCCAAAGCGCAGCACGTGGGCCCTGGGGCCCAGATGTTGGTGGCCCCTACTGGGTCCGGGGGCGCGCCACTCCCCCCACACACACACACACGCAGCTCCGCCCGCGGGCGCTCCCGCTCCCGCGCGACCAGCGGACCCGCACTCGGGCGGTAGGACCCGCGCAGGGCGCGGCCGGCAGGTGGCGCCGCGGGGCCGAGCTCGGGTCCTGCCGCTGCCCCGGGTCGCCCCGCCCTCTCGGAGCCGGGACTGGGGCCTGCAGGGCCGCGAGGCTCCTACCCTGGGGTCCCAGGCCCGGGCGTTCTCTGGCGACGCAGGCACGCTCAGATCCTGGCGGTGGCTTCCATCCCTCCACGGCACCGCACGCCCTGCAGTGCTAGAAGCTTCTGGAAGCACCCCTCGGTCACAGCCCACCTCTGCTCTAGCTTCTCTGTAAAGTGTCACCGTCTAATGCGATGGGTCTCAGGCTGGGCCCTGTGAGCCATCGGTTCTCAACAGGCAGCACATGCGGCGCTGTCTGCAGACCCTTGTCTGCGGCGACTGGGCCCAAGTGGGGGCTGGAGGCAGGGGACACCCGGCACAGGGACAGCCCAGCTCTGAGAGTCAGGCGAGGCGGAGAGATGCTGGCGGAAGCCCCGGCCCCCTGGACCTCAGCTGAGGCGCTCCAGCAGGAAGGACGGCCCTGGTGTGAATGCAGGTCTCTTCCGTGAAAGGAACCATCTGCGCACGCAGCACACTGCTGTCCTGCTACCCCAGAGGCACCCTGTCCCCCTGGAAATGAATGTCCTCGGGCCTGCCTGGAGAGCCAGGGCTCCAGGCAGTCCATCCTACCGGGGCCCACAGCCAGGCCAGGGGCTCTCTCCGCAGGCGGACAGCCCCCCACTGCAGGGGGCGCAGCCTTGCTCTGCATCCGCCCTGTACATGTTCCGCTGTGCCTGACCTTCCTGCCAGCGAGGGGTGGAGAACACAGTCCACACACCTGGAGCCAGGAAACCCTCCTCGGGCAAAGACCCCAGACCTCCTGGGGCTGTTGCTGCAGCAGACCACTCTCCTCCTCCTGGGCCCACCCAGGTGCTGTTTGTGGGGGTCAGCCCGGCAGAATAAATGGAGATGTGCTGGCACCACCATGCTTGCATCCTTCAGGCCTTTAAATGTGTCCCTACTTACTCCCAGGACATCACATTTTGGTTTACTATCCCAGGTGGGGACAGGTACAGAGCACCTGGACTTCCCCTTGTGACGTGAAGGACTCAGCACCCACCACCCCGTGTCTGCTCACCGTCTGTCCACTGGGTGGGTGTCCAGACTCAAGGTCAGTGACCAGACTCTGCCAGAGTCCATTTGTCACCTGGTCCTATAAGCCCCCAACTCTAACAGGAGCCATGATGCACCTTGGGCCCCCAGATGGCAGCGTCCATGCAAACCCTGTGTCAGCAGTTCTTGGAATGCTCCCGTATGTCCCTTGCCCTGCGTACAGTCACCTGAGTCAGTGGCCCCCAGCCCCTGGGGGAAGGACGGGCAGAACGGTGACAGTGCCAACTTGTCTTGGTGTTGCAGACTCTTCCTCTTGGGGACACAGCCTCCCCTTCAGTCAGCAGGTTCTGGGTCTGAAAGCCTGCTCAGGTCTGGGAACAGGGTAAGGGGTCATGACCTTACGGAGCAGCCACCTAGACCCCCTGCACATACGTATCCCTGATTCCGTCTGCACCCACGAGCTGAGCCACCCCTCGCCAGCCGCCCATCTGTTGGCCCCCAGCCCCTGGCCCTGTCAACCAAAGAGTCACACACTGCCCCTGTGCTTTTGGTGGATCCAGCTCAGGGACAGTTTCTCCTGCTGTCAGTCTGGCCTGCCAGGAGCCACCACTGAGCTTCCCGATGACAGCGCCTCTCGGGCACAGTCCTGATGGCTTGGTCCACGGTGAGTCCTCTGGGAGAATGTGCCTCTCCCGTGACACCTCAGCCCACGCCCTATGCCACAGGCTCTTCTGTCCCTGTCTGCCACAGGTGCTCTGACATCTGCCCTCTTCACGTGTGTCTCCTGTGCTTCTAGAAGCCTCCCAGCAGAGAAGCAGAGGACACCATCTCCTGGGGTCCTTGTCCTGCACTCAGAAAAGGACTCGAATATCACCGAGCCCCCATCCACCCACTGCAACTTACACTGCCGGGCACAATCCGCGGGGTCCTGGGGCCCCTCGGCCCCCACTGGGCTGGTGTGTCCCCCCAGGATGTGCTACAGTCCCAGGTATGGGCCTGGTGTCCAGCAGGGAATGGGCATGTCCTGAGGCGCCAGGCGCCCTGTGGGCTGAGCAGTCAAGGCGGGACACAGCCCTGCGGTGCCCATTGGCTGCCAGCCAGCACCCTGGCCGCATGCAGACCCCCTGGGCTGGGCTCCTCCGGCCCCTCCGCCCTCCCTTCTCATTACATTCCAGAGCCTTGGCCGGTCAGCAGCAGCGGTGACACTGTCCTCAAGGTCATGCTCCATGTCTAACCCTGTCCAGTGTGGCCCCTCCCTCCCACACAACCCTCAGCCACCACAGGGACAGTTGTGACCCAGGCACATCTGCTTCCGCCTCCCTGGCTCTGCGAGTCCTCGGCTGACCCCACGGCAGCGTGAGGCCGAGGCAGCCTTCAGAGGAGCCCTGAGCTGTGGCGGGGCCCGCCAGCCCAGGCTGCTCACGGTGGGTCCCAGCCACTCACGGTGGGTCCCAGCCGCTGGTACTGGTCCTTCCCATCCCCTACGCCAGGCAGCACACCTGGCCTGGCCCACAGCTGCAGCTCTCACACCGGCCGCCCCGGGGCCTGCACGCTGGCGCTCACCACTCAGCTCCTGCCTGCTCCTGGCAGAAGTGCCAGGACCCCCAGCAACCCCCAAGCAAAGACTGAACATGGTGGCCAATGCTGCAGGCCTCCCCCAGCTGCACCGGCTCCCCCCACCCCGGGCCACACTGGGTGGGCGCCCCCACCCCCACCCACTCTCACTCCCTGCCACCCAAGCCCTTGTCTGGGATTGGCTCCTTGGGACCCCAGCCCTCCTCCAGCCTGGACGTGCTCCCTCTGGCTCCTCCTGTCCCGCCTGCCCTTTTCTGACCCCAGCACCACCGCCAGCCTGGGTTGGAGTCCTGCCCACCTGGGACAGGTGGCCATAAGTGTGGGTGACCAGGGCTGGGGCCAGGCCTGGTGCCACAGTCAGCATGCAGGTGGCTGATGGGGACGACACACCTGCCAGGCCCACAGGGGAGCTCAGGTGGCGCTGGGAGGGAGAAGGGCCCCGGTCCTGTGGGTGCTGTGGGGGGCCAGCCTCGGGCCTGTGCTGGACCCTGGAGCTTGGGCCACATTCCCCTCTGGGTCCAGGGGCCTCTCCAGGTGCTCACCGTGTGGGCTCAGCCCAGACGCCAGGCCGGCTGGCTCTGCACTAGCCGGGGCAAGGGGCCGGGCCTGAGAGGGTCCTGGGGGCACCCACCCTTCAGAGACTCCCTCCTCCCACTGCGGGGCTGGAGGTCCTTCTGGAGAGCGGTCTGCGGGTGACATCACCAGCCTGGGCCTCCCGCTAGGCAGCGCCGCTTTCCCCCCAGCCTGGCGTCCGGGACACCCCTCACCCCAGCAGCTGTCCAGGGCCAGCTCTGCGCCACCGTCTGCAGCAGGGGTTCCTGGGGGGCTCAGCCCAGGTTAGCGCCCGGCCCCCGGCCTGCAGGTCCCGGAGCGCTCCCGCGGCCCCTCTCCAGGGTCGCCCGCGGGCCTCGGCGTCCTTGCCCGGACCGGGCACTTGCCCGTCGCCCCCCATCCCCGTCGCCCCCCATCCCCGCCGTGGGGGAGCACCCACCCGGAGCCCCTGGCCTGGGCCCACCCCCTGCCCGGGGGACCCGCATCCCAGCCCCTTCCGGCCCGGGGGACAGGTGGGGGCGGGGCGGGGGCTGGGCGGGGCGCGGGCGGGAAGCGCCGGGCGGGGCCCTGCCGGGAAGGGGGCGGTGCCGGAAGCTTGTCCGGGCTTTCCCCGGAGGGAGGGGTCCGGGTCGAGATCAGGGTCGGGGCCGGGCGTGGGCGGGGTCTGGGGGCGGAAGAGCGGGGGCGCGTCCTCCGCGCAGGCGGCGCCGCGGGACCCGCACGGCCCCATCTCCGCTGGGAACCCCCCGACGCGGGAACCCCCTCGCGGGAGCGGAAGTCCGCCCGACGGGGCAGCGGATGCGGGGTGCGCGAACTGCGCCCCTCCAGCGTCCCCGGCCCCCTTAGCGCCCCCCAGCACCCCCGGCTCCCCCAGAGCCCGCGGCCCCCCCTAGCGCCCCCCAGCGCCCCGGGCCAGCGCCCCCGCAGCCTGGCGGGCCTCGGGCGAGGAGGGGACGCCCCGGCTGGGGACACGCCGGCCCGGGGAGTGGGGGCTGCGGCCAAGGCCTGGGGGCTGCGCCGTCTGTGCGGTCCAAGCCCCATCTTCTGAGGAGCTGGTGCCACTTTTGTAAGTTTCCCAAAAAAAAAAAAAAAAAAAAATGCCACAAGGAACGAGCTTCAGTCAAACAGAGCAGGGCCCTGGGGCTGCCTGTCGGGGTCTCCCCATCGGGACCCCCCTTGGTGTGGCTCAAAGGCGCAGTCGTGTTCACCTGGAGCCTGCGCATCTCTCCATCACTCCGCCTGGAGGCCCCTGCGGCCCCACGGCCCTTCCCCACCCCTCCATGCCCCTCTCCTGAGCTGCGACCTGAGAACCAGGAAGGGGGTCCGGGCCCCCTGCTGCCCCTCCCTCGCCCACCGCCCACCGGCAGCCAGTCTTCCGCAGGGTTGGAGGGGGACCCCAGCCTGCCGCCCCAGGGGAGCCGCAGACCCGGCTCAGCTGCCGCCCCGGTAACAGTGGCCCTTGTCCTGCTGCCTGGGTGGGGGCTGGGGTACCAGCCCCGGGTGTCTCGGCAGAGAGTGGCACCCACCCCCACCCCGCCCAAGGCAGCGGCAGCATCAGGCATTGTTCATTCACCCTCACCCTCCCTATTAATAGCTCCTCTCGCTTGGGGCCGCTATAAATAACCCCCAGCCCCTCACACAGGCCCGTTCTGGCGCCTGCTGCCCAAGTGTGCACAATCACCCACACAGGCGCCCACACTGGCTCACTCAGAGCCGTGTGTGCCGGGCACCGTGCCCACTGCCATCCCCACCCGTCTGCCCTGCAGACAGGCCCTCGCTGTCCCCGGGGCCCTCGCTGTCCCTGGGGCCCTCCCGGGCTGCGAACAGCGAACAGCGGGGAGGGCCTGCCTCACACCCTCGTTCTGTGCCCGCTCCCTGCTCAGGGGCTCCGGCCCGCCAGGCGCATTCGCCGGCCCTTGAGCTGTCCTTCCGGGCAGCAGGCACCACCTCACGCACCTGGC
The DNA here is from genome assembly GCF_041146395.1 of Eulemur rufifrons. Classification (NCBI taxonomy): domain Eukaryota; kingdom Metazoa; phylum Chordata; class Mammalia; order Primates; family Lemuridae; genus Eulemur; species Eulemur rufifrons. The sequence goes on from NC_090998.1 coordinate 96,124,708, forward strand.
TGAGTGCCCAGGGCGGCGCCCCTGCAGCCCGGAGTGGACACACCTGGAGGTGGATCCCTGCTGCCCCTCCCGGGAGACCCCACCCTGGCCCTCTGCTCCAGGCCCTGCCGCGTCAGGCCAGGAGGGTCACAGGTCCCGCCGAGCCCTACGGGTGCACAGGCTCAGCAGGGCCTGCCCCGCTGACCCCCAGCTCCCACGGACCCCAAAGCCAGCCCAGCCTGCTGCCTGCCCCGTGGGACGGCCTCATCCAGGTTGGGCAAGGTGCAACCCATTCCCGGGTGACAGGGTGGCCGCCTGGCCCAGGAGGGCCTGCCCTGCCGGACGGCACCCCCTGCCTGCCTGGCCCCCGTGGCTGGTGGTGACAGATGGGACGGGGGCGTGGGGGCTGCTGCTATTGTGTCAAGAGGAGAAAAGGAAAACAACCCTGTTTACGGAAAAGGCTCGTCCGCTGCCTCTGGCCAGTGGCCTTCCTGGGGGGACAGAGGTCCTTTGTTGGGGAAACAGGAAGCGAGGATTTCCAGGACCCGTCAGGCCATCCGCCACCCGCCCGCCCAGCTTCCGCTGATTCTCCGCGGCCTCTGCGGCCACCAGCTGCCCATCGTCCATCCACGTTTCCGTCCCTGCCTCTGACTGTGGGCCCAGGCTTCCGGCGTTGGGGCGAAGCTGTCGATCAACGCCGAACCCGTGGCGGGGGCAGGCACCTGGGGGCCGCTTCCTCCTCCGCTGTGGCCCCAGCCACACAGGGACAAACACCACAGCCCCCTCAGGGGCCTGGCTCTGCGTAGAGCCGTGAGCACAGTAGGCCTGGCCTGGTGCTTTGAGCATTGCCACCCTCAGGCCAGGGACCCGGGAAGGAGACCACTGAGAGACCCTGTGGGTGGGGAGATCTCTGTTAGGTCGGACACGTGGTAGCCAAGGGCGCCCAGGGAGTGAGGACCTGTGCATGAGGCTTGCCACACGGGCCAGGGCCGTGCCCAGACGGGGCGGGCTGAGCGGGGCAGGAGCCAGTGAGGCTGGAACTGTCAAAGGCCCCCCACCCCCTGCCTGAGGGACAGGGAGGGTCAGTGGTCACTGTGCCCCTGCTACCCAGGCCGACATCCGCCCACGGCCCACACAATGCTCCCTCTCACTGCCCCACCACAGCATGGGCCGGGGTTCACAGGTGTGCACACGCTCACAGGTGACATCTCACGCGTGCACAGGCACACCCGCAAACACAGACATGGGGACGCCTGTCTTCAGCACAGGAGCCCCATCCCCACGTGCAGGACGGAGCAGCCGACCACTTAGCGCCCAGAGGCTGCTCCCGCGCCGGCTGAGGGCTCCTCTGGTTCTCTGAGGGGTTCCACGTCGTGTGCCCTGCTGGGCTCCCCAAGGATCCCAGCGGCTGGCATGGCCTGCAGTCCGCCGTGACCTGAGTCCTTGGTGGGTGTGCAATGGTGCAGCGGTGTCCAGGGCCAGCCGGGTGCACGGGAGGGCGAGTGGCCCCGGGACGCGTGGGCTGGTCCTCCCTCTGTCCCCAGCCTGTCCCTCGGGGGTGGGGAAGATGCGACACTGCCCCTGGGGGAGGGGCTGACCCCCGCCCCCCTCCGTGGCCCGCTCTGTAGCTTCCTGTGGGGGACCCAGTCCTGGGCCCTCACCAAGCTGCTCTGGGGGTTCTGTTCTTTCTTCCGTTTGGTCGGCAGCTCCGGGAGGGAGGAAGATGCTCAGGAGCTCAGCCCGTTCTCAGGCCCGGGCTAGTGGGGCACCGCGGGCCCCTGGGGGACAGGGAGGCGAGCGCTCACCCCGACCCCCCCCCCCCAGCTCGTCAGGCAGGAGCTGCTCAGCCCTGGCCCCAGCCCGGGGCCTCCGGCTGAGGGACACAAGGACATTGAGGGCCCACCCAGGGGAGGGGCCGAGGGTCCCGCCGGTGAGCCCAGCCATGGGGAGGTGAGGGAGGGCCACAGGATGTGGGATACCCGGCAGGGGCGAGGGGATGACCAGTGCCAGACGGCGGCAGGACGTGCCTCCATGCTGGGGGCCGGTGGCACCCGCGGAGGATGGGGGGGCGTCTGGGGGTGGATGCGGGGCCTGTAGGCTCGCGTTCACCAGCGGGGTGGGGGCTGCGCCGAAGGGCTGGACTGAGGCCAAGGGGGTGCCCCTGCTGCCAAACTGACCTAGCCTGGGGCCTGGGGTGAGTGAGGGGGGCTGTGACATTCCCGGCCCAGCAGGGGCTTGAGCGGCGGGAGGGTGGAGGAGGAGCCCGGGTGCGCTATGTCTCGGAGAGGCTGGGGCGGACTGTGGGGGAGCCTGATTCCAAGGCTGGGGTCACAGGCCAGGTGGGGCCAGTGGCTCAAGTTGGATGCGTTGACCTTGACCTGCTGAGCAGAGAGACTCTCAGGAAATTCCCCCTTTCTGTGGTGGACGCAAAAGTTAGGGGTGAGAGAGGGAGCGGGTTGGGGGAGATGGAGGGGGAGAAGGGCCTGGCCCTCCGCGCACCCTGTCCCCGCATCTGCGGCAGCCACGAGCCCAGCCAAGCCTCCGCGGTCCAGGGAGCATCTGTGGTCCCGAGTCCAGTCCCCCTTGGAACACCGACAATCTGCAGCCAGTTCCCTGCTAGCCTGGCCCCTGCAGGGCAGTGACCCCGGGTCTCTCACCAAGAGGACCCATTAGCCACACTGGGCCAGGCATACAGCAGGTGCTCAGCACAGCTCGGGCCAGACCCTGTGGGCCCCACTCCTGTCCGCACACTTCCTGAGCCCGAGGAGTCTGCGAGCCGGGAAGGGGAGGGGCGGCTTCTGGGAGCGCCAGGAACCTGCAGCAGGTGAGAGAAGGAAAGGAAGGGAGGACCCCACTGACAGCACCTGCTCTGTGAGAGGGACACGAAGCCCCCACTGGAGCTGTCACCTTGGCCAGCAGGGCAGCTGCCTGTGTCCCAGAAAAGCAGCAGGTACCAGGGGCCTTACAGCTGGTCTGCTTCCAGGGACGCAGCCGCTTCAGGGAAACTCAGCCAAAACCCCAGGCCAGGGAATCCATGTGTCCACCCATCCACCGTCCATTGGTCCACGCACCCCCTGTCCATCTGTCCACCCATCCACTGTCCATTGGTCCACGCACCCCATGTCCATCTGTCCATGTGTCCACCCATCCACCGTCCATTGGTCCACACACCCCCTGTCCATCTGTCCATGTGTCCACCCATCCACCGTCCATTGGTCCATGCGCCCCCTGTCCATCTGTCCACCCATCCACCATCCATTGGTCCACACACCCCCCCTGTCCATCTGTCCACCCATCCACCGTCCATTGGTCCACGCACCCCCTGTCCATGTGTCCACCCATCCACTGTCCATTGGTCCACACACCCCCTGTCCATCTGTCCATGTGTCCACCCATCCACCGTCCATTGGTCCACACACCCCCTGTCCATCTGTCCATGTGTCCACCCATCCACCGTCCATTGGTCCACACACCCCCTGTCCATCTGTCCATGTGTCCACCCATCCACCGTCCATTGGTCCACACACCCCCTGTCCATCTGTCCATCTGTCCACCCATCCACCGTCCATTGGTCCACACACTCCCATGTCCATCTGTGCACCCATCCACCGTCCATTGGTCCACACACCCCCTGTCCATCTGTCCACCCATCCACCGTCCATTGGTCCACACACCCCCTGTCCATCTGTCCACCCATCCACCGTCCATTGGTCCACACACTCCCATGTCCATCTGTGCACCCATCCACCGTCCATTGGTCCACACACCCCCTATCCATCTGTCCATGTGTCCACCCATCCACCGTCCATTGGTCCACACACTCCCATGTCCATCTGTGCACCCATCCACCATCCATTGGTCCACACACTCCCATGTCCATCTGTGCACCCATCCACCATCCATTGGTCCACACACTCCCATGTCCATCTGTGCACCCATCCACCGTCCATTGGTCCACACCCATCTGTCCATTTGTCCACCCATCCACCGTCCATTGGTCCACACCCATCTGTCCATGTGTCCACTCATCCACTGTCCATTGGTCCACACACCCCCTGTCCATCTGTCCATGTGTCCACCCATCCACCGTCCATTGGTCCACACACTCCCATGTCCATCTGTCCACCCATCCACCGTCCATTGGTCCACACACTTCCATGTCCATCTGTCCATGTGTCCACCCATCCACCGTCCATTGGTCCACACACCCCCTGTCCATCTGTCCATGTGTCCACCCATCCAGCCACCTGCAGTGCCACAGACCTATAGGCTCCCTAGAAGGTTTCCCCAGAGAGGTTCGTTTAATGGTGAATAAATGAATTAACCCACCGTTAATCCGGCCACCCACCCTCCCTCCCTGCATCCTGGGGCTCCCTGTCCAGGAAGAACAACTCTTAATGAATGAGCGAGTGAGCGAGTGAAGAATGAGCGAGTGGGAACGAATGAGCGCGTGGCTGAGTGAATGAGCCAGTGGCTGAGTGAGTGAACGAGTGAGTGTCCGAGCGAGTGAGCGCGTGCACTGCGCTGGTGGCCCTGCAGCTGCCCCGACTCCCGACCTGGAAAAGCCCAGCTCGGGTCTGGCCCTTCCCAGCGTGCAGTCTCGGGCGGGAGGCGAGAATTGGTCCAAAATGCTGCACACGTAACTTCTCCGAGCGCAGGCAGCGCCGGGGTGTCTGGGGTGGCTGAGGCCACCCGCCTCCCGCTGCTGAGGACACAAAGCTGCCACTGTTCGTGGCCGCAGCAGGCCCGGCAGGGTGGCCGGGACACAAGGCCTGCCCCGGGGCAGGGGCAGCCAGGCCCAGGCTGGGCTCCGAGGGGTGGGGGTGGCCCCCACCCGGGGCTCCTCTGCCCTGGGGGCAGCTGGGGCCCAGGGGAAGGAGGTGAACCCGCAGGCAGGACACCCCAGTGCACAATCCCAGGGCCAGGCGGTGCGCGGCTCCACCAGTGCCGGTCAGAGCGCACAGACCCGGCATGTCCAGCTGGCCGGGCGCGGAGCCCCCCATCAGGAGCGGGTGGGCCAGGGGCAGCCCTGCCTGGGGGGGTTTCTGCTGACCCAGCTGCAGGAGAGGAGGGCTCAGGGAGACCAGCGCACAGGCCCCTCATGGAACAACCTCAAAGCTTTGAACACTTGGCCTGAAATTCTGTCTTTCCCTAAAAATCACCCTAAGATACTTGTTCCCCAATCCCCAGCCCAGGGCAGAGCCCCCAGAGCTGCGGCCGCCCCCGGGGGCTGGTGAGTGGGCAGAGGCTGTGCTCTAAGCACCCCTCCTCGGGGCGGCCCCGCAGAGACAGCCCTGTGTCCACCTGGCCCTGGTCCCTGAGGGGCGCCCAGCTCTCTGCCACCTGCCAGCCCCCAGGCTGAGTCCTGCAGCGCCCCACGCCAGGGCGGGCCACGGCCCCCCACGGCCCCCCACGACCCCCCACGGCCCCCCGGGGTGGGCTCTGCTGTTGCTGCTGCAGTCCCCCCAGGCCAGGCTCTGGGCCCCACAGCCCCCCACAGGCCCTGGTGCTCCCACCACGGCTGAGGGAAGAACTGGGACCCTGGAGGACCCCTGTGCCCAGGTCTTTTAGGGTGGACCCACCGGCAGGTTGGGAAGGGAGGCTTTTCTCCGCCAGTTGAGATCCCTGGGCTAGGGGTCAGCAGAGGTCACACCACCCAGAAGGGAGAAGGTGGATGCAGGCTGGGGGGCTTCCTGGAGGAGGGGCCCTGGGGAGCAGCACCTCGGCTGGCTGGACACACAGCAGGTGGTGCGTGTGCACACGTGTTGAGTGTGTGCACACGTGTGTGGGGTACACACTTGCTGTGGGGAGAGGGAGGAGGGCGGCGGGCAGGGACTCCAGCTCCCACCGCTGGGATAGCTGCTGTGAAGAACAGGAAAGACGACCAGTGTCGGTGAGGACGCGGAGAAATCGGGACCTTGCACGGTCCAGTCCCGGTGCTGCTGAAACAGAACCGCCGACCGCGTGGTTCACAGCGGACAGACACTCGCTGGCTCGCAGCTCTGGGGCTGCAGGACTGCAGGGCCGGCACCCGGTGGGCACTTTGCTGCCCGTCACTCCTGGTGGCAGGTGGAAGGGCGAGAGAGGGCGGGGGACAGAGACAGACACAGAGAGAGACAGAGACAAAGACAGAGAGAAACAGGGACAAAGACAGAGAGACAGAGACAAAGACAGACAGAGAGAGACAGAGACAGAGACAGAGACAGACAGAGGCAGAGACAGAGACAGACAGAGACAGACACAGAGAGAAACAGAGAGAGAGAGAGACAGAGAGACAGAAACAGAGTCAGAGACAGAAAGAGAGACACAGGGAAGACAGGGAGAGACAGAGACAGATGCAGGAGACACACAGGAGGCGGCTGAACTCACCCCCGAGATGACGGGGTTGATCCAGTCGTGGGAGGGCCGCCCCCATGACCCGAACGCCTCCCCAGCCGTGGCACTGGGGGTCACGTTTCCAGCGCTATGGGGGTCACAGCCGAGTCGCCGCACCAGTGGCCCGGCAAGCCCACTCCTAGGAACATGCCTAGAATCCGGGCAGGGTCCGCGGAGGGTCCTGCACGCCCACCTCACGGCAGCGTCGCCGCGGCGGCCGAAAGCGCGACGTGCGTGTCCCCGGCCTCAGAGGAGGGAAACTGACGCTGCGCCAGGACGCGCCGCGAAGACCGGGAGCTGCGAGAGATGAGCCGGCACAGGACGCACGAGGTCCCGCACGGTCCTTAGAGACAGAGCCCGGAGGCGGGGGTGCCGGGGACGGGGGGGGGGGGGGGGGGGGGCGGGCAGGGGGCCGGTGATTCCGGCACGGAGTTTGTGTTGGGGTCGTGAGCGCGTTCTGGAGACAGCGGCGATGTGCTCCAGGCCGCTGAAGCATACACTCAAAACGGTTCAATGACAGCTCCTGTGTTATTTGTGTTTTACCACAATCCAAATAAAAACAATCGCGTGCGTGTAGCGTTCCCATGTTCTGGTAAGAGCAAGATGCACGTGCCTGTGCGCGGCGAAGAGAGGGCTGGGTGATTTCCGCGGCTCCACACGGAACTCGGACTCAGGGCCCTGGCGGCTGCATCAAAACTCGCCTTGGGGAGGCTGAGGCAGGAGGATCGACTGAGCCCCGAGTTCCAGGCTAAAGTGAGCTGATTGGGCCCCCGCACTCCAGCCTGAGTGACACAGTGAGACCCCATCTCAAAAAAAAGAAAAGTAAATAAAAATAAAGATAATTGGCAAAATTCATGATAATGAGTTCAGAATTTAATTATTCTTTACTTAGAATGACACTGAATAACAGAAAACACCGTGATAAGTTGAGAAAAAGACTAGGGAAGGAGAAAGCTTCGTATGTTAGCGCCTATAATGTCACTTTTTCTTGCCTTTTGCAGAAGGAGCCCAGAATTCTCACTGTGCCCTGGCCAGCAGGAAGGAGAGCGGAGGCCGGGAGGGTTGGCGGGGACGGGGCCGCGACCCCAGAGCTCCCGCTGGAGCCCACGCGACCTGGGACCTGGGCGGGGCCGTGGAAGGAGCCAGAGGGCGGTGCCGGCACCGTGGGAGCTGGCAAAGGAGAGCTGGGCCAACTGAGGCAGAGCCCCCGGGGGACCCCGCTCCGGGGCAGCCTGGCCACGGGGCTGGCTGGCCCTGGTGTGTCACCTGGACTGTTTACCGGCACAAAGTGTCTTGTGCTCCTTTCTGCACCTATGATCCATTTAACAATTTAAACTTTAAAATAAATGGCTTTTGTTGAGAGACATTTCTTTGCGCGTGTCTCCCCTACCCTCGGAGGACCCGGCCGCAGGCGGGGAACTCAAAGGCGCACCTGGGTTCTGTTTCCGAGCAGGCGCCGGAACCGGGGCGTCCTGCCGGGATGGGGCTGCGTGTGCCGTAGGAGCCTTTGCAGGAGGAAGGTGTGCGCTGCCTCTGCCTCATCAGGGCCTTTGCTGCTGACCGGGCGCAGCGGCAGCCCTCCGCGGACCCCGCTGTTTCCTTCCGCTGTTCTCCAGGCTCCTTTCACTGGTGCGGGACCAGCAATGACATCTTTTTCTTTTTCACTGTCCCCCTCGGCCAGCGCCACACCCCTCCCAGACTGACCCAGGCCCCTGGGGCTCACCCGGACTGCCTCCTGCGCCCACCAGTCCCCCGAGCAGGCAGAGGTTCTGTGGCCCCAGCCCTGTCTATGCTCCCTCCACCTGGGGGTCTTCTCAGAATGCCCCCCCGCCCCACCCCTGCAGGCCTGCAGGCCTGCAGGATGGGCTATGCCCTGGGTGCCCTGAGGGGGGCAGGGGAGACAGAGGAGGGCTGGCAGGCTGGCAGGGACGCAGGGAGCCCTGGGGCGCCAGTCCTGCCTGACCCGTAGGCTGGGCCAGGGAAGGCCTCCCAGCAGCTCTGCTGGCCGGGCGGGGCCCACCGCGCAGGTGAAGAGATAGTCCAAGGCCCAGTGAGGCTGGACTCTGACTTCGTGGCCCAGAGCTGGGCTCTCCCTGCGACCAGCGGGCAGGGGCCTTGGTGAGAATGACCAGGTTTGGGGTGGCTGTGAGTGTGGGGTTTGGGGTGGCTGTGTGGCCACGGGGAGCCGGTCAGTCCACAGGCCTGCGGGCAGGGGTGCACACAGAGGCAGGAACTGCACAGGTGGCCTTCCTGGGAAGCCATTTGTTATGCAAAGGCCCCTCTTGCGGCCCTGCCAGCCTCCTGGGTGGTTCCAGCACTGTCACCTGCCCAGGGTGGGACTCAGGCCTGTGAGCGGGCAGCTCAGAGATGCCCCTGGTCCTCAGCTCCAGACCCCTCCTGCCTGGGGCGCGGCCCTGCCCCTCAGCAGCCCAACTGTGTTCCCTCGTGGGTGGGGGCGAGCCCAGGCCGACCCTTCCTTGGTGGCTTCCAGGACTGTGAGCCAAGAGGGGAGGAGGCCTCAGGCCTGTGCCCACCCTCCCGACAGGCCAGGCCTCGGCCCCTGCTGAAGCTCCTCGGCAGCCCCCCGAGCCCTGGGAGCTGAGCCACTCAGGGGGGCTCGGAGGCAGGACGCACTCTGTGCCCTGCACACCCAGGGCCCGGCCAGGGCACGGCCTCGGGGCACCGGGATGGCAGGGTGGCCCCCGTGCTGGGGTCGGCTGGCCTCTGGGGCTCCGTAGCACGTGGGGGCACATGGGGGCCCCGGGACAGCGGCTGAGTGACAGAGCTGGTGGCCCTGGAGAAGGAGAGCTGCTGCCCTGCCCCACGCAGCCTGCCAGGCACTCACCAGGGGCAGCGGGAGCTGGGACGGCTGCTGGGCAGCTTTTTGCTGTTGTTTTTGGGGGGGGGTTATTTTTCCTGAGTTCTCTGGTCCCCTTCACGGCAGGCCGTCAGCAGGTGGCACGGCGTCCCAGGCACTGTCACACCCGACAAACAGTCAGCTCCTGCCCACCAGCCCCAGATGGAAGCCCAGCCCCGGGGTCCCCTCCCCACGTCCCTGTCTCTGCCCCCCGAGGGCTGTGCTTGGTGCAGGCTGGGAAAGCAAGGGTGGGCGAGGGCCCTGGCAGCCCCCGCCACTCCCAGAGAGGGTCTGGGCCCAGGAAGGGCCTCGGCGGGGACCGGAGCCTGGGCTGGGCCCTGTCCCCAGGCTGGGGGGCCCGTGGGCACAGCAGGAGGACAGGCCGCAGGAAGGCACACTCCAGGCGCCCAGGGGGAGGCTGCAGAGTCCTGCAGGCCGACGCGGGGCCTGGGGCCTGGCCGGGCGTGGGGGCGCCCCTCACCCAGCAGCTCCTCGAAGGCTGGACCTGGTGGCGTGGCCATGGGATGGCCAGAGCCAGCTCTGCACCCGGCCGCGCTGGGATGGCTCCACGCAGAGGCCCGTGGGTGCCAGGGCTGTCGGCGGTGCGTGCCCTGGCCCTGCAGTGGCCCTCCCACTGGCACCGAGCCAGGCAGCGTCCCGGGACACGGTGTGCCACCAGGAACAGGGCGTGTGTTTGCTCAGGGCACCTGGCAGCAGCCACTGGCAGGACAAGGGCCCATTGTGTCCCCGGCCACCCCGCTGGCCTGTCCACACCACCCCCACCCCCTGACCCCCCACTGGCCCATAGCATCCACAGGGTCCTGGCCCTGCAACCCCCCACCCTGACCCCACCTGCCCGTAGCCTCCGACCCTGCGGCCTTGCCCTTGCCCGTTGGCCTCCTGGGCTCACTGCCCCTCCACTACTGCTGGCCCCGCCCACACCCCGCCCCCCACCTGTGCCCCCGGCCCTGCCCTGCCTGTGCCCCCACACCCACCGACTCCCTCCCCAGGCCCAGGTTTCCTAGGGTGGCCGGATCGGGGTTCCTTGCCCTGCTGCCCTAGCTCCGCGCACCCGCTGGGCAGGTCAGCCCTCCCGTCGTCTGGAGCCGACCCCTCGGGCTGCAGGGTCCGCTCCCCTCTGGGGGCCTGGGAAGGTCTTGGCTGCAGCGGTGGGTGGGGTGGACGGGGACAGGTGCGGGCCCCTGGGTCCCGCCTTCAGGCCCAGGGCTGGCTCCCTCTACCGCGTGGGCCGCGCTGCCCACCACCGCGAGAGACGCGGCCTCAGGTGTGGCGGGTCACAGGCCGTGGGAGCCACACCCGCCTGCGGCCTCGGGCTGGCGACCGTCCCCTGTGGAGCTGGGCTGTCAGCGAGACACGGGCCTGGCCAGGGCGGCCAGGTCCACACGGTCCACAGGGGAGGGTCTGGCCCAGGGCCCAGAGCCCCTGTGGCGCCCAGGTCACGCACGCTCAGCGGGCTCTTACACACCCTCACACACGTCCTGACACACACAGACCCCATGTGTGCACAAGTGTGTCCCCACTGCACACACGCCCCTCCCGCCCTGCAGCCCCCCCAGGGGCTGGGATGACCCCAGGGCTCCAGGGCATGTGGGGTGGGGGCACCTTCGGCCACAGGGGAGCGCGGGGCCGGGGGCCAGTCTGGGCTGTGCTGTGGGAGGGATATCGGGATCCTCCCACCAGCTCCCCGAGTCCCCCAAGGGCTGACGTGGCCACCGCTGGGAGCTTCGGGGTCCCGGGGCAGCCGCCCTGCCAGGCCTGCTCCGTGGCGCCATGAGGGGTCTGTGGGCCGGGGGGTGCAGAGCCGGAACAGCGGCACCGAGGAGGGGTGCGGCTGGCACCCGCACGCTGGCATCACCCCCACAGCCTCGCCTGCCCACTCAGCCGCATTTGGGAGTCTCCACGGCCCCCCACCTCCAGGGCCTGCCCTCCTCCCACTTCCACCCCACCCCACTGTGAGGCGCCTCCCAAGTGCCAGGCTGACAGGCGCGCCCAGGGAAACTGAGGCTGTAGGTCGCCAGGACAGAGAGTGGGGGCTTGGGGTGGTGGGGACAGCGCCTGGCAGACCCGGCTGGGCCCCACAGGCCAAGCGCCAGCCACGCAGAACCAGTCCGGCCAGGTGCAGGCTGCCAGCGTGTGTGCGCGTGTGCGTGCGCACTTGCTCACGTGTGTGTGCGTGTGGGCTGGGCCCGCCGGGAGGCATCTGGAACACAGGCCGCAGCCTGCGTCACGGGCAGCACAGCTGGGCAGGCCGCCCGCCTGCCTGAGGCCTGTTTGCCCAGCTGGGGGGCACAGCAGGTACGGCGGCGGCTGAGCCCTGCAGGCTGGGCCAGGGGAGGGTGGCAGGCGGACGGGCCACACCCCAACCCCTCTGGTCAGAGACGCAGAGCTGGGGCCCTGGGCGGTGGAGGTGGAGAGAGGCTTGGGGGTGCCCCACACCCACCCCCAGCCCAAGGGCAGCCGCCAGTGCCCTCCAGAGCCCCGAGCTCCCAGGGTGGGGCGATCAGATGGGCTGCCCCACTCCCACACGCCGGGGCCAGGGGGCCAGGCCAGCCTGGCATCAGCCCCCGCCCAGGCCCCCCGCAAAGGCTCCACGCTCAGGCCGCTGAGTCACCCCTGTTGAGAGCCGGCCCGGCCAGGTGGGATTCCAGGGTTGCAGACCCTTGCCCGAGGGCCCAGCCCAGCCCACTTTTTGGCCCTTCCCGCTGGACCCTACCTGCAAGACACAGCTCCTCCGGGCACTCTGGGCCCAGCTGGTGCCTCCCCTGGGTCGCAGCCTTCCTGACACCCTCCTGACACCAGATCTGTCCACCAGACACCCGCACGCCCCGACCTGCACACAGCCTCCCGGCCCCGACTGAGCCCAGGGGTTTGAGCTCAAGGCCACCCATCCCAGCTCCCCCACAGCCAGCTGGGGCCTGGGCGGCCACTCCGCCTTCCTGAGGGTCAAGGGAGGACCCCTCCCTTGCCTGCCTCCAGCCCGGCCCACACGGGCTCCGCAGCTGCCCCCAGGCCAGTCCAGTCCAGCACGCCCGGACCCGGCTGGGGGCTCGGGCCCTAGAGGTAGCACAGGAGAGGCCCCAGGGGGGTCCAGGAGTGCTGGGGACAGGCACAGGCCCCTGGGGCCCGCCCTCAGGCCCAGGGCTGGAGCCCTCTACGCGTGGGCCACGCCTGGTCACTGCAACAGACGCAACCTCAGGTGTGGGAAGGCCACAGCGCAGGTTAGGTCCTGGAGGAGAAGGGGGTTGGCGGAGGGGTTCTGGGTGCTGGGAAGGGGCCAGGAGGTGGGCGGGGGCTGCTGGACCTGCCCCCTCCTCTCAGCAGGCCCATTCTGCAGAAGTGGACCGAGGCCCAGTGGCTCTGGGCAGGGCGGTGACATGTTCAGGAAGGAGCTGCACAGGCTGCCTCGGACGTCGGGGGCTGGTGGGGGGGCAGAGGGCCTCTGGGGACACAGAGCATCTGGAGGGGGGACAGGTCAGGGCCAGAGCACTGGCTGGGTGGCCCACAAGCTGGTTCTCTTGCTGCCTGGGGAGAGGCCTTGGCCCTGGGTCCCAGAGCACCTGGCTTGCTCACCTGGGAGGGTACCGGGGCCAGGTCGAAACCCCAAAACGGGGTGGCACGTCCCAGAAACTAGGAGTCAGCGGCCGCCCTCCCACCACCCCCAGCAAGGCCGGTCTGGGAACGCCTAGGCGAGGGTGTGGTGGAGACCAGGAAGCCCCAAGAGCAGAGACAGAGCGACGGCGGGTGTGGGAGCTCAGCGGCTGCCCTGGGCCAAGGACCACTGTGGAGCCACCCAGGCCCAGGGGTTGGGGGAGCACTGGGTGCTCGGGGGTGGGGGGAGGACTGGGCACTCGGGGGTGGGCCTGGAACCACCTCCTCAGGTCGGGGTTCTCCCCCAGAGGGACTGGCTGGGACAGAAAGCTAAACCTCGCCCCAAACTGGGCCACGTACCCCACCGTCACCTGGCGGGTGTGTGGCTGCACCAGGCGTCCCGTCCCCATACAGATGGGGACAGGTGTCTGTAGCAGTGGCCAGCTGGGTATCCAAGGAGGAGGAGGCCTCGTGCCCCTGGCTCACCCAGCCCTTCTGGGTCAGTGGCTCTCCCTTGTCCCCCTCCCTCCTGCTGCCGCGCAGGCCTGGGCCTGGCCAATGGGGCCGCTGCAATAGGGCTGGGGCCCGGGGCCACGTGTGGCTGCGCCTGGGCTTGCTGCTGGCTGCAGGGCTCAGCACGCCACCTGCCCAGGTCCCCGAAGGCCCCCGTGGGCCCAGCACAGAGCCCCGAGCCCCAAGCCCCCACCCACTTCATCCTGGACCTTTCTCCAGGGGGAGGGCCCATTCCGGGGGCAGCAATGGGAGCTCAGGGAGGGGGAGTGTTTGGAGAGGCAGGTGGGGGACGGTGCAGAAGGGCTGGCCTGGCCAGGGCGGAGGCACCTGCAGGCCACCCCCTCTACACCCACCAGCTTCCCCCAGGCCCCCCCCACCCGTGTGGACACCTCTGGGGCCACAGGCCTCAGCAAGGCGCCGCCGACCTCGGGGCTGAGTCAGCAAACCGGGGAAGAGAAGCAGCCCTGAGTGAGAGGTCAGGCCCTCTGAGTCCAGAGGGTTTCTGGCAGTGCGTCCTGCAGCCCACGTGGCCCCGGGAGGCCACCAGGGCCCTCTCTGTGCTAATGAGACTGACCCCGGCAGAGCTGGCGTGAGGAGGTGGGCCGAGTGTGTCCTCCGCGCCTAGGCCTGGGTCTGGCACCCACAGCCCAGAGGAGTGAGCCCTGGTGGGACCCCAGTACCCGCCCACGGTCAGAGCAGGGCAACGGGCACGGCGGGGCTCTGGACAAGGAATTTCTTGGCGTGGCGGAGCCTGGCGGGAGAGTAACAGTGCAGAATTCCTTCCGTGTCTCTGCGGCAGCCCACGAGCCAGTGGATTGCCTAGGAACCTGCCCACCAGGAGGACCAAGTCTGCAGCCCCCTCCCACATTCCCCAATCCCCCTCCCCCTCAGGTGCGGCCCATACCCTTGGGACTCAGCCCCCGGACTGGCCATGGCCACCCGCATGCCCGGCCCGGCCTCCCCTCCCAGAGCCTGGGGAGGATGAGAGGATGTGCCCCTCGCTCCTGGATGGAGCTCGGTGCCTGCGACAGGGAGAGGGTCCCTATGGGGGTCTATGAGGCCCTGCCCCACCCGATGTGGCTCAGTCGCCCCATTGTGGGGGTGACGGTGGGGCAGACAGGGTGTCCCTGAGTCCCTGGGCTCCCCATCTGGACAACGGACAAGTTGACAAGACCCTGAGGCTTCAGCCCTTGGCCACACCAGGCACACACCAGTGGTCCTCCTCCCGTGGGGCGGGGGAGCTACAGAGCAGGAGTCCCCCTGCCCCAGCATGGGGCCTGACAGGGCTGGGCCTGGCTCTTCCCTGCTGGGCCAGGGCTCAGAAGGAGAGGGAGAGGGAAGGAGGCACGAGAGCTGCACACGCAGTGAGCAGACGGCAGGCTGAGCACGCCCTCCAGGGTGCCCGTCCTGCACACATGTGCACACGTACCAGTGGTCACCTGGGAACAGGTGTGCACACAGGTGCCTTGCTCCCTGGGCCCTGAGCCAGACTGAGCAGGCCCTGGGATGGGTCAGGACGTCCTCCAGGCCAGACTGGCCCTTCCCAGCTCCTGGGCCCTGGAGCACCCGCGCACCACACCTCCCCAGGAAGCCCTGGTGGCCCAGCCAGCTTGGGGCAGTGAGAGCAGAGGGGGCGTCCAGGGATGGGCTGGGCCAGAGTTGGGGCCTCCCTGGCCAGCGGCCCACTCCGCTGCAGGGTGGCCGGCCCCTCCCTCCCACTGTCACTTCCCAGGAATAGGGAAGTGGCCCTGAGGTGGGAAGACTGCCTGGCCACTTCTGAACTGGACGCTCTGCCTGGCTGCCTCATGGCCCTGGGGGCAGCCTGGGGGAGCCCTGGACAGAGCCGGGGACAGGGCAGGGCCTCTCCCCTGGGCCTCAGTGGACCCCTCTGGACTCCCCCAGCTCTGGGTTTGAGCCTGGACTCTGGGGCTGGCCCAGAGCTGCAGCAGCCCTGGAGCCACTTTGGCCCCTGCAGGCCTCCCCTCCCCCGCCCCCAGGACAACACGAGGAGACCGGGAGAACCTGGGGGTGCTGACCGGCCAGGTTTCAGCTCGGGGCCGCCAGACTCCTGCAGGCTTGGCCAGCAGGCTTTGGGTATGGGGGGGGGATATGCCCCAGGGGCGCCCTTGCTGGGGCAGGGTCCTGGAGCCCCCACACTCTGCTCCTGCTGCATCCTGGGATGGAGACACCTCTAGTGCCTCTCAGTGCCTAGGCTGGCCCTGGGGACACTCCCAAGAACCAGGCCCGGTCCTCTGGCCAAGGCCGTAGGAGGAGCAGGAAGATCTCCGCAGAGCAACACAGGCCACCTGGAGGGGGTGTCGCCCAGTGGCAGACTGGCCCCAGCCCTGGCCCGGCTCTGCCCAGGACCCGGTACCAGCCCAGCAGGCCTGAAAAGAAGAGGGGGCAAGGACAGGCTCCAGGGGGCCGCGTGACCAACGCAGGCGCTGTGCTCACCTTTCTCCACGAGCAGAACTTTGGGCCACGTGGGCCTTTCTCAGCACCACTGACTGCCGCCCCCACATGCCTGGGTGTGGGGGACTCCCCCCCACAGGACCCACAGGCCTGGGGTGCCCAGGCCGTCATCTGTCCTGCCCTGCGTGTCCAAGCCTGAGCCGTCCGTGGGCAGCGTTCATGCCCTGGCAGCAGCACTCCTGAATGCCTGGCTGGGCCAGCTGCCACCAACAGCTCGTCCTCCCCCATCCTCAAGCCTATGAAGGCCACTGCTCCCTCTGACACGGTGTGACAGAAGTGCCCCACCGGGGTGGACGTAGGGGCGGGTGGGTGCGCATGCTGAGCCTGGGCAGGCACGTCCATCTCCACGGTGGTGATCGTGCCCTGAGCTCCTGTTTTGGGGGGATGTTTGCTCTGACCAGGTCCTCTGGGGTCCGTCTGTAGGGTGTGGTGCCTCCGTGGCTGGAGCATGGTCTGAGTGGTGCCAGGACCAGTCCTTGGGTGCTCTGTGCCAGCTCCAGAAACTTTCCTGAGCACCCTGGAAGCCCCCTGGGGCTCAGGCCACCAGCCCCAAGCCACTTGGGAGACCCCAGGGCTGGCTCCAAACTGCACAGCTCTGACCCGGAACCCATGGTCCTGTGGCCCCTGTGGCCCCACCCTCCCCTTCACCCTGCACACACTGCCACCCCCCACGCCCTCCCCCTGCTTGGGGTCCTCCCCTCCTGGAAGCCTGGAGGGGGGCTGGCTGGGGGGCAGGGACTTTATGCAAATTGAGGTGAGCGCCCTGCAGGACAGCCAGACCCAGCTTCCGGTGCCTGGGGACCCCGCCAAGTCTCCTCCTTATCTGCGTGCTGGGGCCAGAGCCAAGGGGACCAAGCGGCCTGTCCAGCCTGGGCACCACAGAGGCCGCCAAGTCCCCTGGCCCCTCTGCACATCCCCAGCCTGGGGCTGAGAGGCCGCGCCCACTCACAGGGCACCAGGCAGCCTGTGTGGACCGGCCAGGGCAGGCAGGAGGAGCGAGATGGCCCCCCCAGCTGGGGCTCCTTGACCCGAGGGTCCCAGCAGGGAGGCGGTAGAGCTGCCATATGGCATGTGGGGGGCTCTGCCCGGGCCGAATTGTCCCAGGGAGCCCCCCTCTGGGGCCTGTGCCCAAAGCAACAGCCTCCTCTGTTGTGTCCTAGGGACTCTCCTCTTGGCCCTGCAGGGCAGCCAGAGCCCCGCCCCACGGACTGGGATGTGCCCGTTGCTCCAGGGGCAGGTCGGTGGCAGAGTTGGGTCTTGGCCCAACTGGTGGCTGGGTGGGGCCTGGGCGGAGGGTACCCAGGCTGGGGTCAGAGGACGGCCCCTAGCAACAGCCAGGAAAGGCAGGCAGGGCCAAAAGCCAAGAGCTGTGAGGGCCCAGCCCCCTGGGCAGCGATGCCGTCCCCTCCAGGTGCTGAGGGCGGCCAGCCCTGGTCTCAGCCAGAGTCCCTGGGTGTGGAGAGGCAGTGGTGGTGCCTAGAGGAACCGAAGCCTCTCGACACCGGCGGGCCTGGCTGAGGAGTCCAGACAGCAGGGGTCCTCTGAGCAGGGAGGAGGCTAGAGGAGGCAGCCACAGCGGCTGGGCCAGAGTTCACGTGGCCATCACCCCTGGTTCCCACTGATTGGGGCCCCACCCCAGCCCAGGCCCAGCCCCGGGCGCCTCTGGTGAATATTGCAAAATCCTGGCAGGGCTCTGCTCTCCTGTCCCCAGCGGCAGAGGCTGTGACAAAGGGAATGGAGGCAAGAGGGGAAAGGGCATGGCCTGGCCTGCCCTGGGAGCACCCTGACGCAGCCCGTCGCGGCCCAGTGCAGGCCGCACGGGGGGTGTGTGGCGGTGCCTGTGCTGGGCTGGACTCAGCTGGCTGGGCTCAGGCTCCAGGGGGGGCTGGGGTGCTGAGTTGGGGTGCCGAGTGGGGGCCCTGGATGCAGTGGTGCGAGCTGAGCCCAGGGGCCAGGGAGACATCAGGCCCAGGTGGGGCCGGGCGTTCCTGCAGTAGGAGTCGGGGTCAGGGGGCTCAGGGCATGGCTGTGACTGTCGCTGGAACTGCTCTGATGGCCCAGGACGGCCACAGCAGGTGCAAGAGGACAGTGGTGTGCTGACAACGGAAGGGGGAAGACCCTGCAGGGTCAGGGACTGGGTGGACAGCCCCTGGGAGGTGAAGGTAGGAGCCTTCGTGACCCCTCATGTCAGTGCTAGGGTCCCCAACACACAGGCACACAGAAGACTACATCCACAACCCCCACCACAGAGCCCGCAGAGAGGAGGGTTACACAGAAACCCCCGCCCACCTCCCGCTCTGCGGGCTCCAGGACGGGGCTGTTGGACCCTCCTCACTCCCGGAGGCTCCCACAGAGGCTCTGTGTGGCAGGAGCCCACCTTCAGGTTGAGAGGGACGAGGGGCTGTGGATGACTGGCCGCGTGGACCCAGGTGTGGGCTCCCCTTCATGGAGGAGTGAGTCCACGGTGCTCTTAGATTGGGGAGCCTCAAGGTCAGAGCAAGACCTGAGAGCTGGGGGGAGTGGAGGGGACCCCTCCCCCATCCTAGTCTCCCAAGGCCAGCTGGGCTGGGGCCAGCCAGGCACCCAGGCCAGGACGACCCAAGGAAGACTCAAGTGATGGGCAGGGGGCCCACTAGGGAGACCACGATGGGACTCCAGCCGCTCCCAGCTGACTCGAGCTCGCCCTCGGAAGCCATCCTGATGTGGTCAACACAACACTCCCCAGCACTCCCGGGACAGCACGACTGTGCCCCCATCGGAGGGGCAGGCCCTGCTGGACCCTCAGCAGGTCCCCTGCAAAGAGCCACAGTGACCACACCCCCCAGGTGCTGCGCAGATTCCGCTGAGGGGGAGGCGCAGGGCCCACCTGGAAGCAGACTCGTGGTGGCGAGGCCATGGTAAGCCTGGCAGCCGTTTTGCCGGCATTAGTGTTGTGGCAGGGGCTGAAGGGGACCCGGAGAGGCAGGTAGAGAACATTAGGGTTGGCTCTGATCCTGAGAAGAGGTGACAAGGCCCAAAGGGCAAGAAGAGGTGGCTGGGACAGCAGAGGATCCGGGGGATGGGGCGGGAGCCCCAGAGAGGTCAGGGCCCTGGGCTGAGGCGTGCACAGCGGTGGCCTCAGAAAGGCTCTAGGGAGGGGCTTGGGGTGGTGGCTTGCGGTACCACGGAGGGACGCTGATGGTGGCAGTGTAGGGGTGAGAGGCCAGGCTGCGGGAGGCTGGAGCTGCTAAGGGACTCGGAGACCGGCGAGTGGGCGTGCTTATGGGTCGCACCAGGAGACCGGCGAGTGGGCGTGCTTATGGGTCGCACCAGCCGCAATGCTGATGGTGGCCTGGCCCCGGAGGGGGGGGGGCGGGCGCTGGGAGCACCTTGGCCCCTTGGTCCCTCAACTCTGAACCCATTCTGGGCACCAGCCCCCGTGCCGGTGGCAGGCCACGCGCCTCCCAGAGTCCTGAGCTGCTCTCAGGGCGGTGACCTTGGGCCCATGTCCGCAGGCCCTGGAGCTGGATCTTACGACACGGGCGCGCCTGGGTTCTGCGCAGGAGGCAGATAAGGGGCTCTACAGGGTCAAGCCCGACGGGACTACTCGGGCCGACCGCAGCCGAGGCAGCAGTCAGGGTGGGCTCCCTGGTAGCGGCGGCAGCAGCTGGGCATGCAGGGAGGCCGGCTCGGCCAGATGGCTCCAGGCAGGTGAGGGCGGGCGGCTCGGAGGACCCTCGGGCGCCGCGCGGGCGGAGCCCGGGCGCACCTGGGCAGGGTGGGCGCCACCTCCCCGCTGGGCCACGGAGTCCGCCGGCCACGCGCGCACACGCGAGTCTCCTCAGGGGCCAGGGCGGCTCAGAACCCCCTTCCCGATGGCGCCCCTCCCGGGACCACCGCTCGGCCGCGGTGGCGGCTCGGTACCCACGTTCGGGACGATGACCTTCCCTGGCGAGGCCGGGGGAGGAGCCCAGGAAGCCCCGGCCCCCACGTGCTACCATTGGCCGGAGCACGATGTCCTTTGAAAACACCGGCTCCTATTGGCTTGCGCGGCACCTCCCCGCGCGGCCGGAGGCGCCCGGCCGTCGCCTGCGCGGGAGCTGCGCGTGCGCGGAGCGCGTCCGGCTCGGGCAGGGAGGACGCGGCACGCCGTGGCACGCCGTTCGCCTCCGCGGATCCACCGCGGCCAGCTAGTCCCGGCTCCGCCGGCCTCGCCCCGCCCCCCGCGGAGGGATCCGCGCCACCGCGGCCCAAAAGCCCGGGGCGAGGCGGCCGGGCCGGGAGCCGCTCGGCTGCTACGTGTGGCGGAGCCTGGTCCCGCCCGCCGCCCGCGGCCTCGGCTCGGAGGCCCGGCGTCCGCGGGCCAGGGAGGTCGCCGCGCGCGATGCTGCTGTCCAAGTTCGGCTCGCTGGCGCACCTGTGCGGGCCGGGCGGCGCGGACCACCTCCCGGCCAAGCTGCTGCAGCCAGGTAGGCGGGGGTGGCCGGGCCGGGCCGGGCCGGGCGGGGTGGGAGCCGCGGGCCGCGCCAACCCAGCGTGCGGTTCCCACAGCCAGGCCGGACCGGGAGAGCTTCGAGAAGACGTACCAGGTGGGCGCCGTGCTGGGCAGCGGCGGCTTCGGCACGGTCTACGCGGGCAGCCGCATCGCAGACGGGCTCCCGGTGAGTCGGGCCGCCGGGCGGACCGGGTTTCTCGCCTGTGGCGCGCCTCGCTCGGCCGGGCCGCCCTGACCCTCCACCCCCCCTCTCAGGTGGCCGTGAAGCACGTGGTGAAGGAGCGGGTGACCGAGTGGGGCAGCCTCGTAAGTGAGGGCGAGGTGGCGGGGCGCCGGGCGGGGTGGCGAGGCGGAGGGGTTCCGGGGTGGCGGGGCGCCGGGCGCGCTGACTGCTGTGTCTCCCAGGGCGGCGCGGCTGTGCCCCTCGAGGTGGTGCTGCTGCGCAAGGTGGGCGCGGCGGGCGGCGCGCGCGGCGTCATCCGCCTGCTGGACTGGTTCGAGCGGCCGGACGGCTTCCTGCTGGTGCTGGAGCGGCCCGAGCCGGCGCAGGACCTCTTCGACTTCATCACCGAGCGCGGCGCCCTGGACGAGCCGCTGGCGCGCCGCTTCTTCGCGCAGGTGCTGGCCGCCGTGCGCCACTGCCACAGCTGCGGGGTCGTGCACCGCGACATCAAGGACGAGAACCTACTGGTGGACCTGCGCTCGGGCGAGCTGAAGCTTATCGACTTTGGCTCTGGCGCGCTGCTTAAGGACACGGTCTACACTGACTTCGACGGTGAGCGCGGGTGCTCGGGAACGTTCCAGCGGGCGGGCGGTGCGGGCGGGTAACGCCCGCGGGGCGCACGGAGGGGCTGGTGACTGTTGGGCGGCGCGCGCCACTGCGGGTGGGCTGAGCAAGCGCGCGTTGGGTCGTGGGGAGTGGGGGCGAGGGGCGCGCTCGAGACTGCCGCCTCCGCCTCACGGGCGGGGGTAGGTTCATGGGATCTTTACGACTGTGAGACCCCCGGCTGCGGGTGGCACCCAGCACGTCCTCGTGGGGCGCGGTGGCCTGAGGCTCAGCCGGCCCCGTCTGCTCCTGGTGTCTGGTGTCCGGAGCGGGAGCGGGAGCGGCGCCGGTGGGGGCCTCCTACTTCGCGGAGGCGGGCTTGCGTGCGTGCTGAGCGCGGGGACGCCACAGCAGAAATCCCCGCATTGCAGAGCGTGGGGAAGCCGGGGCTCCCCGCCTGGCGCCCCCCCCTTTCTTTCCCCGCCTTTAGCAGGGCGGTGAGGCACCCGCTGCGCCCTGGGAGCATCTGTTTGTTGTGAAACCAGAGCCGTCGCTCATGTGACCCACCCGCCCCAGCTGGGGGCGGGGCTGGCCCGCTCCTCCCCCCCATTAGGCCACGCCCTTCTGGGCCGCCGCTGGGGTTTTTCCAGGGTGATGACAAGCTGGATTTTGAGGCCTGGTGCTCCCTGCTCCAACTCAGGCCTAGGAGTGAATTGTCGGCCAGTATCCCCGGCCTTGCACCGTTTGCGGGGTCTTTATGTTTGTCTGGTGTGCGCCTCATGCGGTTCTGATCCCTGCCGTGTGTCCCCACAGGCACCCGGGTGTACAGCCCCCCGGAGTGGATCCGCTACCACCGCTACCACGGGCGCTCAGCCACCGTGTGGTCACTGGGCGTGCTGCTCTACGACATGGTGTGCGGGGATATCCCCTTCGAGCAGGACGAGGAGATTCTCCGGGGCCACCTGTTCTTTCGGAGGAGGGTCTCTCCAGGTATGTGTGGCACCTGATGGGGGTTAAGGGGTCAGGGGAACCAGACCCCTTCCTGACCCCGGCCTCTCCCACCAGAGTGTCAGCAGCTCATCCAGTGGTGTCTGTCCCTGCGGCCCTCAGAACGGCCCTCACTGGACCAGATCGCTGCTCACCCCTGGATGCTGGGGGACACTGGGGACACTCCAGAGACCTGTGACCTGCGGCTGTGTGCCCTGGACCCTGATGACGGGGCTAGCACCACATCCAGCAGCGAGAGCTTGTGAGGAGGGACCTGGACGCTGGCACGGGGACTGCCCCACGCTCATGAGAGCCAAGGGACCACCTGCCTCTGCCAGCCCCCTCATGCCCCCAAAACACTGACATTCTCCTGCCTGGGCTGTCTCTTCCTGCAGAAGCAGTGATCTGTGACCCCTGGTGACCTTTGCTTTGAGTGCCTTTTGAACGCTGGTCCCACAGGACTCGGTTTTCTCAAGCTCTGTCTGTCCAAAGACGGCTCTGGTCGAAGTGAGATCCCGCCTGCCCTGGGTGGACACTTGAGCCCGAGACGTCCCTCTCTCTGTGCTGCTCTGTCCGGGAGACGTGTCTGACCTGGAGCATTCTCACGTTGGGCACGGGGGTCCCATGCGCCCCTCGCGTCCTCCAGTCGTACAGTATCTGGGCGTGTCCATGCACAAGCAATGCAACTGCGGCCTCTGCCGCCTGCCTGCCCACTCGAGCTGTGTCTGCGCGTGCCAACGTCTGTTATTTATGGTGTGACCCCCGTGGAGGGCGCCCCTGGCCCACCGGGGCTATTTATTTAATTTATTTGTTGAGGTTACTTTCTCTGGGCAGCCTGCTGCCTCCAGGCCCCTGGGGGGGAGGGGAGGGGAGGGAGCTGGCTGCGGTCCAGGGATGCAGGTCCTGATTCTTGCACCTGGTGTAGGTTCCTGGCCTCACCTGTGTCTGTCAGAAGATGAACTTGTACAGTGGCTAATTTAAGGGGAGTGGTGACCCTGCCACCTAGAGGCACTCTGTGCCCCAGGGGGTGGGTTTTAAATTATTGACTTTGTACAGTCTGCTTGTTGGCTCTGAAAGCTGGGGGGTGGGGGGCAGAGTCTCAAGCCTCTAATTTATTTTAGCAGCTGTGTTTATGTGGTCCCGGTGTGTCTAGGCATCGAGGATGGGGGTTTCTTTCAGTTAAGAAGTGTGACATGTCTGGAGATCATATTTTTTATACAGGTATTTGAATTAAATTTTTTGTACATAGTGGGTGTCCTGTGCTTACTGGGCACACCTAGGGTGAGGGAGGGAGGCTAAGAGGCTGCTGGCCTCCTGCAGGCTGCCAGCTTCCTGGGTCCCCTCCGCCCCCCACCCCACTCCCAGGAGGCTGCCCGGCTCTGCACTCCATGCTCTGCCGTTTATACTCAGGGCGCCTCTTGCGCCTGGTCTCTCTCTGCCGGGCTAGTACGTCTTCGCCGCATGTTTTAATATCTTTGGCTGATTTTGCTGATTTACTGTCTAAAGGTGTCCAAGCATTTTATCGAGTTATGGAAAGCATCTTCCCTGCAGAGGAGTCCTGAGCAGGCTGCGCCCTTGGGTACCACACGACGGCCATGTGCTGGCTGGGTCTAGCTCCTCGGCATAACATGCCAAGCATGGGCTGAGGCTGATCCCTCAGCCTGCTCGAGGCTTCCCCTCAAGGGTTGCTCTCTTTGACACCTGTGTTGTCCTCCTCTCTCCGCCCTCAGCCTCTGGGCCTGAGGCCACACTGGCTCCCCAGAGCACGAGGCCAGGATGGAGACTTTTGTCTCCAAGGCCAGCGTGACGCTGTCAGGGCCTTGGTAAGTTTCTTTTCTCGATGCCCCTCTAAAAACAAAACCTTGGTGTGGGTTTGGTGCTGAGCCTGTGTGGCAAAGGGAAGTGATCCCTGGTGGCTCCTGTGGGCCCGTCCCCTGCTCTGGGCACCCCCACCTGGCTCAGGAGTCCCAGTGCTACAGTGAAAGCAAAACAAAGGGAATCCAAAGCCGCCCGAACAGCTGCACAGCTGCTCACATCTGGCCGTGCCAGGCTGTCCGGTGGGAGAGGCTGGGCAGCTTGCTAGGTGGACAGTGGAGGCCGGGACAGGTGGGGGCTGAGGGACCAGTCACTTGGCCATTTGGTCCACAGTCACGTCCCTGGGACGGAACAAGGCAGGCTACCGGCAGGCAGGCCCATGCCTCAGTCTGTGCTGACCACAGAGGGCCACAGCATCCCGGGTAGGGGGACACCAGTGCAGAACACGGGATGGGTCCTCGGCTCATGCCGGGTCAGAGGCACCCTCTGGAGGTGCTGTCTGGACAGGCAGAGTCTGGACAGGGGCCACCACAGGGGCTCTGGTTGGGCAGCTTTGAGCTTCCAGGTAGGGGCAGGGAGGGGTGTCAGCCAGGCTCGCTGGGTTCCTGTCCATCCCTGCCCAGCCAAGCTGGGGGTGCAGGGTCCACACCACATTCTTGGCCCTGCAGAGCTCCTGGGGGGGTTGGTGCTGAGCCTGCAGCACGTGACTTCCAGGCTGGCCAGCCTTCCCAGAGGCCTTGGTGGAGCCCTGAGCTTCGATTACACAACTGGCCCCCACCCCCCAGGGTTCCCGGCAGTCATGTCTGACAAGGCAGGATGCGGGCAGGGCCTGCCCCTCCGGCCCCCTCACTGCCCTCCTCCTGGCCAGGCTCCTGCAGGGAAGCCTCTCCCAGGGGGGCCGTGCCAGGGTGGGGTGGGGGTTCACGCCTGGATGAACCAGAGGCCTCCCTTGGGAGTGGGTCACCTGTACCCAGCACTGAGTGAGTCAGGTGGGGAAACGGAGGTCAAGTCTGCAAGCTGACCCAAGGAGGAGGGTGCCCTGGGATGGACATGATCGGGAACCCCATCTTCCCCACACAAGGCTCAGGGAGGTGCGCTGCTTCGGACCTGGCCTCTGGCCCCTGCCACTTGCCCTCCTGCAAGGAGGCCGCCTGCCCCGCCCCGGCCTGAGCTGCCACACTCCTCCCTCGGCACAGGCAGGAGCCAGATGGGGAGCCTGAGCCCTCCAGGCCCAACACACAGTTGGGGGCCCATGCCATCGCTTGCTGGGGCAGGCTCTGCATGCCTCCTCCTGACGCTGAAGTGGGCAGGTGCCCCCGATGTCCTGGAAGCGGCCCCTGTGCAGTGTCCTCTGGGCTCTGCCAGGACAGCTGTGCTCTCTGCAAAGGGGAGGTGCTGGTCCCCAGGGCCCAGGCCCAGGCCAGGTGCAGCCTTCAGGCCCCCAAGAGTCCTGCCAGGCCCTGGGCGGCTGTGGGGTCACGCTGGACGGCACGCAGAAAATGCTCCTGTCAGGCAGCCGGGCCTGCTCTGTTGGCAGGTGCCCTGGGTTCTGGGACCCAGTGACCAGGCTCCACCCACTGGGCTAGAAGGCAGGGATTGGGGGTCAGGGATCCCGGGCCACTGGGTGCTGCCTGAGGCTAAGCAGTCCTGACCACGTGGGGACCCATCCCATGCAGGTCAGTGCAGAGAGGGCCAGGGGCCTGGAAATGCCCAGGTCCAGCCTCAGACCACACGCACAGTCCACTGGCCAGCTCCCCTTGGAGCACCCCTGAGGGGCCCGCCCCTGCCGGACAGAGATCGGCATGATGATTTCAGATGTGCTGGGGACATTGGTGGGGCTCTCAAGGGGCCACCACCAGCCTTTCAGCCGCGATGCTTCAGAGTGCGTCTGGAGACAGCACAGGCAGCACGGCAGCCTGGGATGGGGTGCAGACAGAGGGGACAGCAGGTGCAGAGGCCGTGGGCCAGGCAGAGGGGCCCAGGCCTGACAGCGGCATAGCAGGGCCGGTGGAGAAGGGCAGCGGAGTCCCTGTCCAGCGCACCCCCAGGCCCCCTCTCCTGGTGTGCCCTGGTGCCCCAGGATTGCCCTGGCAACCCGGTCTGGGTGGGGAAGCTGAGGGAGCAGTGCGGGGGCGTGTGTGCGTGTGCACCTGTGCAGGCCCTGACCTAAGCAGAGTCTGGCGCCGAGACAAGGAGTGTGCTTCCTCCTCCCCCACCCCCACATGACGTGGCTGCTGCCACCCTGTGACTCACCCTCCCCTCACTCAAAGGGCACAGCAGCACGTGGGGGAGTCTCCTGTGACTCAGCGCCTCCCTGAGGCCCTGCCCACGAGAAGGTGGGGGAGCCTGAGGGAGGCAGACACCGCGGGGAGCACACCTGGCCCCCCTGCCCAGGGATGTTCACCAAACCGACCAGCCGGGTGGCAGCACGGCCACAGGCATGTCACCTGTGTGTGAGGCTGGCCGCACCACCAAGGACTGCCTGGGGCGGCAGAGGGGGTTTTGAGAACATCCCAGGGCACCGCGTCCTGGGCCACATCAGCCCCGCAGTCCGGGAGCCTCCGCGAGGCTGGGCAGGTTCCCTGGGGAGACCCCCGCAGGAGGGGCGGGGCGCGGCGGGGCGCGGCGGGGCAGGGGTGCGGGAGGAGAATACGGAGCCACTGGCCAGGCCAGCTGGGGCCTGGGGCGCGTTCTGCGACCAGGCAGGGAGTAGGGCCTGAAGGGACCGAGTCCTCCAACGCAGGGGTGAGGAGCCAGTGAGAAGGCCGGCGGGGAGAGGCGGAACCGCTGGAAGGACCCGCCCCATTGACGCGGGCCACGTGCGGCCCCTCCCTGCAATATGCCCGGGGGCGATTAGGCTGTCCTCACGGGCCCTGGGGAGCGGCCCTTCCAGGGAGGTGACACGGTGGCTCAGAGCTGTGGTCCACTGGCCTCCCTCCCCCACACCCTGGCCAGCCGCGGGGACATTCTGTCCCTGTCCTCCCGCCACTCATGGTCACCCGGCCCCGCCGCCCTGCCAGCCTGGCACCTGACTCGCACGCTCTGTTGCTGCTGCCTCAGCCACTGCGCCCTGATGGCCAGACTGGCTGCGGGCGCCCTCAGCCCGCCTGGGGTCCTGGGGAGACCCTGCAGACCCCTGCGTGGGGGAGGGAGCCGGGCGAGGGCCACGGAAGTGGGCCTTTGCCAAGGTCACACGGGGCACCTGCTGGCGCGACTGCCGGTCGCCAGGGCTCCGCGTCCAGGCACCGAGGCGGGGCCGAGCCGAGCCACGCGCCTACCGCCTACCGCCGTCGGGACCCCCGGCCGCGGTTCTGAAGAGGACCCGCCGTGGGGTCAGTGGGGTCTGTCCAGCTGGCACACAGTGGCTGCCCGTGGATGGGGCAGGGGACGTGGGGCCCTCTCGCATCCTGCCCACAGCACGATGGCCTCATCGCTGGGCACATCGGGGGCACTGGAGGGGAGGGAGGAACCCTGTCCCAGGGCAGGCGTCCCCAGCGTTGGGGGGCCAGGCTGGGGCCACAGTCAGGCAGGCCCAGCCACCTCGGCACCCACCCAGCCCAGGCCGGGGCTGCCCAGGCAGGCGGACCGCACCCCACGCGCCTCCCTGGGTCCCGGGAGCTCTCCTGGCGCAGGACTCTGTCTGCCCACCCAGCCTCATCCCCTCCGCTCAGGCCCCCAAGCCTGTGTGTGTGTGTGTGTGTGTGTGTGTATGTGTGTGGTGTGGTGTGTGTGTCTATATGTGTCGTGTGTGTCTGTGGTGATGTGTGTGGTGTGTGTGTGGTGTGGACTTGTGTGTGTGTGTGTGGTGGGTGGTGGGTGCTGTGTGGTGGTGTGTGGTGTGTGTGTGGTGTGGTGTGTGTGTGTGGTGTGTGTGTGTGGTGGGTGCTGTGTGGTGGTGTGTGTGTGTGCTGTGTGGTGGTGTGTGGTGTGGTGTGTGTGTGTGTGGTGGTGTGTGGTGTGTGTGTGGTGGTGTGTGTGTGTGTGCTGTGTGGTGGTGTGTGGTGTGTGTGCATGGTGCAAAGAGCCAGGTGGGAGGCCGCGGGCCAGGCCTGGGGGAGAGAGGGCAGGTCCAGGCTGTGGGCAGCTGCAGAGGGGACGAGGGGTGGGACCCGGCAGGGCACAGGGGCTTCCTCCACCAGGGAGCAGCTCCAGGACCAGAGTCCGGGGCAGGCTCATTTCTCTCAGCTGACTAAATTTTTAATAAAACCCCAAATTCCTCTCAGACGAATACTCTGAATCACTTTAAACATTTCTCTGTGATAAATGGAAATCTAATAAAATCTGTGAAAGGTATTTTTAAAGCAGCTTTACTGAGGTGTGATTTACATCCATACAATCCACCCACTTTCAACAATGTCAGTGATCTGCCCACGAGTCAGTGATTTTAGTAAATTTACTGAGTTGTGCAGCCATCAGCACCGTCCAATTTTAGAACATTTCCATGAACTCAAAGTCCCTTTGTGCCCATTAGCAGTCACTTCCTTGCCGCACCCCAGCCCTAGGCAGCCACTAGCCTGCTTTCTATCTTTTTAGATTTGCCTTTTGCGGACATTTCATATAAATGGAATCCTAGGATGCCTTCATGGAACATAACCATTTGAGGTTTATCCACGTTGTAGCACGTGACAGCAGTTAGTTCCCATAATATCCCATCGTGTGGATAAACCACTTGTTTATCCGTCCACCAGCTGATGGACGTTAGGGTCGCTCCCACACTTTGGCTGTTATGAATGAAGCTGCCATGTACACTCATGTACAGCTCCTCATGTGGACACATGTTGTGATTTCAGAGAGACACACAGGAATGCAATTGAGGGGTCGTATGATAAACTCATGCTTAACTCTTGAGGAAATTGGCTGTACATTTTACCTTCCCACCAGCAATGTATGAAGGTTCCAGTGCTTCCACATCCTTGTCAACTCTTGTTATTGTCTTCCTTTATGGTTATTATGGTTATATAATAATAGTGGGTGTGCAGGGGTATCCCACTGGGTTATTTTTTTTCTTTTTTTTGACACAGTCTCACTCTATTACCTGGGCTAGAGTGCCGTGGCGTCAGCCTAGCTCACAGCAACTTCAAACTCCTGGGCTCAAGCGATCCTCCTGCCTCAGCCTCCCGAGTAGCTGGGACTACAGGCATGCGCCACCATGCCCGGCTAATTTTTTTCTATATGTATTTTAGTTGGCCAGATAATTTCTTTCTATTTTTAGTAGAGACGGGGTCTCGCTCTTGCTCAGGCTGGTCTCGAACTCCTGACCTCGAGCAATCCTCCAGCCTTGGCCTCCCAAGTGCTAGGATTACAGGCGTGAGCCACCGCGCCCGGCCTTCTGGTGCACTTTTGAGTTAGTTTTTATATATGGTGTGAGGTAAGGGTCTAAACTCATCTTTTTACATGTGGATATCTAATTATCACTGCATGTTTGTTGAAAAGATGAAAAACTTGGCACCTTTGTTAAATGTTTGGGTTTATTTTTGGACTCTCCATTGATCTATAGGTTGATCCTGTGAACTAAAAGTAAAATTCTAAACTCTCTTGGCCAAGGGGACCCCAGAAACACCTTAAAACTGAGTCCCCGGCCATCACGGGGTGGGAGAGATAAAACACAATTACCCGTGTATGATTTCCCTTCATGAATATTCATGACCCCTCCTGTAGCTTGTAGAATACCTGTATCTGACCACCCGGCTCAGGGCAAAACCCTGTTCCTTTTTGTCTCTCCTTGAAAGCACCCACGCCTGGCTCTGGCCAGGCTCAGCTTCCCCAAGGCTAGAATGGCCGCCCAACAAGCAGATACCCTTTATGAGAAATAAAGCTTGCCTTTTTCCAAAGTATAAACCTTGTTAAATTTTTTTTTTAGTTAACATCCTTATGCAAGCACACACTCTCTTTTTACTACAGTTTTATAGTAAGCTTTGAAATTGGAAAATGTAAGTCCTCCAACTTTGTTCAAAATTGTTTTGCCTATTCTGCTATTCTGGATCCTTTGCATTTCCTTTTTCCTTTTCTTTTTTTTTTTTTTTTTTTGAGACGGGGCTTGCTCTGCTGCCCAGGCTGGAGTGCAGCAGTGCAATCACACAGCTCACGGTAACCCTGAACTCCTGGCCCTAGGCAACCCTTCCATCTTGGCCTCCCAAAGTGCTGGGATTATAGGCATAAACCACCACACCCAGCCTGCTTTCCTTATAAATTTTATGATCAGATTGCTAATGTCGGCCAGGCATGGTGGCTCAGGTCTGTAATCCTAGCACTCTGGGAGGCCGAGCTGGGTGGATTGTTTGAGCTCAGGAGTTCAACACCAGCCTGAGCAAGAGCGAGACCCCATCTCTACTAAAAATAGAAAGAAATTATATGGACAGCTAAAAATATATATAGAAAAATTAGCCGGGCATGGTGGTGCATGCCTGTAGTCTCAGCTACTTGGGAGGCTAAGAGAGAAGGATTGCTTGAGCCCAGGAGTTGGAGGTTGCTGTGAGTGAGGCTGACGCCACGACACTCTAGTCCGGGCAACAGAGTGAGACTCTGTCAAAAAAAAAAAAAAAAAAAAAAAGATTGCTAATTTTTTTTTTTTTTTTTTAAAAAGCCCTGTTCACATTTCAATAGGAATTGCATTCCACCCATAAAACAGTTTCGGAAGTCCTGCCATCTGAACAGTGTTGAGTCTTCTAATCCATCAGCATCGAATGTCTCTCCACTTATTTAGATCTTCTTCCGTATCTCTTGGAGATGCTACATAGTTTTAAGTGTACCAGTCTTGCACTATTTTTGTTAAATTTATTCCTAGGTATTTTACTATTTTTAGTGCCGCTGTGAATAAAGTTGTTTTCTCAACTTCACTTTTGGATTGTTCATTGCTAACATACAGAAATTCAGTTGATTTTTGTATACTGCCCTTGGATCCTGGAACCCCCCGAACTCACTAGCAGTCTTTCCCCTCGACCTCCTCCTGACCTTGGGCCTCCGCGCGTCACAAATGCAGAAGTGGACGGTTTCTGTTGGAGGAAAAGGGAACCTCAGGTAATCGGAAAGTACCAGGAAAATAATGGAGAGGAAGAAGGTTAGGGAGATGATCCCACGAGCTTTAAAGTTCTGAACCCCTGGGTTCACCCCTAGTCTGCTCGCATGTGGCTCTGGTTCTAATCAGCGCATCAGATACTTGCGGCCTCCACGCAGGCCTCCGAGTGACCACCAGGGGGCGCACACGCAGGGGCTTCCAAGGGGAACAGCAAAGGCCTGACGCTGGAACCGCATGACACGGGGATGAACACAAGAGTATCAGAGTTCTCCACAGGGGGGAAGACCCGGAGCCTGATAATATAATACTCAAACTGTCCCCGACAGAACCAAAATCACAGGAAATGCCAACAGATACCAGTGATGTGATGACACACGTTTGAGTTCCCGGACAAGGACTGTAAGTCAGCCCTCGCGGAAATGCCTGAGCCCGCAACTGCGGACAGTCCTCACGCAAACACCCTACAGCGGACGGCTGCTCCATGGTGAGGGACGGGGCCATGGCCCTCGGCCTGGGCCGGGATCAGGGCAGGCACGTCCACTCCCACCGCTCTCCCCAGCGCAGCGTGGGCGTCCCGGCCAGGGCACCAGCGCGAGAACAGAAACAAAAGGCACACAAGTTGGAAAGCAAGAAATGAAACTGTCTTGATTTGTAGACCAACATGATGATCCAGGTAGAAAATCCCAGGGAATCTATTAGAAAAAGAAAAAAGAAAAAGACCACACTCTCAGAACCAATGTGTGAGTCTAGCAGGTTGCAGGGTACAAGGTCGACACATGAAAATCATATCCACCTGTGCAAACAATGAACAATTGGAAACCAAAATTTTTTTAAAGTTACCATTTACAATGGCTCCAAAAAAATGCCGAGGTGTAAATCTAACAAAATATATACAGAATGTGTGTGCTGAAAACTACAAAATGCTGCTTAAATAATTTAAAAAAAACACCCTGAGTAAATGAAAAGACTTACTGTGTTCGTGGAGTTGAAAACAACATAGTGACAGTATCAGTTCTCCCCAGAGTGATCTACAGATTTAACACAAACCAGTCAAAGTTCCATCAGGACTGTTTTGGTGGACGTAGACTGGTTCTAAAATTTATATGGGAGGCGATGGAACTGGAATAACTAAAATCTGAAAAAGAAGAGAAAGTTGTAGGACTCTCACCATCCGATTTCCACACTTACTACACGGCCACGGTAACCATGTCAGGGCGGCTCTGGCAAAGCCGCCGACGCACGGATCAACGAACAGCACAGATGGCCCAGAAACAGACCCAGAGAAATTCAGCCGCCGGATCTTTGGCAGATGTGCAGTTCAGTGGAGAAAGAACCGTTGTTTTTTTTTTAAGCAAATGGTGCTGGAACAACTGGTTATCCATATTCAAGGAGGTGAACCCCTTTGGAGGTATGTGGGAAGAACTGCGTGAGCTGGGGGTGGATACTGGGCCAGGTTTAGACCTGGTCACCACCGAATGAGTGAGCCAGCACCTCCCACTGCTCCAGGTGACCCAGGCGCGCAGAGCTGCCTGAGGCCTGCCAGGTGGGAGCCCCGAGCTGCTGGGCATCCCGCCCTCTGCTCCTCCTGGGCAGGCCCAGCGATGGAAAGGCTCTCGCGGGTCACCCAGGCAGTGAGCCCTCACACCAGACCCTGTATCCACCCTCCTCCCTCCAGACTCCCCGGGGCAGTGTTGACAGAAACAAACCCAAAACTGAGCCAAATTTGTGAGATCATGGCCCAGAGCCACGCCCAAGAAGCCCTGAGCCAGTGGTCTCACCATGGCCGCGACACAGTTTGGTTTTCTGCCTTTCAGGGAGACAGGAATTACACGTAAAGTCATAAATCAATACACGGAAGGCGTGCATTGGTTTGGCCCAAAAAGGCAGGACATCTCCAAGCGGGGATTACAGGGTATAGGTGGGTTTAAAGATTCTTTGACTTGTAGTTGGTTAAAGAAATGAAGGTTTGGAATGTTTTAATGCAGTCTGCTAATCAGAGACAAGCCACTGGACACACACGGAGACTCAAGTGATCAGTTAAGTAAATTGGTGGCCTGCGGGTGTGGTTTAACCTTTGTCTTACACAGCCTTAGGCCTGTTAATGATTTTATATCTTATTGTCACAAAACACAACTCCAAAAGGAACAGGGCATAACTAGGCGTGTCTGACCTCCCTTCTCCTCATGGGTGGAAACTCAGCTTTAAAGTTTTTCGGGTTTTGTGGGGGAGTCCCCTTGGCCAAGAGCTGGTCCATTCAGTCAGCTGAGGGGGCTTAAGATTTTATTTTAGGCCAGGCGTAGTGGCTCACGCCTGTAATCCTAGCACTTCGGGAGGCTGAGGTGGGAGGATGGCTTGAGCCTAAGAGTTTGAGAACAGCCTGGACAATAGCAAGATCCGGTCTCTCTAAAAAAAAAAAAGAAAAGAAAAAAATTAGCCAGGTGTGGTTGCAGCACTCTGCTCATGAGGCTGGGGCAGGAGGACGCTCGAGCCCAGGAGTTGGAGGCTGCAGTGAGCTATGATGACGCCACTGCACTCCAGCTCAGGGAAAAGAGCGAGACCCTGTCTCAAAAAAAAAAAAAAAAAAAAAAAATTTATTTTAGTTCACAGTTCCCCTCTTCTGGCCAAGATCTGCCAGAGGCAGCATCAATGGCCAAACTTCTACTTTGTCTCATTGCCGCAGGGGTGGTGTGGCTACCTGCCCTGGGTCCATCCAGGCCCTCGGTGGGGCCCCTGTGACCAAGGGACGTGGAGCCGAAGGGCTTACAGCCAACTGAACGGAATAGAGCTGGACAGGCACTTACCAACCTCCTAAAACCTTTCTGGCGACCCAAAAGCCAAAAGCAAGGTTATGAAACTAACTTATCCGATAAGCACTGAGCTACTGTAATCTTGAGTTTAGTTACAGATTTATAGAAATTTGTTATATAAAACCTAAGCACTGTTAACCATTTAAGCTAAGGAATTTAGAGACTTTTGTTGTACAGAAATATTTTTTGCAGTCACTTTAGTAATTTGTCCTCAGGTGGCTGATAAATTTCCTATTATACATGTATTTGCATAAAACCCATAACTGGGAACAACTACACCCAGGAACCTCTGTCACCAGGTGTCGTGATGTTGTCTCTGTAATTCCCCTGACGTCTAGGGGAAGCAGGAAATTCTTTATGGTCGGATGGATGCCTGGACCACGTGGCCCAAAAGGCAAAGTTCCTCATTTCGCCAGCTGTTTGGGCGTCTGTGTGTCCATCCTTGATGTGGAGGGTCTGAATGAATTCCATCCCTTGAAATCGGCCCTCACACGCCCCCTCTTCTGTGATAGCCCCTGGGCCTAGAGGGAGGATGTCTGCAGTTTTAGCAGCAGGGTGTTGGCAATAAATAACAGGTTGGGGCTAGCAGGGCTGAATAGTTTATAAATCCGGGAGATACGGGTAAACTGCTATTTAGTCAATATTTGTCTTGACTCTGCAAAACAAAGCAAAATTAAAATGACTTTTAAATAAAAAGTCATTAAAAATTTTAGTTCTTTCCATGACTTGTTCTTAAAGAAGCAAATCTTGGACTGTAGCCGATTATAAACTATTGTTTGAGAAGAATCAAAGTAAAATAATAATTGTCTACACACATGGTTAAAGACGCAAAGGAGATGTGGTCATTTCTGTGGCATAAGACAATTTAAGGTAATTATAATCATTATTGGTAACGTGGAGATGTTTTAGAATTTTAGGAATCTTATACAGTTTTGGAACAGATATTCACGATATATTTATACAAATATAATCCAAAGAAAGTTGAACACCATTTCATCTTTGACAATGCTTCCTGAATGGCTTAACACACCAAATAAGCCTAACTGGTCTCTCTTGGACTCTCAGGGGCTTTATTATTAAAAAGCTAGTTTGAGGTTAAAAGAATGAATTTAGAATTTTGTTTTTGGAAAGTTTGTCAAATATTAAAGGTTTAGAACATTTGTTCAAAATAGAATCACAAGTCACCATAAACTAATGGTCATTTATTTAACCAAGAGTGACAGTCACCAAAAGACTCCAAAGGCAAAATGGGAAGGAGGTCATACAGGTACAAACTTTAACCCTTTTAAAGTTTAGTGTTTCTATCTATTTAGTCAAAAACCTAACAAAGACAACACAGAGATTACCTTGGTAAAGCGTAAAATCTTTGTTTCTCTGAGGCCAGGTACCCAAAAGGTAAAGAAAACCTTCCGTAGCGCGAGGGCTGCTTTGCTTGTTTTTACGGGAAGCGCATTGAGACGCATGGACGTTGACCCCCGTGAAAAGCACACGGGATTAGTCAGACACGGCGAGGGCGTGTCCGGGGTCAGGAGCTCACGGGAAGTTTAGAGGAATGTGGATAAGGAAAACCAGCGCCCTGAGCAGGGGAACAGACTCTTAGCAACAGCATGGGAAATTTTCTGACCACATTAAATAATTTAGACATATCAAGAAAAGCCAAGAGTAGAGTATTAAGTTATACTGGAGGAAAACATTGTTTTTTTAAAACCTTTAGGATAACGCATCCTAGCGTCAGGCCCTAACAGACTTAAAACCAGAAGCCAAAACAGTCGCCGGAGCTGGTGGAAAGTTGAAGGTGAGAGTTACCGTCCAGCCTTTTTAAAGGCAGAAAAAGCTGAAATCAGTTAAGACACAGAAAAAGTTGTACTTTTAAGATATAAGTCTGAGAAAAACGTGCGCAGACCATCTACACAGCTTAAGCTTTCTGTCTTGTCCTCAATTTCCCTTTCTTAAATAACCAGTTATTTTATTTTAGGACAAAAAAATTACCATACAAGATCCTTTCTCATACAATATTATTCTCCTTTCAGTTTAACCTTTCTTACCAAAAATGTATTTTTATATTCATAGCCATTTTTATTATCTCTCTCTCACTTTACCAGTTCTTTCCTATCTTGTTTTTATTTTCTTCCTAAATCTGTATTTTGTATCAACCTTTAAATAACCCCTGAATTAGATAAAATTATATATATATTTTTAATAAGAGCATATTTTATGCTGCTTTTATAATTTTTCTTATTAAAAATATATCTTATTCTTTGGTACACTTTCTTTTCTTTTTGGGACAGAGCCTCGCTCTACCTCCCTGGCTAGGCGCAGCGGCAGATCACAGCTCACTGCAGCCTCCATCTCCTGGGCTCAAGCGATCCTCCCGCCTCAGCCTCCTGAGTGGCTGGGACTACAGATGTGAACCACCACACCTGGTTAATTTTTTGTATTTTATGTAGAGACAGGGTCTCACTATGTTGCTCAGGCTGGTCTCAAACTCCTGGCCTCAAGTGATCCTCTTGCCTTGGCCTCCCAGAGTGCTGGATCACAACCGTGAGCCACCACGCCCGGCCAGTACACTTTATATATAGAATCACATGTATTGACTAGAATTCTTATTTTTAGTAACTTTAAATTTAAGTAGAAAACCTAAGAAGCAGGAAATCATGAATTGTCTGTCATATATCAGTATTTTATAGATGAGAGCCATTTTATAATTTTTAGAAAATGTGTTCTTATAACATAATTTTTCTGGTAATTAAAAATGACTCAAACATTTAAAGAGTGTCTTTTATCTAATATAACAAAACTTTAAGATTCTAAATTATATGAACACTTTGTAAACATTTATCCCATTTACATTTACCTAATTTACTTATTTATCTTATCAGGTTACTTAGATCCCAGTTATCATTTATTTTCTGTTAACCATTTTTATACTCTGTGAGTTAGATATATAACACAGACCAGGAATCAAAATACAGTTTAATTACTACTCTTAAACTCAACGCTACCAAGGAAACAAATGTAAGTATTCCAGTAAGACTCGCCATTTTGAACAGCGCAACATCTACCTTATAAATAGAGGAGAAGTTTTAGAACACATCCTGGTTTGGATCCTTCCAAACACCAACATTCCAGAACAAATCCACTGACACTGCAGGGGCGCAAGGTCTCTGGCCGCCCAGAGCTCAGCCAAACCCTGGGGAGCAAAGGCCCCCGCCCTCCCAAAGGTTTATTGAAAATTCACTGACATGGAGCAGATTGATTAATAGGAGAAAAATTTACAAACTTACACGTGGGAGCCTTCAGAACGAACATTCAAAGATACAGGGGAAATTGTCCATCTTTATGCTTAAGGTCAACAGAGCATGGACAGCTGTGTAGAAACACGATCGGACACGAAGGGAGTGAGCTCACGCACAGGCCAAGTCTGGGCCCAGCAAGGCCTCTCTGCCAGCGCACGACGTCCTTCCGGGTGTGGGCAGGGCCCTTTCTGCAATGGGGGTTTTATAATCAAACAAGGTAGGTCAGATAATTAATTTATGCTTCTACATAGAATAATTCTGAATTTTAGGGCTGGCTTTTAGAAAAAGGGTTCTGGCTTCCACGACCTGCCTTGGGGAAGAGGGTGCTGGGTTCTGTGGCGACAGGCAGGAGGACAGGCAGGTCAGAGAACTGCTGCTTCTGAGTCCTGCATTTTAGGGTGGTTTTCCGAGCCCGATCGACATGAGATCACGTCACTGTAGACCAAACAAACCTTCAACACCAATTCCTAGCACCTCGAACAACGACAAAATGTTGTGACCTTTTTTTTTTACATGAGGATCAAGATTAAGCTATTTTGAGAACAAGTTAAATAGTCTCAAACATTTTCCAACTTGAGCGTAAATCTGAGTACATGTAATATTTCCAAACAGTAAGACTGTTTTGAGATTCTCTTTGGATTCTAGTAACCATTTTGTTTATCTTAAAATAAATGACCATACAAAAATTAACAGTTTAGGGACTTCTTTCCCCTCTAGGCGAAAACCGTTGCTATGTTGGCTAGCTCCTAAGTGGTTAAGTGTCAAGAGTCAAGAGTGGCAGGACCAGGGGAAACTGAAGGCTCTGACTGAAGCTCTTAAAGGGCCGCTCCTGGGGCAACTTTAAATCCCCACCAATACTGCTAATACCAGGTGGTAGAAAGAGCTAGAAACAGATATTACGTGTACCTTTCCACGACACTGGAGGCAGTGAATGAAGCTTCGTCTACAGTTTGGATTAAGAGACCAAAACCAAATATCTTCATAAACCTTTAACCACAAGTTTCTGTTTTTGCGCTCCTGTGTACTTGATGTTTTTACTTATTTTAACTTACTGACATTTGTTTTTGTTTAAGCATGTCTACATTTTCCCTAAGTACGAACTTTAAAGTTAAACACATGGGTATTTCTGTGGATAACTCAGGAGATTTAGCTATTATCATTAGACCAACAATATTAAATTAGCCTTATCATAAAAAAATCATACAGACACGTATCATTTTGGTTTTGATTGGGTTTACAGTTTTGTAAACTTTGTGTCCAACCTTGACATCTTGGAAATATAAAAATGACCAATAAATCCAGGCAAAAATGTATACTGAGGCCGGGCAGGGTGACCCCTGCCTGTAATCCTAGCACTCTGGGAGGCTGAGGCGGGAGGATTGTTCAAGGTCAGGAGTTTGAGACCAGCCTGAGCAAGAGTGAGACCCCGTCTCTACTAAAAACAGAAAAATAGCCAGGCGTGGTGCCGCACACCTGTAGTTCCAGCTACTCCAGAGGCTGAGGCAGGAGGATCACTTGAGCCCAGGAGTTGGAGGTTGCAGTGAGCTACAATGATACCATGGCACTCTAGCCTGGGGGACAGAGCAAGACTCTGTCTCAAAAAAAAAAAAAAAAGTATACTGATAATTTGAAGACATTTTCATTTTTTACCTTATCAATTATAGTTTTTTAATAAGCCAGCTTATTTACCAAAGAGTAATAAATACACATGAGTTCAAAAAGCATTTTCTTTTTTTTTTTTTTTTTGAGACAGAGTCTCACTCTGTTGCCCGAGCTAGAGTGAGTGCCGTGGCGTCAGTCTAGCTCACAGCAACCTCAAACTCCTGGGCTTAAGCGATCCTACTGCCTCAGCCTCCCGAGTAGCTGGGACTACAGGCATGCGCCACCATGCCCGGCTAATTTTTTGTATATATATATTTTAGTTGTCCATATAATTTCTTTCTATTTTTAGTAGAGACGGGGTCTCACTCTTGCTCAGGCTGGTCTTGAACTCCTGACCTCGAGCGATCCACCCGCCTCGGCCTCCCAGAGTGCTAGGATTACAGGCGTGAGCCACCGCGCCCGGCCCAAAAAGCATTTTCATTTAAATAATTTGTGAGTGCTCCCTCATTGATAAGCCAGTCTGGTACCAAGTAGACACAACATACAATACCTGCACAAAACTCACCTGAACACACGTGCACACAGGCGCACACACACAGTTCCAGGAGTTTTTACTTTAGAACTCCAGCTATGAGATGACAATACAAACTCACCAGTGTACAGGACGACTGCGTCCGGATTACTTCTGGCGAAACGGGAGCTTGTTCACGTGGCTGGACCTTACTTGCCCTGACAGGTCACCTGGCAACGCCGGGAGGTGGGTCAGAGTTTTGGGTAAAACAGTTTCCATGGCAGTTTGATTTTTTTTTTTTTTTTGAGACAGAGTCTCACTCTGTTGCCCAGGCTAGAGTGAGTGCCGTGGCCTCAGCCTCGCTCACAGCAACCTCAGACTCCTGGGCTTAAGCAATCCTTCTGCCTCAGCCTCCCGAATAGCTGGGACTACAGGCATGCACCACCATGTCTGGCTAATTTTTTCTATATATATTTTTAGCTGTCCATATAATTTCTTTCTATTTTTAGTAGAGATGGGGTCTCGCTCATTGCTCAGGCTGGGCTCGAACTCCTGAGCTCAAACGATCCGCCCACCTCGGCCTCCCAGAGTGCTAGGATGACAGGCGTGAGCCACCGCGCCCGGCCTAGTTTGATTTTTTTAAAAACCTCTTTTACTCTTTTTTTCCCCCTTCAGTTTAAAATGAGTATTCAATGTTGACATTTTGGCTAGAACCGGCTGCAAGTTTTCCAGGTAGCCTTGAACCAGCAATTCCATCAACACCGAACCCGCCTGGGCATCAGCAGACAGGTCAGCAGGTCCGGGGCCGGCAGGGGAGAAACTGCGCGGGCGGCCTGCGAGGCGGCGTCCCAGGCGTCCAGCTCCGCAGTGGCAGGCCGGCCGCTCGGCCCGGGCTTTCCTCGACGGAATCTGCCGTTGAGTAAAAGCTTGTTTAGCAGCATCGGCCGGGCCGTTCGGGCCCCCGGGGCCGGCGCCCTCCAACCTGCCGCCTACACGGACGCCCGCCAGTGGAGCAGCCGCCAACCAGCCGCGGCGCCCCAAGCGGGCATTCTCCTCGTCTTTCCTCATTTTTAGAGCATTTGTCTTCCATTTTTCTTTAAAAGCAGGACCGGAACTGTGGGCCGGGGTCCAGAGCGTGCTGACGGGGCGGGGGCTCCGCAGTGCTCCCACCGAGTCGGCCGGTCCTCCCGCGCATCTCGGTTCCCGCCTTCCGGTCTACGGCCTCCGAGAGGGCTCAAACGCGGCCGGCTCTCACGTGTGTTTCCCGGATGAGCCTTCCTTTAATGAATTTTGTCGGGGGCGCTTTCCTGTAGGGCCACTCCGAGTCGTGGGGAGTCACCCACACATTCCTGCTTGAGTCCCCGGTCACCTGGGGGTGCCTTCTGGCCGGGAAGCTGAAAATGCCTTCAAACGCCCTTTCTCTTGAGAGCTGAGGACTGTCTCATTTACCTGTGAACAGACAGCTGGGTTTCCTCTCCTGCAGATACTCAGAAAAGCCGATTGAGATTAGTTTTGGGAGGAAGAGGCAACGGAGAAGACCCTTGAGACGCACCTCCAAATCAAAATTAGGATCCCGAACAACAGCTTCCTAGGAAAAGGACCAACAGCTCAGAGTAAGGCAGGGCCATCAACCAGGGCCGGGAGGTCCTGGGCGCAGGACTTACGCAGGGAGAAGCTCAGCGTCCGGGGACCCAAGGGGGCTGTGCGGGTACCTGGCACCGAGTTCGGGCTACTCCTTCGCGGCGTCCGGAGTCTTCTCTGAGCCCCATGTTGGTCGCCATCTGATCAACGGAAAAGAGCCCAAACTCTGTAAAATAATTGAAAGAGGTTTATTCCGAGCACAATATGTGCAATCATGTCCCAGAGAGCCACGCCCAGAAGCCTTGAGCAAGTGGTCTCGCTGTTGGGTTCAGTTTGGTTTATCCATTTCAGGGAGACAGGTATTAAATCAACACATGGGAGGTGTACATTGGTTTGGCCTGAAGGCAGCACACCTTCAAGCAGGGATCACAGGTTATAGGTGGGTTTAAAAATTCTTTGATTTGTAATTGGTTAAAGAAATGAAGCTTTGTCTAAAGGCTTGCAAGGTTTTGTTGTTTATTTTTGAGACAGAGTCTCACTATGTTGGATGGGCTAGAGTGCAGTGGCGTCATCATAGCTCACAGCAACCTCAAATTCCTGGGCTCAAGCATCCTCCTGGCCTCAGCCTCCCCAGTAACTGGGACTACAGGCACTCACCATCATGCCCGGCTAATTCTAATTTTAGTGGAGATGGGATTTGACTCTTGCTCAAGGTGGTCTCCAACACCTGGCCTCAAGCAAGCCACCCTCTTGGCCTCCCAAAGTGCCAGGATTACAGGTGTGAGCCACTACACCTAACGTGGGGGGGGTCCCCTTGGCCAAGAGGGGGCCCATTCAGTCGGCTGGGGGCGCTTAAGACTTTTTTTTAGTTTACAGCAGAGAAAGGAGTGACCACAAGACAGTTTGAGCTGGCACCTTCCCCAGACGTGTGGGGCGGGGGTGTTTAGACAAGAACGGCCCCCTCCTGGGGTGAGGGGAGGAGGGCTCTCCAGGAGCACTGGGTCTAGAGGTGGGGTGGTCAGCCAGGAGAGAAACACTTTTCCTGGCAACCTGGTGGCCAAGACAAGGAGCTTGTCCTCAAAGGGTGGGGGGCAGATGGGAGACCTTGAGCCCTTTTGGCTCCTGCGGGGGCTGGGGCGCTACTGCCCTCAACCCATCC
Source organism: Eulemur rufifrons (assembly GCF_041146395.1). Classification (NCBI taxonomy): domain Eukaryota; kingdom Metazoa; phylum Chordata; class Mammalia; order Primates; family Lemuridae; genus Eulemur; species Eulemur rufifrons. The sequence continues at coordinate 96,166,526 of NC_090998.1, forward strand.
TTATCCTCCAGCAACAGGACTACACCTCCCTGATGACAGATGCAGCCCCTTCCCCTTGCCCTCCAGGGCCTGTAAGCCCATCCCCAGCCCGGTCCCCGACAGCCCCCTCCTCCTCCTCCTGCTGGGGGCAGGTCAAAGGTCACTGGGCCTGCCCCTGCAGCTGCGCTCTCTCCTCTCCCACCTGTGCCCAGGCTGCGTCCCCAGGGGGATCCGAGACCCTCCCCTGCCCGCCCTTGGGGAAGGACAGAAACCAGACCCTGAAATCCGAGAGGGAGGTGGGCGGGTGCGGAGCGGGTGTCTGCGCCTCAGCCGCGCCACCCGCCTGCCGGCTCTGAGCCCAGCCAGCCCGGCGGATCCCGGATGCTATCGGTGGGCACACGGGCCTTGGGCGGGCCGGAGCCACCAGGACACCCGCCCAAGGCACCAAGCCACGTTGGTTTTCGCTGGGTGGCCGGCGGGCCAGAGGGAGGCGGGCGGCCCATCGCTCCCGCCCCATGCGCCCGCATGGTTTGTCCCAGCACCGCGTGCCCAGGTGCCTCTACGGTGGCGCTGGCTGTCGCGTCCACTGCGGTGGTCGGGCAGGGCCTCTCCTGCGAGCGCCCAGGACGGCCTCCCGGCGGCGCGTCCCCCAGGGCCCGGCACGCGGCTGCCCGCGCTTGTCCCACGTCCTCCGCGCCCCCAGCCCAGCTCCGCCTGCAGCCCCGGGCCCCTCCCCAGCCCCCCAGCAGGCTTCTCCCAGAGCTCGTCCTGTCAGGCCTGTTGTCACCTCCAGTTGCGCCTCTGGGCCCCGCCCCCTCCTCGCGCCCATAGCGGAGTCCTCCCCGATGGCTCCGCCTCTGTCGCGCTCGCCCTGCACCTGCCCTGGCACCACGGCCACCAGACGCCTGCGCCCAGGTGCTCGCAGCAAGGGCGGCAGGTGGCCCGGGCTCGCTCTTTCCAGCCCCTCAGCCCCCCGCCAGGACTGGCCGGTTGCGCGGCCTCCGACCTGCCCCCGCGCCGACCCCGGCCCGGGAGACTCGGCACCCGCGCCCTGTGCGCCCCGCCCGGTGCGCGCCCGCGGCCCCCGGGCCTTTGCGCTGGCTCCTCCCGCCTCGCGAGGGAAACAAACCTAAAACGGACGTTTCCTGGAGCCAACGTGGAGAGCCCCCCCCTCTCCCTCTCTCGGAGCGGCGCCGGTAGAAAACCTGCAGATAGATTCCTGTCTCTGGAGACGTGTCACCCCTTTGGAAGGCTAAATGGGCCTCGGCCGGTTTTACAGCCCGGGAGGGGGCTGAGATCTCGAACCGCCCTCTGTGTGAAGTTCCCTTCTACTCCTAGTTTACTGAGGAGAGGAGAGGAGAAAGTCTACATTCAGTAAAACTATCCTTCAAAAATAAAGGAGGAGAAATTAAGACATTTCCAGATAAATAAAAGCTCTGGAGTTCATTATTAGCCGAACTGTCCCGCTAGAAATGCCAAAGGGAGTCAGTCCTCAGGCTGAAATGCCAGGACGTCCGGCTGCAACTCCAGCCGTGTGGTGAAGTAAAGAACACTAATAAAGGCAATGACATAGGAAAACATAGAACCCAGCGTTACTGTGGTTTTGGTTTGTAATTCCTGTTTTCCCCATATGACTTAAAAGGCAAATTCATGAAACAATAATTATAAATCTATGTTAATGGGCACAGGGTTTACAAAGACGTGTCCATGACAGTGACAATGGGAGGATGGAGATCCACAGGAGCAGAGGGCGCAGCACTGAAACTAAGTCGGCACCATTTGTTTTTTTTATTTCAGAATATCACAGAGGTACAGACGTTTTGGCTACATAAATTGCTTTTGTACCGTTTGAGTCAAAGTTATTATATAAGTATAGTTGGTACTATTTCAAACTAGATTCTTTTAAGATTTTAATTGTAACACCCAAGGTAACCATTAAGAAATACTGGAAAAATATCCAGAAAAGGAAAGAAAAGAATTAAAAATAGCACACTATAAAAAATAAAATACCAAACAAAGCAGTAATGGAGGAATTCAGGAGAAATAACCGTATATGACATAGAGAAAGCAAATGGCTAAATGGCAAAAGTCCTTCCCTATCAGTAATTACTTTAAATGGAAATGGATCAAACTCTACAATTAAAAGGCAGAGATTGGCAGACTGCATATAAAAACACTATCCATATATATGCTGTGTACAAGAGACTCGTTTTAGATACAAAGACACAAAGAGGTTGAAAATAAAAGCATGCAGTAAGATATTTCACGCAAATAGTGACCAAAAGAGACTTGAGGTGGCTATACTATTATCAGACAAAATAGGCTTCATGTGAAGTGCTCTTGAAGGCAAGTTGTCATTTATTTCGAGATCACGTATGGGACAGGCTGTACGAGCGGGTGAGTGGCTTTCTGTCTCTGCAACGTACACAGCAGAGCGCCTGTGATGCTCACGGCTGTCTAGCTTCACGCTAATTCCATAACAAAACTGTGTAATTCTTTTCTGCCGTTGTGGAGAGGGTTACTGCCTCGGCAGGAGTCACTGTTTTTAATCGCTGGTCCCCGGGGCCAGTGTCTGCTCACTCCCTTGCTTCTTCACGTCTTCGCCTAGACGTCGCCCAGTGAGACCCACCCGTTACTCTGCCCCCATCACCATCCCCTTCCCCTTCCCTCGGCTCTGCTTTTTCTTTTGAATAGCCTTTCTCTCGTCCCAGATCATCTACTCATCTTTGGTGTTTATGCCTCCCCCCTCCCTTGGGCAGGGACCTCTGTTTTGTCCACTGCGGGCTGAGCAGACAGGAGCCTGGGCAAGTGGACCAGTGGCCACTGGGTGGCTCAAGTTCGCCACGTCCCACGCCAGCTCCTGCCCTCCCCGAGCTCCGCTCTGCTGCATCCCCCCCATTGCAGCTGACGAGCTTCCCCTGGGGTGGCTGAGGCTCAGATGTTGGTCTCTTACTCACAGCCACGCAGGACACCCCGACAACGCCCCGCCCTCACCCTGCCTGCTGCACCCCTCAGCCGTCTCCCGCTGCTCCACCGTGGGGCCGTGGGTGCTGTAGAGCCAGGCAGTGGGAAGGCCCTGCCTCTGTTCACGTCCCCTCCGCGGAGGTGTCCAGGGACCACCCTATTTCAAACTGCACCCCCAACACACCTGTCGGGCTCCCCCCCCCCCCCCCCCCCCCGTTCTCCACACCCACACTGCAGGGTGCCTCGAGCTCATTGTTTACTGACTCTGGCTGGCAGCTCCAGACCCAGGGTCCCTGCTTCAGCACTGAGAATCCCAACCCAAGTCCAGACACGGCCCGGGGGCTCTGCCAGCATCGTCTGTTCCCAGCGCTGGGCTGGCGCCCAGGGGCCCCGTGGGTGCTTAGCACGTGCCTGGAGAATGAGTGAGGCACACAGACTCCAAAGGCTCGCTCAGTTAAACTGGGTCCAGATGTGAACCGGGCTGCCTGCCCTGGCGCAGGTGACCTTGCCACCTCCCCAGTGCACCCCCCTCCTGGGGCTCATGTGCCTCCTGTACTGGGTGGGGCTGGGGTTTCTGCGGAGGTGGTGGAGGGGAGGCCGTGTCCCGGGCCAGGGCAGTGGGGGCTGGGCTGTGGGGTGTGGTCCCAGGATCCTGACCGGGAGGTGGGGAGGCTGATCTGGCTCAGAACTGGCACCAAGTGCCACCGCCACTTGGTGGCAGCACAGTTGTGTCCTCCAGCCAGCACCTCCAGTTCTCAGCAGGGCATCTGAGTATAGTTTCTGCCTTGGCCTCAGTTTCCCCCATCTGTGGGACGGCCAGGGCCATGACAAAGTCTTGGGGAGGCAGCACCTGCTCAGGTGGGGGCTCAGCCCGAGACCCCTCCGGCCGGTCCTCCCCGAGCCCCACCCCCAGGTCAGCAAGGACTCCTTCCCCGCCCCTCACCGCCCCCCCCCCCCCCCCCCGCCCCGGGCAGCCTGGGGCAGGGCAGGGTCTCTGCATCTCCAGGGCTGCCCAGCTGAGCCAAGCCCCTTGCCTCCCGCCTGGGGAGGGCAGGGGTCTCCAGAGGAGACACGGGGCTGGGGACAGAGCTGTAGCCTGACCGTCCCTGCCACCCTGACTTCCAGGTCAGGGAGGGGGCGCCGCGGCGTGCTCTCTCTCCACGCTCCCCTCTGGCCTCCCTGCCCCCGCAGCCCCAAACCCGGCCTTTGGAACCCCTGCCTGACCTGGTGCCCACACCCTGGGGTGCCCTCCCCACTGCTCCCTTCCGGGCACACTTGCACGGGATGTCTGGTCGCTCCTCGTGACGCTGACCCCACTGACCCAAAGTCTGCTCCGGGGACCCTGCCCCTCCTGTAGCTGAGTCCCAAGGTACCCCCTGCCCCGGGGCAGGCCCAGACCCCCACCCCACCGCACCCCACACACCCGTGGGGGCAGGCGTCAGGGGCGTTGGCACCCCCAGCCTTGGAGGCTGTTCTCGGGTCCAGCCTGGAGCGGGGCAGACTCTACCGTGTCCACCGTCCAGCTTTGTCCCTGGTGGCTGTCACCACAGTCCTGGCCCCGCCCCAGGCTCGGGCCCACTTTAACAGGTAACCCTGGGCACGGCAATACCGCCCCCGCCAGCCCCAAGACCGAGATCTCCGTCCTCAAGGGAAGAGGCAGCGGTGTTTACTGAGTGGAGGGACATGTGGCTCTGCACCCCCAGTCTGCCGGGGGCAGCAGCCCCCATTGCAGGGCACGAGAAGGGCAGCTGGCCCATGGTCAGCTGAAGCGGGGGTGCAGTGTGGATGGCAGGGTGCCCACTGCCGGGGCTGGCCTGGGGTGCTCGGCAGCCAGGCACAGGTGGCTCAGGAAGGGTAGCCGGGGGGTCCTGGGAACCTCTCAAGCTCTGGGGGGCAGACCTGCAGGCACACAGGGGTCCCGGTGCCGATGTAGCCCCACTGCAGGGCCCAGGGCCCCTGTGGTCCTTCAGCTTGGACAGCGCTCAGCCGCCTCAGTGACAGTAAACGGCTGAGGCGGAGGCCCTGCCTGACCCATGGGGAGGGGCCAGGTGAGGGGGGTGCCCCAGGTGGCGCTCAGCACCCGAGGTCCTCAGCAGAGTCCTGGAAGGGATGGTGGAGGGACAGGTGGACTGCGGCCAGCATGGGGGTGCTCTGGGCAGAAACTGGGCTGGTCTGCCACAGAAAGGGAGGGCTCACACCCTGCACCCCACAGTGCCAGGGAAGCTCCGGGCAGCTGCTGGGGCAGAAGGCCAGGGCCTTGTCTTCAGCACCAGGCATGGTGGCCGTGACCATGAGTTGTCCCAGAGGGAGGCTGGGATCCAGCCGAGGCAGGGCAGGTCAGGCCCTGGGCCACCTGGGGAAGGGGGAAGCCCACCCAGATTCTGCCTGTCCCAGGGGTTCAGGAAACGGCTGCCAGGTTCTGACGGGGTGGGGGCCTGGTCTTAGCTGTCCAGGCGGTGGGGTCCTGCCCTGGCCCACAGTGTGGTTGGCACCTACTTGTTCTTGATGAGACGCTTGGCCTCAGGCCACTGTCTCACGGGGGGCAGCTGGGGAGAGAGACGGGGGGCTGCTGCCAGCACAGACCTTGTCTGGGGCACACGCTCCCCCCGCCCACGGTGCAGGGGTGCAGGCCAGGAGAGAGAGCTGTAGCCCCGAACACCTGGGGCTCTGCAGGCCCCACCCGGGCCGCCCAGGCCTGGAGAGCCGGCGCCCCAGACAGCAGGCAGCTGTCCCCTCTCCAGGGAGGCTCCTGAGGGCCAGCAGAAGAGGAGCGGCTAGGACCTCAAGGCGGCCTGCATGCCCCCTGTGTCCCCAACCTGGGTGGGGCTGGGCCTCTCCCCCTGGCCCCTCGGGCCTGTCCCTGGGACCCTAGGACTGGCCCAGCATGGTGCTGGGGCTGTGGCAGTGGCTGGAGCCATCTGACCAGCAGGAGGTGAGCTTGGGTCCACATGCCAGGCCCCGGGGTGGCCACTGCCCCTTCGGCCGAGATCTACTGGAGATGACCTTTGCAAGGGAGTGGGACTCAGACTTGGCCAAAAGCCTTGCTGGAGGAGAGCTGGACAGGCCCGGTGGGTCCTTGTGTGTGGCAGGGTGCAGGCCACCCTGCAACTGCTGTGGCTCCGTGGAGCTGGGAGACATTACTGCATCCTGGCCCGGCCTGTTGGTGCTCCCTGGGGAGGGTCTCAAGTGCCCTGGGTGCCTGCACACCGGCCTCACCCGCCCTCCCACCTCTCCCACCTCCCCGGCTCTCCCAGTCCACCCTCCGCCCCAAGCCAGGTGAGTTTTGGGCTTGCAGGTGAGGTGCCAGCTCCAAGTGCTCCTGGATGGGGACATGAGGCCACACCCCTCAGCCATGCCCAGGCCCCGCGTGGTTAGCTCTGTCCACTAGCACAGTCCTCTCCTGGTGAGCCCTTGGTCCCGCAAGCCTGGGCCTCAGTGGCTAGGTGAGCCGAGGGACATCCCAAGTCGCTGGGCAGCGGGAACCAGAGCCCCAGTCAGGGGAGGTGGACACCTAGGGAGGAGGAAGCCACTGACAGAGCCAGGCAGGGAGGGGTGCCCGGGGGGCCCAGGGATGACAGGGACAGTGAGGCTGTGGGGCAGGGGCAGCCTCCACCTTGGCCCAGGAGCCTGGCCTGACTCCTGGCTGCGTGGCCCCTCCGCCCTCCTCCCCCGAAGTCCCCTGTTCGGTGCAGGACACCCAGCCCACCCAGCCCACAGTGAGAGGCAGGGCGCACCTAGGTCCAGCCCTCCACCCCCCACCCTGCACCCCCGATGCCTGGCACTCACTGCACTGGAGGTCGCACAGCTGCTGCGGGATGGAGAAGTGCACATCGGTCCTCACACCCTGCAGGCACAGGGGACACAGGGCCGGCTGGAGAGGCTGGTTTGCGTGTTCGCAGGCAGGCGGGGCTGATGGGGCAGCGCCACCCACCTGGATGCAGATGCCTGGGGCACAGACCTCTTCCCTGGGCAAGTCCAGGAAGGCAACCGCAGGGTCGGCAGTGGGGTCACCCTGGATCTGGGAGGGCAGGTCACAGGCAATGGGGGAGGGCTGAGCAGGCCACACTGTGTCCTTATCCCACATTCTCTGGCACCGCCACTGCCACCCCTCCCGCCCCTCCCCTCCAGGCGGGCCAGACCCCAGCCAGACCCCTCAGGGCCCAGGTGGGCCATAAGAGCATTGCAGGGAAGTGATGGGGTCTTGCCACCCTCCCCGGGGCGGTGCCCCCCACCCAGCTCACTGAGGCTGGAGAGAGGGGGCTGGCGGGCAGCGCTTGTTGGCAGGCAGGGAGCTGCGACTTCCCTCCGTGACACAGGCGCACCTGGAAGTGGGCGGGGCTGGGCGAGAAGAAGGCGGCGCGCAGGAGGCCGTGCTGGGGTGCTGGCTGCACCGCCATCTTCCAGGCTGCGGCGGAAGGGTGAGGTCCTCACTGGCCCAGCACCCCACCCACTTCACCTGCCCCGTCCCACTGGGCCTGACCCACCCACTTCACCTGCCCCACCCCACTGGCTCCCCCCCACTGGCCCAGCACCCTGGGGTCCTGCCGTCCTGGCCAACACAGAGCCGTGAAGCAACGGTGCTATTTGCTGCACACACCCCTCCCCCGCACTGGCCCCAGGCCAGCCCACCCCTGCCCCCCAGGAGCGCTCACCTGGGAAGCACCGTTGTTGGAAAGGGCACCTCACCTGGAACCCCAGGTTGGTGGAGAACTGCAAAGAGGGGTAAGGGGCACAGGTGTGGGGGACTGGGGCTGGGATGCGCTGGGCAGACTTCAGGGCTCCCAGGAGGCTTCCCTCCCGGAGCCCTCAGCTCCCCGCCGACAGATGAGGAGGGGGTCAGAGGGGCAGCTGGGAGGCAAGCCCCTCACCTGCTCCCTGCTCTGGTCTGCTGCCCCCCTCCCTGCCTCCTTGCCCTTGTCCCCTCCCCAAGCGTGGGCAGTGCCCGGGGTGGGCTGCACCAGCCACTCACCTTCAGGCAAAGCTGGGGCTGGGTGTCCACCAGCGGGTACAGCACCTGCGGGGGCTCCGGTCAGGGCCATGGCCATTCACCCCCACCCCCACCCCTGCCGGGGACACTCACTCTGCCCTGTGCCGGGCGGCTGGAGTGCTGCAGCTCCTGGCAGGAGGCCCCGGGGCCTGGGCGCCAGCACAGGCTCACACGACCACTCACGGGGCAGGCGGGCTCCCAGCTTAGCGCCTGGCTTCCCGGGTGGTAGTGGATGGCGTCCCACAGCACCTCCGTGTCTGCAGGGACCCGCCCCACGAACACAGGTCAGCGGGCCCCATGGCTGCCAGTGGGCCCACGGGGACCCACTGGAGTGACCTTGGGCCAGGGTTCAGCAGCAGTTGTCCTGCGGTCTCTGAGCCCTGGCCCGAGTCTCTGCATGCACGTGGTGGTGCATGTCTTGCGGGGTGCCTGGTGTGTGTCACTCAGCAGAGCCCAACGCAGGGCATCCCCCTGCGCCCCCTGGGTACCCCCAACACAGACGTGGCTGTTGGGGTGAATCAGGCCACCATACGTGCACACATGTGCACCCGTGCACACCCACTTCCATGTACAGGCTCTGCCCCTCGGGCGTCACGCGGCCCCGCCCATCTCGCACCCTTGTCCCCCTGGGGCACCACAGGGCACTTGCCGGCTTCAAAAGGGCACATCTGGATCCGCACGGCGTCGGGGGACGCAGGCCAGCCCTGCGGGAGGGCTGGGGTCAGCGCGGCCCCCCGCTCCCTTGTCCCCCCCGTCGAGGCCACACCCTCACTGACCTCCAGGCAGAGGCACGGCAGCGCCTGGCTGTAGGGCAGGGACACTGTCCGCGACGCGCTGTTAGCGGTCACCTGCCAGAGACGGGGCTGGGCGGCGGGCGGGGCCTGGGGCGTGGCCTGGGTGGGCGGGGCCCGGGGCGGGGAGGGGGGTCTGGGCCTGCGGTAGCGGTAGCGGTAGGGAGGGCAGGGGAGCGGGGCAGGGGAGCGGGGCAGGGGAGCGGGGCAGGGGAGCGGGGCAGGGGAGCGGGGCAGGGGAGCGGGGCAGGGGAGCGGGGCAGGGGAGCGGGGCAGGGGAGCGGGGCAGGGGAGCGGGGCAGGGGAGCGGTGGGGGCGCCTGGGCCTGCTCTAGGGGTGGGAGGAGTGAGGCGAGGCGGGAGGGCCCTGGGCCGGCCATGGGGCGGGGGCGGGGGCGGGGCGCGGGGCTCACCCGCACCGGGGCGCCGGCGTCCTCGCAGGTGAACCGCCGGAGGCAGAGCCGCACGTAGTAGTCGGAGCTCCCGGAGGGCTCCGGCACCTGCGCCAGGACGGCCTTGCGCCTTTCGTCCACCCGGTAGCTGAGCTTCCCCCCTGCAGGAGGTGGCAAGTCGCCAACGCGGGCTCCGTCTGTCTGAGAGCCCGATGGGGCGACCTCTGCTTGGTTCAGGCGGTTGAGAGACGCCCACCTGGGGCCGCATCAGGACTCCCCAAGTGCAGCAGAAGACCCCAGAGGGAGAGGCGGAGCCTGGGGGTCTTCCCGGGGAAGGTGTGACCCACGCAGGAGGGTGACTCACCGAAGCAGTCCGGCAGGTTCCTGCCCACGTCCTTCTCTGCACAGTCTGCAAATGCCAGAGGCAGTGGTGGGCCTGGTCACTCTGCCCTGGGGGCCATCCCCCCAGCTGGGCCTCTGGCCATGTGACCCCAGTTAAGCCAAAAGCTTTGCTGGGAGCTGTCCAGCGTGGGGGCCTGCCCCTGCCGTGGGTGAGACCCACCCAGGCCAGTCCAGTCCCTAGAGGCCAGAAGGCAGCTGTGCCCAGGCCTGACGTTGGGACCCACCTTCCACGTGGTACTGCCGGTCAAGCTGGACCCCGCAGAAGTGGGGGACAGTCCTCAGGGTGACGTAGAGGTGTTGGGCCACACTCACCTTGAAGCAGCTGAAGTGCACCTGGAGCTGGGCAGGTGCAGGTGTGAGCTGGGTGGACCCAGAAGCCACTGCCCAACCGCCCCAGCCAGCTCTGCCCCATGGCTGGAGTCCAGGGCTGGGGCCCAGGAGGAGGGGTGCCCATTCCTCAGGACCTGGTGGCAGAGCCCCAGGATGGGCCAGCAGGTCTGGGTCTGGGTCGGGCTCTGGCCTCACCTGCTGCCCCACCTGCAGCCGGCGGGAGGCCCGAGGCATGCGCACACTCTGACACTGCGTCTCCTGGGTGTGCAGGCTGGTGGAGCAGGCCTCCAGGCCCCGCAGGCGCTCTGGGGAGGACCGGCCGGCGGGCGGTCAGGGCAGGGCTCCCCCCACCCCATGGTCATCCCTCTCCCCTGGCCTCCTCCTTGTGAAGTGCAGTTAGCAGGGTCCCTCCCAGCACCCAGGTCTTGGCTGGGACTGAGGGAGCCCCCAGTCCCCCGCACAGCCCTCCCGGCCCCACTCCCAGCAGTCAGCCCAGTCCAGGCTGGCCACCCCTGAAGCCACTGCTCACCATGCAGGGTCACGGAGGCACGAACACGCAGGACTAACGAGCAGCCGTCGTCGGGGGTACACTTCATGGCAGTGGAGAGTGTCAGGGTGTCCAGGACTGCGCTGGACATGGACGTGGGGAGTGGCCGGCAGAAGCTGTTAAAAATATCCCCTGGGGTGGGGGGAGGAGGGTGAGGCCTCAGGGTTCCAGGTGCCTGGGAAGGGCTTTGTGGGTGGTGCAGTGACGGGGGAGAGCCCTGGGGTTGCACAGTCTGGCCCCAGCACAATCGGGAAACCAGCCCCCCACCCCTGAGCCCCTGGAAATGTCTGTAGGACCCCCGGAGTGGGGCCAGGTTGGGAAGCAGGCTGCCCACCCGTCTGCCTCTGAGCCGGCGCAGCTGCTGCCCCCCCGGCCAGCACTGGGGGCAAAGGAGCCCACCTCTGACTCACTGGCAAGCCCCAGTGCCACCGTGCAAAGACGAGCAGCAGAAAAGGCCAACTCAGGCCTGCCAGGGACAACTTGTACATGCCCTTGAGGCACTGCAGCCTGGGGCGCAGTGCACAGGCACACAGCTGCACCCTCACAGGTAGGACTCGCCTTCGGGCCGTGCCCAGGGCGTGAGCAACCGCGGGGGACCAAACGCCAGGTGGGGCAGCCTGGCCTGACGTGGGCAAGCTGGAGTGGAGTCTCGCTTTGGGCGCCGGGCTGAGCAGCATCTGCCGCCTTTGGCCAGGTTTGCAAGTGGCACTCGGGGTGGAGGCCACGGGGCCGTGGAGCCCCGGCAACCCGCTACTCCATGGGAGGAGGATGGCCGCCAGGGCGCGGCTGTTACTGGACGGATCCCACGCTTAACACGGCACCTGGTCTCAGAAACCACAGGCTCAGAGGGCGATGGGATTGAGCGGTCTGAACTGCTCATGGGAAAGAAATCCAACAGCTACGAGTTCCCACCGTGGCCAGGACATCACAGGGGTCAGATTCACCCTCCTGCTTGAAACAGCCAGGAGACTGAGACAAAGTGCACGGTGTCAAGACTGCGGACAGGAGAGGCACCAGGGAGCCCTGCGAGCCCCCCAGGCCGGGCTGCGGGCGGGGAGCCCCGGTGGAGCTGGCAGTCCCGGGTTGAGGACCTTCGTGAGGAGCTCAGGAGGAGCAGGGCGGCCGGGTTTTCAGGACAGAGCTGGAGGGAGAGCACGGTGCAGGGAAAGCACGGTGCAGGGAGCCTGGGGATATTCACTTTGCGGAACACTCCGCACACCCATGTGCGGGCACCACCAGAGGCAGGAAGGGGCCCCCTGGAAAGCCCGAGAGAACGGCCTTCGCGCACACAGCCTGGCCAACAGCCCCGCTCCCAGCCGGGCGAGAGACCTGGTCACACGGCGCCGTGCGCAGGAGTCTCGCCCTGGGAGAGGCACCACTGGTCTTCGCCTGAGCGAGGCTCCGGCCCGGCCTGGCAGACCTAACACAAGGCCCCAAAAGATTACGCTGCTTCCAAGAAACGTGACTGTATTCCAGACAAAGGCTCAAGGACATTTGTAGGAATTGTGAAAAGTATTGTTTTGTCCCTGCCGTCTAAGGAAAAATGACAAGCCGTGCAAAGTGTCAGGAAAACCACCCATAATGTGAGGATAAATCAATTAATTAAAACTAAGAGTATCAGCACAGACATTAGAATGAGCAGATGAGAACATTGTATTCGAACGTGTTCAAACAGTTCATTATAGACACGGAAGACACAAAAAAGACCCAAATCCAATTTCTAGAGGTGAAAAATGCACCGTATAAAATTAATAGCAGATGAGACTCCGCACAGAGGGGGGGAGAGGGAGGGGAACTTGGAGACAGCCACAGAGACCACCCAGGAAGCAGAGAGAAATGACAATGACAGAACAAAGCATCTTGAGCAATGGGACATCTTCCTGTGACCTCATATACGTGTGATTGGAGTCCCTGAAGGAAAGGAGGAAATGGGAAAAAATAAACTCCAAGAAATGATAGAAATTTTCCAAACTTGATGAAAACTCTAAACTCAGATCCAAGAATCTCAAAGAGGGCCCAGTACAAGAAACATGGAGAAAATCGCACGAAGGCACATCAGAATCCGTTTCCTCGGAACGATGACAGTTATAAAAGCCACCTCAGGAAAAAAGGCATGTTGTGCACAGAGAGACGTGAACAAGGACGGTGGCGAACGTCTCGCTGGGGACCACGTGAGTGAGAAACGCCTCCAAACACTGAAGGGCAAAACCTGGCGACCGGGCTGCTCCACCAGGGAGAGGTCTCGTCCGGGACGGAGGTGACGGAGGCCCCAGCCCACGGAGCTCCGGGAATTCACCTCCCGAGACCCCCAGGGCAGCGGCCAGTCCTGCTGGTCGAGGGAAATGGTGGCGGAGAGAAACGGTATCAAAGGGATGAAGAATGTCAGAAATGGTGACGCTCTGGGTAAATACACCAGAGAGTAGTATTTTCTTATCTAAACATGTTTAAAAGAGAATTGACGGTTTAAATAAAAACAATAACGTGCTGTAGGTTTTACAACAGGCAAAAGGAAAGGTGTGAGAACAACAGCACAAAAGCCCGGAGGAGAGAAATGGAACCGCCCTGTGCTGTCTTGGGCTCCGCGTGAGGAGCTGCAGTGTCGCCTGGAGGCCGAGCACGCATGTTCGTGACGTGTATTATGGGGCCAGAAGGAAACGTGGCTCATTGTAAGATAAATCGTATAAAGATAAGAACGGGCTCTTGTCCCAAACGAAGCTGGCACAGTGAGGGGAGGGTGTACAGACTGAATTATCTGTGGCACGAAATAAAATTCACTGTTACTTTGTAGAAATAACCGTGACCCTAAAATTCACCATAAAGACTTAGAAATAAATACATTTTGCCTCAAAATAAGGCACACAACTAGTACCCACAGAGTCGTACCGTAAGAATGCCCAACAGGCCCTCCGAGAAGGAGAAATAGGAACCCGAAAGGAAGAAGTGGTCACAGACAGGAACCGCCAGCACAGGGGCCGGGAGGATGCGGTGGGGAATCCAAATTAGCACCGACAGGGGAGGAGGCTGGAGACAGATTCTGTGCGTTTAAAAATAAGCCGGGAGTTACATTTCCTGCGCTATGCTAGACCAGGCTGTTTGGACCAACTCTACTGCCGAAAACAACTGATTATGCTGGAGAAAAAAACATATGTATATATAAAAAACTTCTTTAAAACTTGTGAGAGCTGAGGAAAGAACATGAGGCCAAAAACAGGGAGGCTGAGTGGTGGCTACGCCTATAATCCGAGCTCTGGGAGGCTGAGGTGGGAGGATTGCTTGAGGCCAGGAGTTCGAGACCAGCCTGAGCAAGAGCGAGACCCCATCTCTACTAAAAAAAAATTAGCCAGGCATGGTTGTGCACACCTGTAGTCCCAGCTGCTTGGGAGGCTGAGGCAGGAGGATTGTTTGCACCCAAGAGTTTGAGATTGCCGTGAGCTAGGCCGACGCCACGGCACTCTACCCGGGGCGACAGAGCGAGACTCTGTCTCCAAACAACAGCCAGGGAGGTGGAGGAAAGCAAGCACAGGAGGCCACTTCTGCAGGGGCTGGGGACTGGGTCCCAACCAGTGGGAGCTGAGGGCCTGGCGGGGGGCACAGACCAGTGGCATCACAGAGGCCCCGGCGTCACACAGGGGAGAATTTCCCCGTATTAAGCTGGGTCTCACCCTGGGTCGGGGTCAGAAGAGACCTACCCTCTCCCCAGAGCCCCGGTGCGTGGGAGGGTTGCTCCGGGCAGGGCAGGGTGGGCAGGAAAGCCTCCCCGAGAGCCCAGGACGCGGGTGGGTCTGAAAACCGATTCGCAGGCCAGGTCTGCACCACCAGGAAGATCCAGAAAACCTCGGTCTGTGCGGGTTCCTGGCGGTCGGGCACCAGAGCTGGGCCCGGCTCAGAAACAAACGTGAGCCCAGCCCAGCCTGGCGGGAAGACCTGCGTCCCAGGCCCAGGTGTTTCTCAAGGTGCTGAGCGTGCAGAGTTAAAGGTAAACACACACCCCAGGAAACCAAGCCCCGAGAGTGGAAACCCACGGAAAAGACAGGCCACAGGGTCCTCCCGTAACAGAAGAGTCAGCTGTGGATGACAGACCAACCAAGCGAGAAAGACAGGCTTGGAAATACGCAAAGTGGGAAAAACCATAAAGATGGACCAAGCACGCTTGAAAAGAACAAACAGAACTGCTGGAAACAAACCCAAACCCACCGTAACAGAATTTTTTTTTTTGAGACAGAGTCTCGCTCTGTTGCCCGGGCTGGAGTGTGAGGTGCGATCACAGCTCACTTCAGCCTCCAACTCCTGTGCTCGAGCGATCCTCCCGCCTCGGCCTCCCAGAGCTGGGACTACAGGTGTGACCCACCTCGCCTGCCTGTAACAGAAATTTAAAACACGACAGAGGATTTTAAGAGCAGGCCAGGTGGTACTGGGGAGAGAACAGTGACGTGGAAGAAAGACAGAATGACGGCGAATACAGACGTGACATTAGGGTCCGTGAGGAGTGGATTAAAATGCCTCAGCTGTGTTGATGGGAAGAAGAGGGAGAGAGGACGGGCAGAGGCGGTATCCGAGATGACGGCTGGGTTTTCCAGGTCTCACTTATGAACATGTTGCAAAATCCTAAGTAAAATTTTAACAAATGGATTTAACAATATGTTAAAAACAAGACCAAACAGGACTTATTTCAGGGCTCCAAGTGTGGTACAACACCGGATAATCTATCAATAACATTCACCTCATTAAAAGATTAAAGAAGAAAAACTATATGATTATCCTCACAGATGCAGAAATTTTTGCTAAAATTCAACACCTCTTTATGAATGTTTAGCAAACTAGGAAGCGAAAGGCAGCCCTTGGTCTAGATCGGGGACATCTATTTCAAATGCCCAGTGAACTTGACACTTAATGAGAAAGCTTTGGAGTCGTTGCCGTTAACACCAAGACGAAGACGAGGCCCCTCATTCCGCGGTTTCCTGGGGACCGACCAATGCCCGAAGGTCCTGGCAGCCCACCCCACGCTGACCAATGCCCGAAGGTCCTGGCAGCCCACCCCACGCTGACCAGTGCCCAAAGGTCCTGGCAGCCCACCCCACGCTGACCAGTGCCCGAAGGTCCTGGCAGCCCACCCCACGCTGACCAGTGCCCGAAGGTCCTGGCAGCCCACCCCACGCTGACCAGTGCCCGAAGGTCCTGGCAGCCCACCCCACGCTGACCAGTGCCCGAAGGTCCTGGCAGCCCACCCCACGCTGACCAATGCCCGAAGGTCCTGGCAGCCCACCCCACGCTGACCAATGCCCGAAGGTCCTGGCAGCCCACCCCATGCGCAGGGTTGTGGACTGTCATTGTCTGCAGAATATGTGAGCGCCTAGACACAGAACGTAAGAGACTCAACAGGAAATCTAGTAGGAATAATACTGAGATTTTAACAAATGTCTTGGATACGAGAACAATATACCAAGATGGTGTTGCTTTACGACAGCAAGACCCAGAACATGTAATAAAATAAGGAAATCATTTCAGTGTCCTTCACTCTCTGAAGAGCAAAAGTAAGTGCTTTGAGGAAAACCTGAATAAACAGAAAGGCTGGAAGACCCAGCTCTGATAAGATCTCATTTCTGCCCCAAATCGGTCAATAAATTCAATATAATCCCAATCAAAATGCCTGCTAAAATTTTCAGGAAACAACAATCAAAAATTCATACTGAAGAGTGAAAGTATAAAATGAAAAGCCCCTTTAAAACCCTTTTTTTTTGTAAAAAGGGAAACAGGCACAGAAGGTCACTCTACAGAAACGGTCCAGTGAACTGGGAGACGGCACCCCGGCCCCACCCCGGCCCCACCCCGGCCGCCAACCCGCCGCGGGAGGAGCCGCTGCCCTGACTGCCAGGTAATCATTTCGCTGCATTTCTGTGTGTTTTTCACCCAAACGCGCCTGTCCAGACATCACAGTCGAGTCTGGACGGCGGAGCAACGTCCGTGAGAGTCTAAGGCACGAAGAGTGTGTGTGAGCCGGGGCATCAGACAGGACGTGGCACTCAGACAGGGCGGGGCACAAAGCCACCGCAGACACCCTGGGCCCCGTGGGAGGACCCCAGGGCAGCAGGGCCACCTGGCTCCACGGCCCACACGGAACGGAGCTGCCCTCCCCAGCGCGGCCCGGCTCAGGGCTCAGCGAGGGATGCGGAAAGGTCCGGAACACGGGGCTGCGCCTGCCCCATGTGTCCATCATCCCCTTGCTTAAGCTGAGCGGCCCTGGAGGAAATACCATCTCTTGAGGTGAAGAAGCACTTAAGTAAAGTGTAAGTCATCTCTTTGGTATTTTTCCTTTAAATTCAAGTCAAAGTAAATAAAATATTTTAAATGACGTAGGTAATTTCATTTGTATAAAATCATTTTATCTGTGTATCCCACTAACTGTACACTTGCCTACAGACACATTTAGAACACAGTTTTCCTGCTGTAAATTGTGTTTATTTCTACACGGGCTGCGGGGTGAGCTTCAGCCCCCTCCTCGCGTGTTCTGCATCCCGTGTAGTCCTGGTGCGAACACGGGCACTGCTTGCAAAGACAGTGACATGGGTTTTTGAGACTGCAGTGGGGTGTCATTTTTGCCTCGGGAAACAAAGTTTGACAAGAGGAAATGGGTTTCCAGGCAGGGCTGGGGGTGCGACGGGGTGTGACGTGGCCGTGGCTCTGGAAGGGCAACGTGGCCTCGTGCGGCAAACAACTTCCACCTGCAGCAAGACCCCGCTGGCCCTGCCCGTGTGCGCCAGGCCTGGGCAGGGCTGTCCTGGCTCCGTGAGGAGGCCTGGGGACGCCTGTGGGATGGCGGCTCACCCTGCTCGGGAGGGGACCCCTGCCCAGGTGGCGCAGGGCACACCTGCCTCCCCAGGGGACCTCAGAGCCGAGGGACTGGGAGGGCAGCAGGTGCGTGACCAGGCACGGAGCCACCCCCACCCAGAGGCAGGATGTACTCACGGTTCGTGCCGCTCTTGCAGGCGAAGCCCTGGGGACAGAACACGAAGGGTGAGCGGCTGAGGGCAGCACGACCCCCTCTCGTCCCACCTCTACCCAGCACGGGTCGCGCCCCCGTCCTGCGCCAGCCCTGCCCCACTCCCTGGGGGGCCTGGGGTTGCCCTCAGCATCGGGGGGCTGGCCTGGGAGAGCGAAGTCAAGGCCGGGACTCGGCTGCCCCTTAGGGAGTGTGGCCCTGGGACCCGGCCCTGCCTCCACAGCCGCCCCTCCCCGCCCACTGTTCACTCGTTCAGCAGGTAATGACGGAGCCTGTGGAAAGCCCCGTTCCACACCACGCTTTTGGTTTTTCTTTCTTTTTTTTCTTTTGAAAGACAGCGTCTCCTTCTGTCACCCGGGCTGGAGTGCAGTGGCGTCATCACAGCTCACAGCAACCTCCAACTCCTGGGCTTAAGCGATCCTTCTGCCTCAGCCTCCCGAGTAGCTGGGACTACAGCCATGTGCCACCATGCCCAGCTAATTTTTTCTATTTTTAGTTGCCTAGCTAATCTCTTTCTATTTTCAGTAGAGACAGGGTCTCACTCTTGCTCAGGCTGGTCTCGAACTCCTGAACTCAAGCGATCCTCCCGCCTCAGCCTCCTGAGTAGCTGGGACTACAGACGCCACCACACACCACTATTTTTTCTATTTTTTA
Source organism: Eulemur rufifrons (assembly GCF_041146395.1). NCBI lineage: Eukaryota > Metazoa > Chordata > Mammalia > Primates > Lemuridae > Eulemur > Eulemur rufifrons. The sequence goes on from NC_090998.1 coordinate 96,184,568, forward strand.
TAGAGATGGGGTCTCACTACGTTGCCCAGGCTGGTCTCGAACTCCCAGTCTTAAGCCATCCTTCTGCCCCAGGCTCCCGAGGTGCTGGGACTGACTTGAGCCACTGCACCTGGCCCCCAGTGTATTCCTGTCCCACCCCAACTCCTGCCTGCGTGGGGGAGGATCCAAAGAGGGGAACTAGACTTGAGGACAGAGGGCCCTGGACTTGTGACCAGACTCTGTCGGGGCCGAAGGGCCTGTGGGGAACAGCTGCTCCCGGCCGGCCTGAGGTGTAGCTCGCGGGGACTCAGGGAAGGGTGGGCTATGGCTCCCCTGCCGAGCACTCTTGCAGCCAGGGGAGGGTCTCCTGTGGCCACGGGAACCCAGAGCTCCCAGGGATGCAGGAAGAGGGACCTTCAGGGACAGAGGAGTGGCTGCCGCCTCCCCACACGGGGTTTTCCGTTGGACTTCTCGGGGCTTCCCAGCAGCGGGGCACAGGGGTGTCTGTGGGGCCCCCAAGGCCTGCTGAGCTGGGAGAGGAAAGATGCCAGCAAGGGGCTGGGGGAGCGGCCACTTCCAGCCCAGGACAGTGGTGGTGGTGGCACAGGGAGGCAGGGAGTCCCCATGCTGTCCCCTAACTCAGCCCACCCCTCCACCCACCCCCTGCCCTGCCCCAGCTGCCGGAGCCCAGTCTCTCTGCCCTCCTCTCCCCTCCTGGACCCCAGTGTCCCCAGCAGGGCACGGAGTTCGAAGTGCGTCTGGGCCTGGCAGGGGCAGCGCAGGGGCCCTTTCCAGCTCCTTCCTCTGGGCCCCCATTGCCTTAGACCCCCTCCCCCGCCCTCACCCTCTTTTCTCAGAGAGTTGAGTGCTCAGTCCCCAGCCCTTGGTCCTCCTGTCCTGTCTGACGTGGGACAGGTCCACAGGTCCATGACACCTCAGCACAGGCCCCGCCGGACACGCGGGCTGTACACCCAGCACCACCCCCGCCCCCCATGCCTCGTAGCTTCCAACACCTGCATTTACAGTTGAGTTTCCTCCCCCAAATCCCGGCCCCCAGGCCCCCCCCACTCAGGAAACACCCCCTCCATCAGCCCAGAGGCTAATCGCGCTCTGAGGGCTCATCTGTGATCCCTCCCACCTCTGCCCCCCCTTCCCACCTCCACTGCAGGTGCGCCCAGGCCACCACCCTGCCCACCCGAACCTGCCGGTCCCCTCCACACCCACCAGTTCCCACCAGCAGCCAAGGGGAGCCTATCCCAGTCTGCACCCTTCCTGGTCCCTCCCGATGCCCCTGTGGCCCTGCACCCTGCCCCGAGCCTGACCAGCCCACCCCGCACCCCAGCCACTCGAGCCCTCGGTCAGATACTCTCCTAAGCTTGTGGACCTGCCTGGGTGTCCCCTAAGTGTCCCCTGTGGCAACCAGGCCATCGCCTCTGAAAGGCACATCTTGCTCCCTGCCATCCCCCCTACTGGGAACAGTGCACACAGCAGGTGCTCAATAAGTACCCCCCACCCCCATGACATCTTCCGTGTTCTTTCCCTGGCTGTGTCCCCTCTGTGCCTGGGCCAGTCTTGGGCACCGGGGCCACTTCCTGGGCCGTGCCAGGTACACTTCTTGCTGTAGGTGCTGAGGGCCACCTCTCCCGCTCCCACAAATGGTCCCAGCACCATTTGTCACCTCACGTCCTCCCCTGTGGCTCCCCCCAGGGCTGAGATAAGCTCATTCCCGAGTGTTTCCTTAGCAGTGTCACACAAGCCCGGATGACCCGGAGCCCAGCACCCTGGGTGACGCAATACCGTTCCACAAACAGCCCAGAGGGGCTTCCTGGCCACCCTTCCAGCAGGACCTGTGAGGCGACAGGCCGTGGGAGGGCTGGGCTTCCAGCTGCCAGGCCAGGCCAGGCACCTCCCAGGGATCCCGGCTGCCCGGTTCCCACAGCCTCCCGTCACCGCCGCTGCCTCAGTCTCCCCAGCCCCTGCACCCTTCACCTGTCTGTGTGCGGCATGCCATCCCGGTGCCCACCTGTGGAGAAACCAGGGCCTCACCTGAGAACAGGAGAGGCCACATTCCGAGACCCGGGGGATGGCCAGGCCCCGGTACGTGCCCCAGGCCAGGCAGAGGAAGGCGAGTGCTGGCCCCGCATGCATCTGGCTGAGAGCGGGGTGGAAGCGTCCAGGCCGACCCACAGCTCCAGCCCCAAAGACAAACAGGAGCTGCTCCCTACAGCAGGCAGGGACACTCCGCCTCCTGGTGAGACAGGGCCTATGGGAGCCGGCAGGGGCAGCCCCCAGACCTGCCCACTGGCCAGGGGCTGACACACTCCGCCAGATCACATGGAGTTTCCAGGCTGCCAAAGGAAGCGTCCTGAGACCTTGAGGCCTTGGGGGTCCCAGGTAAGTGGGTTCCCCAAGGGGCTGGCCGGTGGAGCAGGGCTGGCTCCGGGCCTGTGAGGTCAAGGGGCCTTTTGTGTGCACCCCCATCACTCAGGTGTGTGTCCTGACCACGGGGACAGTAGTCAGTGGCTCTGCTGAGCTCGGCTGGGCAGAGGAGAGGCAGCATCCCGGACCCCTGCACCTGCTGGCTTCACGCCAACCCTAAGGGGGTGCTCCCTCCTGGGACCTGAGACTCCCCCCACGTCCCCAGGGCCCCCCTCCCAGGGCAGCGCCCATGGGCTACTCCAGGCCTAGCTTCTGCTCAGGGAATTGCTCCACACTCGTTTTCCAACTTGAAGCACTCTGTGCACAGGCAGGTTTCTGGGCAGAGGCTCACTGCACCCTGTCTGCCTCCTGCCCCTGCCAGCCCCGTGCAAGGCAGTGGAAGAAGAGAACCACAGTGTGCTTCTGGGGCGCCCCAGGCTCCTCCCTCCCCGACAGCCCAAGGCCCGTGTCCAGCCCTCTTCCTGCTGCAGCCGAGCAGCACAGGGGCTCCCTGCACCTGCCTCTGGTCCTGGGAGGGCACTGTCCCACGTGGGGGGGCATGGGGAGGGGTGTCTGGCTGGAGAGCCAGGTCCCATGGGGTGTGCTGGGCCTGTGCAGGGCTGGGGTCCTGCCTGGAGCCCCAATAAGGCATCCGAAGTTTTGAGGGCAGCACCACCCCCAGGCTGGGGGAGGACACGGGCCTGATCCAGCGGACTCAGGTCAGTCAGGAGGGAACTCGGGAAGGCACTGAGGGGGCGTCAGCCCCAGGGGATGGAACACAGCAGGACTCACCAGCTGCCCATGACCTCGGACCCCATCCTCCACCCGCCCGGTGCCACAGCCCACCGCCCAGCCTCCCACACACCTGGGCCGGCACCTCCACCCTGCCCCGCCTGGTCTAGAGCACTTGGTGGGCTGGGACTCCTGTGGTCGCTGCTGGGCGCTGGGCACCCTGCCCCGTGCTGCCAGTGAGCAGCGTGCCTGGGGCCCCAAGCGCCCAAAGCCAGCCCCCATGCCGGACAGCACATCAGCAGGCTGGCATGTTGGGGGGGCCCGGAAGGCCAGGCTTTGGTCACCCCACGGTCCTAGGCCTGCCAGGCCCTGAGACAGACGACCAGGGCACCTCAGCCTCCCTCCACCAGCCTCTAGGACTTGCAGCCTCCAGGAAGTGCCACAGGTGCTTTCCTACAGCAGTGGGACAAGTGGGGACTGCTGTGCCGTGGCAGAGGTCTCCAAAATGACTTCTGTGCCACTCACATTCTGAGCCCTTCTCTGTGGCCTTTCCAGGACAGGCCCACCGACCAGGTGACACACCTGTCACCCTAAACAGGCTATCCCAGCGCCACAATGAAGTGGCCACAGGTGACCACACAGGGGAGAGGGGCTGGTGCTGGTCTCAAGGCCCAGAGGAAGACCCTGGGACCGCTGCCCCCGCCCCTGCCCCCGCCCCCTCTCCAGGGGCCTCCTGTTCTGTTTCCGAGTGCTGGGGGATGTGGACCCTCCCAGTGTCCACAAAGACCTGGCCCTGGGGACTCCTTGGCAGCCCTTGTCCTGTGCAGGCTCCAGCGACTGGGAGCACCCCAGCCTGGGGGACCAAGGAGGCCTTGGGGACTCTCTCCACACCTGGGTCTCCCACACGGCCCACTGACCACCAGCAGGCCCAGGAGTCCAGCTTTGATGGAATCCAGGAGACATGACCTGGGGCCCCTTCCCACCCCCCACACAGCTCCAGGTTGGAAGGAGACACTGGGGTGCAAACAACCTGGACCAGCTCAGCGAGACTTTTGTTGAATAAATGAGTGAATAAGCGATGAGTGTCCTGTCTGGGACCTCTGGCTGGGAGGCAGGAAGGGCACCTTCCCAGGATCAGGGGGCGTCCTGGGTGCCAGCAGGTCTCGCTCTGTCCTGTCCTACAGCAGGGCAGGGCTGGGGACTGGATGCGGCTGGGGGCACAGGGGCTCTGCAGGCAGACAGGTGCAGGCACCGGGAGAGGGCGGGCTCCGTAAGAAATACCAGGGTGAGATCGCGCGATTTCTCTAAAATAGCTCTGTATACAAGGTCCGTCGTCTACGTGCAGGTCTCCAAGGCAGTCAGCCGCGCCAGCGGGCCGCGGGGCTCGGGCTCGCGTCGTCGGGGTCCCGTCCTCGTCCGCGCTGGTCCTCGTCACGGGCTCCACGGGCTGTCGGCCCGGCCGCCGAGAGGCACGAAGGAGGAGCCGCGCAGGACGGCGGCGCAGAAGGAGCGGCAGCGCTTGCACGGCCCGGCGAGCGGCGAGCCCCGGCACACCAGGCACGGCGGCCGGCTGGCCCTCGGCGGCCCTGCGGAGAGAGGCGGCTGAGCCCGATCGCCGCGTTCCTCTTCGCCCCCCGCCCGGACCGCCGCCTTCCCCCCATCTCCCGACCGAACCACCCCGTGCCCCGCCGCAGACCTGGCCCCCAACGCCGCCCCGACCGCGTCCCGCTCCGCCCCCTCCCGGACCGGCCGCGGCGCGCCCGCACTCCGGCCCACGCCCTCGGCCCACCAGCCCCGGAAACCACGCCCACCGGGCCCCAGACCACTCCCACCACGAAGCCACCCACGCCGTGCCCGGAGGCTGAGGTCACGCCCACCAACCCAGACCACGCCCTCCAGTCCCCGAGACTACGCCCCGCGGCCAGTCCCTGCTGGCTCCCGAGCCCACGCGCGTGCGCACTGCCTGCCCGGCCTCCCCAGCGCCGGAGAACGCAGGCCGAGGGGCGGGGCGTCGGGCCTCGCGGTGCTCCTGGGGAGGGGTCTCCCTGGCCTGCTCCCCCTCCCTGGGGACACAGGCGGGTCCTGCTGGAGAAGTTCTGGGCAGCGAAGCCCCCGGGAGGCCGCGGCAGCCGCCCAGGGCCCCTGAGCAGCCTGGCCCTGCTAAGGCCAGAGCAGGGGACGCTGCACCCGCAGGGACCCGCCAGGCAGCCCCATCACGCCTCCGCCCTCCCAGCAGCGCCGAAACCGCGTTTTCTCCCAGGCTTTCTGGGGTCTTAACCCATCCCCCGCACCGGGAGGCAGCCATGCTCAGGGGCCCAGGGGCCAGGTGACTCGGGGAAGGGCGGCCTCCACGCCAGCACCCTGTGCACCAGGGCTCAGACTCCTGGTGCTGAGGACCTGTCCCCACTGCACCGGGACCAAGACGGGCGGTGGGCACAGGCCAGATGCCAGAAGATGGGGCCAGGCCCGCAGGTGGGGCAGGAAACAGACTGGAGTGCAGGCACTGGGTGCTCCAAGAGCGACCGTGAGCCTGGCCCTGTGTGAGGGGACACCCCTGCTGGCCACCCAGCACGCAGATGCCTCAGAGGTGGGCCTGGTCTGGGGTTCCCAGTGGAGCTGTGAGACCGCAGCCCCCAGCCTGTAGTCAGACGTCACCCAGGGCCCCGGGGCTGCTGCAGCCCCAGACGCTGCTGGACGGAGCCGGCCACAGGCCAGGCATCATGTGGTCCCGAGTGTCCTGTCCTCCGTGGGCTCTGAGGTGCCCGCTGTGATGGGAGAGGGTAGGCAGGGGCTGTACACTGCCAGGCTGGGCACCGGTGGGCCACCCCCCACGTGTGGGAGCTGCTGCTTCACGAGGACATTCTCGTGGCTCCTGGGAGCATCCCAGGTGAGGCAAGTCCAACAGGTGCAGCCGTGCAGCCCCTTCACAGCCTTCGCCCTGCAGCTGTCCTTGGGTCTGTGGCCAGCCCTCCTCGGAGAGTGGGGTAAGCCTGTGCCCCCCTACATGCTGGGGCGCATGAGTCAGCCCTCAGGCTGTCCAGGCTTGGAAGGATGGCCAGGGCAGGGACAGGAGGTTCCCAGGGCAGAGGAGGGGGGGCACTTCCCGGGCTCTCCCAGTCCCCTGGCAGGACACTCTCCAGCCAGAGCCTGTAGGCAGGGGCACCCGCTGCAAACTCTCAGGCTGAGTCACTTCCATGGGGTGGGGGGTCTGTGTGGGGTGGGGTCCCCAGCACCTGAGCAAAGCAGTCCACAGCTTCCTGGAGCCTCGAGCAGGAACTGGGCTACCACAGAGGAGGGGAGGGGGTGTCTGAGGCCAGGTCCTGCCCTGTGTCTGTGCTGCATGAACAGAGCTCCCGCCAGCTGTCCACACCAGCGGTGAGGGGCCTGGGCCCTCTGAGGGAGCGGGAGGGGGGGGTCTGGGGCCTGGCCCCAGCGCTGGGTGGTGGCAGACATGGGCAGAGGCACCAAAGTGGGGGCGGGGCTGGGGTCCAGACCAGCCCTCCTGGGAAAACAACCAAATGGGGCATAAAATAGGAAAAGCATTTCTTGAAAGCAACAAAAAGCTGGCAAAATAGTCAGGAATGATCAGGCCCAAGCCAGGGGAAGGTGGGCCCCTGGGAGATGGAGCCCCAAAGAACCAGAGCCCAGAAGCCCCTCGCTCTGAGGCTTTGCCAGCCAGGCCCACCTGCAGCTCTGGGCCGCAAGGACTCATGGCCAGTGGGCACAGGAGAGTGTCCCCAAGAGGGGTAGGAGGCCCCCCAGTAAAGCAGCAACTCCCAAGGGGCACACCCTCGGTGCAAGGGCGAATCAAAACGCACCTTCCCCCCGGGGGCCTGTGAGGAAATTGCCAGAACAGCCTTGTGGGGCGGGATGGCCTCGGGGCACCCGCCCAGGACACTGGGCTGTGGGTTTGCAGTGGGCCTGAGCGTCCTCCCTGGGGGCCCGACAGAGGGCAAGGCCACGCTCTGGAGCGAGGCCCCTGGCTGTGGAAGGGACGCAAGGATTCCCCACGGGCAGTTTTTAAAGAAAATGCGCCGTTCACGGTAAGACGTGAGCGCCGGCTCCAGCGCAGGCACAAAGCCTTCGACGGTCGGCATTACCAGGCGGCGTCAGACGGTACAAACGCGCTACAGGACTTCAGACGCCATTTAGAAATTATAGGCACGGAAAAGAAACTATAAAGAATGACCAAGTAATTGTATTAAAAACTAGAACATCCACGAATGCAAGCTATAGCGACTGAAGCCCCGACGACCGTGGACGGCGAGCATTCTAGAGTAAGCAGCCGACAGGCGAGGAGGCGTTTCCGGAACGCGGCTCAGGGACCCCAGTAGGTCAGACTGATCCGTGCGAGATCCAGATCTAGGGAGAGAGAGCCGGAGGGTTCAGCAACGTTCAGCCTGGACTGCAGGGGCAGGAGGTAGAACGTGGTGAGGCGGTGTTTGAAGAGATGGCGGCTGAGACCCCAAACTGACGAGTGATGCCTACGCACAGGCCAAAGGAGTCCAAAGAATTCCCAGTTAAATAAATAAGATTAAAATCGCACACCCAACGGCACCGTACTAAAACAGGCGCTCACCTGGGACAGGGCACAGAGGGTGACGGGGGGAGGAGGAGGGGGACCTTCGATGCACAGAAGAAAGTGGCTCCTCCCTGGACTCCTCCCGCAGAGACGCCCTGTCACCACCGTGTGGAAAAGACATGTGCAGACCGAAAGCCCATCTGAGTGGGCACCGCCCATGCCTCCCCCTGGCACTCCCACGCCAGCGGAACACGCGTGCCTCCACGCGGGGTCTGGGACCCGGGAGGAGACGGGCGGAGGGGAGTGTGTGCGGGTGAGTCTGGAAAACCGCGCACACGCAGGGAGAAGGGCGTCTGGCAGAGTTTTAAATAACACTGTTAAACCGTCTGACAGCAGCGGTGAGTCAGGAGTGGGGACTTCAGTTTTCTGAGCCTCAGGTGGTATTTTCTGGGTGGGTGTGAGTGGGATCCTCCTTACTTTAGACCCGGATAAGGTAAGCGTGCAAGCAGTCATTCCGGGGCAGCCACTAAAAGATCAGAAACAGCGTGTAACCTCCACACCAGAAGAGGGAAAAACTGAAATGAGAGAAAAATAATCAAAAATAAGGCAAGAACAGAGAGAAAAAGGAACAGAGAATGGATGAGGTCAACAAAAATTAAATGAAGTCAGATGGTCGATACTGTGGCCATCGGGCTCCAAGACGCCCCTGTGACCCCCACCTCCTGGCACTCAGCGCTTGTGCACGCACCCCACGCTGCGTCGGGGTCATGGCAGCAGCGGTGGCGTGTGGCGTCTCTTGCGAGGCTACAAAGACTTGTGACCCCAGTGGGCTCTCTCAAATCTCTCTCTCTGGAGGAAGCCAGTGCCATGTTGAGAGGACGCCCAAGCAGCCCTGCACGGGGCCCACGCCCAGCCGTGTGCGGGCGCTTCGTGGAAGTGGGTCCCCTCGGGTGAGGCAGCCCAGCGACACCCTGGCTGCCCTCAGGAGCCCCCTTGAAGCAGCACCGCTCAGGTAAGCCGCTCTTGCATTCCCGACCCGCAGAAACCGCAGAAACCGTGTGGGACGATAAACGTTTGTTGTTCTAAGCACTCTGTTTTGCAGTGATTTGTTATTCAGCAATAGATTCATGTAGAATCCATGTATACGTAAAATTGCATTAAATGTGAATGTCAAATACACTGGTTAAAAGACCATCGTCAGTTTGGAATTTTATCCAGAAAAATATCTAAAACATAAGATTAGAGAATGATGAAAGAAAAAAATATAACAGGCAAATTCTAATAAAGTTAATAACAGAGGCTAAAATAGCTAAAGCGGGATTGACAGAATTACAAAAAAACCCGGATGCATCCCCAAAGACTCTTTCATACTTTGCTTAGTCATTGATAGAACAAGCAGACACAAAAAACCAATATAAAAAAATGAAAGATTTCAACAACACAATAAACAAATCTGCCCCAACTTATGCTTAACGATTTCAGAATTTCACATTATTTACATGGAGAAACATTTACAAAAACTGATCACATAAAGCAACTCAACAGATTTCTGAGTAGTGAAGTAATGAACAATGGTCTCTGAGCAACATACAATTAAGCTAATGGGAAAAAAGCTAACTGTAAAACCTGATGCCAGTGCACTTACAGGAAACCAATTTCTAAATAACCGAGGGATCAAAGAACAAATTGTCATGAAAATTAGAAAATATTGAACTGAATAATACCAAAAATGCTACATTTCAAAAGTGTTCACGTTCCATTAAAGTAGAAAATAAAGGGTCTCCGATGAGACTGACCAGAGGGGCCGGGAGGAAGGCACAGTACCCAGGGTGAGGGGTAAGGACGGAGACGTCAGCACTGCAGAGGTCGAAAGGCTAGAGAAGGGACGTGGGGCTGACTGGACGGTCACGATCAGTCGGTGCCACTCGGCACAGCAACAGAACGGGGAAGACCCCACACGACTGCCAGGGGATGCCGCAAAACGTCTGACAAATTCAACGCCAGCCATGATTAAAAACAGAACCTCCAAAACAACTCTCAGCAAATTAGGATAGAAGGGAGCTTCCTCCAGCGATAACGTGTGTTTGTGAAAAACCTACAGCCAACACCACAGCTGAGGACCCCTCCCCCTCAGCACGGGAGGTCCCAGCCGGTGCCATGCAGCAAGAATAAGACACAAAATGCACAAAGATCATAAAGGAAGAAGTAAATGGAACATATTTGCAGGCCGGGCGCGGTGGCTCACGCCTGTAATCCTAGCACTCTGGGAGGCCGAGGCGGGTGGATCGCTCAAGGTCAGGAGTTCGAGACCAGCCTGAGCAAGAGTGAGACCCCGTCTCTACTATAAAAATAGAAAGAAATTATATGGACAACTAAAATATATATAGAAAAAATTAGCCGGGCATGGTGGCGCATGCCTGTAGTCCCAGCTACTCGGGAGGCTGAGGCAGTAGGATCGCTTGAGCCCAGGAGTTTGAGGTTGCTGTGAGCTGGGCTGACGCCACGGCACTCACTCTAGCCCGGGCAACAAAGTGAGACTCTGTCTCAAAAAAAAAAAAAAAAAAGAACATATTTGCAGGTGACGTGATTATGTAGAAAATACAAAGGCATCTACGAACTACTGGAACCAAGAAATGACTTTGCCAACACTTTGGAATACAGTGTCAATGTACAAAAACAATCGCATTTTCTACATTTGAGCAACGAACAACTGGAAAATAAAATTTCAAATACCATTTATGAAAGTGTCAACATTTAATTATAAAAATAAATTTATAAAAGTATCAAACATACACCAAATACCTATGAATAAATTTAATGAAAACTACCTAAGCAAAAAGCATTGCGTAGAGAAACTAAAAGATACCTACATAAATGTTGAGAGATAGCATGTGCAGAGACCAGAAGCTTCGCTATTGTAGACTGTCAGTTCTCCCTAAAATGATCTATTGATTTGATGCAATCCCAATAAAAGTTCTTTTTGTAGAAACTGACAAGCTGATGCTAAAATTTGTATGCAAATTCAAAAGACATAGAACAGCCAACACAATTTTGAAGAAGAAACAAATTTTTTCTTCAAAACAAAGAACTTGTGCTATCACATTTCAAAACTACGATCGCTGAGGCGGCTCGGTGTTGACATCAGTGCAGGTGAACAGGTGGCCGGGGCGGCAGGGACACTGCGGATGCGCCCACCAGAGAGTGTTTTGAACGAAGACGCCCGAGCAGGTCGTGGGGGAAGGATGCCGGAACCCCTGGACGTCCACAGGAGAACGAAGTGGATCCCGGCCCCCGCACACTAGGTTAAATACAGAGACAAACCTCTAAATTCAGTGTTTTACCTGGGAAGCATGAATTGCAACGCAGGGCACACGCAGACCAGGGGGCCTTCGGTGTGTCTGAAGAACAAGGAGAACGTTAGAGTTCATTGGAAAGAGAAAAGCTACACACTGTTGTGAAATAAGTTTCACTGCACTAGTGCGGTGTTGGGTGCCGGCAAGCTCTGACTGGTGAGTGACGGTGGGTAAAACCGGTTTTAGAGTCGCAGCGGATAACGTCAGCAGCTACTGGTCGTAGGACCCTAGCAGGCTGCTTTACTGGCCGGGCTTGTGGAAAATTTACTTTTGGGGGCAGGCGCTGTGTGCCCTGAGTGTTTCCCAGCCCCTCGGCTCGGATTCAGTTGGGTACAGCAAGAACGACCCAGGCTGTATGACTAACTTTTACAGCACCATGCACGAGCATTCATTCAAGATGCCTCACAGACCAAAATGTGAAAGTCAAAACCACAAAGCTTCTAGAAGGAGACACAGAAGAGCATCTTCATGATGTCGGGGTAGGCAAAGTTATCTCAGACTGGATGCCAGAGCACTAGGCACACGGGAAAACCAATCAACTGGACTTCATGAAATAGTTCTCCCCTTCAGAAGGCATCACTGAGAAAGCAAAAAGGCCAACCACAGACTGGGAGAAAACATTCCCAATACGCATCCTGACAACTAAACATACAGAATATGTAAAACTCACTACAAGTAAATAACCAAAAGACAAACAACCTGATTTAAAAACGAGAAAAAGACTTAAAGCACTTCACCCAGAAAGATACCTGAACAGCTAATAAACGTATGAAAAAGTACTTGGTACGGCTAGTCGTCAGGGAAATGCGAATTAAAACCACCATGAGACGCCACTGCACCTACCCGAATGGCTAAAAATGCGAAGTCTGACGACACCCAGTGTGGGCAAGGACGTGGGGCGACCGGAGCTCACGCTGCGGCTGGGAGAGCAAGATGTCGCAGGTGTGGCGGAAACGCCAACGGGAAATCTCAGCACTGTCGTGACCTAGTGATGCCACGTCTGGGCACCGAGCCAAGACCTGAGTGGATGTGTCCACGTAGACACTCGCACAGGAACGGTCAGAGCAGCTTTATTTATCACAGCAGGTCGGACAGCTTGGCACACCCATGTGGGGACACGGCACGCCCACACGGGGACAAGGGACACCCATGTGGGGACACGGCATGCCCACACGGGGACACGGGACACCCACACAGGGACACGGCATGCCCACACAGGGACACGGGACACCCACACAGGGACACGGCATGCCCACACGGGGACAAGGGACACCCACGCGGGGACACGGCACGCCCACACAGGGACACGGGACACCCACACGGGGACACTGCATGCCCACACAGGGACACGGGACACCCACACAGGGACACGGCATGCCCACACGGGGACAAGGGACACCCACGCGGGGACACGGCACGCCCACACAGGGACACTGCATGCCCACGCGGGGACACGGCATGCCCACACAGGGACACGGGACACCCACACGGGGACACGGCATGCCCACACGGGGACAAGGGACACCCACGCGGGGACACGGCATGCCCACACGGGGACAAGGGACACCCACGCGGGGACACGGCATGCCCACACGGGGACAAGGGACACCCACACGGGGACACGGCACGCCCACGCGGGGACACGGCACGCCCACACGGGGACACTGCATGCCCACGCGGGGACACTGTTCAGCAAGGAGAAAGAGCACGGGACTGGCACACGTGGCAGCGGCTGCATCTCAGACACAGAAGGACGCACACTCTGATCGCTCCTGTGAGAAGTATAAGAACAATCGAATGTCCGGTGACTTAAGTTGAACGGTGACTGTCTCTTTGGAGGGGCGTGAGGAAGCAGGGAGGGGTGGGGATGTCCTTAGCGTGATCCCGGTGGTTGCGCAGGTGCAATGCGTGTGAGACTCGTCGGGCTCGTGCAGCTGAGATCTGCCTTCCCTGCGTGCGGGTCGCGCCCTCACAGTGTAGTGTGAAGACACGCTGTTTACTAGGCATTAAAAACCAACAAATACCAAGGGGAAACTCTAACGAAAAATGTGCCGGACCTCTGCCCTGAAACCACAGCACACCACTGAGGAAATCAAAGACCTCAGCAAACGCAGTAGATCCTGACCGTGGTTCGAGAGACTCAATACAGAAAAAGATGTCGGTTCTCCCCAAGGCAGTCTGCAGATTCGAGGTGGTCCCAGTCCCTTTCCAAGCGGACAAGCCGACTCTGACATGCACACGGAGCTGCTGGCACAGAGTGTGCTTCCTTGTCCCGCAGTGGTCACGGCCAGGTGACCCGCTGTCACCCACAGGCGTCTTGCAGCAAAGGCTCCGAGCCGTGGCTGGCTGGGTCTCAGGGAACAAACATGCCCCGGGCAGCCCCTGTCCTGGGGACGAGGGTCACGTGGCGCTGGCCTGACCCACCTGGTGGCCGGGAAGCGTGCCCAGCTCGTCCCTGCTGAGCGAGGCGTGACCGAGATGTGTCGTGCGCGCAGAGCGGGAGCTGTCCGCTGTGCAAGGCAGACGCGAGAGCAACCTGACCCGTGCCGTGGTGGAGGCCTCAGACCCGCAGCACCGGCTTCGGCACCCGCAGTGGGTGCCGAGGAAGCTGCCGTAGCTCCGGGAAAGGGGAGACCAGTGTGAGGTGGTGGCAAAGCTCCAGGTTAAACTGCGGTGTGTGGGGACTCGCAAGGCGGAAATTCTACCTGGTGTTAACAGATTGGCCGCAGGGCAGTGGGCTCCCAGGCAGAGCGCCGGTGGCACAGGCTGGTGCATTTGCATAGAGGTTGACAAAACCTTTCCCCGTCTGCAGGGAACTTGGCATCAGGCCAATCCTCTGGCTCTCCCGCTGGTAACCGGACAAACGTGCACAGAAACCACTTTGGTGGGCAACACTGCTCACAGCACAAATGACCCCTGGTGGGCAGAACACATCGGGACAGACAAGCCGCTGGCCTTCCCGAGTGACCCTGTGACGGGGCGTGTGCCCCACTGGCCTTGCCTGCAGAGCTGTTGCAGGAGGGACATTAGCGTCTGGGCGAGCAGCCTCACCCCCTCGAGGCTGAGTGGGCGTCTGGGAGGTGACAGCACCTGAGGGCAATGAGCACAGCTGTGTGCACGCGTGTGAGGACCCCACGTGCCCCGCAGGCCAGCCGTGTCCTCGTCCCACGTCCTTCTCGCGGATCTGAGGCCAAGAGCAGCCCATGGAAGTCCCGTGAGTCTGCTCGGCTGAGGATCCGGAAGAGCCTGGCAGGTGTGTAGGGAAGATCTGGCAGAGCTGAGGGGACGCGGACAGCCCGGAAATACTGGAACCTGCAGACCTGACGCATCAAACAAGTTCTCATCTCAGTCCAGGGAAAGACAAAACTGAGAAATGCTCTAGGCAAAGGCTGGCCTCGGTGGGCGACCAAGGCGAGGGTGGTGGCTTCACGCTCTGTTAGGACCTCAGGAGGGACGCAAGCGGCGCCCAGGAGGTCCCCCGGGACAGGACAGCACCTGGAGAGGCAGCCACAGACTTTGCCCCTGACAGCTCGGGTCCCTGTGGCTGAGTTTAGAGAGGGGGACGAGTCTTGGAAAGTATCATGGGGTGGATTCTGGTACGCAGACTCGGCCGGATTGAAACACCTTAAATTTTCTTTTGGAAGAGTCACGCTGGCAGAAGTGCTGTGAGCCCGGACCAAGGACGTCCGTGCTGTGCGACCTCTGAGCCCGGCTTCCTAAGCGGAGCAGGCGGAGAAAACCGCTCAGTCCCGAGAATTCTCCACATTCTGTCTGGGATGAGGCCGGGGAGGGCGACGGAGGAGGAAGTCCTGCCGGGAAGGTGGGCGAGGAGCTGTCGGGAGCGGCACCAGGGCATCATCACACAGTCCCTGCTCCCAGGGAGGGACACGGTTTGCCCCACGGGATTCTAAATGCTACGGACCAGCGGCCACTGCGTGTGTCGCCACGTCACCTTCCACGTGTATTGATGCAGCGACACTGCCCCGTCCCACCTCGTATGGTGAGTGTGTGCGTGTGTGTGTGTGGTGTGTGGTATGTATGTGGTGTGTGTATGGAATGTGTGGTGTGTGTGTGTGAGTGTGGGGGCAGTGTGTGTGTGTTGGTGTGGTCTGTGTATGTGGTGTGTGTGTGTATGGAATATGTAGTGTGTGTGTGGCATGTGGTATACATGTGGTGTGTGTGAATGGAACGTGGTGTGTGTGTGTGTTGGTGTGGTCTGTGTATGTGGTGTGTGAATGGAATGTGGGGTGTGTGTGTGGTGTGTGGTACGTGGTGTGTGTGAGTGGAATGTGGTGTGTGTGTGTGTGTGTAGGGAGTACGTGTATATGTGTGTGTGTGTGCATGTAGATAACTTGTGCAGGGAGAGATGGTCTCCTTGGTTCTGTTCTGCAGCCCGAGGTGCACAGGTGTCCTTCAAGGTGTACTAAACACCAGGCCCTGCCACCCCTTGCCTGGGCCACCTCTCAGGGCCACCAGAGGGACTGGAGTTGGTGGTGAGCGACGCTGGGAGTTGAGGAGCTGGTTCCCTCCGGGGCCAGCGCAGGCTGCTCACTGCTGCGACAGGAGCAACACCTTCCCCACGTTCACAGCCCCCTGGTCGGCACTGACTGAGCACTGGGCCACACTGCACCACTCTGGGACCAACTCAGACCTGACGTGCCACAAGTGACAAAGTCTTCTGTCTCCAACCCAGGAGTCTCATGCCTTCTGTACGCACCCATCACACCAAGGACTAAGTTAGTGGCAGGAAGGACAGGAGAGCAGACTCCATGCGGGACAAATGGCCACAGCTCACGGTTATCTAGATGAAGAAGAGTGAGGTAGAATCACGAGATCCTGGATGGGGAGCCACTGTCATGACTGGGGAGACTGTCAGAGCCAGGGACAGTGAGTGCTTTGTTTGCAGAAGGTAAGTGAACACTTGGGACCAAGAGGCTGGGCTGTGGTGTATTTGACTGTTGTTCAGAACACACCCCCTTCCCCCCCAACCCCACTGCAGGGCACCCTTCCTCACCCATGACCTGAGTATGGCCAGGGGCACCATGTGAGTGGGAGCTTGTGTGGTCTGGCTCACCCTGTCACGCTCCTGCCATCTGCCAGGTGGGGACGACACCTGGGGAGCCACTGGCCCCAGAAGGAGGACACATGCAGAGGGCTGAACCTGCCTGCAGCTGGGGCCCACAGCCCCCCAGAGGCACCCAGCAGAGCCACAGCTGACCCGCAGGACTGTGGGAAATGCAACGCAGAGGGTCTTTGTTACACAGCATTATCGCTGCAGACACCTGATTAATAGCCATGAACAGACACACAGACAATAAGAACAGAGCAGAGTCCAAACCAGGGGCACCTGTTTTATGATAATGGTGCAGAGCGGTGGGGAAAAGTGGTTTCGGTATATCGTGTGCAATCAGTTGAGTATCCATATAGAAAAATAGTGAATCTTGACTCCAACATCACCCCACGAAAACCATTCTGGAAGGAATAGAGATCTAAATGTGAACGGTGAAACAATACTAGCTTTAGAAGAAAATAGAAGTGACTATTTTTATGACTTTGGGCTAGGCAAAGATTTCTCAAACAGAAAATAAAAAGTGCTAATCATAAAAGAAAAGCTGATCTTGGAATATATTGAAATTAGTAAGTTCTGTGCATCAAAACATTGAAAGTGAAAGGCAACTCATAGCATGGGAGAAGATATCTGGAATACATATGCCCACCAAAGGACTTCGGTCCAGAATATGTAAAGCATTCCTATAAGTCAATGAGAATAGGCCAACAGAAAAATCTATCCAAATTAAAAAATGGCACTTTACAAAAGTGCATTCAAATGGACCATAAATATAAAATGATGCTCTTCTTCTTTAGCTATCAGGGAAATCCAAATTGAAGCCACATTGTGAATTCACTACCTATCTACTAGAATGATTAGAATTAGAGAGAGAGAGAGGGAGAGAGAGAATAGCTAGCATTGGCAAGTGTGTGGAGCAACTAGAATGCTTATACACCATGGGAAATTACTCGGGAGTGTCTACCAAAGCTGAATGCATGACCTAGCAATTCCATTCCTACAGAAATACCTAATATGTTCACCAAATTAAAGAATGTTCATAGCAGTACTACTTGTATTAATATTTCCCTGAATTAGAAACAATGTAAAGGTCTATTAACAGTAGTATGAGTAAATCAGTTGTGGTTGAGAACTTTTAACTACATGCAATAAAACAAATTCAGTCATATGTCAAACCCAACATCAAACTAAGTTGGGTTCATTCCTGGAATGTAAGATTACTTTAACATTAAAAAAATCAATTACATTATTCACCACTTTGATCGAAAATAGGAGAAAAAGCTTATGATAACCTCATGAATACAAAAAAGTTTTTGAGAAAATTCAATGCACAATCATGATAAGAATTCTCAGTGAGTAAAGATTAGAAAGAAATCTTTTAAATATGTTAGAATAACTATACATTCATATCTATGTTTATATCACATCTATCTCCAGGTCTTTATAAAGACCTAGAGCAAATTTCATTATAAATGAGGAATATTAGAAATGTTTTCTTTAAAATCAGGAATTAGACAAGGATGCCTAACTTTGCATAAGACAAGACTAAGAAATTAGAGGCAATAAGATCAGAATGAAAGATACAAAACTATTTGCATGTGATAGACTGTATACATAGAAAACGCAAAAGAATATACATACAAACTGTTAAAGATAAGAAGAGAGTTTTAAAATGTGGCCATCTGAAAAATTAATATGTAAATAAATGTCAGTTGCATTGTACACACCAACAGAAAACAATGAAAAATTATATGGAGATGACACCATGTGCAGTAGAATATCAGAATATCAATAACTAAGACTAAATCTAATAAAAGATGCACAATAGCTCTACAGGTAAAATTATAAAACTTAAAGAAGATCTGAGTAAATGGAGAGATAAATCATGTTCATCAATTGGAAGACAGAATTTCACTAATTTGTCAGTTTTCCCCAAATTGATCTTGGATTCAATGCAATTCCAATCAAAATCTCAACAGGATTTTTTTGTGGAAGTTGATAAGACAATTATGATATTTATCTCGAAGAGAGTGAGACCCAGAAGAACTTCTGCTACCAGATATAAAGATGTGGTCATTGAGACCGTGGCTCTGTGCAGGGACATACAGACCCCCCAGTGGAATAGAACAGAGACTCCAGAAACAGACCTACATAGGGACAGGGCGGGGGCGTCAGTTCAGTGTGAGAAAGAAAGGGATTTTTCAATAAATATTCTTTATATGGACAAAAATAAAATTTGATCCTTACCTCACACCATATACAAAGATCAACTCCGGATGGATTAGGTTGTATATGTAAAAAAAAAAAAAAAAAAAATGGCAACTCTTAGTAATTAACATAGGGAAATAATCTCTTAAATTTAGGGGGGTAAGGAAAGACTTATTTTAACAAAAATAGCACTGAATAAAAGAAAAAGATTGGTCAGTCACAGCAATTTATGCCTGTAATCCTAGCCCTCTGGGAGGCCGAGGTAGGAGGATCGATTGAGGCCAGGAGTTCAAGACCAGCCTGAGCAAGAGCAAGACCTCATCTCTACCAAAAATAGAAAAATTAGCTGGGCATGGTGGTGTACACCTGTAGTCCCAGCTACTCAGAAGGCTGAGGCAGGAGGATCACTTGAAACCAGGAGTTGGCGGTTGCTGTGAGCTAGGCTCATGCCACTCCACTCTAGCCTGGGCAACAGAGCAGGACCCTATCTCAAAAATAAATAAATAAATAAATAAATGACTTGACTGTATTAAAATTAACAACTTTTGTTCCTCAAAAGATATTTTTGAAAAACTAAAAACACAGGTTACAAACTGGGAGAAGATAGTCACAATAGAAAAATGGGCAAAATATATGAACAAACATTTCACAAAAGAGGAAATTCACATAACCAACAAACTCATGCTGAGATATGTAATGCCATTAGTCAGTGAGATTCTTAACCCCATTAGTCAGTGAAATCAAGATTACAATGAGATATTTCTTAAACCTATTTGGCAAAAATGAAAAAGTCTGATGACTTCGAGTAGTGGTGATTCTGTATTAGGATCTGAGATCCCTAAGATCTCTTATACATTCTTGGTGGGAGCAGAAATTGTTTCAAGCACTATGGAAAACAGTTTGCTGTTAGCTCCCCAAACTGAGCATTTATATATCCCCTGAACTAGCAATTCCTACTCTCGCACATGTACAGCAAAAGGCATATAAGAATGTTCACAGAGGCACTATTCATGATAGCAAAACCTGGAAACAAGTGAAGTGTACAACCACAGAAAAATGGATGAATAAATTATGAAATATTCACACAGAGGACCTACAGCAATACAGGTGAATCTTAGCAATATGACATTTAGTGAAAACGTAAGTCCCCAAGTAAAATACAGTGAGATGCCCTCCTTAATAAGGGAAAACATAGGACACTGATGTGCAGATCTTAAACAATATTAATAAAAACATTTTGAAAAGCAAAAACAGCTAAAAATTTTTAAATCTCTTAAATAAAATATATAGATGCAATAAAACTAACTAAAAGGGAAACCAAGGGTATGGTGAGTGTGGACATTAAGGGTGGTGGTTTGGGGGGTGTAGGCCACAGTTTTTAGGTTCTCATGACACTATTACAACTACCTAAATAAAAGTCGGCCATGCAAGGATAAACAACAGAAGTACGTCACGAACCAAGAACCGTGATAACCAGATTGCGTGGGCCTGAGAGCCGACGGGACGAGAAGCATGAACAAATGCTGAATGGCTGGGGGTCCAGAGACAGCCCTGTGTATGCCGCAGAGGGCCGTGCAGACGAGTGGGGAGCGGCTTTTTCGTGGGGCCTGTTGGGTGCCCACGTGAAAAATCACACTGTCCCACCCACACGACAGATCCGCTCCGGGAGACCTATGTGCACCTGCAGACCTAGGCATGAAGAGCAGCTTCTAGAAGATGCCACGGCGGGTACCTTCACGACCTCAGAATAAGGACATTCCCGAGCAAGCCACAAGAATCACCAGCCACAGAGAGGAAGGTGGGTCACTCTGATTTTATGAAAGTGAAGATGCTGCACATCAAAGACACCGCGGTGGCGGGAGGAGAAAAGTCACAAAGTGGGAGACAGTATCTGCAGCACAGTCCGCTGAAAAGGGACAGAGTCCGGGACAAATAGTCCCGCAAACAAGGAAGAGAGACCTGTGGCTCTAGGGACAGCTGACAAAAGACCTGAGCAGCCACTTTTCAGGAGAGAGAACCTACATGGCCAATACGCGTCTTCAGTACATGGAAAAATGCAAAGCAGCATGTTGCACCCCCAGAGAGGCCAACACCAGGGCACCTGCCGACACCGCGTGCTGGCCGTGACGGGAGCAACGGCCACCCCCGGGCTGCTGTCAAAGTGCAAGTCAGCACGTCCCTTGGCCACACTGCAACACCTGGTGTCCCGGGTTGGGGGTGTCCCCCAGATTCATGTCCACCGGGAACCTGTCAGTGTGACCCTATTTGGAGACAGGGCCTCTGCAGATGTGAGCAGTGGCGAGGTTGTGCTGCAGTGGGATGGCCCCCCAGTGACCGCTGTCCCCCTTGGAAGAGAAAGATCTGGACACAGACGCACAGAGGGAAGATGCCGTGTGGGGGTGCGGGCAGGGGCTGCAGGGATGCCGGGGCCTATCGGCGGCCACCGGCAGCTGGAAGAGGCATGGAGAGGCTTCCCCGAGAGCCCTCGGCGGCACAGCCCTGCCGACACCCGGACTTCGGACTTCCGGCCTCCAGAGCCAGGAGAGACATTTCTACTGTCCGAAGCCCCCCGGTTTGTGTTACGATGTTTGGCAGCCGACACGCCTAGTTACGCCGAGGCTGTGTGCACCTGCCAACCTCCCCACAGTGTCCCAGAGACAATTTTCCATAAGAGCAAAAACCTGGCAGGCACCCATACGGGGGGGGGGGGGGGGAGGGGGTGGCTCACAGATGGGCAGGGTCAGCGAAGTCCCCCATGGGCACCGCCAACCCAGAAAGCTGACGCTCCACCTGCCAGGGCCCTCCGGGGGCACCCAGCAAACACTGAGCACCTGCTGTGTGCCAGGCACGGCCCCCGGTGCTGCGGATGGAGTGGAGAAAACAGAAGTAGGCGCCCCTGCCCCGGCTTTCAATCTGGAGGGGGAGAGAGACAGAGACAGAGAGACACAGAGCTCTGCCAGGTGGAGGGAACAGCAGGTGGGGATATTCCCCTTGGGGGGCGAGTGCATCTGGGCAGAACAAGAACAAGGTGGGCCGGGGTCCGCCTGTGTCTTTTCACCACACACACACACTGGCCGCCGCTGGCTGCCAGACACGTGGGGACCTCTGGGTGCAGACAGGGCCGGCACCACACCCTCCCTGGGCCACACAGGGGTCAGCTCCCTCAGAACCCTCCAAAACTGAACAAGAGCCCAGCGGCTGTGCCCCACCTGGCTTGTCCCGGGTGCCTGGCTGTTTGAACGCTCTGATTCGAACTCCCCGATGCGCACCACACCCCAAGAGGTAGTGAGACGAAGGCATCACCCACCTGGTCCTATGGCGGGACCCCCCCCACCTGACTCCCAGCAGCTGGCCCACCTTGGCAGGCACCACGCGAGACACAGGGCCCAGGATGGGGCCCTGTGTCCCACCCCTGCTCCAAGCTCAGGCCACAGGGTCAGGATACCCATCCCCAGACCCAAGCCCTCCTCAGGCCTGGCCCTCGAGCATTGGTCCCCAACCTTTACGGCACCAGGGACGGTTTCATGGAAGGTACTTTCCCCATGGTGGGGAGGCGGCGCTGTGAGGGACCGGAGCTGCTGTAAATGCAGGTGACGCTTTGGCTCCCGCCCCCCACCTCCTGCTGTGGGGGGTCCTAAGTCTCACCTTGCCGGGGAGCAAGGTGGGGGCAGGCTCGGGCGCGGAGCTCAGGCAGCGACGCATGGCCAGGTTTCTAACTGGCCGTACCACTGGTTGGGGACCGCAGCCCTAGAGGTCGCGGCCAGGCATCCTCCTGGGGGCTGGAGGGCAGGTGGCCCCAGGCAGAGGCGCAGGCTTACCTGGAGCTCGGGGTGGCGGCGGCAGGGCCCCCTGCGCCAGGGGCGCCAGGGCGGGCAGGTCCGGGTGTCGGGCGGCTGGAGCCTTGGCGAGACCGGCGGCCAGGCCCTTGGCACCTACGAGCTGGCAGCGGCAGGCGACGAGCTCCGGTACCTCCCCGGGCCCGGCGAGGGCGGGCTTCGCGCCGCAGCTCCTCTGCGGCGTCGGCGGGGGCGCGGGCAGCGCGCGGGGACGTCCCTTTTCGTCCCTCGGCCTCGGGTCCGGCGTGAGGGCCGCGCGTGCGGGTGTCCGGGCTGCGTGAGGCGAGGCCGGCGAGCCCTGTACTCTCAGCGGCGGGACGTCCCCGAGCGCAGGTGCGAAGCTGAAGTTGGAGACGGGCAGCACCAGCCTGCGGGCCTTCCTCACGCCCACGCCCTCCACGCACAGGTCGGCCCCGCTGAACGGCGGCAGCTCCACGGCGGGCTGCGCAGGAGGGCATGGTTGGGGCGGCGGCCAGCACCGCGGGGTCCGCGGGGGGCCTGCCTCAGGGGTGAGCCCGGGACCCTTCCCCAGGTCCTGCCCGCGCCCACACTGCCTGGGAAGACAGGCATCGCCTCCCTTCCTGATGGGCCGGCAGCCCCCCGGGTCCCGCCTTCAGGGACGCCCCGCACGTCTCCAGGCCAGGGCCAGACCCACCCGCCAGCCACTCAGGCAAAGCCACCACCCAGCCCTGCAGGGACAGACCCTGAGGGGGGCTCAGCTCCGTTCTGGTGAGGAGGGAGGCGCCTGGGAAGGAGACGGGAAGGCTGGACAAGCCCCTCCTGGGCTCCAGGGAGGTGGCTGAGCCCCATGGGAGAGCAAGGTGGGCACTCGGGCCTGCACAAGTCCCAGCGGCTAAAGCCACCTTCCTGGACTCCCAGAACAGGATCCATGTCCTCTGCAGCTGGCGGGGCTGGCGGGGCTGGCGGGGCTGGCGGGGCTGGCGGGGCTGGCGGGGCTGGCGGGGCTGGCGGGGCTGGCGGGGCTGGCGGGGCTGGCGGCCTGCAGCTCTGAGCTGGAAGCAGTAGGGCCGGCAGCACAGGGCGGCCACCAAACCCACCCAGCGGACCTGGCCACTCACTCACTGCCCCGGCAGAGGTGGACGCTCCGCTCACCTGTCTCCACAAGAGCTCGAAGTTGCCGATGTCGCAATTGCGGTCCAGCTTGCGGTCCACCACCACCTTGATGGTGTCCTCCTGCACCTGGGTGCACAGCTGGGCTGTGACCGGCGTGGAGGGGTGCATGGTGGGGCTGGAGTTGATCTCGATCAGCCAGGGCTTGAAGTCCCTCCCGAGGATGAAGTCGGCGCCATAGAGCTCGAAGCTGTTCTTTCGGGCCTCCACGTGGTCCTGGGCCACCCTCATGGCGTTGGTGATGGCCCTCTTCATGGCCGGGTAGATGACGCTGCCCCACACGGCCCCGCGGCCCCTCTTCTCCAGGTACTCCTGGAACCTGGAGCTCGTCCACATGTTGTGCCCTGGCAGCAGGGGGCTGCGGGTCTTGTCGTTCTTGAGGTGCTTCTGGATGGAGTTGTTGCACAGGTGGATGGCGCTGCAAGGCAACAGGGCTTGTCGGCCGGCGGGGCCAGGGCCAGCCCTGCCGGAGGACCCCCACGCGGGGCCCCCACGGAAGCAGCCTCAGGACAGCCCTCAGTCCAGCCTGGGGGACATCAGGAACTGTATCACCCCCCAGGGCCACCAACTAGGGGCCTCTGGCAAGTAACGACCTCCGCAAGCCTCAGTTTCCCCATCTGCATATGGCAATAGGGACGCTGGCCCTTGAAGGGCTGATCTGGTGAGACAAGGTGAGAAAGAGTCACCCAGCTAAAACTTTCAGTTAATTTATTTACCCTCTTGCCTTAATCGAAACAGGATTTAAAACAACTAACATCTTTTAGGACATTATAAAATACTACATGTATGGTCAAGGCCATTTCCATCTAAGCCGTAGACGTGTCAGGCAGGTGCTGTTGGGCTGGGAATTTCCCTCTTGTTTGGGGGTGAGCCCGACCCTGAGACTGTGCACAGGTTACACGTCCACTGGAAGGTAAGTGAAGAGAAAAGATATTGGCATGTAGGAGAGAGTTTTGAAAATTATTAGATTAAGTATGAAATGTCCGATGCCCTTAGGTGCTAAGTTTGACAGTTGTATTCCTGATATTTCACTTTGACACGTCTTGTTTTATGTTTATTGTGAAGGTGCCTCCTCAGTCTTTCAAATGCGCATTTTGGCTTGTGATTTTTCTTTCACAATTTTTTTTAAGAGAAATTTTTGTGAAACTGTGGATAAGTCAAAAATTCATGTTATTTTTGAATATGAGTTCCACCATGGAACCGATGCAGCACAGACAGCTCAAATATCAACAAAGTGCGTGGGAAGGACGTGGCTAATGAACACACAGGACGCCAATGGTTTAAGAAGCTCCATTCTGGTGATTTTAAGCTTGAAAAGGAGCCACGTGGGTGACCTGAGACCAAGGTGGATAATGATGAGCTGAAAGCTGTAGTGGAAGCGAATCCATCTCAACCTGAATTAGCAGCAAGGTTTGACGTTACTATTCCAACAATATTGGACCATTGGAAACAAATGGGCAAGGTAAAGAAGCTGGGTAGATGGGTTTCACGTGAATTAAACAAGTGTCAGGAGAGAAATCATCTGGAAGCTTGCCTTCCCTTGCTGTCACGACATAAAGGCGAACCATTTCTATGCTGTATTGTGACGTGTGATGAAAAATGGGTTCTTTCTGACAATCACAAGCATTCGGCACAATGGTTGGATACAGATGAAGTGTCGAAACACAGATCAAAACCAAATGTTCATCAGAAAAAGCTATTGGAGTCTGTTTGGTGGTCCAGCGCTGGTATTATCCACTACAGCTTCATGAAACCTGGTCAGTCGATTACAGCGGATGTTTATTGCAACCAGCTGGATGAAATGATGAGGATGCTCGCAAGTAAGTAGCTGAGATTGGTCCATAGTACAGGCCAATCCTCTTACAAGACAACATTGACCACATGTCGCACAAACAACTCTGTTCAAACTACAGCAGCTGTGCTCAGAAACTCTGTCATCCACCGTATTCACCAGACCTTGCACCAACTGACCACCACTTCTTCCAGGCTTTGGACCACTTATTGCAAGGAAAAATATTCAATTCTCAACTAGCTGTGGGAAACACCTTTCAAGATTTCATCGCCACTGGCTCTCCAGGCTTCTTTGCTGCTGGCATGAACATGCTACCGGTAAGATGGCAAAACTGTATCCATAGTTTAGGCTCATACTTTGTTTAATAGCACTGCTTCTTGTTTGAGATAGAATAAACTACACTGTTGATTGGAAATCGGACATTTCATATTTAATGACCTAAATTAAAAATAGTGGTTTTAGGGTTATGGACCTACAATGCTGACATTTAACTATTTAATTTTGTCAGTACATGCCACTGGGCTGCACCCTTTCAGACACGATTTCTGGGAATCTCACGTCACCTAGGATGAGCGTTACGGTCCCAGATGGAGAAGTAGCTCAGAGAGGGAGTGAGACTTGCCGGGCCACCCCTCCCGGCTGGCGGGGGCAGGTGTGCGGGCTGCAGGGCTCCCTGGGCTTCTCACTGCCAGGAGCTCCTTTTGCTCCTCCTGGACCCCTCCTCCAGGCCCACTTGACCAGAACCCCCAGCCCGCTCCTCGCCAGCTCCTCTCCAGCCCTGCTCCAGGTGTGACTCTAGGCTTGGCCGCAGCCCCTAACCTGGGGGCAGAGTTGACTCCCTCCACCTCCGCCCCCCCATTCTGACTGACTCCGTGCAGAGCCCCCCACCCCAGGTGTCTGGAGCCTCCAGCCCCAAGGCTGAGGGAAGGTCATGGAACAGGCGGAGGAAGCCCTCGGCCCAGAGAGGCCGGCGGGGATTGCTGT
The DNA here is from genome assembly GCF_041146395.1 of Eulemur rufifrons. NCBI lineage: Eukaryota > Metazoa > Chordata > Mammalia > Primates > Lemuridae > Eulemur > Eulemur rufifrons. The sequence goes on from NC_090998.1 coordinate 96,210,591, forward strand.
GTGGAAGCAGGTTCCTGAAGGCTCACAGACAGGCTTTCTCCACCCTGCACACTCGGGGTCCCAGAGAGGCGGGGATCCGTCCCGTCCCAGGCGCCTGTTCCTGGGTGCCCGAGCCCCTGCGCAGCGCCCCGGCCCCTCCCTGCCCCGCTCTCCCCGCACTCGGGCCCAGGGTGCTGCCAGGCCGTCCACACCCACAGGCACGTGGCAAATGGTGCCTTTTAAGATTTTCTGGAGAAGACACACACATCGTGGGGTGCAGAGTGCTGGCTTTGAAGGCCAGCGGGCCTGGGCCTGCCCCCTGGGGAGGCCATTAACCTCCCCGAGCCTCAGTTTCCCCATCTGTGCCTCTCACGGTGGTGGGCGACGGTGCGGAGCCCGCCCCGCTGACCTGTCCAGGCTGTCCAGGGAGAAGCGCTGTGTGGAGAACCGCAGGTAGCTCTCCTTGTAGAACCAGATGGTCAGCGGGTTCCAGTCCGTGACGAGGAACCACTGCCTGATGTCGAACTTGGTGTCGTAGATGAGCATGGGCGTCTCGATGTACTTCTGCACCACCCACCTGTCCTTGTTGGGGGGCTGGTCTGCGGCCGCCAGCTCCAGGATGTCCTCCACGCGGTCCATGCACACTATGTCTGCAAGAGGCCGCCGGTCAGCCCTGGGGCACGGCTTCGGGCCAGACCCGGGGGTGGTGGGGCCGGGCTGGGCAGGGACGGCCGTGCTCCGTGCAGGCCGCCCCCAGTCTCCCCCAGCGGGGCCAACCCAGGCCCCCAGAGGTGACACTGACAAAGGTCAGTGAAGGGACAGGAATGGGGACAGAGGCACTTGTGAAAGGCAGGCAGCCCCAGGCTGTGCTCCGGGCTGTGGTGCAAACAAGGGAGCAGCGGCTGCTCTCCGGAGCCCGGGCAATTGCCAGGCAGCGGCGGGGGTCTTCCGAGGGCTGTGAGGGGTGAGCACCGAGGGGCCTCCCAGTCCGGTGAGGGGTAACTACAGGGTGGCAGGGAGGAGCCATGAGGGAGCAGGACAGGGGACGCTGGCCTTCACCCCACCTGGCTCTCCTCTGCTGGTGCAGGTGGCTTTACAATTGCCCAGCCTCAAACCCAAAGCCAGCCCACCCGACTAATGGAGACCAGTAACGTGAGCAGAGGTGCCCGCGTCACTCTGAGCCGCAGCATGGAGTGCCAGCCACTCTTGCTGCTGTGACAGCCCTGAAGCCTCAGGACCGGTGTGAGAGAGAAGCTGCTCTCACCGACAGCCATTGAGACTTTGCTGCTTTTGTTACGTGGCACCACTGGCCTGTTCTGACGGATACAAGGGTGGAGGGGCCCTGTCTACAGTCGCGTTCAAAAACACCAGACTTCGTTTCTTCAACTGTAGTAAGTTGAGACCTTGCCACCCTGAAACAAAAGCTTGGGATCCAGCTGCAAACCACTGAAGCTACTCCCGGCCGACCCGTGTAGGCCGGCCACAAGCAAGGAAGGGCACAGCCCGTGACTGGGCAGAGAGGTGCATTCGGCTGTGAACGGGTGGTTGGAGGTGTCCGTGGAGCGGCCCTGCGGATGCAGGCGTTTGCAGTGGGAGGGTCTGGCCAGATGGACAGGGCGGGGGCAGAGGGGGAGGCAGATGCTGCTTGGGAAGAGGCGTGGGCTCCGGACAGACCCCAGGGCAGAGCCCCCCACACACAGCCAGACAGGGCCACTCGGGAGAGCGGCAAGAGCCCTGAAAGTCTGCAGGGAACCCGGGGTGTGGCTGCCCATGCTCAGAGAAGAGAATGTTTCAGGACAGAAGATGTTTAGGACTGAATGCAATACATTTTTTAATAATTTTTTTTTTAAAAATCACATAATAACCACTTGTGAATTTTTAAAAAAACAAAAAAACTCTTCAAAATAACTCAAGAGGCAAACAATATCCAAACTAAAAGTAAAGTCTCTTAGATACCAAGGAAAATGACAACATTATGTAACAGAAACAAGTTGATGCAGCTAAAGCTACATTCAGAGGAAATTTCACATACTTAAAGCTTTTATTATTGCACAAGAAAGATCGGAAATAAAAGAGTTTAGCATTTAAGTCAGAGATAAGATGGAAAAAAATCACTGAGGAAAATTAAAAAAACACAACCAAAGTTGGTTCTTTGGAAACATGAATAAGATTAGAAAACCACCTTGAAGTTCTGAGTTTTTGTTTTGGAGGCGTGTGTGTTTTTTGTTTGTCTGTTTGTTTAAAATAGGACACACAGTACTGACGTTAGGAATAAAAAAGAGAATACAGCGGTAGCTGCAGTTCAGGAAGACGAGGTAGGAAACCACAGATAAATGTAAAAGGCGTTAAGGATCTGCCCCCAAGAGAAGCCCTGGGATGGACAGGTGAGCTCTAGAGTAAACCCGAGGCACGGGAACGCCAGCCTTACTCGAGATGAAAGCCCTCCACCCCTCTTTGAGGCCACCCCTGTTGCCAAGGTGGAACAAGACAATACAAAAGGAAAACCACAGACCAGTTTAACTTACGAATACAAATGATGAACCCTAATTAATTAGCAAACCCGAACCCAGCTTTGCGACTGAACGTTTCCCCCAGGACTGCCCAGGCGCGCGCGAGCCCTGAGCCCGCAGCCTTGGCATCTGTGCCCTCGTTCCTCCCCGGAGGCCTGGCTGGCACCGGGCTGGTGGCCCTGGAGGAGGGGGGTGACTCGTGCGCTCGGGCAGCGCCCGCGGCAAGGGACTCACCTCGGCCCCGGGACTTGGCCGCGGGCTTCACGATCCAGACGTTCCGCAGCCCGTCGATCTCCAGCTGAGGGTTCACGGACATGATTTTACTCAGCAGAGCTTGGCACTGCGAAAAGTAATTTCTTGAATTGGAGATGAAAGCATCGCCGCTACAAAGCAAGAGGCAGAAGGTGGTGAGGCTCCGCTGACCACGCAGGCGCTGCGGCTCTAGGACGGTCTAGGGCCCACCCGGTGGGGAAGGGCTGGGGCAGGCCCAGGACCTCGGCTCTGCCAAGCACGGGGACCCCTGATAACATGACCCAACAACAGGGACCCCAGTTAGTGGCTCTGGACCGGCACGCACACCCCGAGGAGCGCCAGGCCTGAGCCTTGTGACAACCGCGGTAGGCACAGGCGGGTCCTGGTGCCCGGCCTGCTTGTGTCCCCATCGGCTTCCAGCTCAACGTCCTGCAAGCTGGAAGTCAGTCTGACCCCAGGACCCTGCTTGTGGCTTCGCAGAGTCGTGGCGGCCGTGGGCCTGACTCAAGTCACCATAATTTAAGGGAATAAGGAAGGGGCTTGGTACAAAACTGTTCCAGTGGCTTCGAGAGCTTGGGGTACGTCATTGCTGCCTGGGGGAGGGAAGCCCATCCAGCAACGGCAGCCGCCCCCAGGCCCGTCGGACCCTCCATGCGTGCGCAGACCCAGCACTGTGGGGAGAAGGGGCGGGCACGGGACCCCGACCTCCTGACAAGGTGGCTGCGGCACGGGGTCGTGGTGAGCTGGGCTCCAAGGCCGCCGGCCACAAGCCATGCTGGTGGCCCTGGCTGGGGGTAGAGGAGCAGAGCCTGCGGGACCCGGGACACCTGTGTTCCACGCACACCTGCTGTGGGGCAGCGTGCAGGGAAGCGAGGCTGCGTGTCCCTGGTGCTGTGGGAGGGGCCCCACTGTGTGGAGCCCGGCAGGGGCTCGAGGGGCGTGGCCCCAGCAGTGACAGGCTGGGTGCAGGGCGGAGGTGACCTGCGAGGGCTTGTGCCCTGCCAGCGCTGGCCAAGCACCACACGAGGCTGCCCTCCCCTGTGTGGTGAGCACCACGCCGGATCTGACCGCAGGTCAGCTTGGCCTGGCTAGGACACGGCGTGCACGGTGCAGCCGGCCCCTGGCGCCCCCGTGACCTCCCTGTCTGGCCTGCAGAGACCGGCCCCAGGCTGTCCTGGTGTACGTGAGGCCAGGCACCGGTGACGTCCACTGTGGTGGTCACAGCCAAAGCCCCCAGGGGACCAGCTCCTGCTGACATGCTGCTACCGTGACCTTTGCTCAGAGAGGACAGGCCTTGCGGTCCTGCGGGAAGGCCCCGGCCCGTGGGGTGGGCGCGTGGGCGGGACCACCCTCCACGACAAGTTCAGGCATCATCACAGCACAACCGTGCGCTGCGCCTGCTCGGAGAGAGAAGGCCGGGAGCACGTGGGGCTGTTCACAGCCGGCAAAGCTCGAGGGGCCACCGCGCCCCCACGGGACCAGACACTGAGGATGACAGGGCCATGGCCTGACACGGGCGCCCTGCTGGGCATCCCGCCAGCCGCAGTAAGTGAGGACGGCACGTCCCAAAGCACTCGGGGCTCCAGGAGAGACCCGCCCGGCGGGGGCCAGGAAATGCCACCGGGGTCCCCCTCCTGAGAGATTGGGATGGGGCAGCCGCAGGGGCCCGCGTGGGGTCTCGTGCTGCCACCTCGTGGCGACTCCTGGCACTTCCTCCACCGAGGCCTAAGAAAGCTCCCGAGACAGCGGTGTGACGACTGCACACGGGCGCGCTCACGGGACGCCCCCAGAGCAAGACGCGGCCCCTTCCGGCTCCTCAAAGCGTCCCTCGCCTGCCGTCCCGGTCGACGGGACCACCGAGTCCCCATTCTGACCTCCTGTCCCTGCGGGCGGCTTTGCGGGTTCTGGAATCCACAGCGCGAGCTCCGAGCTCCGCCGCGCCCGCCTCTCCCGGCGTCAGCCGTCGGGTTGTCGCGCAGTCGCGCAGTCGCGCCCCGGCCGTTTTCGCCTGTCGGCGCGTCCAGGTTGGGCTGTTGCCAAGGAAGCGTCGGCCTCGCGAGGGCGCGTCCATTTCCCTTGCACGAACGCCTGGGCGTGGAATAGCTGGGTCGTAGGGGGCGCAGGTGCCTCAATTTATAGGAAACTGTCAAAGACCTTTCTGAAGGGGACACGCCGACGACACCCCACAGCAGCGCGTGGCAGCTCTGGTGGCCCCACGTGTCTTTAATTTCAGCCAGGCTGGCAGGCGCGTGGCGCTGCGCACTGCGGTTTTAACTTGCGCTTCCCTGATGAGTGAGGACGGTGGCACCTGTCCCTGCGCCCACGGCCGCCTGCACGTCGTCTTTCGGGAAGGGCTTGTGCAAGTCTCTGGAACTTTCCACCCGGATGGTCTTTGCTTGCTGATTTGCAGGCCTCTGTCGGCCACACAGCACATGTTGTAACTGTATCCTTCCGGTTCTGTGGCTTTTTTCATCCTCTTTGTAGTGTTTTTTGATAAACAGAGTTCTTAATAAAGTGCAATTTCTTGATTTTTTTCCTATTATGGTTAGCGCTTTTAGTGATCTGTTTGAGGAGTCTTTGGTCATGAAGATACACTCCAATGCTTTCTCATTTTTTTTTAACTTTCACATATCACAGGGTATGTTTCAAATTAATTTTTGTGTATTTACGAAGCAGGATTCAAGGCACATTTTTTCATCAGGATGCCGATTGCTCAAGCACGATTTACTGAAAAGACCAACCCGCGTCCGATGAACTGCAGCAATTCAGTCTCCCATCAACTGATCACACACGTGAGTGTCTATCTCTAGACTGTTCCGTCACCTTCATCTGTTTACCTCTTACCCAGCATCACAAGTCTAAATTACTGCTACATTGGTCTGTTTACCTATCTTATCCCCAGTATCACACTGTCTAAATCATTGTAGCTTTAGAGTAAGTCTGGAAGCTTGGCGCGTAAGTCCTCTAATTTTGTTTTTCTTTTATTTATTTATTTATTTTTATTTATTTATTTTTTTGAGACAGAGTCTCACTGTGTTGCCCAGGCTAGAGTGAGTGCCGTGGCGTCAGCCTAGCTCGCAGCAACCTCACACTCCTGGGCTCAAGTGATCCTCCTGCCTCAGCCTCCCGAGTAGCTGGGACTACAAGTGTGCACCACCATGCCCAGCTAATTTTTTCTATTTTTAGTAGAGACGGGGTCTCACTCTTGCTCAGGCTGGTCTCAAACTCCTGACCTCAAGTGATCCTCCTGCCTTGGCCTCCCAGAGTGCAAGGATTACAGGTGTGAGCTGCTGTGCCCAGCCTGGAATTAATTTTTTATTAAATGTTTAGAAAAATTTACCAGTAAAGCCATTATGGGCTTGGATTCTTCTTTGTAGGAAAGTTTTTTAAATTACAGATTTAACTTCTTTAAAAAATACAGACTATTCAAAATTTCTATTTTCTTTTCTAGCATGTTTCAACAAACTGGGTTTTTCTAAGAATTTGTCCATGTCACCCTGATTGCCAAAATCGGTGGCACAGTGCTGTTCACCATGTCCTTTGATTATCTTTCTAATGTCTTCAGATGCTGTGGTGATGTTCCCACTCCATTTCTGATGTTGGTAAATTGCATTTTCATTTTTTTCCTTGATCAGATTTGGTAGTGGTTTATCGATTAAAAAATTTTGGCTTTAATTAATGATTTTTCTTTATTGTACTTTTTTTCTAGTTTATTTCTGCTCTTATATTTTTTATTTTTATCCTTCTACTTAGTTTTGGAATTAATTTTCTGTTCTTTCTCTTGAGATGAAACTAGAGTTTCATCTGAAACTAGTTTTCAACCTTTATTATTCCTGAAATGCATGCTTAAAGGTGTAAATTTCCCAACAAGCACTGCTTAGCTGAACCTCACAGGTTTTAATACTTTATCTCAATTTTCATTCAGTAAAATTTTTTCTAATTTCCATTGTTATATCCTCTTTGACCCATGAATTATTTTTAAATGTGTTGCTTAATTTACAAACATTTAAGGATCTTATAAAATCCCCAACAGTCTTTTCCTTATTGGTTTCAAGTGGGGTTTCCAGGGGGGTCCAAGTGAGATCAAAGACATGAAAGGGGCTGGACAGGGGCATGAGGTGGTGGCACCTCCAAAGGCACCCCAAGGGGAATGCCATCCTCTCGACAGCCAACAGCGGCCTGGCGGGACAAACAGCAGAGGGCCTGGGCACCCCTCACCTGACAGGCACCCCACTACCCAGACAGACACCCCAGCACCCAGACAGGCACCCCGGCGCCCAGACAGGCACCCCAGGACCCAGACAGACACCCCAGCACCCAGACAGGCACCCCAGTGCCCAGACAGACACCCCAGGACCCAGACAGACACCCCAGCGCCCAGAGAGGCACCCCAGCACCCAGACAGACATGCCAGCACCCAGACAGGCACCCCAGGACCCAGACAGGCACCCCAGTGCCCAGACAGGCACCCCAGTGTCCAAAAGCAGCTCAGGCATCCAGACGGGTGCCCTAATGCCCACCAACTGCATACCGGCTGCGGGTGCCCAGCATGCCCCAAGGGCCCCGCGCGAGGCCGCGTCTTACTGGATGAGCGAGTAGTATTGCTGGGTCAGGTCCTTCCACTCGTCCTCGGTGAGGACCTCCGCAGCGTCCTCTGGCACGTCGAGGTCCTCGTGCTCCCGCTGCCCCAGGTAGGCCTGGCACACCCGGCATGCGGTGTCCACGAGCCTCCCTGAGAGGCCCCTGAGCTTTGCTTCCGCGTTCTCGGGATCTGAAACCCAAGCACAGGCACGGGGACTGTGGGCCACCGTGAGGGCAGCCCTCGCGGCCTGTGGAGGGGACAGAGGCCGGCCCGCCCCTCTGGGCTGCAAAGCTGCTCTGGGTGGTCAGGCAGCCCCCCGTCCTGACCAGACCCATCCTCCGCAGCACACACACCTGCGCTAGACTCGGAGCGCCCTATGGCAGCAATGAGATAGTACTTCTCGTTTTTTGTTTTTTAGAGACAGTGTCTCGCTCTGTCGTGCAGTGATGTGATCATAGCTCACTTCAGCCTCGAGCTCCTGCCTCGGCCTCCTGGTAGCTGGGAGTACAGGTGGGCACCACCACGCCTGGCTGATTTTTAAAAATTTTTTTGTGGAGATGGGGTCTCACTATGTTGCCCAGGCTGGTCTCGAACTCCTAGGCTCCAGTGATCCTCCCACCTCGGCCTCCCAAAGCAGGCATGAGCCACTGGGCCGAGCCAGTACTTCTCATAAACTCTCACAAACTGTACTTTTCTGAGCACACGCTGGGTATTCCGTGAGTGCTCTGTGACTGACCCTGCTCTGTGCGATGCCCACAGGCCCTGTGCGTGGCTGGTAAGCACGACCCGTCCCCAAAGCACTGCTCGGAGCACTCGTGCAGGGGCTGTGCTTTGTGCATGTGGCCCTTCACACGGAATGTCACCTTCCTTCTGGAACCCTCCACTCAAGATCGCCGTTGGGTCCCAGGAAGCAAAGGCTGTAGGAGCAGCGGGGACTCGAGCAGCGGGTGAGAACCACCAGCCACACGCCCAGCTCTGCGACGACGTGGACACAGATACCAGCGACAGGAAGAGCTATGAGACCAACGCCACAGATCGGGGACTCGGGCGCTGCACCAAGGGGTGGCCGCGCAGGGGACCCGGCCCAGTTTGTCATGCCCACTTGTGTGACAGCTGTAGAGATGACAACAGCACTGGGTTTTTTATTGCAGTGAAATTCAGAACATAGAGTTGATTAACCATTTTAAAGTGAACGATGGCATTTCTCGTCTCTGGTCCAGCACGCAAGGAGCTCGGGAGTCACCTCCGCATCCTAAAACAAGCAAGAAGCTGAACAAGCTGCGAAACCAACTCTTCTCAGATCTGCCAGACAAGTGAGGTCAAAGCAGCCACCAGCTGGAGCGACAGAAAAGCAGGGACAGAGAACCACGACCCTCTGCAGCAGAAACCTCCGCGGGAGCACTCTGGGTCCGAAAGCCTGAACAGCAATCCCACAAAAGGCAGAAAACCAAACATGTCAGAAAAAGAGCGGAAGAAAGAAATAGGAACAAAAAACGAGGGTAACAAACACGCAGACGTTAATCCAACTGCATCGATCGTCACTTTCGATGTCAGCGGTCTCAATACACCAACGAAAGACAGAGACCGTCAGAGTGGATTGAACAAGACCTAGCTATGTTTCCCATGAGAAACCCCTTCAAACATACAGACACACCCAGATTCACAGTACAGGATGGAGAGAGATGCACCCTGCTAACATTCACCAAAAGAAAGTTGGAATAGCTACATTAATTTCATACAGAGAAGACTTCAGAGCAAGGAAAATTTTCGGGGCTAAAAAGAACATTGAGCAATGAAAAAGGAGTCAATTCTCCAGAAAGATGTAACAATCCTTAGTATGTTCGTACCCAGTAACGAGCCTCCAAATACGTGAGGCAGAAACTGAATTTCAGGCACAGATAGAAATGAGCCCACCGCCACAGTTACAGACTCATACAGAACGTTTACCGCGGTCGACCACGTTCCGGGCCATAGAACGCATGTGAACAAATTTAAAGGAATAGAAATCCTATGGTGTATGCTCTCACACCACAAGGGAATTAACCTGGAAATGCATAACAAAGGTAGGTGGAAAATCCCAGAGTATTTGGAGATTAAACAACACACTTCCAAATAACACGTGTGTCAAAGAAGAGATCTCAAGATACATTAAGCAATATTTTGAACTAAGTAAAAGTGCAAACATCAAAGTTCACGGGGCAGGGTGCGGTGGCTCACGCCTGTAATCCCAGCACTTTGGGAGGCTGAGGCAGGAGGATCCCTTGAGGTTTGCCGCGAGTGTGAGGCCGCAGTGAGCTGCGATGAGGCCACTGCGCTGCAGCCCAGGTGACAGGGTGAGACCCTGTCTCAAAAAAAAAAAAAAAAAAAAAAAAAATTGTGGAATGCAACAAAAACAGAGCTTGGAGGAAAATGCATTAAGTACATACATTAGAAAACAAAAAGCTCTAAAATCAATGATCTGAGCTTCTACCTTAGAAAATTAGAAAAGCAAAGCAAATTAAGTCCAAAGTAAGAAGAAAAGAAATAAAAATAGGGCAGAAATCAATGAAACTGAAAAATAGGAAATCAATAGAGAAAATCAATGAAACAAAAATCTGGTTCTTTGAAAACATCAGTGAAATCGATGACTCTCCAGCCAGGCTACCAGAGGCCCAGGACGGAGGCCCCGAGCTCCGGCTGTGCCACGCCAGACACACCTTTCTTGTCCGGGTCTCCGTTCCCGGCCTCTGCCCGCCTGCTCTTGGCTTTGCTTCTGCCGGAGTTCTGGTGGCTGACGACCCACTTGAGGATGCTGGAGGCCGCCGTGCGCCGGAAGTCGTCTGAAAGGACACCAAGGCCTCGCCTCCTCTGCTGGGGCCTGGGCCTGGGGACGGGCCAGGCCTGCAAGGGTCCCCCGGCGGCCTCAGCCCAGGCATCGGCCTGCAGGACCTCCTCTCCCGCCACCCCCCAACCCCGGGGGCCTGGGCTGCCCCCCACCCGTCCTCCCCCATCCCCTCTGCAAATTGGGAGTCTGACCACACCCCTTGACCTCCAGCCACAGCCACTGCCACCCAGAGGCCCACCTGCCCTGACCACAGGCCCAGGGGCAGAACCCCACACTCCCTCCCCAGGGCCACTGTCCCTGTGCCCCCCACCACCATGGCCAGGATGTCCTCTCCCTGGTCCTCTGTCTTCAGGTCTCCGCCCCACCCATCTGTCTCAGCACTGCCCTGGAGGGGCCTTTCCAGAAGCCACTCTGCCGACAGCACCAGCCCCTGCGGGCTCCCACCCGCCAGCCGATCTCAGATGGCAGAACCAGGCTCCGGGCCGGCCCTGGCTCTGGGCACAGGGGAGCCACAGCGGCCCACCGGGCGACAGGGCAGAGCCGCTCTGAGGCGGCACACGTCGGTGAGGCTCCTGCCCCTCAGAACCCACAGACCCGGCCCCCCGTCCTCCAGCGCCCCTTCCTGGTGTTGCCCTGGCTGGGGGGCCAGAGGGCCTCGCCTGGCAGTCCCGGCCCCACCCCAGCTGGCAGCCCTGGGCCCTCCCCGGAGGCCACCGTCGCTCACCCAAGAACTCCTGCTTCTCGCTCTCGATGCACAGGCTGTAGCAGCGTGGGAAGAAGGATTCGGGGTTCGCCTGGACGTACCAGGGCAGGCTCCGCATGTTCACACACAGCCCGATCTCCAGAGACAGCGGCACGTTAGGGGCCACAGGGGCAGCTCAGCTCCGCCTCGTTCTTGCAGGGCCCAGAGTCTGGTGGCGGCCCCCACCCGCCCCTCTCTGGCTCGGCTGTGTGCCCTGAGGAGGGGCCTTCCATGGCCCCAGGGGCAGAGCAAGGGGCCTGGGGTACCCTGGGGGGCGTGGGCGGGAGGGGCAGTTGCCCGGGGACCCACCAGGGCCTCAGACCAGGTGGGCAGGGGCCCGGGGGAGTGACCGCAGGGGTGAGGGGGCCTGGGGAGTGACCACAGGGGTGGGGGGGCCCTGGGGAGTGACCATAGGGGTGGGGGGCCCTGGGGAGTGACCGCAGGGGTGGGGGGGCCTGGGGAGTGACCGCAGGGGCGGGGGGGCCCTGGGGAGTGACCATAGGGGTGGGGGGCCCTGGGGAGTGACCGCAGGGGTGGGGGGGCCTGGGGAGTGACCGCAGGGGTGGGGGGGCCTGGGGAGTGACCGCAGGGGTGGGGGGCCCTGGGGAGTGACCATAGGGGTGGGGGGCCCTGGGGAGTGACCGCAGGGGTGGGGGGGCCTGGGGGAGTGACTGCAGGGGTGGGGGGCCCTGGGGAGTGACTGCAGGGGCGGGGGGGCCTGGGGGGTGACCGTGACCGCAGGGCCGGAGCCCCGCCCCCTCACCTTGGTGGTGAAGGCGGCCGTCTTCCCGTAGTGGTTCAGCATCTGGTCACCGGCCAGGCTGTGATAGTCCACAACGTCCCTTTTGATGGTCCAGAGGAAGTACGGCATTTCATTTTTTACCAACCTAGACTAGCAGGAAAAAAGTCTCTATCAGCACCCTGTGTTCAAAGATTGTGTCCCCGAGACCAGCTGGCCTATAACCGCGAGCAATGACATCGGATTTAATGGTGCGCAGCATGAGAATTCTCTTTTTTTCTTGTGAGAACCAAAATTCTGTGTGGTGTTTTACTTTTCAGCTGCCAAAAGCAAAAATAAGCAAACAAGCAACGACAAAAAGCTCGGAGCAGGCTTGTCAAATGACGCAAATTCATCCTTTCCCCGGAGGCAGGCTGCCCTCACGCCGCACACGTGCGCTTCCACTGCGCGGCGGCCCCAGCGAGCGAGGCGGGAGGGTCTGCCCTGCGTGCTGGACCCGAGCCGACACCACAGCCTTGCTTCCCGTCGTGTTTGCTGCCCGGGACGCACACGCTGCTGTGTGGCTGGAATTAATGCCACAAGCTCCACGCGGCGCACGCGGGCCGCTGCGGGGCCTGGCCAGCCTTTGCCCACTTTCCCACGGGTGTTCCTGGCACGGATGTGTGAGCGCTTCACGTGCTCTGCACACGACACGCACGGCCAGCGCCCCCCAGGCTGGCTGCCCTTCTGCCCTCCTTATGGGGGCAGAGTCCCAGCGGAGCCACGAGGGCCGCGGCTGGGCCGGGGGAGGGGGTGGGCAGCCGTGTCACGGGGACCCGACCCCAGGCCGGGCCACGCAGAGCCCCTCAGTCACCCACACGCACACGGCAGGTCAGCCTGGGCAGTGCTGCGCAGGGGGCGGGGGCAGCTGGACACAGTGGCTTGTCCCACCCCGGCACCAGCAGGCCCTGCCACCGGCTGAGGTGCCTGTTGTCACTCTGGCCTCGTCACCCACCAGCTGCCGTCCCTCCCCTGTGACGCGGGCCATGCGGGCACCAGGGCGGGAGACGGTGTGAGGCACCTTGGTGGGGCGCGGCTCACGCGTGGGGGAGCGTACCATCACGTCATGGATGTTGTCTGCTTTCTCCAGCGCCATTTCTTGGTTTTCGTTGACGTCACATTCATTACCTGCAAACAAAACCCAGGACAGGCCTGGGCACCTGGCCACATGCAGGCCCCCGGTGGTCCCACTGCAGGCACAACTGCCCTGCCGACCCCCGGGAACCTCTGTCCACGTGAGGCCTCCCTCAGGGGGCAGGGCCCCTGTGTCCACCGTGAGCGTCCCCTGCGTGGCTCCCCCAGGTGTGGGGCGGTGGAGGCAGCCCAGGGCTGAGTGTGCGGACGGGCTCTGGGCTCAGGAACCAGGACCAGGGAGGAGGGGCTGACCCAGGCCACGGCGGGGCCAGAGGACGCAGACGCTGCCGTGCACAGGTCAGGGGGCTCAGCCAGCACCGTGGGAGCCAGGGCCGGAGGGGGACAATGGGGACCCCCTGATGGAAGGAGGCCTGGCCTGGTGTGGACGTGGGACCCCGAGCAGGGACCAGTGCCCGGGCGTGGATGGGTGGGCCGGAGGTGGCGGAGACGTGGGGTCAGACACCCCGACACATTGGGGGACCTGGGGAGGGCCCCAGCGCCACCGTGCTGGCTCACGCACCGTGGCAGACAGGACGCCCCACGCGGAGATACTCTACCAGCAGCCCCTTCCCCCGCGTCCTCCGCAGCCCTGGGCACAAAGTGGAACTTCTTCTCCACCCAGCCCTTCCTGCGCAGAGCCGCCCGGATCACCGGGTAGTGCCCGTAGATGGAGAAAATCTTCTTTTCCTAAATGGCAAGAGCACGTCTTCAATGAAAACATTGAAAACCAGGTAGATCAGTTCCTGGTGGGAGCAGTTTTCACAGCAGAGTGAGGGGCTGTGCTGCGGCGGGAAGACCCTGCCCCAGGAAGAACACCGGAAACAGGAAGCGCAGACACGGCGCGTGGGTCGAGTGCAGGGTGGGGGACCGGACACGGCGCTGAGGGACGGCCGCTGTCCTGTCCACTTCATCTGGTGCACACAGGCACACGCACACGCACACGCACACACATACGGTCACGCACACACCCGCAGTCACACACCACACACACTTGCGCACGCACTCACACGGTGCACATTCACACGCACACGCACTCACACACACACTCGCACACAGGGCCCAGGCGGCCACGGCAGGGCAGGCGAGCGGGTGCTCTCCGAGACGCAGCCCAGCGCAGGGTGAGGTCTGGACTCGGGAGGTGGGCGGGGCCGGCCATGCACCTGCAGATCTGAGGACAGGTGAGTGACTGTCCTCGCTGTGAGGGTGACCGTCCCTCATGTTGGGGAGCGTGGGTGCCCGAGGTTTGAGGCCAAGGAGGAGCCGTTCACAGCCCAGGAAAGGCCTGCGGGCGCAGGCCAGCACGGAGTCCCAGAGAGCATTTACCTTGATTGCTTTTTCCGTGAGTTGCCTTGCTATCTTGTATCTGTCCAGTTTGGGGGAAGAAGCCAAGTCTTGGGAAATCCCTCGTTTCAGTTCTGCAGAGGAGAAACGGGACGTCAGGCGGGGACAGCACAGCCCAGCGCTGAGCAGCGACACTCCCGCCCCACAGCAGAGACGCGGCCACAAAAGCCCCATCGTGCCACCCGCCCTTCCCGCCGAGCACCGGAGCGCGGCCACTGCCTGCGCCCCCTGCCTCGCCCTCGGTCCCCTCCCTGCCCATGCCCTGGCTGCACTGGCCTTGGGGACCCACGGTCCCCGCGGGGCTCTGTGTCGCTGCCCCGAGGATGAGCTGCCCTCCTCAGCCCACCCGGGCACCGGTTCTGACCCGGTGGTCGTCCTGCCCCTGACACCTCCCCACGGCCTGCGCCTCTCGGCCCATTCCGACCCCGACACAAGGACCCCCATGAGCACACACCAAGCGTACAGGACTCGTCTTAAACATTAAAGCCCCGCCCTGTGCCCTGCGCCCTCGCTACCCCCCGACTCCTCACACCCTGGGCTCCACCACAGGCGCGGCTCGGGCCGGGCTCTCGCACGTCCAGGCCAAAGCCCCCGTGGCTCGCTGGGTCCTGCCTGCGGCAGCACTGAACACTTGGCCGACCAGCCCCGAACCTCCATCCTGTCCCCCCCACCCCCACTGCGGCCCCTTCTCCCCCCAGGCCCCAGTGTGGGAGTCCTGGGGCCACATGCTCTGCCCAGCCCCCGGCATCCCACCTGGCCAGGTGGCTTGAACGTCGGCGGTGCCCCTGCCCCTGAAATGCACGTGTTCCAACCGGACCCCACGGCCCACAGCGCCTGGCCCCCAGAGCCCTGGATGTCCCGGACCCCCTCCCCCATGCACAGACCCAGCGTGAGCCTCACCTGCCCCTCCCCCGAGCTTCCCCCCACCCCGAGGGGGCTCCAGAGACCCACACCCGCCTGGCCGGTCGTTCAGACCAAGGCGCCAAGCCGCTCGGCGGATGGTGCTGGAACACCTGCACCTACACAGAAAAGGCCAGAGCTCACGACAGGTGCGGGACACACAGGGAAGCTTCTGGGAGAAGCCGGCAGGGCACGTCACAACTTAGGCTCGGCAAAGATCTCTCACAGGTGTGCAGAAAGCACCGACCGTAAAAGTCAAAACCGGCAAGTGGGACTTAATCAAGACGACAGCGTTCTGCTCTGCTGAGAAAACGCAGGGGCGAAGCTCAGCCCGGGGGACGCGCAGGGCACCTGGCCCAGCCGGGCTGGTTACGCTACGTGACCCCGCGGCCAGGGAGGAACTCAAGGCAGGAACAGGTGTATGCTTTTTCACTAAATGACAATTAAAATACCAAATATTTAAACTTGCGGATTGCATTTAAAACCATGTTTATAAAGAAATATTCAGCTGTATAAAAATGTATTAGAGAATAACAAAGAGTAAAAAACAATGAATTTAGCCTCTCTTCCAAGAAGTTAGAAAGAAAACAGTAAATTTAAGTCCAAGGAAATTACAAGAAGAATAATAAAGTGCAGACATTAATGAGTGTTTTTAAAAATACAATCAAGAAGGTCAAGCCACAGGCTTAAGACTAGCAAAATCAAACCACTGGCGATACCAACTGATGAAACAGAAAAGGCATAAAAAGCAACAGCAGAACAGGAAACTCCTTAGATGTTTAAAAATATGAGGATATTATGAATTTATGGCAATAAATTGGAAATTTAGAAAGAAAGGAAAAATTCCTTGAAAAATACAAATTACCAAAATAGACACGAGAAAAAATGGAAAGTATAAAATATCCTCTACTACAGAAACAGCGGCTTCCTGGGGGGACCCCGCCCAACCTTTGCTCTCCCACAGCCGCTCTGAGGGCAGGGAAGGTGCGGCCACTTCCCACCCACTGGCGATGCCCGCGTCCAGCCAGGCCAGGCCAGCGAGAGCCAGCCCGAGTGACAGCACAGGCCACAGCGTGGCGCCCGGATCACACACTGCACCCGGCGCCGGGGCCGGGGCTGTCCCGGCCACGATGGCGATTCCCGGGCTGGATGTGAAGATGAAGCTCTGTAACTCACCACATTAACAGAATAAGGGAAAACCCTACAACAGATGCAGAAAAGTCTGCATCTCAATATAACAGACACAGAAACATCGTTAATGGAAATTAATTTCCATTCAGGCTTAATACATACAGAAGATTAATAAAAATCAATCTCTGAGGTGGAAGGATCACTTGAGCCTGGGAGTTTGAAACCAGCCGGGGCAGCACATCAAGACCCCATCTCTAAAAAGGAAACTGGCCGTGCTGCCCCCCGGGGAAGGCGACCCCACAGGAGGGGTCAGCCCGGCAGTCACCTGCACAGCGCTGACGACACATGCCTCAGGCACAGTGGGGCACTCAGCACCCCCCGAGGGGTGCCGGCAAGTCCCGTGGTACCGGCGCTCCCACCTCCAGGCACGGGTGGAACCACCGGGAGGAAGCGCCCGGCAAAGCCAGAGGGCGACTTTCCGCAGAGCAGGAGGCCAGCGGCCCCTCGCAAGCATCGGCTTGGTTATTCCAGATCAAGAGCAAATTCAGAGAGAAAACAACCAAACTCTACGTGTGGCCCTTGGTCAGATTCTGATTTGAACAAACCAACTATAACATTGGGGAGAAACTAGGGAGATACGGATATATTCTGGGTATTGTATTTTATTAAGGGATTATTGTTACTATTAATTTTATTGAGAATGTTTGGTTATGTAAATATGTCATTTTTAGAAATACACAGTAAATACTGAGTAAATATCTAGATACGTGCTGATATTTACTTTGAAAATATTAATAAAAATTTAATGAAATCATTAAGACAAAAGAAGAACGTTTTCATGATATTAAAAAGATGAAGCTGTCAAGAAGATAGAAAAATTCCAAATGTGCACATACCTAATAAACGTTTCAAAATATAAAAAACATAAGTTGATAGAGCTGAAAGAAAATTCACAAGCATATTGGGACACTTTCCTTCTCTCAGCAAATGAACGATTAAACAAAGGATCGGTGGGCCACCGCCACGAATGTGGACAGCATGCCTAACCACTGGGCCCGATGACAGGCACGACACCACCCTGCAGCTCAGAGAAACACGCTCTTCACACGCACAGACAGACCATCGGCAGCGCCACGGAGCTCGCCAAGTTCAACGCTTGAAATGGTGCAGATTAACTTCTCTGACAGCAGGCTGAATCAAACTAGAAAGTAGTAAGCAGCTAACTTGAAAATTTCCTAAATGTTCAAAAATTAAGCAGCACAGTTTTAAACTGGATCAAAGGAGACAGCAAATGGAAATTTAAAAATGATGTGAATTAAATGAAATAAAAACATGACGTATCGAGGCATGAAGATGCAGCTCACGCAGCGGTCAGAGGAACGGACGGCTTCAAACGCTCACTTTGGGACAGGAAACAAGCACAGTTATCTCAGCTGCTACCCCAAGAGGCTGGACGGAGAACAGTTACACTCAAAGCATTAAATAGAAGACAGGAAATCATAAAGATAAGGGCAGAATTCGATGAAATAAAAAACAAATGTAGCAGAGAGAAAATCAACAAAACCAAAAGTTGGATCTTTGAAACAATTTTTAAACTGATAAACTTCTAGCCTCTGATCAAGGAAAAAAAAAGAAAAAACACGAATTACCAATGTCAAGAATGAAATAAGGGCCATCTCTGATGATTGCACTGATGTTAAAATGACAAAAAGAAGATATTATGAACATCTACATGCCATCAATTTGACAGCTCCCATGAAACGGACACTTTCCTTGAAACACACATCTTATCAAAACGGACATAAAAAGAAACAGAAAATCTAGATAGGCCTATTTCTGTTGAAGAAATTAGCTTCATAATTAAAAGGTTGCCCAAAATGAGAACTCTGGGTCTAGACGGCATCACAAGTTATTCTTTTCAAACATGTAAGGGGAAAAACACCTTTTGTAAACCCTTTAATTCAATAGGAAAACAGGAAACTCTTCCACCTCTTTTTATGATGCCATAAATAGAATACAAAAATGCTACAAGGACAAAAAAAGGAATAGTACAGGACAATCTCTCTCATAAAAACAGACACAAAAATCTTAAGACATTTGTAAATCCAATCTAATGACTTAGAAAAAAATATAATGTGACCACATGGGGTTTATTCCAGGACTGCAAAGTGGGTTTAATATTTGAAAGTCTATCCACATAATTCATCACATTAATAGACTAAAGGGAAAAGAACATATTATCACAATAAATGTAGAAGAAAGCATGTGATAAGAGGTAATAACTTTTTCATTTGAAAACTCTCGGTAAGCCAGGAATAAAAGGTAACTTCCTTTAAAGCTTATAGCAACATCATACTTCATGGTGAAATATTGAACACATTCCCCTTGAATTTGGGAACAAAGATGTCCACTGTACCATTTCTATTTAATATTATACTGAAAGTACTAGCCAATGTGATAATGCAAGAAACGGAAATAAAAGGTAGAAAGCATGAAAGATTTGTACATCATGACAGCACATAGAAAATGTGAATGAATCAAGCTATTGGAACTAGTAAGTGTGTTTAGTAAGGTCACCCAACACCAAACCAGTACCCTAAAATAAACTGTATTTCTATATACAAGACACAATTAGAAAATGAAACTCAAGAATGTCATCTACCACAACATTAAAAACCATCAAATATCTAGGAGTAAATCTAACAAAAGAAATCTGACATAGTTACATGCTGAAAACCCACAAAACACTGCTAAGAAGTAACAGAGAACTACATGCTCATAGGTGAGAATATTCAATGTTGTTAAGATGTAAATTGTCCCCAACTTGATGTATAGATTCAATGTGATCACAATTAAAATCCCAGCAGGATTTGTACATGTGTGTAAATTAACAATTTCATTCTAAAATTTATGAGACTGTGCGAAAGTCCAAGAAAACCCACACAAACTTGAAGAAGAACAAGGTCGGCGGGTGTCTACTACCAGGCAGTAAGACTTTTAAACTCCCGTAACTAAAGCAGGGTGGTGTGGAATAAGGACGGGTGGAAAGTTCAACAGAACAGAATGAAGAACCCCAAATAGGCCTACACCTGCCTGTCCACAAAGGTGACACTGCCAGGTGGAGGCTGAGTCAACTGGATGTTCACGGGGGCGGGGGATGAACAGTGACCCACTGACCCCTACCTCACGCCATACACAATACTCAATCCCAGTGGGTTTTGGACCGAAATGTGAAAAGTGAAATTATAAAGCTTCTAAAAGAAAACATAGAATAGTATTATCTTCTGGACAACGGAACAGATGAAGGTTTCTTAAATAAGACACAAAATACACTAGATATAGAAGAAACGTTTGACAATTAGACTTCACTAAAATTAAGATGTTCCGATTATCAAAAGGAATCGCTACACACTGACATGCCAGCTGGTATTTATGATGCATCTGCCCAACAGAGCACTGATGTCCAGCACATTCACATAGTTCCTGTAAGTCAGGAAGACCCACAGCCCCATGTCACCACGGCCGGCAGATCGGGAACCTGCCTCCACAGAAGGGGAGCTGCGAGTGGCCCGTGAGCACGTGCAAAGGGCCGGTGCCAGCTGTCAGGGAAGTGCAAACTGAAGGCAGAGTGAGACACCCACGGACACCACAGGGAGCCCAGATGGCGAGGACGACTCCGACCGCTGGCACAGACGGGAGCAACGGGAACTCTCATCCCCAGCCGGTAAACTGCTTGACAGTATCTTCTAGAGCTAAATGAACACCTGCCCTGTAGCCCAGCAGTTTTACTCCCAGGTGGGATTTACCAACGAAATAAACACCATGTCTGACCAAGGGCAAGCTGGGGAATTCACTAAGACAGGAGCGACTGGGGCTCTCCAGCGCCACCGGGGCCCTTCACACCAGCACACGGAATTCTCCACTTTCCCAGTGGGAAGCTGACCAGCGGATGCTGGAGCAGCAGGAGCCCCCCAAATACACCCAGCAACCCATGGGGCCTCACGCCCTGTACAGCCCCAGACACGGCCCTGGACAAGACCCTGGACATGGCCCCAGACAAGACCCTGGACACGGCACCAGACACGGCCCCAACAGCCCCAGACACAGCCCCGGCCCCGGCCCTGCACAGCCCTGGACAAGGTGCGCGCGTCCTGCAGACTTGGCAGTTTGGGGCCCCGCTCCCATGCACGTGTTTCGTTACAGCTGCCCACACGAGGACAGCCCATCTGAGCCCTACTTGGCTCTAAGCGAGTGGACGGGACGCGGACAATACAGACTATTTTCTTCTCTCCTGTCTCCACCCGACGAGGCGGACGAGAGCCTCTTCCTCTCCTCCATGTGGGCCTCCAGCTGCTTGGCCTTCCTGCCTCCGGGCCCTGGGGGAGACAGCAGTTAGGAGCAAAGCCAGGGGGTGGGACAGGGGTCTGAGGCCCTGGTTGGGGAACAGGTCTGGGTTGGAGAGGGGTCTGGGCTGGGGACAGATCTGGGAGGGGAACAGGTCCGGGGTTGAGGACAGGTCTGGGCTGGGGACAGGTCTGGGTTTGGGGACAGGTCTGGGCTGGGGACAGGTCTGGGAGGGGGACAGGTCCAGGTTTGGGGACGGGTCCAGGGATGGGGACAAGTCTGGGCTGGGGGCAGGTCTGGGAGGGGGACAGGTCTGGGCTGGGGGCAGGTCTGGGTTTGGGGACAGGACTGGGATGGGGGCAGGACTGGGCTGGGGACAGGTCTGAGATGGGGGCAGGACTGGTCTGGGGACAGGTCTGGGCTGGGGGCAGGTCTGGGTTTGGGGACAGGACTGGGATGGGGACAGGTCTGGGCTGGGGGCAGGTCTGGGGTGGGGGCACAGATCTGCTTGAGAGCAGGTCTGGGGTTACAGAGAGGAGGTCTGGGGTTCTGAGGGCAGGGGGGAATGGGCAGGTCTGGAGTTCCAAGAAGAGGGGGAGGGCGCGGGTGGGGGTGAGGGCAGTTCTGGGGTTCTGAACGAGCAGGCTCGGTTCCGAGGGCGCGGGTCGGGGAGGGGATCCTGTCCGGGATGGGAGCGGGACGGGCCTGGGTTCGGAGCGCGGGGCGGTGCTCACCCGGGACCCGCCCGGTGGCCCGTGCCGCGCCCCCGCCCCCCGCCGCGCCCCCTGGCGTCCTGCGGTTGCTCCAGGCAACGAGTCCCAGCGCCGCGCGTTGTGCAGCCCCCGTGCGCGGGCGGCGGGGCAGGAGGCGCGCGGCGCGGAGGCCGGCCCGGGGCGTGGGGCTGCGCGGGCGCACGGGCGGTGGCCGGGGGCGCCAGGGGTGCGGGGTGCGGCCAGCGCTGCGGCGGCGGCGGGGAGCGGGGCGGCGCAGAGCGTGCGCGGGGCGCGTGGGAGCCAATGGGCCGCCGTCTGCGGCGTTCCGGCCGGGCCCCGGGTCGGGGTTGAGTCCGGGGCGGCGGTCGGAGCAGGGGCGGGGGACGGGACGCGGGACCGCGCGGGCCATGGGGGCGCGGAGTGGGGCCGCGTGTAGCCTCGCCGCCCCCGCCCCAAGTCACGCGCTTCCGCCCCCGCGGCTGTCGCGGTCACAGACCCTCCCTGGCCCTCCACCCCCGCCAAGTCACAAAGGAGGCACAGGTCACACCCTCCCGTCGCCCCCAGACCCACCCGCTCTTCTCGGCTGGAGGTTGGGGCGGGGATGGGGGCCGGGCGCCCGCTGGGTGTGCCCTCGCGGGTTGGGGGTGTCCCCTCGCCGGCTGGGGCGGCGGGGTGGCTGGGGCAGCTCCTTGGCCTCCCCAGGGCCACTCGCGGGGGCCCCCCGCCGCTGGCCGGGTGTTCTGAGCCCGCCCCGTCCACGCGGCCAGGGTCGCTGGCGCCCAGACCGCCCCCCCCGCGGTTTGTAGCCCCCATCCCACCACCTCTGGTCTGGCAGCGTCCCTCCTCCCCATCAGTGCTTTCATGGTAACTTTCCGAAACCTAGACGTCATCTTTATTTGCTCTAAAATCCACTTTATTTTACGTTTACCTTCCCACGATACCCCAAAGGGGGCTCTGGTCCCAATTGCCCTGGCGGCAGCGTCTTTCCCGCCCATTCCTGCCTGCACCCCCACGAAAGCCACCGTCCCCTCCAGAGGGGCCTCTGGGGCCACAGAAATCAAGAATAAATACGAGGGTGGCCCGGCCTCCACCCAGCACGTTCTACGTTCCCGTTTCTTCAGAACTTGGGGCGGCCTGTCCCTGAGACCAGCATTAAACAGGCGCGGGCTACATTTGCGTGTTAGCATTTATTGTTCAAGCGGTATTAAACTGCATCAGACAAAAATGTAAATTGAAAGACAATTTTCTAAAACCCCATTTGTCTGGACGTTTCAAGCTCCCTAAATCACAAGCCAGGATTAACCGTCTAGGTGCCTGATTCTGGCTGCAGAACTTGAACTCTCTAGTCCCCCCTCCCCCACCCCGACGCCCCGAAGACGTCCACCCACTCAGCACCCCCTGTGCTCACACCCTGTGCCCAGCAGCTGCGGGAGGGGCAGACCCCCCACCTCAGAGGTGCAGGAGGACAGAGGCGGCCAGCCTGCAGGCGGGCGGGTCTGCACCTGGGCAGGTGGGTCTGCACCTGTGCAGGTAGGTGGCAGTGCCCTGTCGGTGTTGGAGCCTGTTTGCGGATGTGGCCAAAGCGTTTGCGCGGCCCTGGCTCTGTCCCTGCTTCTGGAGCGCCATGGCCTTGCTGGGTCGGCTTCCCTGGCTGGCCTCACCTTCAGGAGTCTGCCCGCCTTCCTTCTCTGATGAAGAATATTGAGCCACTTATCACGAATATCAAGGGTGTCCTGGCAGCTGGCATCACTCCCGTTAGGAAGTGAGAAACCTGGGAGGATCCCGGCGCCCCCCCAGGTCCACCGGCCCCACCCAGTCCTCATCTCCCAGGACTACCAGGTCTTTGACCCTGACGGTCCCACTGGCTCTGGGAACCCACTAGCGCCGCCCAACTCAGGACACAGCAATGTGTCTTCCTCAACACCACTGTTCATCTCGGGCCAGAGGACAGAAAACCACTTGGGGGCGTAGCCCGTGAATGAAAGCACCTGCCGGAAAGTAATTACTAAACAACTGACAACACTCTGGTTTCACAAGTGCCCCCAACTCACGCGGCTTTACTGGTGTCCGTGCCACTAGCAGGTGGCACACAGAGCAATTCTTGGCCGTGATTTTAATCAAAGCCAATGTTATCCTCACCCCCAGACGGTGCCTGCAGCCGGGCAGGTGGGCAGTGATGGTGTGGGCTGTGCAGAGGGCGTGTCAGTGCCCCGAGACCCCAAAACAGCAGAGGTGGAGAACACCCCTGACCCCAGCCGCACCTCAAGTGAGCGAGGATGCGAACGGAGCACTGGCTGGGAGGCGGAGAGGGCGCCGAGACGCCCAGTGACGACCCCGTGAGGAGTCCGGGGAGCCAATGTGGGAGGAGAGCGTTGGGCTCGCCCAGACACCGGGGCCAGCAAGTCACGCCAGGTTCCAAAGCCCTGGGCCTGGCCACACCCCAGAGAACACTGAAGCTCCACACTGGACGTGGCCACACCTGGGGCCGTGGCCACACCTGGGGCCGTGGCCACACCTGGGGACGGGGACCAGGGTTCAGCATGAAGACAGCGCAAAAACTCGCGTGTGGATGTCACGTGGGAAAAGCAGCAGCAGCCACAGCCGAGTGTCTGGGCTCTGGGGAGGACGGCCCCGTGGCCCCGCACAGGACGGAGGTGCTCGGCCTCACCTGCCCAGCAGACGGTGCTCAGCGGCCATCCCAGAAGGGAAGGGCCCCCCGATGCGATCCAGGCCGGGCTGGCACAACGGGGCTGGCACGGGCAGAGCCGACACAGGGAGCTGGGTCAGGGTGGCGCGGGAACTCGGGTCTAAGTCTGCCCAGATACTGACTCCCGGAGACCTGACTCCAGCCCAGCTGCGAGGGGGTGGGAAGCCGCGCTGGGACCCTGCGCACCAGCCGGGCTCTCGGCAGGCAGGACCCACGCCCCTCCTCAGCCCAGGGAGCCCGGGCCGCCGGGCAGCACGGGACCGACTGGTCTGACACAGCACAAAAGAGCCAACCCCTTGCCTATTTCAAAATTAAACTACCGTAAGACGAGAAAAGGCCACCTCGCAGCCTGCTCTGCCCTCACAGGAGGGAAGCACGTGTTAGAAGGTGGCACCCAGAGGGCAGCCAGCGTCTGCGCAGTGTGGTGCGCTGCGGCCAGGCCCACACCGCGACTCAGTTTCCCTGTGCTGTAGTCACTGGGCCATCTGCACCACCACGGCTCTCCACGCTTTCTCCTTGTCAAACTCCTTTGCGGGGCTTCTGGCCACCTGTGACCAAGACAGGAAAGCTGTTACGTCACCAGGGCTGCCGGTGTGGCAGGAAGACACACGCCGCCCAGCCACAGGCAGCACCGGGCACTCTCGCGGCTTTACAAGTTTTCTCTGAATGTGAAAGAAGGGGAGGAAACATCCCCTGGGCCTCTAGGAGAGAGAAGAGGCCTCTTCTCCACTATCTGGGAGTCGCCATGCCCCTTGCACGGGGCTCTGGAGGGTCCTCTGCGGTGCAGAGCCTGGGGGCATCTTCACTCAGCCCACGCCCTGGTTCCAGGGGGGAGGCTGCCCAGGTGGGGGGCATGTGCTGAGGACATCGGGGCCAAGGTGACCAGACGCCCCCAGATACGAGGGGCAACAGCGCCAGCCCCGGCGTCCACCCTGAGCCCCAGGAGTCCAGTGAGAGCAGTACGAAGCCAAGTGGCTCTCCTAGGGCCCGGGGACTGCCATCCCAGTGGGCACGCTGACCACAGCCAGGTAACAATGACAGCAGAGCCATGCCGTCAAGGAAGCAGGGGTGAAGGGAGTGGCACCAGGACAGGGTGGAGAGGTCGCCTGAGAAAGGGCCCAGGGCATGAGCGTGTCCCCAGGCCGCAGCGGGCACAGCATGTGGGGAGGCTGGCAGTGTGCGGAGCCCAGGCAGTGGCCGCCTACCTAGGGCCACACCTCCCGAGGGCGCCGCGGGGCCCAGAGGCCAGGCCAAGTGTCCACCCGGGCACTCGGGGCACCGCAGGCCTTCATCACGGGCACTTGCACCTGAGGCAGGGGCAGGTTTGCCCGGGGACAATCCCAGCGGGCAGCTCGCCTTTCAGTTGTGGGGGCGACAGGCAGGGCCTGAGGGGACAGTATCATCCAGGTGGCCATGAGCCTGGCAGAGGGACAGCATGACCTCCCTAGCCTGCCAGCCAGAGGTCACTGACACCCCATCTGTAGGGACTCACACACCAGGCTGGTGGTGTCCCCTGCCCTGCAGAGCTGGTGTCCCCAGCAGGGAAGGAGACTTTGGAGACGTCCTGGAATCCTTGAGTCCTATGTTTGTAACAGCAAAACCGAAACCATTGAGTCCGTTACGTTTTCCAAGAATGGGTTTGGGTTTGCCTAGTTGTTTTTTTAAAAAAACGAATTTTTAAAAAAATATTTTACTTCCTCAAGATTTTTCTGTGGTGTTCTTAAAACCCCAGAGTGGCAGAGCAAGTCCTGAAGGACTGGGCAGGCGCCAGTGCTCGGGTCTGGGAGCCACTCACCTCCCCGGCCGGGCGCTCCTGTGGGCCAGGCTGGGCGTCCCAGGACGCGCCCTGCAGCCTGGCGCTGACCTTGAAGCTCACGCACTGGATGGCGGTGCCCGTGTTGAGACTGGCCTGCAGCAGCAGCAGCAGCATCAGGAGGAGCAGGAGCAGGTCGTAGGACTGCTGTGGGCAGGGCGTGCCGTGAGCCGGGCCCTTCGCAGGGGCCGACGGGCCCAGAACCAGGCGGCGCACAGCGCTGGCTGTGGGTGTCCCTGTCCCCCCGCCCCCTCCTGCCCCAGCCACCACAAGGGTCCGTGAGGGGACCGGCAAAACCACCTGTGGCCACGCCAAGGCTGTGCGTATGAGGCACAGGGGATGACAACCTTCCAGGTGTGTGAGCGGGAGACAGAGTCGGCCCTCGAGGGCCTTGAGCAGAAGGCGAGAGGGGCAGGGGTCCCGGCAGGGAGCTCGGGCCGCCCCAGATCCACTGAGCAGCTGGGGGAGAGGAGGGGGCTGGGCAATGCCTGGGCCAGAGGGAGCCGCTGGGGAGGGCAGGAGGAGGTGCTAGGGGCCCAGCCGGGGAGGGCACAGAAGAGCCTGCGAGCCCAAGGGTCAGAACACCCTCAACGCACCCAGAACCCTCCGTGCGCCACATGGGCGTCCTGCCAGCGCTGGACCCGGGAAATACGAAGCAACTAATTGTTAACACAAAAAGGAACCCCGCACTTTCCAATGTCACGG
This sequence comes from Eulemur rufifrons, assembly GCF_041146395.1. Lineage (NCBI taxonomy): Eukaryota > Metazoa > Chordata > Mammalia > Primates > Lemuridae > Eulemur > Eulemur rufifrons. Next base: position 96,237,046 of record NC_090998.1, read on the forward strand.
AACAAACAACTCTTCTCAAGTTAATTCATAAAGTTAAGGTGGTCCCAATAAAAAATAGCAACATTGGGCCAGGTGTGGTGGCTCACGCCTGTAATCCCAGCACTCTGGGAGGCCGAGGCCAGAGGATCACTCGAGGTCAGGAGTTTGAGACCAGCCTGAGCAAGAGCAAGACCCCGTCTCTACTAAAAAAATAGAAAGAAATTAGCTGGACAACTAAAAATATATAGAAAAAATTAGCCAGGCATGGTGGTGCATGCCTGTAGTCCCAGCTACTCAGGAGGCTGAGGCAGTAGGATCACTTGAGCCCAGGAGTTGGAGGTTGCAGTGAGCTACAGTGATGCCACGGCACTCCAGCCTGGGCAACAGAGTGAGACTCTGTCTCAAAAAAAAAAAAAAAAAAAAAAAAAAAAAGCAACATTGCAGTCTCCAGAGCAGGTATGTCGATTCCAAAATTCGTACAAAAAATCCAAGCTACAAGAGAAGAGCACTTAGTAAGTGGGCCCCCGGCCCTGCCCGACGCTGAGCATGTGGTGAACCCGTATGAGCAGCGCAGGCTGCGGGGCGCGTGGACGGCCTGCGGGAAGGAAGCAGGAAGAGAGAGCAGAGACAGACCCAGACGAGGCAGGGGTTTCGTGTGCGATAAACTCCAGTGGACACACGTGTCCCACGCTTTCTAATCATGCCTTGAAATCAGAAGCAATTAAGGAAAAGTATCGATCAATTTAGCTATATAAAAACAAAAAAGCTTTCACATGACAAGAATCACGACAAACAGAACAAAGAACAACTGCCAGGCTGAGGCCGCCTGGGCATCTCCCATCACAGTGGCGGCTCCGTCCCCCCGATGCCAGAGCTCTTAAAAGCCGCGGGAGACGGGCGGAAGGCCTGAGCAGAGCTCACAGGAGAAGAAGTGCAAACGCCCTGGGCACAGTCAAAGGTCCTCGCAGTCACGCGCTACAAAAGCTCCTCGAGGCCCTCTCTCCGGTGGGGCAGGGGGGGTGGGGAGGCGAGGGGGGAGGCAGTGCTCTGGGCCCTTGGCAGGAGGGGAAACGGGACATTTTGGAGATGAAACTATTAACACATTACAGATGCGTCCACCCTCTGCCCCGGCAGTCTCTCTCCTGGCTGGTTATCCTAAAGACACGCCGCAAGGATTCACGAGGAAGCGTGCACACAAGGCCGCTGGAGGAGTCATTCACACCTGCACATGTTGGGAAATGACGCACTTGCCGCCGCGAGGACGGGCTGGGTGGCTGGGCACGAGTGCAGGGGCAATGAGAACACAGAGCTCCGATGCCCCCAGGCCTGAGGAAACGCCTGGATAATTACTGAGCTAAAAAAAAAAAAGCAAAGTGCAGAATAGCGATTGCAGTGAGCAACCTGTCTTGTGAGAAAGGAAGAAAAATAGTGACGACACGGTGGCCTGTGAGAGGAACAGGTAGAGCAAGGACCGCAACGTCTCTGAGTCCACCTTTCATGTGGTGTTGGCTCTTTGAACTGTGTAAATCTTTATGTATTTTAAAATACCACAAAAGGTGGGGGGGAAGTACCAAACCCTAAAAAGGAACACAACCAGCAGCCATGACACCTCATGGCGTGTCAGGTCCAGGTGTCGACACACAGACGACGTGTGACTGTCCCTCCTGGCACGGTTCGTGTTGAAGGCAGGAAGGAAGCCTCCGCTCACTCAGCTGTAGCAATAATGCTGGAAGTATGAACAGTTACATGCGTAGTGTGAGACAAAATCAAGTAGTGAGATATTAAATGTTACAGGAAACAAGATTTTTGGAATGGGGGGCAGCAAACAAAAAAAGTCCAGAAAAAACCCTAGAATGTTAAATGTGAACTGGAAATACCAGTATGAACTCGTGGTGGTTGAGAACACATGTATTTCCCGCTCCGTCCACTGGGGCAGCTGGGAGGCGCCGATGCCGCAGAGCAATGGGCGCAGGGCCCGGCTGTGGGTCCCGGGAGGGCACCGGCCACGTCGTGGGGGGGCAGAGCGTGCGCATCCAGGAGGACAGCGGGGCGGTCTTCCCTCTGCCACACCTGGTCTAGCCGCAGTGCCTGAGCCTTACGGAGAGAATTACCCAAAACTGTCAAAAGACTGTACAGAAGTCGCCTCTAGAAATAGGTTCAAACTTGGAAAGGCTCAAAGTCACAATCTCAAATCTCTTCAAATTCATAAACGTAATGCAATTGCAGTAGGAATCCCAACAGCGTGTGGGCAGAGAACACCCCAGATCCAGGGCCGGGGGACGGGGCACAGTGGCCGGGAGCAGCTGGGTGGACACCAGGGGAGAGCTGGCCCTGCCAGGCAGCGAGGCAGGATGGCCAGGGAACAGGGCGGACTCACCTGGTCATCCACACGGAAGGAGAAACGAGGCCCCACCTCACGCCACGCTAATGCCAGCACCACCCAGAGCAGGCTGTGCAGAGCCAATGCTGCTGGCGGCTGCCGCCTGTCCCTGGCCACCGCCTGTCCCCCACCACCGCCTGTCCCTGGCCACCACCTGGGACAGAGCCCACATCCCCACGAGCCCCTCCCTCCGACGCGTGCCAACAGCACAGCCGCACCGTGTTGCTAGAGAGTTTAAAATGAAATAAAAGGATACATACTTTTATGGCTGGGGGGTAATCTGTGAAAGTCTCCACGATCCTCATCACGCTGAACGACAAGTACCCGGAGGCTGTGGACAGCAGCGGGGCCGTGAGGCTGGTCACGGCGATCAGCACCTCCACCTGGCAGAGAGCAGGCGTTGCTGGCCGGCCCTGCGCCTGGGCACCTCCGCAGGGAGGAGGCCAGAGCCCGCGCCTGCCGGCAGCAGGAGCCCTGCCGTGTGCGGCTGTGCTGAAACCTTTGCCCATTGACTCAAGGCAGAGCGTCACGTAAGTTTTTTTAAATGTGCGCACAATTCTCCACTCTTGAAAAAACAGCACTCTGCACGGATCACCCCTTCATGGGTGACACCTGGCCCTCTAACCTCCCTCAGATCTCCCCGAATTGTGGAGCGATGCCCACACCAAGCCTCGGAAACAGGCCACAGGCCCCGGCGTCTGGGCTGTACATTATGCCCAGTGTGGGCTCTCGCCTTGCGGGCACTGAGGCCTCAGCTCAGCGGCAGTCACAAACACAGGACGCATCAGCCTTGGGGACTGGGCCGCCCGTGCCCTTTGCTTAGGCTCAGGGAGCTCTGACCGTCACACCAGGAGTTTCATCCAAGACAGGGCGGGGTCCCCGGAGCCCACAGACAGTCCTTCTGCGCCAGCCTCAGCCCGGGTCCTCCTCGGGCGTCTCCCCCCACACCCTCCTGTGGCTGCGTCCAGCTCCCCAAGGACAAGCTCCCCGAGGTCCCTCCCCCCCAGCCCCTGCCCCGCCCGGGCAGCCCCTGCCTCCTGGTTCCCAAGGCTGCAGCTGCAACGTGGCTGTGGGGGAGATGGCCAGGCCGTGGCCCAGCCTGCGGGTACCAGGGGACAAGCCCTCACCTACCAGACACCTGCTGGGACATTCTGCTGTCACGTGACTGGCGATGGCACTTGGAAAACACTAAGAGGAAAAGGAAACATCTCAGAGGCAACGCTCCAACACGTGCTCTCCCGTCTGGCACGCGTGTCCCTCCCCCTGGGCTGCCTGGCTCTGCAGGGCCAGTGGGGGCCGTGTGGTCCTGGGGGGGACGGGGCTGTGGGGATGCAGACGTCCTCCTGGAGGTGTGAACCAGAAATGAAACCCTGAGCCCTCTGAGGACCGAATGGGCCCCTCCCGGCCAAGGGGGCCCAGAAACCCCTTAAGAACGAGGTCCCTGCCCTGATGCGGTGGGAGGATGAAGCACAGTTGGGTGTATGGTTTCCCTTCTCCTGTAGCTTGCGGGGTACGTGTATCTGACCACCCCGCTCAGTGCAAAACCCTGCTCCCTTCTGTCTCTGACGGGAGCGCCTGGCTCTGGCCGGGCTCCGCTTCCCGCTGGGACGCAGCCCAGCAGGCTGCAGCCCTTGACGAGCAACGAAGCTCTCCTTTCGCAGAGCACAAGCCCTGTTAGGTGTTTCAGGGGCTTTGTGTGCTCTGCTCCTCAGCCGCTGGTGTGAAACGTTCAAGCCCACAGGAAAGCTGAAAGGACAAACGGTACAGGGAACCTCGGAAGCCCCTGGAGTCTCCGAGTGCTGACATCTGGCCACAGCTGGGCCGTCCGTGCTCTCGCAGCCCCACGCCTGGACCCGAGTGTGGGCTGGGCCCGGGGGACGACCTGTCGTGCTCATGCAGCCCCTCCCCCGAGACGACGCGGATTCACTGGCATCATCCGACACAGTCCGTGTTCAGATTCCCGCAATTGTCCCGATATGGCTCTTTTCAGAGCCGTCTGTTGGTTCCCGATCCAGAGTCCAACCTGTGGTCACACCGGAGATCCCGTGCTGGTCTCCACTGGTGGGGTGGGGTCCCTTGGCCCCGTCACCCCATGCTGGGCACAGGCACGTCGCTGCAGACCGGCCTGTTAGGGTTGGCAGCTGCTTGTTCAGGGTTAGACTCTGCGAAGCCTCGAAGCCTCGGAGGGGTCGCTGCAGCTCCTGGGGCAGACGGCCCCTCCCCCAGCCCGGCCCAGCGAGGCCTGGTGACCTCGTGACCCTTGTCTCCCACGGGGAGTGGCCTGAGCTGTGGCAGAAGAACCAGGAGACCAGCCAGGGTGTACTCACAGCCACTAAGATCCAAAAGAATGTCACCGAGAGGTGGGGGCCCGAGACCGTGTCATCCAGGTTCAGAGCGATGATCCCCCCGAGGACGGCGGAGACACCCGCGATCACCTCGACGACCTGGAGGGTGACAAGGGACAGCGTCTGCTCGAGAGGGCCTGTGCCTGGCCCTGGGAAGTGGGGATGACCCCAGACACCCCAGGGTGCAGGTCGTGGCTCGGTGGCTGCCCCAGACCAGCCCCTGGGGGAGTGGGTGGGAGCCCCCGGCCCAGCCCTCACTCGCTGGCAGCAGTGACTGCCCACGTCGCTCTCCTGACGCAGAACCTCCGGAGTAGAGATTCCCTCCCGCTCCTGTTCCCCACAGAAACCTGGCTGAGGCGCTGACCTGACAGGGTGGGGCGGAGACACAGGACCACCAGAGGTCCCAGCCCTGCCCCCACAGGAAGACTGGAAAGGAAGCAAACGCCCAAAAACCCTGCACACGTGGAGAACAGCCGTGAGGTCCAAATGCAGGGCTGGGGCACGTGTCCGGGTGGGGACGTTTGTCCCCTCGGAGGGCACAAGACCCCGGGTGGACAAGTGCGACGGCATTCCCGCCTGCGAGATCACGACCACAGAACGGAAAACTCCAGAAACGGAGGCCGCCTACGAGGGACGGCAGTTGGGCCACAGCAGACGGCGGGACAAGTAAACGCTCAGGGAAAACCGATGCCCGGACTGCGAGGAAACTGGCAAACGCCTGAAAGCCCTGTCAGAAACAGACAGTCCCTCCAGAACCCCCTAAAGGAAAGGACGAAATGCAAAAGAAAGGGGAGCAAACAGGACTGGAGGAGGCAGACAGGAGGCTGCACCTTTCGCAGTGAAGCGCCGGCGTGGCAGGGGCGGGTGACCCGTTACCGACAGCCTCTAAAACAACACTGGAAAATGCTGAATTTGCAATCCAAAATTAGAGGGGAAAGGAAGGAAGGAGCTTCCACCAATTCCCACGAAGGCGGAGGGACAGGGAGCAGAGAGGAAAAAGCCCTGGGGAAAATAGAGAACAAAAAAGATGCTGGAAACAAAGATGACTAAGTCGGCAAGCACTGTCAAAAGGGTTACGGAGAGAATGAGAGACGGGATCAAGAGTGAAATGCAGCCACGGCCACGCGCTGTCTGTGAGACACAGCAAACACGAGAGCCAGGACAGCTGGAGGGAAGGGAGAGAAAGGTCATGGGGCAGGTATCAGCCAAAGGGTCACGGACGCGCTTAAACCCACTAACACGGACTTCGCGGCAAAGGCGTCACGAAGATACCACGGGTCACTGAGGGCGATGACAGGAAGTCACCAGGGAGCGGCTCTACACGCACGTAACCAAACACGCCAGGAAGCCACTGCGTTACAAAGGGAAATCGGTAGTGCCACACCCGGGCACGTTCCTAACAGCTCATGCGCGGACAGAACCGGTCGGCCAAAGACAGAAAAACAGAACGGGCACAAAAGACACACATGGGTAACAGGAGAGCGGCCACGTGACTTATCCTTGGACCAGGACGCTGAGCGTGAAGGGGACGCTGAGGGCTCAGGGATTCCCTGGGGACAACAGTGTCAGCCAGGACACCCCTGTGACCATACCTATAGTGATACCAAGCCCTGTCCCCTGAAACCTAAGGAACACTGGCACCTTTTAAGATCAGGTATTTTGTCACCAACGATAGCAATAAACGGACTGAAGTCTCCCTGGCAGATGAGTTACACGCTCACGCCCACAGTCTACGTGGCCGTGTCTTAGTCATCTTGAGAAATAAATGTGATGCTTTATTCCAGCCTCAACCCCCACCTCAATAAAATGAAATAAGAAGAGGAAAAATAAAGATGAGTTTCCCTTACCGAGTAGGACTTTAGGACCCGAGCAGGAAACGTCACTTCCTCCACAACACTGGTGGTGTTGGAGACAGAACCCTAGAGCGAGACAGAGCATCGTCACACCCAGCCCTGCAGGCCATGCGGCTCCGCTCTGCTCTCCCGCCCAGCCCCCGCGGGCAGCGCACCCGCCGGCCTGTGCTCGGAACGCAACGTGACCCTCTCACAGTCACCAGCGGATCTCAGGCTTGAGGAGAAAGTCCCCTGTACACGCAAGTGTGTCAGCTGCCGTAATCCCAGTTCACGAGGTGTTTTCAGCAGCTGTTTCTCCTCGTGATTCTGCCGGGGCCGCACTCGGGGAGTGGGGGGGGGGGTGGCATCTCGCCTTCGCCTCGCAAGGCCACTGACACCCGACCTCCCACCTGCAGGTGAGCAGTGACGCGCTGGCCCTGGGGGACGTCCCACCGCTCTGTGGCGCGGGGCCAGAAGCTACACCCACCTTCTTTTTCTTGCAGAACTCCTCGCTGGACCGAGCAGAGACGATGACGGTGGCCGCCATGAGCAGCTCCAGCAGCAGCAGCAGGATGAGGTTGAAGTTGATCTGCGAAGGAGACGCACTTCAGCCGCCGCGCCCTCCCCCAGAGCTGTCAGCCCGGCTCGCGGACAGGCCCGTGCGGGGCCCTAGACCGTGGTCGGCCGCCTTTTCTGCCCAGGGCCAGCGGTCAGGCCTGCTGGACTCACACGTCTCTGCCTCACGTGCACCTCTGGGGTTTCTTTGGCTTTTTAACCCACCGTTGGCTCAGAGGCCGGACCAAGGCAGGCCGAGGGCCGGAGTCTGCCGACCCCCAACCTAAGCCCCCCTTGTTCCCACGCAAACCTGCACACAAACGTCTGCGCCGCTCCCGAGTCATTGCCAGACACTGGAAACACAGTGTTTGGGGTGTTTGTGATGCAACTAGTCTAGGTCTTGACTGGGTTGCTTTGACGTAAATCTATGCCTGTGCTAACATTCACAGAGCTATGTGTTTTACAAAGGCTACTTATCTGGATGATAATTCAAAAATAAATTTAAAAAAGAAACAATGTAGCCCATATTTAACTAACAACAGAGCCTCAAAATACATAAAATATTAGTAACAACTCACAGAACCACAGGAGGGAATAGACGAACCAACAAGAAAGGGCACGATAACCTCGATTCCAAACCCAGGTGAAGGAAATAGGCCCCTTCACTCGGGAACGGCGACACACACACCCCGAGTTCAGCGCCGGCCGGTCGGCGCACCAGGACGCTGGGAAGACGCCGCTGCGGGCAAGAGGGGCCCCTCAGGGGTCCAGCACCAGCCACGGCCACCAATGCAGCTCACCACGCTGATTAACCAGGTGAGGAAAGGCCTCATACAAAAAAGCAACTGCTATATCAAACTCAACACATATTTACGTTGGTTTTTTTTTGAGACAGAGTCTCACTCTGTTGCCCGGGCTAGAGTGAGTGCCGTGGCATCAGCCTAGCTCACAGCAACCTCAGACTCCTGAGTTCAATCGATCCTCCTGCCTTAGCCTCCCAAATAGCTGGGACTACAGGCATGTGCCACCATACCTGGCTAATTTTTTTCTATATATATTTTTAGTTGTCAAGATAATTTCTTTCTATTTTTTAGTAGAGATGGGGTCTCGCTCTTGCTCAGGCTGGTGTCAAACTCCTGACCTTGAGCGATCCTCCTGCCTCGGCCTCCCAGAATATTAGGATTATAGGCATGAGCCATCAAGCCCGGCCTCATATTTATGTTTTTAAAATAAAAAACTCACAGCAAACCTGACGCTGAAGGGAACATTTTTAACTTGGCCAAAGTTATGTATCAAAAAGTGAATGGGGCCGGGCGCGGTGGCTCATGCCTGTAATCCTAGCACTCTGGGAGGCCGAGGTGGGCGGATCGTTTGAGCTCAGGAGTTCGAGACCAGCCTGAGCAAGAGCGAGACCCCATCTCTACTAAAAATAGAAAGAAATTATATGGACAGCTAAAAATATATATAGAAAAAAAAATTAGCCGGGCATGGTGGTGCATGCCTGTAGTCCCAGCTACTTGGGAGGCTGAGACAGGAGGATCGCTTGAGCTCAGGAGTTTGAGGTTGCTGTGAGCTAGGCTGATGCCACGGCACTCACTCTAGCCTGGGCAACAGAGTGAGACTCTGTCTCAAAAAAAAAAAAAAAGTGAATGGACATGTTCAGATACATTCCAGGAAGGCCAGGAGTGGGACAGGGAGACCCAGGCATACACTACTGTCTCACACAGTCCCGGGAGCTCGGCCAAAGCTGTAAAGAAAGGAAAGAAAAGAAGAGACGTAAGGTTGGAATAGGAATGCTGAAATGCAGAAGACATGATCTCCAACACAGAAAAACCAACATAATCCCCAGAAAAACTATAAGAATAAGAGAGTTCAGCAAAGTTGCTGGACACAGAATCAACTGGCCGGGCGCGGTGGCTCACGCCTGTAACCCCAGCACTCTGGGAGGCCCAGGCAGTAGGATGGCTTGAGCCCAGGAGTTCAAGACCAGCCTGGCAATAGCAAGACCCCGTCTCTACAAAAAATAGAAAAATTAGCCGGGCATGGTGGTTGACAGCCTGCCAGACAGGAAGGAAGGAGGGAGGGAGGGAGGAAGGAAAAAGGAAGGAAGGAGGGAAGAAAGGAAGGTCCACTTTGGAAAAGAAGGGCGAAGGGGAAAAGCAGGAGGGACGTCCCCGACAGGGCTCTAAGGTGGGCTGCAAGCCCTCTCGGTAGGGAGCGTGGTGTCGCCTGGTACCAGAAAAACCCACAAGAGCCGGCAGCAGAAACATTTCTATCAGGAATTTAATATACTACCCAAAAGCAAGTCCTTCCTGTGAACAAGACAAGCTGGGTTTAAAGTGCGGGCCATGGACAGGTACGCAGCCCCGCGGTGGGGTGGGCAGGTGGGAGACGCAAGGAGAGACGAGCTCTGTGGCCAGGCGCCGTCTGGGGACAGAACAACCACACACACTTCCCAGAGGACCCCTGGGGCTATCCCCCCATCCAGGCTCAGAGGATGTGGGGAGGGGCTGACAGGGAACCCCCCAACAGGCTGCTCAGAGACACATCTCGGGTTTCTGTTACATGGCTCACGTGTGTGCTTAGGCGAGATGCTGCTTTTGGGCACCAGTGGTTCAGACGTGGCTCCTAAGGTTTGTCCACGTGGCTTCGGGTAGCTGACGCTCAGTCACTGTCGGAGCTCGACAGGGACCCTGCCCCCGGGGGCTGATTCTGCTGGTCCCTGGCCACACTCCCAGTGGGAGGCAGGGTGGGCGTGGTTCCAGGTATAGTTCCCCATTTATTTATCTGTTCCGTCTTTCATCCTGTAATTGTGGGCACCTGCCATGTGCTGGTGCTGCTCTGGGTGGCAGACGTTGGTTTGGGTTTGGAATTTTCGCGCTGACAGGTGGTGCCGCTCCGCCCTCCTCCAGCACCTTCCCGGCTCCAGGTGTGCGAGCAGGTGCTCTCCGGGGTCTTCACAGAGCCTGAGCATCCTCAGACGCAGGCCTGCAGCGGGGCGTGGCACGGCTCCCGCGGCTCTGGCTGGAGACCTGGTTCTGCCCGTTTCCCTGACGGGACTGCGGGGCGCCCTTCCCGCCCCCGGGGCCCTTCCTCCATCCCAGGGGACTCCGTCACCCTTTTCCTCGGTATGTGCTCCTGTGTCGGGGGAGGACAGAACGGTGCTCCCGGCCGTGCCTCAGCCGTGCAGGTCTGGGGCAGGACCCAGGTGATGGCGTCACCGGGCTGACCTGACCCAGGGACGGTTCCTCTGGCTGCGCCGAGACCACCCTGCTTAGGGGGACAGCCTGCAATAACTCCCGGCTGTGGGGAAGTGCACCCCCACGCTGCTCCTCAAGGGGGCTCCCTTCCCTGGCCCGGGGGCTGTGACTACGGGGCGTCTGCTCTGGGCCCCCGACAGGACCTCCTCTCTGCGACTCCAGGTCTCGTGCATGGTCCAGTCCTGCATTTACTGAGGATGTCTCTAACAAGAAAGTGTCATAATTTTCTACCAGTCTTGCAGATCTTTTGCTAGATGTATTCCCAGGAACTCTATATGTTAATTCCATAAAATGATATCTGTATTTAAGTTACGTTTTTGATTGTTTGTTGCTGGTGGAAACAATGTTGTACATTGATTTTCACACCCAGCGACCTTGCTACACGCCCCCCACAGTCCCAACGGCTACTTCAGCAGAGGATCAACCCTTCTGCACACAATGGCAGTTTGGGTTCCTCGTGAGTTTGATACAGCGGTTGCTTTTTGGTTTTCTTGCCTTACTAGACGAGCTAAGACATCCTCAGAGCCACCATGTGCTTTTCCCGGTCTTAAAGAAAGTGTTCAACATTTCACACAGAGCCGGAGGCTTTTTATGAGGCATCTCTGATCAGGTCCTGGTTTGATGTGAGATTTTTCTCTTTTGGTGTCATAATTTAAATGACAACATTTTCCCATTTTTCTTACAGGTACGTAAGACGACTGTGTTTTAGGATCAACGGCAGTGCAGAGTTGATGGGATACACCATTATGTTACTGCGGATTTTTAAGCAGTGTTTCAAAAGACATGTTAAAAATATTGTGTATCAATAAACCCACCAGAATCAATTAAAGGAGTCCAAGAAAGTCCATCCTTTTCTTCAGCAGCGTCAATAACATTCTCAGTGTTTGCTGAACTCAAGCACCATGACAAACACCGTACGTTTCTAACTTAACAAACCACCTCACGGTCACCCACGGTGGAGCCACCGCACTGGTGTCCCTGCAAGACCCAGAGCGTGAAACCCGCGTGGCCACGGCACGGTGCGGTCACTCACGTTTATTGCTGATGGGTTCAGGACGAGTTTGCATCCAAACCATATTAAACACGTGGTGGTCACAGCAAACGTGGAAACGAACAGTATCTGAAAATTAGGAATCTGAAAAACAGAGCAGGAGGGGTTTTGCTTCCTTGAATTACTAAAGAAATAAGAGTAACATCACACCAAACTCCAGGTCGGTAACTCAAAGTAGTCAACACCGTGCCAGGTGAGAATCCGTCACAGGATTCTCCCCACCCCTCTTGCAGGCAGGGGGCAGGGCGGGGGGCCCTACAGTCTCGGGGTGACCTCTGGGACCCTCCCCCCCCCCCCCCGGCGCCCACCTGCCGGCCGCGGAGGACTGGCCGGGGCCGGACTCACCGCGTTGACGTTTCTCCTGGAGACGGCGAAGCTCACGAGCGCTGAGGGGACGCACTGCAAAGGAACCAGAGCGGGGAGCCATGGGTCCCCCGCACCCCTGCAGGCCACAACCGCCACTTTAATAAAACGTAATGTTCAAGTTTCCGGAATGATCCGAATCACTTCATCAAAACATGAACTGCCAGTCCACCTGACGCAGGGGCTTTGCTTGACATAGAACAGCCCCCAGATGCTTCAAAACAATTTATTCTGAGAAAAGTTTTTATTTTTCTGATGAGCTAAAAGACATTCGATAACGACCACTATTCTAGCTGGACACGGTTCGAAGCCCAGAATGTAACTATGAAAGCACAAGGCCAGGACAGTCTTAGCTGAAGAGTTACCCAAAAAGGAAAAAGAATCTGCTTAGGGCGTTCTTGTCCCGCTGCGACCCTGAGACCAGGAGTCAGGGCCAGGGAGCAGGGCAGCGGCCGAGGTGGGCCCAGTGGGCCAGCTGGTCAGGCCGTGGACCCCAGCCCCGGCAGCAGGGAGCCGTCTGAGGGGCAAGCACAGCAGTGTCAGGTGGGAGGCAGGGGACACCCACAGTGGCCTGAGCGGGTGTCAGTCGGGTGGGGACAGACTCAGCATGGAACCCACCCAGGGGCCTTGAGGGCCGAGGGCTGGGGAGAAGGAGGGCAGGGAACGAGCAGGGACAGAGGCAGAGGCTGGGAGGGCTGTCCCGGGGGAGGACAAAAAGCCTAGGAGAAGGTTCCCAGAGCACAGCAGGGAGAAGCGTCACATTCCTTTAAGGAGTTTTGTTCTGAGAGGGCAGAGACCCAGAGACCCAGAGACCCGGGACACAGGGTGGGGCATGGGGTAAAGGAGAGCATGTGTCTGCTTTGGTTTTGAGACATTTGGGGACACAGTCACCAACCCTGTCCTTGCAGGTGGGAAGGCAGAAGCGGGAGCCTGGGGCATTGTGCCTGCGCTGTCATCGGAAGCAGGGCTCCCCAATGACACACACGAGACCCCAGGAAATAGGGTGCTCTGTGCTCCAGCTGGCCGGGCCCCTGAGAGGCAGGGGCAGGGGTGCTGGGGGGCAAAGGTCAGTGGCTATCTCTGCTCCCCTCCCGAGAGGACTGGTGGGCACCCCTCATGGGCCCCACAGAGCTTCAGGAGGAGGTGGGGTGCAGCCCCAAACCCCAGGGCAGGTTCCGGCCGGCTCCCAGGCCAGCGGAGCGAGACACAGCCACGTGCTGGGGTCAAAGTGCTATTCTTGCACAGGCACCTTCAGGGTAAGATTCAGACCTGCTCCGTCAGTAATTCTCAAAAGTGGTAAATCCTATTTGAAACCAAAGTCACACAGAGATTTTGAATGAGGAACAAGTGACAGAAACCTGCAAATCTCAGAGAAAGAAATTCAAGTGGGCGACAGTGAGCTTGGGCACCGTCAGCCACAGCTGGGGAACGTTGCTTACGGAACCTGCCGCGCAGCGTAGGTAATCCATTTCCGAGGGGAACACGTTCCCCAGGTAGAGTGAGAACCCCGAGGTCACGAGAAGGCAGCTCTGGAAAAGAGTAATATAAATTCAGGGTAAGACGTGGCCCTGCCTCCGACGTCTGAGGAAGAAACACTAACCCTGTGGCCGCACCTGGACAGCTCTGAGCCCAGCGCCTGACCAGCACCAGCTGTCCCTGGCCCTGGATCCCGCCCGGCCTGGATGCCTCCCTGCAGGGCAGACACAGCCCAGAAGTGGACTGGCCTCCCCCAGAGTCAGAGCACAGACTCCACCCTGATATTTGGGGACAGAAGCCCGTGGGGGGGGGGTCTGTCAACACTTAAAGCAAGACATGGAGCCTCTCCCCAGAAGACACCCAACACATGCGATTTCAGGGGCTTCAGGACCCACTCCCAGGCAGCAGCCTGGGAAACGATGCCTGTCCCACTGCTGCAGAAGCTAATCCAAGCTGACAGCTGGGAAAGGACCCCGAGAGTCAGTGGCCATGGGCTGGGCACAAGGGTGTTGCACGGGCAAGGCCCTGGCAGGAGGCAGGGCTAGCTCTTGGCACACTCAGGCCAAAATGACGCCGATCATCTAGGTGTCCCCGTATCTGTGTACACGGGAAACGTCCCAGGGCCCCAGGGAAGACCCCAGGTGCTCGGTGCTGCCCTGCCTGATCCAGCCCTGTGGCCCCTTTCCAGGTGACGCCTCCTGGACCTCCCCCAAGAGTCAAGGGTCGTGGAGGCCACCCTGGCCCAGTGCATAGCCCTGTGGGCTCAGTGTGGCCCCGGACTGTCCCTCCCTGGGGAGACTCAGCCACAGTCTAGAGGCCAAATCAGGACCAGTGCCAGATACTCGGGAATTGAGAAAAATAATTCCGAGAATACATAAAATAAACAGGGCGGCAGCCAGGGCTGCGCAGCAGCAGGGTGGATCTGAGCGCCACGCCTCCCGCCCCACCTGGGAAGGGCACCCAGGCCAGGGGACCCTCAGGGACCAGGTCGGGCTACTCACCCCCATCAACACGGAGAAGACCCCCGCCTTGTCACTGAGGCACGGGGGCACCCTCTTGGACAGCTGCAGGTCGCTAGGCTCCGTGTCCGCCGTGTAGCCCACGGGGTGCGGCCGTCCCCGCTCCAGCGTGGGCATCCGGTCATAGGCCAGCTCCTCCCTGAACGGCTCCTCCCGAGTCATGGCCCTGGGGGACAGCCAGCCAGAGTGGTGACACCACGGCCGGAGCTTGCAGCCAGTGTCACGAGTTGTTTATGACATTATCATCGCCTTTGACCACTCTGAAAAAACTTCAATTAAAATAAGTTGTTTTCAAGAAATCCTTTCTTAACAAAGAAATATTGCTCACACTGGAGTGCTGCAAATTTGAAGGAAGAAATAAGCATTTAATTCTGAAGGTGAATAAAATCACTTTCCTCATAAAACAAACCTCAATGTTCTGGATTCAGGGCAGTTTTAGGCTTTAAGTTTAGCCTCATTGATCCCGGGCCTGCAGGTATGCCTTTCGACTCCCACTGGCAACTCCGTCTGCAACCCCAAGACGCTGTGGACTCAGCTGCTCCAGGTGGAAACTGAAGCAGAGATTGCAAATCCTGGGAGTGCTGCTCTGTGGGTGAGGGGCTTCCAGCAAGAACTATTCACAGGGGAACAAAAGCTCAGCAAAACGGCTCCTAAGCCAGGGGCAGCAGAACCACTTCCTGAATTTCAATGAGGAGATGCATTGAGTGGATCCTAGAAACATTCCGCGTTGGTTGTTATTCGAGTTGGTTGTGTAACCACTGGCCCAGAACAGTCTTAGCCCAGCTAGGAAAGGAAGGGGCCTCCCGGGTTCCATTCACCGCAGGTCTCGGGTGCTGGCGCCACGGTGGGTGTCTCAGAAGAAAGAAGTGCACCTAGGAATAGAATTCCACCAAGCACACAATCCTAGCAGGCCCTGTTTCTGAAACAAGTGACTTTCTGTTCAAAGGTCTTGTGCTTCTCTTCAAGCAGCCTTTTTCTGTCCCCCGTGACCACACGATGGAAGCTTCCTTCACATAAACATGCACACACTCACTTGGCCGGCGTGGCCCTTGGCCTGCTCAGGATTCTGCCCTGGCGGTTCCTGTGGGCAGCCCCAGTGGCTGGCAGTCCCACTGCACCCTTTATTTCTGCTCAGCAAGCAGAGAAAAAGGACACGAATGTGTCACCCAGAGACACTGGCACCCTGACAGTTACAGCCACAGATGCTTTGTGCACATTGTAAAAAGGCTGAAACCAAAGTGTTCTGAAAAATCAGCTCCTTAAACCATGAACACACATTAAACATGGGCAGAGTCCTCAGGTTTCAAATCATGATGTACTCCATTGTCTTAGTCTCAACTAAGCAAGAAGGATTAGAAATAATTTTCACAAACTATAACCTATGGAGCCAAGAGCTATTGTGAATAGACAAGAAATCTCCCAAACTTCTTCACTGACATCTTTTAAAGCAATAAACAGGATTAACGGGACTTGGTCTGAGTGGACTGACCCTTCTGTTTCTTTTTGTTTGAAAAAAGAATGTTAATCAGATGTCACCATTTCTGTTCCTTTCCAAAGTTCCCCACTGAGAAATGCAAACACACTGCCCTGAGTCAGAGGTTGCAGAGCAAGCCCCTCTAGTCCTTGTTCCTGCTGGCAATGCTGGTTTCTAGAACAAGTCCTATTCTCACACACCGTCTTCAAACAAATTGTTGTTCTTAAATGTCCTTTCCTCCCTCTCTCCTGCCAAGGTCCCCACACACTTCCACATGTACACAGCCATTCAGCAAGCATTTACAGAGCGAGCAGAGCAGGCCACATGTGTTCACGCTGCAGCAGGAGTGGGAGCACACGGGATAGATAGCTACTGTGCCGCACACAGCACACTCCATTCTCCCCATGAGGAAAAGAGGTCGGGCGAGGGAACAGAGCAGGGACGTGCGGGGCCAGGGCAGGCCCCAGTAGGAGGGAGGCGTGTGGGCAGTCGTGCAGAAGGAGGGGACGCTGGCAGAGCTGTGCAAAAGCTGCAGCCGGGAGGCAAGGCAGGTGCACCCAGGTACCAGGCACCTGTGAGCATGGGGTTAACTGAAAAACAATTAATGAGGTTTGTGCTTTGGAAAAGGGAGAGCTCTATTTCTCATACACGGCAGCAGCTTCTTGCGCAGCCATCCCGACAGGTTGGGGAGCTGAGCCCTGATGCTTCCAAGAACAGACAAAAGAGAACAGGATTTTGCACTGAGCGCGGTGGTCAGATATACGTATTCTGCAAGCTACAGGAGTCGGGAATACTCGTGAAGGGAAAGCATACACCCAATTGTGCTTTATCCTCCCACCCGGTCATGGCGGGGAACTCGGTTTTAGGGTGTTTCTGGGCCTCCTTGGCCGGGAGGGGTCCGTTCAGTAGCAGAGGGCTCAGGACTGTTTCCAGTCCACAGGAGACCGCGCGGCTTTGGCTCTGGGACCGACCCGCTGCAGGGCCGGGGCAGCGCCACACCCAGCCTGGGCGGGGAGTGGCCAGGCCGCGGGGCAGGGGCCGGCGGGCACCGCAGAGCCGACACGATCCGCTGCCCGGGGACGTGGGTGAGTCTGGCCTGAGTGAGGATGGACGGGAGGGCCAGGCGCCGGAGCAGGTTAGGGCTCGGGGCTCCTGGGGCCTGCTGTCATCTGTCAACACGCCCCGCCCCTCTGCTCCGACCCTCACTCTGACGTCACTCCCACCGGCACCTCGCCCCCCTCCCGTGGCAACACTGGCCAACGGCCAACCTCCAACCGCTACCGCAGGCGGCACGCGCTAGGACCCCATTGGCCCAGGGCGGCGGGAGGAGGGCGCAGGCGCAGGCGCGGCGACCCCATTGGCCGAGGGAGCGCAGCGGCGCCGGCCGCGTGCAACAAGAGTGCGCCGTGCGTGGGCGGCGAGCGAGGTGGAGCGCCATGTTGCGCCTCGCGGCGAAGTTGGCCGCCTTCTTCTGGAGGAAGGCGGACACCCTCGAGGAGGGGGCCGGGCGGCCGGAGCTGGAGCTCGCGGAAGGTGCCGGGGGACGGCGCGGGCGCGGGCGCGGGGTCTGGCTGGCGCGGCCTGCCGTGTCCTGCCCTGCGGAGCCCGGCGTCCTTCCAGGCGTCGGGCCGGCCGGGGCGCGGCGGGGCAGGGCGACCTGAGGGCCGCGGGCCTCGCCGTTGCCCGCGGGCAGGGCCCGGGCACAGCTGTGCGGCTGACCCCGGCCTCTGCAGTTCCGGGCCTTACACGTGTATATGTGAGATGAGGGGAAACAGCACTCAGCGTTCTTTTTAACGCACTTGGTTCACGGATCTTCGGTAGAATAGGGACAGTTTGAGAAACGCTGATGTCATCTGTTGACTGTTTTTCAGTTCTAAAACTAAGGCACGTCCTTTCCTTCGTCCTCTCTCTTCTTCTGTCCAGCATGACATAAAAAGGTTTTTTAACTATACATAGAATTTTGCATGATTTTTGGACATTTGTGTCCTTTTAGGTCTGTGCCCCTATTGAGCCATTTTTCCTTATTTCTGCTTTGCATTCGTATCTGTGCCAAGTAACGTGAAAAAACAGCTCTACGTATTTTTCCCATTTCTCTGTCATTGCCATCACTTGGCAGTTGTGTGTTTAGAAATCTCTGAAAAATAAGAATCCCAGCCATCTTAAATTGCCCTTTCAGAATATAATGACATCACACTCCTCTTTTCTTCAAGTCGTTTTTGAACCCATCTTCCTACAGTCCGGGGTGTACTTACAATTTTGACAGGTTGCCCCTTTCCTGGCTCTCAGAATTACACAGCAGCTTCCTCCCAAGTTCACTGATATTTTTCTCCCAATTTCTCCTGTAGGGGAATTGAATTCACAGTAGTGATTCCCTAGTTGCTTTCTTTAGCCCCTAAAAAGATGGAATTCTCCACAAGAGAAGCCAGAAACAACATCAGAAACGTTGTCAGTTGTTGAAGGCCGTGTGGTAAAGGCGGTCCGTGTCAGATGTGCTGACGCCTGTGCAAGTGACTGCAGCCTGGAGCAGTGTGCTTCGTTGGTCTGGTTTCATGGGTAAACTACTGGTTTGAAGGACAGCTTGAGCCCCAGCTCCACACAGCACTAAGGTCCCGTGCCTGTAGTGGAACCTGGGTGCCCGAGGTTCTGCCTGTGTCTGCTGAGGTGCATCAAGGACTCAGAGGACAGTGGCTGCAGCAGTGGTTCTTGATCCGTCACTGAGTGGCCGAGGGCTTGCGCTGCCCCTCAGCCAGACTTGCCTGCCCAAGCCCTGAACCCCTGCCAGAGCCATGTTTACAGAGACCTTCCCCAGGCTTCTGAGGCTGCTGCTGCGGCTGGTGATGGTGATGAAAGAAAACAATAGTAGGAACTGCATGTTAGTGACTCCCCAGATGCTGACATAAGTAACAGCAGTTTGTGCTGCACCCTGACCTGTGTCAGCCACTCGGAGGACTGTGCACGCACGTGTGTTGTTACTTAACCTTCCAGCAGCTCCCTTGGGTAGCAACGATTACTGTCTCCATTTTACAGATGACACCAGGCGCAGTGTGGTTAAGGACCTTGTCCAGAGTCACGCAAATGGCAGTAGAAGAGCTGGAAGTCAGACCCAGGCAGAGCCCCAGGCTCTGGAGTCAGGCCTTTCCCCACCGCGTCCACCACCTGCGCCCCTCAGAGGAACCTGGCCATCCACCTCCTAAACCCTACATCCCGAACATGACACTGCAGGTGGTGTCTCCGTACCTCAAATCCAGCCTGTTAGGCTCCTGTCCCTGATGGTTGCTGGCGTTCTCTGCCTTTGCCTGTCCGGCTTAATCGGAGTGTGGGCTTGCACTTGTGGCCATTGTAACCTCTTTGTTTACCTATCTCAGGCGACACCAAGTTGAAAACCATACAAGGTGTTGTGACAAGATACTGCAGTGATTATGGCATGATTGATGATTTGATCTACTTCTCCAATGAAGCTGTGACTAGCAAAGTGCTCCTAAATGTCGGACAGGAAGTTATTGCGGTTGTGGAAGAGAATAAAGTGTCTAACGGATTGAAAGCAATCAGGGTAAGATCTGAGTTCATTTGGGAACACTCTGTCTTCACCATGGGGTTTCACATTGCTTTCCTCATGTTTAGTTAAGCTCTCAGACGTGACTTAGCCAAGAGGGAGTGAGTAGAATATACCTTGGAGGGGGTGCTTTTATTTGGTTGTGTGTGAGGGGGGTGGTGCGCACACATGCGTGCGTTTTAAGACAGTCTCACTCTGTTGCTCAGGCTACTGTATGATGGCGTCGTCATTAGCTCACAGCAACCTCAAACTCCTGGGCTCAAGCGATCCTCCCGCCTCAGCCTCCCAAGTACCTGGGACTACAGGCATGCGCCACCACATGCAGCTATGTTTCTATTTTGTGTAGAGATGGGGGTCTTGCTACATTGCTCAGGCTGATCTTGAACTCCTGGCCTCAAGTGATCCTTCTGCCTTGGCCTTCCAAAGTGCTAGGATTATAGGTGTGAGTCAGCTCACCCAGCTTATATTTTGTAATGATTTCTGTTTTAAAAAATAAATGTTGGTCATTGTAAATCATTCAAATGGCATAGAAATTTATAATTCAGAAAGTGAAGCTTACCTATAAATTTATGCCTTGGAGAACAGTTAATAGTTCTATGTCTGTTCTTCTAGTGTTTTAAAAATTATTGTTAAAAATGATCACTATTGGACCCTTTGTTATCTGATTAGCAGAGATAATTAGTGGACTCTTATTCAGCAACTTCCTTTTTTATATAAAAACAGATTTTTATATATAGTATAAATTAATGGAGGTAGAATTGCTAGGTCAAAGGGTATACAGATTTAACAATGCCAGTAATGTACTAATTTATACTCTCAGGAGCAGAATGAGAGACTAGCTGTTACCCAGTGTTGACAATAATGTGGATATTATTGATCTTTGAAATCTTTGCCAATCTAATAAGTGAAAAGCAATCTTAAAACTTCAATTTGCACTTAGGCCTTAAAGTACATTAACTTATTAGGGAAAGTAGAGCTTTTTAAGGAAAATTATTATATGAAAGTGTAGGTATTTTCCCCAAGGTCATCTTTTGACTTTGCTTTATGGAGTTTCATTTTATGTAGTTAAATGTGTCTTTTCCATGTGGCTTCTGGACTCTGTAAGAATCCTTAGAGAGGCTTATTCCACTTCTTATTACAAAAATTCCCTCAGATTTTCCTCTGAAAATCATTTATTAACATTTGAATATTTAATCTGGAATTTATTTTGGTGCACAGAGAAGGAACCAGGCATTCTTTCCTAATGGTAACCAATCATTCCACTGAGTCACTTACTCTTTCCTTACTGATCTGGAAGGTTCCTTTATCATACACCGAAAGCCCACATGCATGTGACGGTCGGTCTTGATGCTTGTGCTGTGGGCTGCAGTGACATGGTTCCTGTAACAGGTGGTAAGGAGGTTTCCCTCCCTACTCTTATTTCTGGATGAAATTGCTTGATGTGTTGTAAAAACTTTTTTTGTTGTTTTTCCACCTCTGCTCATATGTGCTTTGATTGGCACTGAGTCTATGGATTCCTTTTAGGATAATCGATATTTGGATCATACAGAGTCTTCCCCAACCACAGATAATTATGTCTGTCCATTTATTTAAGCCTTCCTTTGTATTCTTTTTCAGTTCAATAGTTTTCTTCATTTAGGTTCTACAAATTTCTTAATTTTATTTCCAATAATTTTTGTGTGTCTGTTCCATTATCAATGTAGTTTTACATTGTATTTTCAAATTAAATCTTTTTCTTCCTGCATAGACTAGGTGTTGATTTTTTACATGTATTTTGGAAGCTGGAAAACTTACTGAGCTCTTAACTACTTTTTAAAAATTCTTGAGATGCATTTTATTACCGTTATAGTTAGTAAGTGCCATCTTAATGCTTGCTGTCATCTCTCACATTTTAAAATAATGTGTATGTATAAAAATAAAATAATTCAAATTCTACAATTGCACTGTTCAATATGGTAGCACCAGCCCACGTGTGACTACTTAAATTAATTAATAGCAAATATAATACAATTTAAAAGTAGTTCGTCAGTTTCATTTGCCACATTTCAAGTGCTAAATGTAGCTAGTGACTGCAAATTGGGCAGCACAAATAGAGAACATCTCTGTCATTGCACAAAGTCCTACAGGTGGCTCTGGCCTACAGGCTCCGAAATGCAAAGCAGAGCCTCCCTCCTCGCTCCCCTCCTGCGCTTTCACACCTCACACCTAATGCTCAAGTCACTGGAACAATAAGCTTACGTTTTTTCTTCACTTGCCAACATTAGTATTTACCGACTTACCTCATGAGAGGTGTGGAACTGGCTCACTCACACCACCCTCTTTGTTCTTCTTACAATTTTTTTATTATGTTTTTTCCTCCAAAGATTGCCTGTGCAACTTCAAGTTACACCATAGTCCTCACTTTTTTATGTGTATTAAAAGAAGTGCTCCCGGCCGGGCGCGGTGGCTCACGCCTGTAATCCTAGCACTCTGGGAGGCCGAGGTGGGCGGATCCTTTGAGCTCAGGAGTTCGAGACCAGCCTGAGCAAGAGCGAGACCCCACCTCTACTAAAAATAGAAAGAAATTATATGGACAGCTAAAAATATATATAGAAAAAATTAGCCGGGCATGGTGGCGCATGCCTGTAGTCCCAGCTACTCGGGAGGCTGAGACAGGAGGATCGCTTGAGCTCAGGAGTCTGAGGTTGCTGTGAGCTAGGCTGACGCCACGGCACTCACTCTAGCCTGGGCAACAGAGTGAGACTCTGTCTCAAAAAAAAAAAAAAGAAGTGCTCTGGTTTTAGAAGCCTACAAAGGTAATCTGGGACTCAGAACCTTTGTGGACATGTGCCTGGCTCTCTGAGCTGCTGTTGTGCAGCTCACACATGGTCTTTCCCAGCAGGATCTCCCAGAAGACTCCTGTTGATTTTAAGACACACCATTAATTTAATAATGAAAATTTAAGATGGAAACATAGGTTGTGAGACTTATCCTGATCTCAGAAATGTCACAGTGTGGAAAAGGGGCATCGGGGCCTGTAGGTGTCACTGTCCTGTTGGTGCATCGGCCGTCCCTACGCTTGCTCCCAGTTTACGCGGAGGCAGGATCTTTCTTCTTTATGGGAAGGAGTGTTCATCTTTACTCACAGTTCTTGCTTTTATAAATCAGTGATATATTTTTCAAGTACTTTTCAGCATCTTCCAGACTATCCTGTAATTTTTGTTTCTTTGAACGATTAATATGATGAAAAATATGAATAGTTTCCTAACGTGAACCATTTTTACATTATGAATATGATCCCATTTGGTATAAATTTGAATGTGCCTCTGAGTTTTTTCTTGTGGTAAAATTTATATACCATAAAATTTATCATTTAATTATATTTAAGTGTACAATTCAGTGGGGTTACGTACATTCCCATTGTGCAACCATCACCGTGATCTGTTTTCAGAACTTTTTCAGCATCCCAGTAGAAACTCTGTACCCATTAAACAGTTATTCGCTGTTCTACTTTCTGTCTCTGTGAATCTGCCTATTCTAAATACCTCACACAAGTGGAGTGACACAGTATTTGTCCTTTTGTGTCTGCCTTGTGTTACTTAGTGTAATGTTGTCAAGGTTAATCCATGTAGCATGTATCAAAAGTTCCTTTTTATGGTGGAGTAATATTCCATTGTTGGACACATCACATTTTGTTTCTCCATTCATCTGCTAATGGACACTTGGGCTCTTTCTTCCTTTTGACTGTTATGAATAATGAGGCTATGAACAAGTATCTGTCTGAGCCCCTGTTTTCAGTTTTTTTGGGTATATGCCTAGGAGTGCAATTTCTGGGTCATATGGTAAACCATGTTTAACCTTTTGAGGAACCAATGAACTATTTTGCACAATGGCCGCAACATTTTATGTTCCCACCGGCAGTGTAGGAAGGTTCCAATTTCTCTATATCCTTTCTAGTACTTGCTGTTTTCATTTTTCTTTTTGACAGCCACTCCTAGCGGGTGTGGAGTGGTATCTCATGGTGGCTTTGATTTGCATTTCCCTAATGACTAGTGATGCTGAGCATCTTTTCAGGTGTTTGTTGGCCATCTGTGTATCTTCTTTGGAGAAGTGTCTGTTCAAATCCTTTGCCCATTTTTAAATTGGATTGTTTTCTTGTTGAGTTGTAGGAATTCTTTATAGATTCTGGATAGTAATCTCTTATCAGATACACAGTTTGTAAATATTTTCTCTCATCGTGTCATTTGTCTTCTTCATAGTATCCTTTGATGTACATAAGGTTTAAATTTTGATGAAGTCTAATTTGTCTTTTTTTAATTGCCTGTACTTTTTTTATTGCCTGTACTTTTGATGTCACACTTCAGATACCATTGATTAATCCAAGATCATGAAGATTCCCCCAGTTTTCTACTAAGAGTTTTCTAGTTTTTTTAAATTTAAGTCTTTGATCCATTTTGAGTTGATTTTTGTAAACGATGTAAGGTAAGGGTCCAACCTCATTCTTTTGCACGCGGACATCTGGTTTTCCCTATTTCTGAACAGACTGTAACAGAGAACCTGCGTCCCTGCTGAATGTCCTGGCACCCTGTCAAAGGTCAGTTGGACCATGTGTGCGAGGCTTTCTTTCTGCGCTCTCCGTTCTGTTCCTTTGGTCTGTATGACTGTCCTCATGCCAGTGCCACACTTGTTTGATAACTGTAGCTTTGTAGGAAACTTTGAAATTAGGAAGTATGAGACCCCCATTTTGTTATACCTTTTCAAGACTGTGTTGGCTACTCAGGAGCCCTTGAGATTCCGTGTGAATTTTAGGATGAGTTTTTCTGTTTATATGAAAATACACTGATGGGATTTCGACAGGAATTACATTGACTCTGTGGATGCTATGGGCAGTATTGTCTTCTTAATAATACCAAGTCTTCCAGTTCATGAACTTGGATGTCTTTTCGTTTATTAATATTTAGGTCTTTAATTTCATCCATCAATATTTTGTAGTTTGCAGTGTGTAAAGTCTTCCGTCTCCTTGGTTAATTCCTAGGTATTCTGTTCTTTTTGATTTTGCTGTAAATGGAATTGTTTTGTTAATTTTCTTTTGGGATTCTTCATTGTAAGTTTATAGAAATAAAACTGATTTTTGTGTGTTGACTTTGTATCAAGTTACTTTGCTGAATTCATTTATTAGCTCTAACCGTTTTTTGTATGTGTGGAATTTTTAGAGTTTTCCACAGATAAGATCATGCCATCTGTGAGCAGAGATAATTTTATTACTTAACAATTTGGGCACTTTTAATTTCTTTTTTCTTGCGTCATTGTTCTGGCAGGAACTTCCAGCGCCGTGTTGAATGGAGGAGGGAGAGGGGGTGTGGCTTTCGGTCTGCCTCCACTGAGTGTGGCGTGTTGAAGGAGTTCCCTTCAATTTCTAGTTTATTAAGTGTTTGTGTTTGAAAGGATATTGAATTTTGTCAAATGATTTTTCTGTATCAGTTGAGATATTTCTGTAATTTCTCCCCGCCTATCAGTGTGGTGTGTTATGTTGAGTGATTTTCATGTATTGAACCACCTTTGCATTCCGAGGTGAACCCCACTTAGTCATGGTGTACAAGCCTTTTAATATGCTGCTACACTCAGTTTGCTAATATTTTGTTGAAGACTTTTGTATCTGTATTCACAAGGGACTGCTGTGGACTCAATGGTGGTATCCCCCGAAATTCATGTGCTGAAATTCTGAGCCCCAGTGTGATGTTATTAGGAGGTGGGGGCTTTGATGGTGATTGAGTCATGAGGTTGAAGCCCTTATAAGACATACCCCGGAGAACTCCCCATCCCCGTCTACCAGGTGAGGCTACATCGAGAAGATGTCACGTATGAAGCAGGACGAGGACACTCACCAGACACTGGATCCACCGGCCCCTTGATCTTGGAATTCCCGGCCCCGATGGACTAAGGGATGCCGGCCTGTAGTCTGCTTTTCTCGTGGTCCTCTTGCTATGGTTTGAAAAGCTGCTTGTCTGTCCCGCAGGTGGAAGCTGTCTCTGATAAATGGGAAGACAACAGCAAGAACCACAGTGGGGGGCTGTCGGGCTCCAGCCCCCGCGTGCTGATCGGCTGTGTGACTTCGCTAATGGAAAGCGCCGGCTACATTAACCAGACCACGTACTTCTCTCTGGAGAGTGTGTGTGAAGGTATGCTGGGGGGGGGGGGTCTCTGTTGTACATCTGAAAGTTTTTCTGTCTTAAATAATTTTCGTGTATTAAATCTGAGATGGCTGCGTATGTCCTGGAGAGGATCAAGTTTGGGCATGCTTTGTTTGTTGAGAGGGTTTTGGGACTGGATGTCTTCTCCAGGTGCCAACTTTGTGCAGAGGCTTTTGAATGTAGGGTGGACTTTGGGGTGAGGGCGGTCACTGTTCAAACTCGTCCTCTCTTTTGTTTTGTGCTGATTTGTTGAATGCAGTCTCTAATCTCTGGGTAGTTCCTTCCATATAATTATTAAGTTACTAATCCAAGTCGACAGTGTTACAGGTATACAGACATACAAAGTATGTTTTTAAAGTACTTTCAGGCCAGGTGCAGGGGCTCACGCCTGTAATCCTAGCACTTTGGGAAGCCGAGGCAGGAGGATTGCTTGAGGCCAGGAGTTTGAGACCAACCTGAGTAAGAATAAGACCCTATCAGTACAAAAAGTAGAAAAATTAGCCAGTCGTGGCAGCGCTCCCCAGATACTTGGGAGGCTGAGGCAGGAGGATCACTTGAGCCCAGGAGTTTGAGGTTGCTGTGAGCTAGGCTGACGCCATGGCACTCTAGCCTGGGTAACAGAGCAAGACCCTGTTCCAAAAAAATAAAAGGAAAGTACTTCAAATGTTTTAAAATATTTGGGCTTGGGGATAGCCTTGTACCTTTCATTTTTGGCTGATCTAAGGTTTTGTTTTTATGCCTGAAGACATAATTTCTTGATGCCATTTATTGGGTTTAGTTTAACAGCCGTTTACTGTGCACCTGCTGCCTGCAGCAGTGAGTAAGGAGCTGGACAGTGAGACTAAGAGGAGACTCGGCCTCTCCTCCCTGTGTGTACGTGGTACAGGGCAGGGCTGGGGAGGCTGCCTGGGGCAGTGCGTTCTGAGCTGATGTCCACTGTACAGGCTGCCCGTCCGAGTGCCGGAAGATGAGTAGGAGCAGGCTCTTCTGCCGCCTTGAGCACAGTCAGGTGCCGGTAGCCTGGGAGCCCAAGAGCGGTCGGCTCGGCCCACTACTTTCCTGGAGGAGTGAAAGAGTGCTTTTACTCTTCTAGACTTCGATTGCTAACCATGAGGTCCCCAGGATGAAATTGATAGGTGACTATGGGGATTTTAAAATCTCTGCCCTGTTGGAGAAACTCTCAGTTCTTGGGAAAGATGCTAGTGATCGTCCCGGCCCCTCACCCGTGCTCACAGAAAGCCCCTCCTGGGGGCCTCGGGGAGACACGTCTCAGGTGGAGAAGACCAGCAGTGGCTTGATGCTGTGGATGTGGGTGAGGCACCGAAGAGAAGGTTGCCCTGGGGACCGAGACGGGCTGGGGCTGCTAACCTCAGGCTGGGGAATTTCCTGGTACACAAATCTCAGGCGAGGGGACTCGAGTTCTCTCAAGGCTGAGAGAGAGCCGGACAAATATGTCAAAATTGCTGTTGATATGATTATAAAAACTAATGATGTGGCAAAAGAACATTCTTGAAAGAGAAATACAATGTGAAAAAAAGATGATCATGGGACTCTAAAACAGAGGTCAGCACACTCCGCAGGGCCAGGCCGTGCAGCCTGGGGGTCGTGTGAGGTGTCTGCAGAGACCCTGCTCTCTGGGACGGAGGCATCTGTAGCTGGAAGCAGCCAGGGACATACCTGAGCGAGAGGCTGTGGCTGGTGTCCCCATGAAACTTTGTTTATAATCTCTGAAATAGAGGCGAGAAAAGGAAAATCCTGCTAAAGTTTTCATTTACTTACGGGAAAGTTAGAAGGTGCTGTTTTCTTCTTGACATTAATTCAACAAATACTGGTGTGCCTCACCGTGCCAAGACTGCTTCACGGAATTCAAATTCTAGTGGGGGCAAGAGCAGACAGTGAACAGACGAAACAACTGGATGTCTCGTGCTCTGCAGAAACTGTGAAGGTCGTGTGGTAGAACGGGGGTGGGGCAGCCTGGGGTCCTCCCTGCGTGCAGGAGGGACGCAGCTGAGGGTCACAGGTGGGGCAGGAGGAGAGGCCGGGTGATGCGTGCTGCCCTGCCTCTGTTCCCTCCTCAGCAACCCTCCGAGTAACCGGGTGAGGTCCGGCTCACTCGGGCGGCTGAGGTGGAGGCATACTTGTAGTGTGGGAGTCGAGCAGATGTGGACAGTGTGTGTGTTTGGGGGCACATCTCTGGAGAAGAGTGTGCTCACGTGTGTTTGAACAGCACAGTCCCTTTGGTCCTGAACCATTCTCTGTGGCTGGGCCTGCCTGGTGCATTGTGGGATATCGAGCAGCATCCTGCCCCCACCCTGGTGTTGTGACAGCTTGGAATGTCTGCCGACATTGCCAGATGGCCCCTGGGGGACAGAATGGCCCCTGGTGAGATCCGGTGGCCTAAAGGTGGGATCTGACCTGTGAGTGTGTGGTGGTCCCGTCTCATTCCTCTTCGTTCCCAGGTAAGCACCTGGTCGTCCTGCAGCCAGGTTGATGGTGCACGGCCTCATGGCACCAGTGTGGCCACGGTGCCCTGCTGAGTCACACACCAGATGCTGGCTTTATTTTCTAATGACGCTGGTTTGTGCACCCACTTAGAGGATGAAGAGGAAGCCCCAAGTCCTTTCCTGAGACCTTCCCTAGGCCAAGCACACAGTGCTAGGCCTGGCCCAGCAGGGTCTGCCCTGTGCTAGATGCCTCTGTGGCGGGCAGTGCAGCCTGCGTTCATGCCCAGTGTTCCTGAGGTCCTCAGGTTGTCACTCTAAAGCCTGCCTGGGCCCACCACCCGCTCTCCCTAGTCCCCAGGCTGGAGCACTTCCCGCTGCACCAGACGGACTTCACAGCCTCCCCAGGTCCCCCCCTCCCCAGCCTTTCCCCGTGTGGACTGTGGCCTCACTCTCAGTGCTCAGGGACAGCACTAACAGAGGGTGGGGGGCAGCAGGTGGCAAGTGAGGGATGGGCTCCCCCTGCCTGGTGCCCGGCGGAGGCTTCTGTCCCCTCCCCAGGCCACAGCTTTTGCGGAGCAGCCGCTTCACAGCCAGGGCTGTGGCCAGGGTGACCACACGATTTAGTGTCCAAACCAGTACCCATCTGAGAAGTGAAAGGGCCGTTAAGGTTAATTAAAATTAAATCATTTTGAAATATTTATATATTGGCTAATATTGATCTTACTACATTAGCAGACCTTTAAAGTAGTATCATTCAGAAATTATTTTCAAAAATCTTTCTTTAAAAAAGAAAAATAATAGCTGGGTTTACTAAAACAATGTTCATAGTGATTATCTGGACATTACATTCTTGATACATACTAACATACTTCAATTCCTTAGTATCTGAGTGGTACTTTTCTGAAAAAAGTACGTTTTCCAGTATGATGTTAATTTTATTTTTTCATATAATTGCCTGGAGTCTTCTTCAAAGTTGCACTTTGTGGTTGATGAATTTGAAATTGTAGGCACCTTTGGTTTACTCTTTCCTGTGGGCTGTAATATTTTTAATGGAGGAAATATTAGTAAGTTCAGCAAATTCTGCAAAATGTGAGATATTTACAATTCTGGGTTTTTTTCCTATTGAAACATATAACTATTTCAGAACAAATGTTTTCTCGGGCACTCTTTTTGCCTCTATTCAGAGTACATAACTGTTGAAACATTTTTATAAACTAAAATTCATCAAACGAGTTGTGTCTGTGGTCTCCGGAGCACGTGGGCCGTCTCAGTTTCACCCAGTGCAGAGTCCCGGCCTGCCCAGGGCGGTGAGGGCTTCACAAGTTGTGTTCTCAAGTCCAGTCATCGAACTGTGGCTCTCATTTGTATGTGCCTGTCAAGCTTCCAGGATCTAATTGGTTCATTTCTTCCGTTGCTTATGTATCTTCCTGTTTACAAGCTTTATTTTCAATAACTACAATTTGCAACAGATACCAAAAGCTGAAGAGTTTTGGCTCTATATTTATTAAATACTTCGATTAAAGATTTTCACCTGATTTGAAAAATGTGTAACCAAAATTTAGAGGTCTTACTTAAAAAAAAAAAAAGGAGCACGTGGTAGGGCCCCAGGGTGATTTACAGAATGGCTCTTCGGGTCCACGCGTTTGTGAAGTGCAGATGGTGGGGGCCACAGACCCCACCGTGTGTGTGTGTGTGTGTGTGTGTGTGTGTTTTATTAATCTTAGCTCTGTCACAGGACTTGTGTAGTTCAGTTACATACATATGCTTGTAAATTTTAACTGCTACAGCATGTGTTCAGGCAATTGAACACGGAAGCACGTGTGGAGGCAGGGACCATGTGTGTGCCGGTTGGTTCCAAGTTCATTCCTGCTTCATGGGTTTCTTCATATGTGGGCATCGTATTTGTATTGTGGTGCTTTATTCTATCAAAATCATGTTATCACTGTGAAAACAAATGCTTTTATTTTCTGGAGTGGATTTTTAAACTGAATTTACAGTAGTAGTCACAATAAGGTCAGATATTTCTCCTTTAAAACAGTGCTCTGAAATCTTTATTTTGAGTCCATGATTCTGATGGAAAAAAATGGTTATTTCAGTTTGTTTACTTGGCTTTTTCTTTAAAGTAACTGTTTATAGAACTGGCACATCAACCATTCCACTTCACTTTTCACGTATGCCCAGGAAAATATGAAATAAATTATCAAAATTATGGTAAATAATTATGTGATAAATGGAGGCGTGGTTTGCACACACTGTATTCCTACAGCTGCATCTGTCTTCGTAAGGTGCCAGCTGACCCTGAGGTCGGTGCTCTGCCAGATCCGTCTCCTGTTCTCAGACAGTCCTGGGCTGAACGTAGGTGTCAGCAGGTGTGTGGGCTCAGTTACGTGTTCGTAACTAGCTTTCTGGAGACACAAACTCGGTATTCGGTTACATACTTCTACTTTTTGAGCTTATTACTTGTCATTGCAAAATAACAAGAAGGGTGTAGCTAGCTGTCACTTCACACCTTGTCCCATACCCA
This sequence comes from Eulemur rufifrons, assembly GCF_041146395.1. Lineage (NCBI taxonomy): Eukaryota > Metazoa > Chordata > Mammalia > Primates > Lemuridae > Eulemur > Eulemur rufifrons. The sequence continues at coordinate 96,267,471 of NC_090998.1, forward strand.
ACCTGTGCACACGCGCCCTCTGTTCCGTCAGGACTGCTCGGCCAGTCACATTGCTCAGCCTGCGGTTCCCCACCAGCCCTGCCCGCCGCAGGGCCAGTGGCACCTGGTATCCTGCAGGCCGTCGTACGCCACGGGGCTGGCTGGGGCATGGCGCTTCCCCACGCCTGAGCTGGGACACCTGTGTGCCCGTCCCTCTGCCACCAAGCTCCCTGCCTGTGTCCCCGGCAGGGCGGGATACAAACACTGTGTCAGGGAAAGGGGGAAGGGCACTGCCACCCGCCCCTTACATGCGCGTTAGTGGACCTGTGCACCACATGTGTACCGGCACCTTCTAGAATCTGAAGTCTGCAGCTCATTTTATTGCAGTGGTTAATAATAGTACTTTGAGGTTTTTTTTAATTGCAAAGTACAGGGAATATGCTAAACAGATAAGACCCTGGTACAACAGTTGTCTTTCTGGACAGGTCGGTCTGTGTAGTTCTCCACTCCATTTAACTGGCTAAATCTAGAGGAGAATAAGGTTGATAAACTGGTTTCTCACCCTGGTAGAAAGTGCTTTTTAAGAAGTTCAGACCTAGCTGAGCTGTAACAGAAATGACTTCAGTGTGTCACGACTCGAGAGTAATTGTACGACGCCTTAACCCTGCTGGGTTTGCTCCTGGCCTCTCAGGTTTCCAGCCCTGCAAGGGAGACTGGGTGGAGGCTGAGTACTGGATCCGGCCCGGCACGTGGAGCAGCGAGGCCGTGTCCGTGAAGCCGCTGAGATACAAGCGCGTGGACAAGGTAGCATGCCAACGAGCGGTTCTTCCCGTGGTTCTGCCAGACCTGCTGTCCGGGGATAATTTTCACGGCCCAGGAGTTTCCTGGATGTGTTGGGAAGCCAAGATAAAGTTTAGTCTTGGCCAAAGAGGAGCCTATTCTCTTACTGAAAAGTTTTGTTTCCTTAAGGAAGTGGAGGCTAATCTAGAGTGCTGGCATGATTAAGTCCTGAGGTGTGTGGTTTCCGTGTGGAAGTGTTCGGTGTGTGTGTCAGAACCGTGGAGAAAGTGGGGTGGGAGGTGGGATGTGAGCTTCCTGGTGGAGGCTGATATGGTTTGGGGAGAGGAGACTGGGAGCGAGGGGGTGTTTGCATGAGGGGCTCCAGCGCGGCTGTGATGTAGCCCTCGACACGGCCCCTTCCCGCACCTCAGCCTGGGCGCCAGGGCCCCTTCCTGCGTGTGTCCCACCGCGGGTGAGGTTCTCGGGGGAGCAGGGCTCCACCCCGAGGACCCAACCTTGTCTGGGCAGTGGGGTGCCTGGGCGGGCTGACACGGGGGGAGGGGGCGTGCCTGCGGCCCGTGCTGTTCCGTGACGTCCGGGCGCTGTGCCCACAGGTCTGCATCTCCAGCCTGTGTGGCAGGAACGGAGTGATGGAGGACAGCATCTTCTTCTCCTTGGACTGTCTGAAGCTGCCGGACGGGTATGTCCCCCGGAGAGGCGACATCGTCAGCGCCGTGGTGGTGGAGAGCAGCCAGTCCTGCTACCTCTGGAGAGCAGTTTGCATAACCCCGGTGGAAAGGCGGTAATGAGACAGTGCTTTTCTTCTCTGGGAGGGAAAGGCTTGATTTAAGTGTATTCTGAGAGTTACTTTAACAAGCCAGAGGGGAGACGTGCAGGTCCTGGTCGGTGGTTAGGAGCCCTCTGGAGGTCGACCGAAGGTGGTGTTGAAGGGTCTGTCTTCGTCCTTATCTTGTGTTGGTGATTGGCATTTTTGGTGGATTTCTATGTCTTTTGTTCTTTCTCATTTTGATTTTTTAAAAAACACATTGAACATTAAAATTATCAATGTGCTGTATCTGTGTGCAGGGCCACGCCTCCTACCCATGAGTCTGTGAAGCGTGGTGGGGCTCCCCTGAGCCCCCTGTTCACGCAGCAGCCGCAGCCCCGAGCCCCTTCCTCCCCTGCCTTTTCTCCTCCTCGTTCACCACCACTGAGCCGCTCACCGTTTCCTTCTTCACCCTATTGTTGCCTCACCCCCTTGGCAGCACGTGGGTTCTGTGTGGGGAAGGCGTTTGCCTTCCTCACCCACCTCGGTGTCCGGGTGCAGACAGGCAGCCCGTGTGAGAACCAGGCGACAGGCATGTGCGGACAGTGGGGCACCAGAACGGCGCTGCTGGGCAGGACACGGGACGGCTTGGCCTGGAGGAATCCTGCAGCCAGCCCTCATCCTGCTGGCAGACGCTCGCTTGGCCACTCAGTGCCTGGGTCCCCTTCCTGGGAGACCCTGCTCTGCTTCTGGAGAGTGCCCCGGGGCAGGGAAGCCAGACGCACGGCCCTCACCTGCTCTCTGCACCCAGTGGCCACAGGAGTCCTGCCTTCAGCCCCACCTGCCAAGCCTGGTGTTACCAGGAGGTGAGAGGCCCAGGCGTGCTGACCTGCACCCCCTCCTGCGTCTGCATCGGGAAGAGGCTGTGAGTCTCCTTCTTGCAGAGGACCCAGGAAGCAAGGGCCCTCTGGTGTGGCCGTGGGCCCAGACTGCAGCATTCTCAGGTGGTACAGTCACATGCGCCACGTGCCCCTTTAAGGAAGCACCCGTGTCGTTAAACACACGCTTTCCTGACTCTTCTCTTTAGGCCAGAAATGCTTGAAAAAGACCTGTTTCTGCCCAGCAGCCTTTCTGCGCCCTCCATCCCTGCTCAGGCCTCCCCACCATGGGGAGAAGCTGTGGGCGGAAGCTGAAGCCAGGATAGCCCTGGCTGCTCCTGGGCTCGCAGGCCCCATGCGGGCCAGGCCGCTCCCCTGCACTCCTGACCCCGTGTCTGACCCAGCACAAAGCAGATGGTGCAGAGTCAGCTTCTGCAGCCCTCCCAGGCCCCGAGCCTCCTGGGGTCTTCCCAGGAACTAAGCAGCCTGTTCTGTGGGTGGATGAGTCACAAACCTGGCAGTGACTTCCTTCCTCCTTCACAGTCACCCCCCACCCCATCTGCCAGCAGAAGCTGTCAGCTGACAGGGTCTGACTGCTCCCTGTGCTCCTGCTCCAGCCCAGGGGCTCGAGGGAGGGGGTTACGTGTGCACCTGGTCATGTGGGCCCGTGTGGGGGAGAACAGAGGGCCGGGCAGGTGCCAGCCCAGGGGCCGAGTCACTGTGCGCTGGGAACCTCCCGGGGTTGTGGGCAGGGCCAGGTTGGCAGCGCTCGTCCTGGAGGCCCCGTGTTCCCAGTGGCGCTGCAGGGCCAGGCTAACTTTCTGGGGGAGCTGGGGACAAAAGCGTGGAGACCTGAGCCTGCTTCACGGTACTGTCAGCAGGAGGAGGAGAGGTAAACAGGTCCGTTTTGAGGGGGCAGTAAAAGCTGCTCATTTTCCAAAGAGAAACTTCTCATCTGATCTCAAATGTTTCAAAGCAGCAAAAGTCTTTCTAAAGGCAAGTTTAGTGAGTTTTGTGCCTCCCTCCCCTGTAGCCTGGGAGAAAAGAGGGGAGATGGTATAGAAAGTGGGGGCCAGTAGGGTGGGGAGCACAGCCTGCAGGATGCCCCATGTGCCCCCTTTTCTCCAGCTTCACGGGTTTGCGATTTTCTTCGTTTAAGATGATTTTCCATCCTCCTGGAAGCCGGGGCCTGCTGAGCGCCCCCTGTATTTGGGTGGGAGTCTCTGCCCCTCCTCCTGCGGTCTGTCCTCAGGGCCGGGCGGGGCTGTGGCCTGCGGAGGGACGCCTGTCTCCGGGCTTTTTGCAGAGATGCCGGGGCTGCTGGTGAGGCAGCCGAGGAGCCCTACGGAGCCGTTTTGCTGAAGAACAAAGGAGACGTTGAAGTTACACAGATGACACATTTTGGCACATTAAAGGAAGGAGAAAGTAAAACTATGGTGATCTGGATTGAGTAAGTTTACCACTTAAAAGTTTAAATCATGTTATACTAGTGGCCTTTAAACTGTGATTTTAAGAATTTCTGTGGAACCAACTTTGCTCATTTTTTCCCTTTATGAAGATCCTTTCAAATATTTTTACCCCAAAATATCTATTTTATTTATATTTATAAAGGCATTTGCAGTCGCCATTTCCTGGACTGAATTTTGTGTTTTATGCTAACTGCATATCTTACCTTTAGAAACCCTGTCTGTATTTATGGCTGATTTTCTTTCTCCAGGAATAAAGGAGACCTTCCTCAAAACTTGGTCAGCTGCAGACTGGCTGGCTGGGATAAAGCCAGGCAGTTCAGATTCCAGGTGCTGGATGAAGCCCAAGCAGGCCCAGCAGTATCTTTTGTTTCTGTGCCTGAGAAGGAAAAGAATTTATCAGATGAAAATATTAATTCATTAAATAGCTACCGAAAACACAAAACCTGTCCAACGCCAGAGAGCAGTGTGGTGGACAACAGAAATGTCTCTCCAGGTAGACAGACACTTCCGCTCTCAGCACGCAAGGTCAAGGTCGGGTGGGCCGAGGGAGCCTGGGGCTGCCGGTGGAGGTGGGTGCGGTGGCCAGAACACCCCGGCCACCGGCCACCGTGGCACTTCCTGCTCTGAGCTCTTTGGCTTTGGGCCCTTCTCCTCTTGGTGTTTCGGGCTGGGAGAGGGACGGAAATAGCTTGACCGATACTTAGAAGTGCTTCAGGTGGTGGCCATTTCCCGCACGTTTCCAAACCAGGGGGGGTTGCTGTGGGGCATCGCCGGGCCGCGTGGTGCAGGGCTTCGCCCGCAGTGTGGCCAGGCTGCTGCTCCGCCCCTCCCGCTTCTGGCTGCTTTCTCCCTGTGTCTTTTGTCAGCCACCACCGGAGGCTTCGCCCAGTGTTTAGTGTGCGTGTGAGAGAGAGTGTGTGTTTCCTCATTTCCACTGGGCGTGCCAGCACTGAGAGAGAGCTTGCTTTCTCGTCTGAGCTGGGGTTTAAATTTCATTTCCCAGGTGACCGTCCCTGTGAAGGAGAAAGCGGAGGACGAGGAGGCCCGCTACTGAGGCAGCAGGTGGCAGAGCCCGAGCCTGGGGTGCTCGTCCCTCCAGGGGGCAAGACCTCCGTGGTGGTTGTGTGTGACGCAAAGTACGTGACTGGAGGTCTGGAAAGAGCCGCTGCGGGCGCATTTGCACATTGGCTTTTTAGGTTTCATCTGTGACACTGCTGGGTTGGATGTCATAAAAAGTACTCACAAGCATTTTGATGTGACAAAATCATAAGAAAAAACATTGGTCAGAAAATGGCTACGTGAGCTTTGCCCACTTGACGCGACGGATGCTGTGGCCCAGAGACATCCACACGGCCTTAGCACCCGACCCCCAACTTCACAGAGAAAACGGGGCGTCTGTGAGGCATGTTCAGGCGTGAGCTCCCTCTGCTCTCAGCCCTTCTGTCCTTGGCCGTCCCGGCTGCTCCTCCTCACTGCCTTCCTCACGAGCCCTGAGGCCTCCGTGCTCTCCCACCCCTGCCCCAGGGCACCTCTTCTCTCCCTCCAGGTTGGTCCCGCCCGGCTGGGACCTGTAGGTCGCTGGTCCCTCTACCGGCTCTCCCCACATGCCCCCCACTATGTGAGCTGCCTGAAAGTGTGTGGTCAGCTTCCAGCTGGGCATTTGGGCTCCAGGCCTTCTTACTTCTCCTCCACATTTGCTAATTGTAAATTTTTAAAAATACTTAAATGAGATTAAATCACTGCCTTGCCTTAAGCCCATCAGACATCAAACTGCGGGTGACAATTAAATATGTAGTCTAGGCCAGGCATAGTGGCTCACCCCTGTAATCCTAGCACTCTGGGAGGCCAAGGAGGGAGGATTGCTTGAGGTCGGGAGTTTGAGACCAGCCTGAGCAAGAGCGAGACCCCGTCTCTACTAAAAACAGAAAAATTAGCCAGGCATGGTGGTGCTCACCTGTAGTCCCAGCTACTCAGGAGTCCGAGGCAGGAGGTTCACTTGAGCCCAGGAGATGGAGGTTGCTATGAGCTAGGCTGACGCCACGGTACTCTAGCCCAGGCTACAGAGCAAGACTCTGTCTCAAAAAAAAAAGGAAAAAGAAGTATGCGGTCTTCGGTTGGCTGTGTGAGATGCAGCCAGCTTAAGTGATTTTTTTTAACATTATGACAGCCTAGAAACAGGCAAAGAAGCTGTGAGAGCCAAGCACAGTGTACGCAGAGTAGCCTCAGCCAGAGCACAGAAGGAATTGGGCAGAAAGCAAGCTAAAAATAGTGCATATTTTTGGTCATGTTATACAATTCTGATTTAAGCTTGAGAATATTGAAAATGTTTTTCCTATTCTTAAGTTTGAGAATTACAGAAAAGACTATTTTAGGTGCTTAATTTTTATCTTGAGAAAATATTACATTGGTTATTTTAGAAAGTCTCTTTTCTCTGTAAAAAGAATTGTTACAAACTAAGGATGGGCCAGGCGTGGTGGCTCACACCTATAATCCCAGCACTTCGGGAGGCCAAGGAGGGAGGATTGCTTGAGGCCAGGAGTTCAAGACAGGCCTGAGCAACATAGCAACACTCTGTCTCTGCGAAAAATAGAAAAATTAGCAAGACATAGTGACGTGTACCTGGATTCCCAGCTACAAAGGAGGTGGAGGCGGGAGGATCACTTGAGCCCAGGAGTGTGAGGCTGCAGTGAGCTGAGATGACACCACTGCACTCTAGCCTGGGTGACAGAGCAAGACCCTGTCTCAAAAAACGAACAACAACAAAAACAAAGGAGGACCATTGTTTAAAAGCCCTGCAACTTTCCTTGTGTGCTGAAAGGGAAATGATGTTGAATCTGTCTATCTTATTGACTGAAACTGAATTTCATTTTGTTTTGTTTTGTTTTTTTCCCCAAGAAATTCTGGCCGCTGCAAGGAACTGCTTTTGCTCTGTTTTTCCGATTTCCTAATTGGGCGATACCTTGAAGTAAATGTTGTAAGTGGCGAGGAGTCACTGATAGCTGTCCGTGAGCCATTTTCTTGGAAAAAGCCTAGAAGTTCCCAAGCATTAGTATCCACAAAAACTACAGTTGTCGTGACCACACAGAAAAGGTACCGCAACTGCGTGGGTGGCTCTTGGTCTGGCGGCTCTGTCCCTTACGGGGACGCAGACAGTGCTGGCAGGTGATGGTCACCTCCCGGCTGGGGGAGGTGACACAGGAGGGAAAGCTGGGTTTGCACCTCCTTCCACGCAGCGTTTGGGCCAGGGACACATCTGCAGGGAACCCTTCGGTCTAGTGTGAAGTCTGAGGGAGGTGGTCCGCACCCTCCAGCCCCACCCTGCCCTGGCAGGTCTCGGGGGCGACTCTCTGAGCAGGATGGGCTTGTGCCCAGCTCCCGTCACCTCCCGGGTAGCTCGTGTGGTGGCAGCAGGAGTGCTTGGTCCCTCAAAGCCTGTTGAAGATGTGGCCCATTTAAGAATGACCTTGAGGAGAGCAGCGTGTGGCCTGCTAGTGCCCCGTGGCTGGGATCCTGGGGCTGCCCAGGTTTTAACCGGGGTGTGGTCTCTGGAAAGTACTCAGGTTCACATGTTCTCTTCTGCGGTTATAAACCAAAAAGCTCTGAAAAGCAGATTTTTTTTTTTTTTAAGTTTGGTGCCAGAAAATCCTGCCTGTCAACCTGTGAGGGTGGTCGGTGACTTTGTCCCACGTGATGTGAACAGTCACCCATTAGCTGCAGTACTGGTGGGCCTGAGCTCTGTGCTGCCCAGAGCCCTCGGAGGGTGAGACGTTTTACTTCTCTAATGTTGGAAAACTCTGAATTTCCAACCACATGTTGGCCCAGTAACAGTTTAAGCTGAGGAATTATGGATGTCTGCTAAATTGCAGGCTGAAGGAAAAATCTGTTAGCAGAAGAGAATATTGTGTGGTTGTTTACCTTTGGAGTTAGATTGTATGAATCACAGCACGACCAGTAGGAAGCTGTGTGGCCTTGGGCAAGTGTCTTAACCTCTCTGAGCGCTTGTTTGCATTTGTAAAATGATAGTTGCTACCTGTTGAGATTTGAGAATTAAATGAGGAAAGGCATGTCAGGGTTTGAGAATTAAATGAGGAAAGGCATGTCAAATGCAGTTTCCTGTCGGAGAGCAGTTGCTCCGCAAGTAGGAATGATCCTGGTCACATGGAGGAGGGGCATCCTGTAGGGACGGAGCCCAGACGGGGGGCAGGAAGCACCGGGGCTGCAAAGCAGCAGAGTGAGGAGACTTTGGGAGCCCTGGTTCTCGGGTAGCGGTGCACCGAGCAGCTTTCTGGTTGTAATTTGGCTTAACTAGAAGAGGAAAAAATACAGACCAACAACCACATTTGATTTAACCCCAGTTATTTCCCTGTGAACATTAACACATTGTCACTGCCCAGGGGCATCTCCAGGACACTGCTTCCTGCCAGTCAGGTTGGCTGGAAGGCCAGGTGTCTGGCGCTGCCCACGCAGGTGCCCTGCAGCATGGCCCTGGCCTCACAGGCCCTGCGCGTCCTGCTGGGACCCCGCCAGGCGGCTCCAGCTCTGGGTCCTGCTCCCGGAAGCTTGAGGGTGAAACTGAATTTCCCCAGAGAAATCACGGCTGAGAAGCAAAAGCAAAGCAAATGGAAGGCAGGAGCCAGGCAGAGCCACCTGCAGACGTGTCCTCACAGTGGTAGTGCGGGCACAGCGTCCAGCACTCGCGTCCTGTAGGGAAAGCGCAGTGGTAAGAGTTTGGCTAGTTAGAAGGTTAAAGCCAACCTTCACAAACTCGCTGGTTCCAGGGGTTCCCGGGCCTCCAGCCCTGCTCTCCTGCAGCCAGGGCAGCGGAGCCGCCTCTGCTGGCAGACGCTTCTCTGCGAGAGCTGCTGGCAGAAAGGATCCCAAAGCTAAAAGTGCGAACTGCTCACTTAGGCCAGTTATTCATGTCTCAGTTATTTTCAGTGAGAGAATGAACTTTGGTCTTTCTAAAACAGAAAAGGATAAGTGAAAATGTGATGTGTAGTATAAAATGCCTGGTGGTTAAGAATTGTTTTTAACTTCAGAATTTATTTTTTAAGGAATTCAAGACGACAACTTCCCAGTTTTCTTCCACAGTATCCGATACCAGATAGACTTAAAAAATGTGTGGAGCAAAAAATTGACATCCTGACTTTTCAGCCGTTACTTGCCGAGGTAGGAAAACTGATGCTGGGTGGAGTATTTACCTCCTCGCCACGCTGGAGTCGTTCTCTGGCAAAATGGGGAGGCTCCCTTCTCGGGCTCAGACTTCACCTCGGCTCGATTTCGACACAGGTGACTGGGGTTTCAGGCGAGAGGCGCCTCTCCCGTGCCCACAGCAGTGCCAGGAGGCCTTACCCAGTCGTGCGCCAGGGCTGTGGAGGGCCGGGACAGAAGGGGGCCCGGGGACACCTCTGCCGCCAGCCCAGCCTCTCTCCTCCAGACCAGGCGGCCTTTGTTAAGGGCGAGAGGCGTCCGCCCTCTCGACCGCTTTCCCCTCGTGACGGAACTGCAGCTCAGGGCAGGCGGGAATTGCTCTGAGAAGAGGAGCTGAGAGAGGAAGGGCTCTCTGGATGAGACCTGGCACAGCACCGGCTAGCCGTGAAACGTGGGCCCCTCCTGAAGGTGGAGAGCAGGGCCGGGAGGTCAGCCTCCTGCAGGTGACGGCCTTTGCCAGAACATTCTCTCCTCAGCTCCCCTGTGCTGTGCCACTGCTTTGTTGTGACGGGTACGAGGACGTGTTCGTTCGCAGAGGCCTTGCCCAAGCCTGTCCGCTGTCCTCGTGGAGGTCGAGGCCAGGGGAAGGGGATGGGACCACCCGAAGAGTGTGGGGCTGGGCTGAGGGCAAGGACGGGCCCTGCTGGAGCCGCAGGCAGGGGGCGGGGCGGGGCGGGGCGGGGTGGGGCGGGAGAGCCCTGCACACCCACCTGTGCGAAGGGCGGCACACCTCAGTGCAGGGGCTGGAGAGGACGGTCCGGGAAGGAAAAAGTCCGTTAGATTTGGCAGAGGAAAAACATTGCCCATCTCCAGGAAGGCGTTTCCTGTAGGGTTTGGAGGTGTTCTGAGAGCCTCCAGCTGAATTGGGGCTCCAGTACCAGCGCTGGCAGCCCTGCCCTACCGGGGAGTGCAGGGGGGCCGCACGTGGCGTCCTCCCTTCACCTGGTGGGTGGCCCGACACAGGGTCGTCCAACTTGTGACCCGGGGGTCTCTCACGGAAAGCTTGTTTATGCTGGCAGATGCCTGTTGACCTAAAAGGAAGAGACTGAGGCACCAAATACAATGTAACGAGTTTACTTGAGCCAGAGTGAGGACAGGAGTGAGGACAGCTGCCTAGAGACTCAGATCCAAGTAACCTCGAATGTGAGCTCTGTTCGGCCTTGGTTACAAGCAGGTTTTTAAATCAAAAAAGATGCACAGGGAGTGGGCTGATACAAAGTGCTTGTCCAGAATTCCGGTTGGTTTACAGAAAGAACATTGGTTAGCAATTGGCTGTGCATTGTTAAGCTATGGGGCTTGGGTTATAGTGTCTGGTGTAGCATTATTAGGTTAATTTGCCGCTCCTTGTGGCAGTTGCAAGCAGTTTCGAGAGATGAATGCGAGCTCGGGGAGGGTAGTATTTTAATGTCTTGCTGGGCCTGATAATTTTAAAGGACTCACCTTTCTCAGGTAAAAGTTCTTTTCTTTTCTCATGCCCTTGTGGCTCCTATCTGACCCCTGTCCGGTTTGTGCTTGTCTGACCATCACTCAGGCTCTGGGAGCCTGGCTGGGGGCAGCGCCTGGTTCTTCAGACAGAAGCACGAGTTCAGTGCACGGTAGGAGGCATGTCCAGGGGTTGATTACTGCCGGATCCTGGGCGGCGGGCAGTCCTCTGTCCCCACGTCACTGTAAGTTCTCGGGCAAATGCCTGAATTGTCCGCGTAGGAAATGGCAGGAAAGTGGGGAGCCCAGTCTGCTAGGCTGGAGAGAGGCCTCAGTTCTCATCTCTTTCCCCCGGCTTAAGCCGTTTGAGTGTCACGTTCCACTTCTCATGCCCACGCAGTAGCCGCTGCTGTGTCATTCCCCTCACACACACACACACACACGCACACTCTCACACTCTCACACACACACACACGCACACTCACACACACACACACGCACACTCTCACACACACACGCACACTCTCACACACACACACACACACACGCACACTCACACACACACACACACTCTCACACACACACACACTCACACACACACACACACACACTCTCACACACACACACACTCAAACACACACTCTCACACACACACACACGCTCACACACACACACTCTCACACACACACACACACTCACACACACACTCTCACACACACACACTCACACACACACACACACTCTCACACACACACACACACACACACACACTGGATGGGTCTTTGCTGACGTGTCGTCGTCCCCCAGGGTCTGTAGCTCACTTCGGGCTCACTCGGTGGTGTGCGGTGACACGTATGCACCATGGTAGTCTCGTGCAGAGTAAATTCACTACCCTGAAAATCCTCTGTGCTCTGACCGTTGGTCCCTCCCTCCCCCAGTCCCCTGGCACCCACTCCTCTCTCTACTGTCCCCATGGGTTTCCTTTCCCAGAGCGGCAGAGTTGGAGCCACAGTCAGTGGCCTTTCCAGATGGCTCCCCTCGCTCGGTGATGTGCACGTAAGGTTTCCCTGTCTCCATGGCTTGATAGCGCATTATTTTTGGTGCTGAATAATACTGCATGGTCTGGACGTACCACAGTTTATCACTTCACGTCCTGAAAGACATCTTGCTTGCTTTCAAGTTTCGGCAGTTGTGAATAAAAACTGCTATAAATGTGTGCGCATGTTGTTTGTTTAATTATATTCTTATTGTGGTAAAATGCACTTAAACATAAAGTTTACCATCTTAATTCTGTTTAAGGTCACGGTAATAGTACACACATGGCGAACGTGCGGCCATCACCACCGTCCCTCGCGTAACCCTGAAACCCTGCCCCCGGGAAAGACCGACTCCCCACTTCCCCTCCCCCACGCCACGGAAACCACAGTTCTGCTTTGTCGCTGTGGTTTTTACTACTCTAGGAACCTCGTAGAGTGGAATCATACAGCATTCGTCCTTCTGTGACTGGATTACCTCACTTAGCGTAACATACTCAAGGTTCATCCATGTTGTAGCGTGTCGCCCCGTTTCCTTCCTTTGTGAGGCAGATATACTATTTCCATGGCATGTGTAGACCACCCATTGATGGGTGGTCTACACGTACATGGTCTACACATATAAACCAATGAATAAATAAATACATATTTAAAAAAATATATGTATCATTTAACTACTGGGTATACATACCTGTAGTCCCAGCCACTCAGGAGGCTGAGATGGGAGGATCCCTTGAGCAGAGGAGTTTGAGACCAGCCTGGGTAACATAGCAAGACCCCATTTGTTTTTAAAAAAAAAAAAAGAAAAAGGAAAAAAGGCAAAAATCATGTGACCATATATTAGAGGGTTTATTTCTGGCATCTCTATTCTGTTGATCTATATGTCTGTTTATGCCAGTATCACACTGTTTTGATTACTGTAGCTTTGTAGGAAATTTTGAAATTAGAAAACATGAGTCCTCCAGCTTTGCTCTTTTGGAAGATTTTTTTGGCTATTTGTGCTCTTCTGTATGAATTTTTTATTGGGCTTTTGTATTTCTTTTTCAAATGACTTTTTCAATTTCAAATTTCTTTTTCAATGACTTTCCAGAAGTCATTGGAATTTTGATGGGAATTGTACTGAATCTGTAGATCACTTTGGGTAGTATGGAAATTTTAACAATATTGAGTCTTCCAGTCCATAAACATGAGATTGTTTTCGTTTATTTATGTTTTCTTTAATTTCTTTAAGCAATGTTTTATAATTTTCACCGTACAAGTCTTTCACTTCTTTGGTTAAATTAATTCCTAAGTATTTTGTTCTCTTTGATGCTGTTGTAAACAGAATTGCTTTCGTATTTTGAGATAATTCGCTGTTAGTGTTTACAAATGAAGATAATTCTGTGTTTTCACTTTGTATCCTGCTATTTTGCTGAATTTATTCCAACAGTTTTTTGTGGACTCGAGGGTTTTCTACATCTAAAGTCATTCCGTCTGTAAGCAGAGATAATTTTACTTCTTGCTTTCCAATTTGAGTACCTTTCCTTTCTTTTTCTTGCCTAATTGTTCTGGCTAGGACTTCCAGTACTATGTTGAGTACAAGTGGCGAGAGCAGGTATCTTTGCCCCGTTCTTGATCTTGGAGGAAAAGCCTTCAGTCTTTCACCATTGAATATGTTCTTCACTGTGAGTTGTTCATATGTGGCTTTTATCATATTGAAGTAGTTTTCTTGTATTCCTAGTTCAGTGTTTATCATGAAAGGGTGTTGAATTTTGTCAAATGCTTTTTCTGCATCAATGGAGATGATCATGTAGTTGTTTTTCTTCATTCTGTTAACGTATTACATTGATCAATTTTTGTATGTTGAACCATCCTTGCATTCTAGAAATAAATCTCACTTGTTCATGGTGCGTAATCCTTTGAATAAATTTTATTGAATGCTTTTCCTGCTTCTATTGAGATAATCATATAGTTTTTGTTTTTAATTTTGTGAATGTGGTATATCACATTTATTGATTTGCACCTGTTGAACCATTCTTGCATCCCTGGGATGAAACCCATTTGATCACGGTGAATTATCTTTTTGATGTGCTGTTGGGTTTGGTTTGCTAGTATTTTGTTGAGGATTTTTACACCTGTATTCATAAGGGATATTGGTCTGTAATTTTCTTTACCTGTAGTGTCTTTGTCTGGCTTTGGTTTCAGGGTAGTGCTGGCCTCATACAATAAGTCAGGGAGTGTTCCCTATTCTTTAATTTTTTGGAAATGTTTGGGAAAGATTGAGATGTTATTCTTTATGTGTTTGGTAGAATTTACCCATGAAGCCATTAGATCTAGGGCTTTTATTTGTCAGGAGGCTTTTGATTGCTGATTTAATCTCCTTAGTAGTTACATATCTATTCAGATTTTCTGTTTTTTCATGTTTTAGTCTTGGTAGGTTTTGTGTTTCTAGGAATTTTTCCCTTTTATCTAGGTGTTGGTATACAGCTGTGCATACTCTGTTATAATCCTTTTATTTCAGTGGAATCTGTAGTAATGTCCTCACTTCCGTTTCTAATTTTAGTAATTTGAGTCTTTTCTCTTTTTCTTCTAGTCAGTGTAGCTAAAAGTTTGTTGATTTTGTTGATCTTTTCATTTTCAGAGAACCAACCTTTGGTTTTATTGATTTTCTCTATACAACTCTCTGGTTTTCTCTGTAGTTCCCTCTTTTATCTCTGCTCTGATCTTTCTTTCCTTCCCTCTGGTAGCTCTGGGTTCGGTGTGTTCGTCCTGCACTGGTTCTATGCAGTGCTCACGGCCGCGGGTCTCCGCAGAGTGCCCCGTCACTGCATGTGTAAGTCTCGGTGTGTTGTGCTTTTGTTCTCACTCACCTCCGAGTATTTTCTAGTTTCCCTTGTGATTTCTTCTTTTGCTTTAATTCTTTGTTCTTTTGCACATAATGTATATTTGTTTCTAGATGCTTTTAAGATTTTTCTCTTTATCACTAGTTTTAAGAAATTTAATTTACAGTATGCTGTGGTTTAGTTTTTCTCTTCATATTGTGCTTGGGGGTCATTGGGATTCTTGGATGTGTGGGCTTACAGTTTTCCTCAAATCTGGAACTTCCAGCCATCACGTCTTAAGATGCATTCTCTGCTCTGCCTTTCCAGGTCCTGTGAGGCCACTGCAGGCTGCCCCACGGCTCGCGGCGTGTGCTGCTTGTTTTTTCCAGTCTTCTTTCTTCTGTGTTGAGTTTTGGATAGTTTGTATTGCTGTGTCTTCAAGTCTGCTAACTTTTTTCTTTGCAGTGTGTGATCTCCAGTGTATTCCTGTCAGGTGTTGTAGCTGTATCTGTCCAGGTTCCACTGGGTCTTTTTATACCTTCCTGGTCTCTGCTCTGCCCTGCCATCCCTCCGCCTGGCCCCTGTCCATCCACCCCTGTCTGCCAGCTCTGCTTCTGTGTCTTCCCTGATTCTGGTTCTGGGTTCTGGGTCTGTTGGTAGCTTTTTCTCCTCATTATGGGTTGTAGTTTTCTCCTTCATCCAGTGCCTGGTAATTTTATTTAGATGCAAACATTCTGAATTTTACTGTGTTGGGTGCTGGATTTTTTTTTTCCTAAAAATATTTTTGAGCTTTGTTCTGGGACACAGTTAAGCTACTTAGAAACAGATGAGATGGGCCGTGTCGGGGTGGTGTGGCCACAAACAGAAACAAGTAGATAGGTGTAAGCCTGGCATTTAAGCTTCGTTAGGTGGGACCAGAGTGAGCTGATCTGGGGATCATGCCCTTTTATTGCAGCCTTCCTCCTTGGGCGGGTGGGGACCACGCCTCCCTCGGCCAGGGTGAGCTCCGGGAACAGTCCCTCTAATCTGGTGGTTCTCACTGAGTGACCACTTTCCCCGCAGCAGACACTTCTGGTTGACACGACTGGGTGAGGGGGTGTGACTGGTACCCAGCGGGCAGAGACCAGGGATGCTGCGCAGACTGCAGTGCGCAGGGTGCCCCGGCCGCAGGGCCACCCAGCCTGCGTGTCCGGAGGGGAGAGGCCCGGGTTGCACCCTCCGGTGGGTCTCCTGTGCAGCGTCCTCTCATGCACGTGCTCAGGGCTGAGCTGATGGTGCAGAGAGGATCCTCTGATGCTCTCCAGGCCACTCTGTCTGTGCTGTTCGCTCTTCCCAGCACTTAGCTCCCCCGGCCGCCTCAGACCTCCAGCTCCTTCTCAACTCAGGGACCACGCAGCTGCCTGGGTTCTCTGCGCTGTGGCCTGGAGACTCCGTCTAGATCACAGCCGGGGTGGCCGTGGGCTTGTTTCCCCAAGCTCAGGGTCACTGTCCTAAACCATTGTTTCCTACTTGTCTATTGTTTTTAAAATTATTTCCTGTAGGAAGGTAAACCTGGTCCTTGTTGGTCCATCTTGGCCAGACCTGGAAGTTTTGTACTTTTTCACGTCTGTAGAAGCCTAACCTTGCCCTTTCCAGAATGAATTCAGAAGACCTGAGAAAGGACAAGAGCAGGGGTGGTGGGCAGTGGCGTGGGCAGTGGCGTGGGCAGCGCGGAGGGAGCTGCCAGCCGGAGCCCCGCAGGCCCCAGGTGCTGAAGGCCCAGGAAAGCCTGACCTCACACCACCGTACCTGGGGTCTGTCTGTGGAATGCGAGCAGTTTGGACTTTCTGACTCCAGAGCTGCTGATTTCCTAGGTGTGGGTACATTTGATGTGTGGCTTTGCCCTCACTAACTTGCTAATGTTTGGGGTTTTTTCCCAGCTTTTGAACATGTCAAATTACAAGGAGAAGTTTTCAACTTTGCTGTGGCTTGAGGAGATTCATGCAGAAATAGAACTGAAAGAGTACAACATGAGCGGTGTCACCCTGAAGAGGAATGGGGACTTACTGGTTTTGGAGGTCCCAGGGTTGGCCGAAAGCAGACCTTCTTTGTACGCAGGTGTGTGCGTCATTGGGCATGTTTTCCTGGACAGACTAACAGACCACACTTGGGGAAAAGCATATTTTATTTTCTAACTGGGAACTCTACCATCACGTTATCTCCTTTTCTTTCCTTTTTCTTTGGGTTAGAATTTCACTTAAAACCTGAGCAGGCAAGGCACAGTGGTTCAGCCTATAAGCCCAGCACTTCGGGAGGCCAAGGTAGAGGATCACTGGAGCCAGGGAGCTGAAAACCAGCCTGAGCAACATACTGAGACCAGACCTGTCTCTAAAAAAAAAAAACTTGATCAGCACCCTTAGTACATCAAGCCTGTTTCTTTGTCACACTTAATTATTACGCACTTGATCCCAGTAATGTTTGTTTTATTCCAAGTCCTCAGTGTTGGATTTTATGGTAGAGCACAGCACAGGAATTTACAATTTTGTGTTAGTTTTACATACGGTAATATATTTTTTAACTAGGTGATAAACTGATTCTAAAAACTCAAGAGTACAACGGACATGTCATTGAATACATCGCCTATGTGATTGAGGTGAGAGGACTCTCTTAGTAAGAGTTAACATTGGACTAACCCATCCAACCTGTCGGAAAGGTAAACGTCTGCCCGTGGCACTCTCTTGGGCATTGGCTATATTTTGGAAAATTTGAAGATATGGTGAATCTTTAAATAATTTTTGATGCATAAAGGGAACTTAATATCCAAAGAAATGCTATAATTTTCAATCACGTAAAACATATTTGAAGTTCTGTTTAAGTCGTGGTGTTTGCATTTAGTTAAATTTGGGCATCTGAATGTATTCGGAAGAGTCAGCACAGTGGAACCTCAGAAGGAAAGATCCACGTGAGCGTTTGCAGCTCTGGTGTTTGTGTGCTGGAGGCTTTGTCGGCCTAGTCAGCTGCTGGGCTCCAGGTCCCTCTGCGTGTGGCGTCTGTGGCTGTTGGGCTGTTTTCCCTGCTCTCGGCTGGTCCTGGCTCAGGGAATGATGCCGGGACCTGTGCGAGAAGGAGGACGCGTTCTCTGTGCGTCAGAGGAGAGGAAGCGCACGCGTCACTTAATGTAGGAAATTAGGAGGGAAAATGCCAAACCCTTCCCTCTGGAAGGGAAACAGGGTTGAGAGAATAGCAGAGTCTGACAAGCCTTCGAACGAGGGGCAACGTCTGACCTTTGCCACTGCGTTTGCTCCATTCTGCACCTCGAGTCAGGCTCCACGCCGCAGCGTGATTCATGGAATGTGGCGTTTTCCCAGAGGACAAAGTCCTGGTGGGGGTTAGAGATCTCGTAATGACTCGTGAGACGCGTGCCGTGCCCACCGTTTGCCTCCAGCTTGGTGTGGAAGGTGAGAAGCGACGGCAGTGGGACAGCTGGTCGGCTTCCCGTGAGGCGAGGGGAGACCAGCCGATGGGATGCAGGCCGGGGAGGGTGAGTCTGCTTGAGGGGAGCTGGAGGTGGCCTCTGACATGGCCTTAAATGACAGAAAGAATTTTGATGGCCAAGACGGGCACGGAAGGTCGTTTCAGACACACGAAGGACCCAGCAGTGACATAGAGGCTGGCGCCTTCCTAGTTGACAGTGTCGACGTCCCGTGTGGGCCAGCACGGCCGGTGCTGTCAGTTAGGCTCTGACTGTGTGAGCAGCCTGGCTGTCCGGTGGGAGCCAGAGGGGCGTTGCTGTGAGAGGAGTGCGGCTCCCAGACTTGCCCTGGGGTGGCAGGCCCGGCTTGGCGAGCAGAGGTTGGGGCAGTGTATAGGGCAGATCACAGCAAAGCAGTGAAAAGCCACAGGAGCGTGTGGCTCCCGCCAGCCTCAGGCAGGAGATAGCACAGCCAGCAGCGCCGCATCTCGTGTCCGAAGCTAATGCGGGGGCCACCCTCAAACAGGGGTCCCCCGTCCTTGGGCCTTAAGGCAACTGGGTTCTGGCCAAAAGTCCACAGTACCTGATTGGCCACGTCATGAGCTCCAGCCTCAGAGCAAGGGATGCTGGACACTTCCTACATTCTTAGTGAGGGGCTCACAGGAGCTTACGGCCCCAGCATCAGAAGGGGGTTCAGATTCTAGTAGCCAGGAAGAAAGCATCTTCTTTGCACAGGAGTGTCAGCGTACGTCCTGCGCTTCGTGCTTAGACTCGCAAAGAACTTGTATAAGATCCTCATTAATACCCTGCACTTATCCACGTGCAGCAAATGCCCTCATTTCTGGCAAAGGTAGGCCCACAGTCCTGCCAGGCACCACCTCCAGGTCCCAAGTCTCGGGGACATCTCTTCCCGGGCCTTGCACAGGGCTGTCTGGGCCGCCTGCAGCGTGGGCTCAATCCGAACATTAACTGCTGCCAGCGCACACGGCATCCGAGAAGAGGGAAGGGGCCATTATCAACAGTGCATAAGTAGGAAAGAAATTGGTCCAGTTGATGGTGAGACCAGTGCTGAAATTGACAATTTCCCTCCTTTCTGCCTGTCGCAGCTCTCCGAGTTGAGCAGCACTTCAGTTAGTTGAGGAGGGAGCGGCCCCTGTTAAGGGGTTTCAGCCCTCTGTCCCGTGCCGTGTTTCCCACACACTCACCAGTGGTGCGGCTGCGTGGTGGGCACCCCCTCCCCTGTGTAGCCCAGCAGCTGTGTAGCCTGGGGGGGGGGGTCCGTCACCCTGCCGGCTCTGCGTAGCGCACTCTGGCTGTTAACCATGTTGGCATGAGGAGCCCAGAATGGCCAAGTGACTGTCATGGCTTCCAAAGAGTGGCCCAGTTCTGCCAAGAGGGGAAGCCCTGGGTACCAAAACTTCGAAAGAAGCAGTCAGGAGTGCAGGGGGGAGGCCCCTGCCCACCTCCACCCCTGGTTCCTGGGCCTCCCAGTTGGGCTGCGGGTGGCCAGCACCGCCCGGGGCGAATGCAGAGCTGAATCTGCAGTCACCCCAGCCTCGGAAGGGGTCGGGCCCCTGGAGAGCCTTCAGCAGGACACCCCACTGTTCATGAAGCCAGCTGCTCCGGAGCGATGGAGTTCATGGAAAAGGTGGTGAATTCCTCAGGTCTCGGCGTGTGGCTGTACTTGGTTCCTGTGATCTGATTTCCTGGCCAGAGCAGTGGTGTGGGGACCGCAGTGGGCAGAAGGCCCTCAGTGGGGCCCCATGCTGTAGTGGGCAGAAGGCCCTCAGTGGGGCCCCATGCTGTGGCGGGCAGAGAGGACACATCTGGAAGGAGTTGGTTTCCCCTGTAACCGTTCAACAGGACACCAGCTGGCAGGGACAGTTCCTAGCAGGGCCTGTACCCACAAGGGCAAGGAGGCTCCTTTGGCCAGGCCCATGCCCAGCACTGACCCTGCCCGCAGGCCACGTCCACGAGGGCCACCGTGTCTGCCTGGGAGCAGACACCGCCATGCTTCCGCCCTGCGTGCTGGCTTCTTTGAAGCTGCCCCACGTGTTTCACGTCGTCTTATGCTTGTCTTCGTCCTGCCGCTTTCCGTTTCTCAGTTAGCGTGAGTCCCGCAGATGGCCCTGACGGCGTGTGGGGTCCTTGGTGGCTGTGTGCACTCACCCCACCCTGGTTTCTCTGTGTGCTTGGTGGGCTCTGACCAGGGATTCGTCTTCATTTCTCTCGATGTCTGGAGAACCTGGGGACCTGTGCTGAGCTTGTTTCTTCCTCAGGAGACAGTGGGGCTCCTGCTGAGCAGGAGGGGACGCTGCCCACCCCAGGGTGGACCCACCCAGCAGCTCTGCACTTGGATCTTGAGGCTCAGGTCCCAGCTTCCTGGCTGAGCTGGTGTCAGCCCTGGCCTCAGGAGGCCACCTGCCTTAGTCGCCCGAAAAAGAGTTTGAACTCTAGTTTTCCTTCCTATAATATCCTGAGAAATTTCCTTTCTTTCCTGCTTGTCCAGGAAAGAATGTGCAGAAGTGTTTGCAGCATCTAGCGTCAGCAGGAAGGTTCCCGGGAGCTCCACTCCCTGAGCTGAGAACACGGGGAGGGGAGGGGAGTCTCTTCACCGAGGCTGTGTTACAGCCGCTCCTCCTGTGTATAATTTAATGCCGTAATGAGTTGATCCTTTGCAACTCATTTTGCAGATCACATTTTAGCTCAAAGCTGTAGAATGAATTTTTCATGATGTGTTGCTGGATATAGATACAAGATTATTCCAAGAAATCAAATATAATGTTAGGGAAGTTAAAACCATTTGTTCCTTTTTTAGATTCATGAAGAAGATGTAACTCTTAAACTTAATCCAGAATTTGAACAAGCGTATAACTTTGAACCCCTGGATGTGGAGTTCACGTATAACAGGTAACGCCTTCAGCACGTCTTTGTTCAGATGTCACTCCACCCTTGAGCAGGCGGTTCCCGAGTGGTCAGTCGGACGTCCCAGTAGTGACGTCGCGGGCGCCCCCAAGGCCTGTCACGTGGATGGGGGTGGCTCTGTCCACCAGTGTTGCACGGCCCACGTGTGGAGCTGTATTGCCAGATAATTCTTGAGACGTAAAGGCGCACACATCTGCATGTTCATTCTTTTCTGCACCAGATCTTGGGTTCATGCCACCGTCACCAGCAGCTGCCGGCTGCCTGACCTTGCTCGTTCCCTGGTTGTGGGAGGATCGCTGCTCCCCTCGCCCCACTTGCCCTCCTCCACCGAACCCCAACCTGTTGACTAGAGTTTTGTTTGTTTCCCTTTTTTAAGAAATGGTTTGTGTCTATGTATATACACATATACATACACATAAGAAATGTATTCTTTAGTTGTATTTTTAACTTTATAAAAGGAATAACTTGTTACATATAGTTCCTGGGAGTTGCCTTTTCCACTAAACATTGTTACTGAGATTTCCCCGTTGTCTGTAACTAGTGTCCATCTCTTTTTCCCACTGTGTTGTATGCTGTTGTGTGAATATCCACCCGTCTGTTTCTCTGTGATGAGCATTTTCATTGTCTCCTGTTTTGTTTGTTGCTATTATTAACGAGCTGCTGTGTGTATTTAGGGGTGGGATTGCTGGGTTTGAGGTGGAATCTATCTCATTATGGACTTGATTTACATTTCTGTGATTACTTAGAAGGTTGAGAATCTCTGTTTCTTGGCTATAAAGCATTCATCTTCTGTGAACTTACTCATGTGTTTGGCCCTCTTTTTTATTGATTAACTTATCTAATTTTTATTATTTGTAGGAGTCCTCTTTGTATTCTTTTGATTTATTTATTTATTTTTTTTGGAAACAGTTTTGCTCTGTCACGCAGGCTAGAGTGTAGTGGAGTCATTACAGCTCACTGCAATGTCCAACTCCTGGGCTCAAGCCACCCTCCCGCCTCAGCCTCCCGAGTAGCTGGGACTACAGGCGCCACCACTCGAGACTAATTTTTCTATGTTTTGTAGAGACGTGGTCTCACTCTTGCTCAGGCTGGTCTTGAACTCCTGAGCTCAGGTGATCCTCCCACCTTGGCCTCTCAGAGTGCTGGGAGTACAGGGCGTGAGCCACCACACCCGGCCCCTGCTGTGTTCTTTATGCTAAAAACTATTCTCAGAGGTATGTATCTTCTTCAGGTTTATTACTTTTAGCTTTCGGTGAAATACCTTTTGATTAACAGAAGGCGCTCATTTTAATGTAGTCAAAGTTACTGAATTTTTTGGTTATAACAGTGCTTTTCGTGTCCTTTAGAGAAATGATTAGTGTCTGGGCTGTCGCCAGACTGGAGTGTGTTGTGGGTGAATGGACTGGAGACGTGAAGACATGTGACTGGTTCTTTTTCTCGGTGTTTGTCCGTGAAAGCAGGGCGGGATGAAGGGGGAGATGCTCACTGATTACTGAAGAGGTACCTGGGGCCCAGGGAGTGCTGCTCAGGTGAGACACAGCCTGCCGACAGCCGGGGGTCCCGTGGCCGGGTGGGAGAGGCTGCGGGCGGGTGGGCGTGTGAGGAGGTGGGCTCTGGACCACAGGCTGAGGCGTCCTCCACTGTGATGGCCAGAGAGATTTGCAGCCGATCTGGGGGCCTGAATTTCTAATGCCTGGTTTCCAATGCTCTGGAACATGAGGCCGTTCTAGTAGGTGCGAAGTGGTATTTCCTTGTGCTTTTAATTTGTATTTCTCCAGTGACTAATGATGTTAATCATATTTTTATGTGCTTTTTTTGCCATTGGTACATAATTTTGGTTGACATTGTTGACTCAAATAAATGACTGAAGCAAAAATCTCAATCAGTGGAAGTTTATTAAGCCAAGAATTGGGGGGGAAGCATGAACCAGACGAGCTGTGGCTATTTTTCCAAAAGAGAAGTTGGAACCTGCAGCATTTTAAAGGCAACAGAGAGAAGGGAAGGGTGGGTGGCAGGGGGAGGCTCGTGAGGCAAAGTGGCTACATTCTTGTGAGGCCCAAGACATCTGTGTTTTACATGAAATAAGGGAGTGAAGATGGAGATGTCTCTGGGTAGGTGGCAGGATGTCTGAGTCTGTCCTGTCTCCAGTTCTCTTACCTGTAAGATAAACTTGTAATTCATTATTCCTGTGGAATCGGACAGGCTTTAGTTCCAGGTACCAGCATAGGTACAATTCGCATGTCCCTGCTTATGGGAGGTCTGCAAGAAATGTCCTTAGTTTGTGCATTTCATCCAGGTTGTCTAATTGATTTGCATAAAGTTATTGACAGTATTGCCTTATGGTCCTTTTGCTGTCTGTAGTGATGTCACGTCTTCATTCCTGATGTTGGTGACTTGTGTCTTCTCTTTTTTTGCCCTCATCAGCCTGGCTCGAGGTTTGTCAGTTTCATTGTCCTTGTCAAAGAATCCACCTCTGGCTTTCTTGGTATTCTCTGATGTTTTTCTGTTCTCCGTTTCGTTGATTGTTGCTATGATCTTTATTGTTTTAGTTCTCCTGCTTATTTTAGGTCTCACTTGCTTTTCTTTTTCTGGTTTCTGGTGGTCGAAGTTGCGGTCGCCGATGTGAGGCCTTCTCTGGCAGTGCAGGTGTGCGGCGCTGGACCGCATCCTTTTGAGAGCATCGTGAGCTCTGCGGCCAGTCTTCTGTTGCTGGACGTTGGTTCCTGGTGTTTTGCTGTTAGAAACAGTAGAGCAATAAATGTTCTTACATCTAAAGAAGTAAAATGATGCTAAAATGTGAGGAGAATTGGCATCTTTGCAAAACTGAGTCTTCCTCTAGAACAGCAGTCGGTACTTAGGAGAGTTTCTTTCTGTTACTGGTCCTTCTCCAGAATTCTCGTTCACTGCCCTCTTAGTCCCCTGGTCTGTTTTTTTTTCATGGATTTCTATCTGTGTCTCTGTTTTTTTGTTTGTTTGAGACAGGGTCGCCTTCTGTCACCCCAGCTGGAGTGCAGCGGTGCGGTCATAGCTCACAGCAGCCTCCAATTCCTGGGCTCGGGCCACCCTCCCACCCCACAGCTGGGACTGCAGCAGCCACCACCCCGGCTCAGAATTACTTAATCTTAATTCTCACACTTCACAGGCTGCACTTTCTCTTTTCTTTAATTGTTCTGTTTATATATTAGAACAAATATTCCCAGAAAGGAGGGAGTTCTGCTGTCCTGATAGGTAGGACATTTAGTTAAATTTTTTTATAAAACTTCCAATTTCTGTGTTTTGATGAGACGCGTGGTAAAGTGACCCCCAGTCCTCAGATTTCCCAACAGTGCCTTTGAGACCTTGTAGGACCTGACCTCTAATGTGGTCCCTGTCTACAAGTGTTTTGTAGAGGTTACGTTAGTATATTGACTGAAAGATTACATATTCAAATTTCCGTGACCTGTGCTGGCCTTAACAGTTCTGAACATGAGGTTGTTTTTTGTTGTTTTGTTTCTGGCAGGACCACAAGCAGACGGTGCCACTTTGCACTTGAACAAGTCATCCACTTGGGTGTAAAAGGTATTATTTATATGGAATGATAGTGCTACATCTTCCCAAGGTATTTTTATAGGATTTGTGTAAGATTTTGCATAAAACAGTATCTTTAATCATAATATTAGAAGTAAAACTGTGTGATAACCACATACTTTTAATTTTCTATTGAGGAATTTCAGTATTGCTGTTTCAACTTACTAAGCAGCTGAAAATAGCACGCATGCTAAAATAATTGAACACAAGCTCATTGTGCTCTTCTTTTCCCCTTGTGATGGAATTCATTTTTATGCCTACAGGTAGGCAGGTAAATGGCTCTGTTGTGGAGAGTATGCGGTGCTGGTGTAATTCCGTAGTTTAGAGAGAGTGTACGAGGGGGTGGAGAAAGGAATGGATTGGAATATGAATTACTTCAGGATCAGCCATGAACATATATTTCTAAGCTTTTCAGTGACATCTATGCTCTTTCTTACCTTCTCTTGTTTTAAAAGTGTTGTTTCCAGAAGAAATCATTTTACAGTCTCCCCAAGTGACAGGGAATTGGAGCCATGCACAGGACACCAGAAAGGACGGGCAGTCCACCGCCAAGGTAGCGCTCAGTAACTTCCGGGTATTTACTTGAGCAACGTTATAAACTGGCTTCTAGCTGTGCTGGCTCTCAGTGGACTGGAGTATTAGAGGAATGTACTTCACAACCCAAAATCACAGATAAAACATGCCTAAAATAGTCGTAAAGTAGATTCAGTGGTAAAGTTTGTATGTCATTGTATGTAGGGCTAAGATGGCTACAATCTATTAAGTGGGAGAAAGCAAGATGTTTGTATGATCTTATAGTTTTGTTTAAAAATTACTACTGTATGGTTTTCGTATACACTCAGGTACATTTATGTGATTGTGGATGCAGAGAAAATGTCTGAAAGGAAATACCCTCAAATTGTTAACATTTACAATCTTTGTGAATGTTGCAAAGATATTTTATTTTTTACTTTTACAATCTGGTCATTCCATAAATAGTAATGTGTGCCCATTACATGCCAGGTGTTGTCCCCAGCTCTCAATATATTTTTGTGAATAAAATAGAAGTGGTTTTATTTATGATTGTGTTTTTAGCAACAAGAAAAACCATTTATCCCATGGTGGAGCTTACAACTTATAATTCCATACTGTTAGAATTTGGTTTTGTGAGCATGTATAATAAAAAAATTTAAATTTTATCTGATATTTAAAAATCCTTTTACCATTTTATAGCCCCTCCCCCAAAATGCAAAAATGATAGCTTTAGAATGCCTACACAATCATGGAAAATATTAATACTATATACATGAAACCGCAAAGATCATCCATGGAAATCATCTGCTGTGTACTTCGTATTTGATGTCTTGTTCTGCACGTAGAAAGGGTCTTCGCTGGCACAGATGTGATACCATCCGCAGTGTCTTCCTCCCCTCGCCACCTCAGTACTGGTCCGTTCCGCACCTCCGTCTCAGGGACGGTGTGAGGTGCGGGAGGTGTTGGTGTTTAGGTGGGCACGCTGTTAATTGGCTGAATCTTAATATTTTAAAATGTAGGATGTTATCTTCTTAGGAGTCAGCAAGAGCATTCCATCCATCAGCCAAGATGGAATTACAGGGTCTAGATTTACCTTCCTGCCTGAATCAACTAAAAACCAGATAAAATATATAAAACAGTTTCAGACATTGGACATCAGCCATGAGGGGACGGTGATTCCTCAGAGAGGAAACAAGTCAGGTGACCCCCCACGTACAGCCATCAGAGCGCGTCCAGGCCAGAGAGCAGGAAAGGACGGCCCATGGTCTACCTAAAGACTCGGAATTTGGAAATGCAGGGAGAAGCAGGTGGTTGAAGGAGACAGGGCAGGGTGGGGTGAGAGCAGGACAGAGAGCACGGGAGGGAGGGCCAGGGTCCCCTGGGTTCTCAGCCGAGCACTGTCGAGCGTGTGCTTGTGAGCAGGGCACTTGGGCTGGGAGAGAACGAGCTAGGAAGAGCGGAGAGAACAAGCTTTGGCGTGGACACAGTGCCAGGATGAGTCTGTGCCCACAGCCGGAGAAGGAGAACCTTGGAATTCCCAGGGAGAGAGCTGCGGAGGCCGCTGCCTCAGGAGTGCGGAGGGTTAGCCCAGCCTGACGCCTGTGATGGCCTCAGAAGGCACAGGCTGTTTCCAAGTAATTTAACTGCAGCCCAGAACAAAGTTGAAGAATATTTATAGCAATATAAAATTATCTGGCACCCAAGAAGATGTAAAGTTCACAATGTCTGACACCTGATTAAAAAATGAAAGAAACTGAAACACACAACCCATAAAGAGAAAATTTAATCCATTGGAACCAACCCCCCAAAATAACACAGTGATGGAATTGGCAGACATGGACATTAAAAGTTATTATAAATATCTTCGATATGTTCAAGAAAGTATAAGAAGACATGAGCACGTTAAATAGAGACATGAAAGATACAGAAAAGACAAAGTGTGTCTTCTAGAGATAAAGAATTCAATGCCTAAGATGTAAAATACATTGTACAGAACTAACAGCAGACTCAACCATACAGAATAAAAGATTGGTGAACTCGAAGGCATGACAATAGAAACTATCCAAAATGAAGCAGAAGAAAAATCTTTAAAAAAACAAAAGAAAAATTTTAATTGTTCAAACAAGTAGGTTTTTTTTTTTTTTCCCAAGAAAAACATGAAAAGAGCATCAGCGAGTTGCAGGACAACTTCAGGCAGCCTCATGTAGACGTCGCTGGAGTCTCAGAAAGAGAGGCTAGGAGGAATATTTGAAAAAATAGTGGCTGGAATTTTCTAACTTTGAGGAAAACTGGGTGCGGTGGCACCTGTAGCCTCAGCTACTCAGCAGGCCGAGGGAGGAGGATCGCTTGAGCCCCGGAGTTCAAGGCCAGCCTGGGCAACATAGCAAGACTCTGTCTCTAGAAAAACAAAAAAGACACAATTAAGGTAATAAAAAGGAAAGTGTCAGAAAATACTTGCAAATCACATATTCAGTAAGGAATGTGTGTCCATAATACATATTAAAATACCCTGCAAACTCAATGAGGAGACAACTCAATTTTTAAAAATGGAACAAAGACTTGAACACTTTACCAAAAACTATATACACATGGTAATAAACCCATGAAAAGATGTTTGGCATCGTTAGTTGCTAGGGAAACACAGAACCACAATGAGATACCACACACCTATCAGAATGACCGAAATCTAAGACTGACCATAGTGCGCGTTGGCAAGTGTGTGGAGCCACTGGACCCTGCCCTGCTGGTGGTGTGGAGAGTGGGACCACCAGCGTGGAAAGCCACGTAGGAAAACTAAACGTGCACCTGCCGTGTGATCCAGCTGCTTCTCTCCCAGGTGTGTCCCCTAGAGAAAGAAAGACATAAAGCCACACAAAGACACTCATACATGAAGTCCACAGCAGCTTCATTGGGATCGCAGAGAGCTGGAGACGGCCCGGCGCCCACCAGCAGGTGGCAGGTAGGCAGATGGGGGCGTTCTCACAGCGGAGCCCGACTCTGCACGAGAGGAACAAGCTATCGAGACAGCACAGACGGATCCCAGAACAGGGACCTGCTATGAGGGGCACGAGGAAACCTGTGGATTGGTGGGTCTGTTCGTCATCTTGATTGTGGTGATAGTTTCACGGGTATGTACACATGTTGGAACCTGTCACAAACTACACACTTTAAATGTATGTGCCTTCTCCTAAGTCAGTTATACTCTGCAAAATTCACAGGACAGTAGCAGGAGGGTATGTTGGTACAACCTTCAGGACTAAAATTGGACAGTATGTGTAAAATTTTTAATGTGAAAACTTCTGATGTAGCAATTTTACAGATTCTAGAATTTATCCTGCGAAAGTAATCAAGTGTTGCCCAAAGATTCATGTGTAAAGCTGTGAGTCACCTAGTTATTTGTAATGGAAAAGTTGAACATTCCATTGGTCCAGGATGAATTCTGTTTTTGTTTAAACGCACACAGAAAAGCAGTGTTTGTGCAGAGTTGACAGGCAGGCACTGCTGGCTCTCCGCACTCTCTGCAAGGCATGTGGGGTCCATGCAGAGCAGCGAGGGTATGCGTGAGGTAGGTCAGCCTGGAAGGCAGGAAGGATGGACCAAGGGAAGACATGTTAGTGAGATAAAATATTGCCAACGGAAAAGAAGACAAACTCTGTGAAATAATTTAAGGAGATTTATTCTGAGCCAAACTTGAGGACCATGGCTTGGAGCCATGCCCAAGAAGCCTTGAGCAAGTGGACTCTTTGTGGCTGGGTTATAGTTCGGTTTTATACATTTTGGGGAGACAGGAATTACAGGTAAAGTCATAAGTCAATACAGGGAAGGTGTACATTGGTTTGGCCGAAAAAGGCGGGACATCTCAAAGCAGGGGGGGCGGGGCTTACACATCATAGGTGGATTCAGGATTCTTTAGTTGACAACTGGCTGAGAGAGTTAGGCTTTGTCCGAAGACCAGGAATCAGCAGCAAGGAACACTTGAGTTGAGACAAGGGTCTTCTGTCCTTTATGTGATGCTATAGTGGAATCAGGGTGGGAAGTGAACCACATCGTGAAAACTTGGTTACTAAGATACTATCATTTGTAGGCGTGACTCCCCAGGCTCCCTTAGAAAGGAATTTTTAGGGCAAAGGAAAAGATCAGAGTTCAGCCCTCAATATAGTCCTTTGTTTTAGTTTCATAATCACAAAATGTAGTTTATTTATATTTAAAAGTGAGTTCAAAAAAGCATAACCCTTTTTAGCAGATTTTTTAATTTTCATTATGTTTCAAAGGGTATGACCTGCAACCCATCCGCAGAGGTGTTAAGAAAATATACTTAAGTAGAGCACCCTAGATGTTTATGTTTGCTCTTTAAAGCCAGTGTAAACACAAAGCTGGTTTTTTAACCCATTTTTCTGCGTGATAATTTCTAGGATAGGAAAACCACAAAGGACGAAACTAAACACGGAAGGAAGGAGAAGTGTGTTGGTGCCAAGGACCTGCCAGGGGTGGTGGCCTTGGCCGCAGAGACCAGCGACTTGGGTATGTGTCGGGGGGCAGGGGGGGTGGGGCTCGGACACGAGCAACTCTGCATCATGCCTGGGCATGTCTGGGGGCCCCTTGGCCAAGAGGGGGTCCTTTCAGTCAGCTGAGGGGCTTAAGATTTTATTCTAGTTCACAAGAAAGGTGCTGTCATGCGGAAGAAAGAACAGTCACGGGAGAGGTGTGGCCTCGCCTTGCCTGGAGGCCAAGTGGAGACTCAGTGCTCTGGGTTAGATGCTTTAAAAAGACTTAGATTATGGATTATTTTTGCCATGTGCTCTTTTCAGATGTGAAAATTCTAAAATCATGTCTCTAGTGCACAGACAAGGGAGAAGAGTAAATTGGCGTATTTTTTCCTCTCTCAGAAAGCTAAGCTAGTTTTCCTGACTTGGCTCGATGAAATGCAGACAGATTATCAGAGGGAACACGCGGTGCTCTCGCCGGGTCCCTGTCCCACTGGAGAGCCGCTCCCCATCTCGGTCCTGCCTGAGGCTCCAGCACAGTGTGTGCTGGTGCTGGGCCTGGGCGAG
This sequence comes from Eulemur rufifrons, assembly GCF_041146395.1. Taxonomy (NCBI): domain Eukaryota; kingdom Metazoa; phylum Chordata; class Mammalia; order Primates; family Lemuridae; genus Eulemur; species Eulemur rufifrons. Next base: position 96,297,318 of record NC_090998.1, read on the forward strand.
GCTGTGTCCACACTGCTCAGAGCCGTTTGGATCTGACTGAGACTGTGTCTCCTCTGTGAACGCAGCAGGCGAAATTCCGACCCCCAGAGCCAGAGAGAAGGAATTCTTCAATCCAATGCTGAACGAAAACCAGCAGTTGGCAGTTAGACGGATTCTGAGTGGCGACTGCCGCCCGCTCCCCTATGTCCTCTTTGGACCTCCCGGGACGGGGAAGACGGTGACGATAATCGAGGCTGTCCTGCAGGTGAGGCGGCGCCGCCGGGGCCGAGGTCTGCGCTGCTGCTCCCGTCTGCCTCTTCAGGAAGTGAGAGTTGAGGTAGTGGAATCAGAGGTTGTAAAGAGCTTGAGAAATCTCTGTTATTTCATGATACTTAGTTAGGTTTTCTTTTATGTATGTAGGATTTTAAAAGCTTATTTTTTAGGTTTTGAAAGAAACTTCGTTTTTAGAGTAGTAAACTATTTGATCACATCGTAAAATTTTGCCACAGAGGAGTTACACAGTAACTAGCTAAAGCGACCATTCTGCAGAAGTTTTTGGCATCTCCATTAATATTTGAAATTAAATGTGTGGAAATAGTGTGTACAGCTGCTCCTCGACTGACAGGGGGTCTGTCGGGACCTTGTCCTGTCAAACGTCAGGGAGCATCCTGGGTGCACGTTGCCTGTGCACTGTCATGAAGTCAGGACATCGTACGCAGGACCACCGTACGCCAGGGACCGCGGTATCGGGTGTTTGTGTGTAATTCAGATTAGCAACATCGAGTACCTGCCTCGGTGCTGTGCTGCAGGCCCATGCGTGAGAGTGAATCTGACTCGGTTTCTGCCTTGGGCGGTGGCTTAGACTGTTGGAGAGCTCAGAGACCATGACCGCTGAGGCTCAGATGTGCAGCTGCACCGTGAGGCCGACTGTTACTTTCACGTCACTCGGGCCGGTGTCTCAGAGATGTCAGGGATTAGCGCCTGCGTCCGCGTAGCTGAGTCCCTGCACATGAGCCTGTGCGCGTGGGTGTCTGACTCACGATTTCCACACTGCAGGGTGGATATTTACGATCCTTGGTCTCTTTTATGTCTTCAATGAAGGTACATTTTGCTTTGCCAGACAGTCGGATTTTGGTCTGCGCACCCTCCAACAGCGCCGCTGACCTTGTGTGTCTGCGGCTGCACGAGAGCAGGGTGCTGAGGCCAGCGGCCATGGTCCGGGTGAACGCCACCTGCAGGTTTGAGGAGGTGAGCCCCCCCAGGACCTCCCAGGAGAGCGGCACAAGCCCAGGCGGAGTCTCCGCCGAGGGTGGCTGAGAAAGTGCCATGTGCCGCGTGCCGGGTGCCAGAGTTTTGTTCCCGAGTATTTCACGACATCCCATGCTCTCTGTGTAGATCCTCAGTCCTGCTGTGGGCCTCTTTAGCTTTGTTAAATTCTCATGCTCCTCTTTTATTTGATCGCTAAATGTATTGTTTCTTTTTAGTTCATTTTATTGGTTTGGTTATAAGTATCCCTTTAGGGAAATTAGAAGTTTCTGATTTACTTGTGAAGTATTGCTTTAAAAAAGAAATTAAATGTAGAAAATGTATGAAGTTGTTTTCACAAAGGGTCTGCAGGATTACGTGTTATATCCATGGCTCTAGAGTCCACAAAACGTGGACTGAATCAATATGGAAGTATAAAATACTTTAATTTAAGAAAATCTTAAATCATTGCGTAGTCATAACGAAGAAATGGCAGCAGGGCATTATTTTGTAGAATTGCTTTCAGCTTCGTGATTCGATGCAATTTAAAGAAACACTTAACTTGAAAAAAAACCTGACTCCACCCCCGGTTGTCCCCAGACTATCATTGACGCCATCAAACCGTATTGCAAAGATGGAGAAGATATCTGGAAAGCTTCGCGCTTTCGGGTAATAATTACCACCTGCAGCAGCGCAGGGCTCTTCTACCAGATAGGAGTCAGGTAAGCGTCCTGGCGTCGAGTGGGGCGCAGAGTCTCCCAGGGCAGGTCTGTGTCCGCCCCAGGCTTCCGTCTGAGGGAGGCTTTGGCACAGACCGTGGAGGACAGAGCAGGGCCCTGGGCAGAGTGGCTGGGAGGGGAGGGCCACAGTGGAACCCGGCCAGGGAAGTGGTGTATGTGCTGAGACCCCAAAGACTCGAAGGATCAGCAGTGGGACAGGCAAGCAGATGGACTCGCGTGTGCAAAGGTCCTGTGGCTAGAGAGCCCTGAGCACGTTACCCCAGAGGGAACTGCAGAGCTGCGGCCTGTTGAGCGAGATCGGCAGGGGAAGCCTGGCGCCCGGGGCCGCTGGTGGTGGAGAGGCCTTTGGACTTGACCCCTGGTTAGGTTGGAGGCCTGTGGACTCGACCCCTGGTTAGGTTGGAGGCCTGTGGACTCGACCCCTGGTTAGGTTGGAGGCCTGTGGACTCGACCCCTGGTTAGGTCGGAGGCCTGTGGACTCGACCCCTGGTTAGGTCGGAGGCCTGTGGACTCGACCCCTGGTTAGGTCGGAGGCCTGTGGACTCGACCCCTGGTTAGGTCGGAGGCCTGTGGACTCGACCCCTGGTTAGGTCGGAGGCCTGTGGACTCGACCCCTGGTTAGGTCGGAGGCCTGTGGACTCGACCCCTGGTTAGGTCGGAGGCCTGTGGACTCGACCCCTGGTTAGGTTGGAGGCCTGTGGACTCGACCCCTGGTTAGGTTGGAGGCCTGTGGACTCGACCCCTGGTTAGGTTGGAGGCCTGTGGACTCGACCCCTGGTTAGGTTGGAGGCCTGTGGACTTGACCCCTGGTTAGGTTGGAAGCCATTGAAAGGCTCTGAGCAGGGGTGAGTCGTGAGGGGTGCCGCCATAGGTGGACAGGCCCTGGGGGCTGGGGGGCAGGACTGCACACCCAGGCGTGCTGCTTGGGAGCAAGGCACTCTTGGACCCCTGGGCTAAGGTGGGGCAGGAGGCTGCAAGCAGGGTCCCCCTGCCCCCCACCATGACTGAGCACCAGGCGGTGTGGGGCAGGCTGAGGGCAGGAGGGAGCAGAGGGTCCTTGGAGGGGAGCCTTGGCCTCTCTGGCAGCCCAGAGATGACCCCTGCGGCTTCTGGCTGGGCCACCTCAGGGCAGTGTCCAGTGGCAATGTTGTGAAGGGCCCACCAGAGGCTGGGCCCCTGCTGCCCCGCAGCCCCTGCCTGTCTCTGCTGTGGGCTCCACGTGTCCACCAGCACCGCACAGACTGGAGGCCGACAGCACTGCCCAGGAGCCGTGTGCAGCCGCCACACCTGTCTCTTGTGTTAGGAATTACTCTCGTACACACAGGATGCCGTTTCATTATGTCATCAGTAGTGACCGATGAGACATTCACCTCTTATTTTGGTTCCAGTCTTCAACGTGCGGCATGTGCTTTACACATTGAGCAGGTTGCATTTCAGACTGGCCACCCTGAGGTGCCCAGAGCCACGTGAGGCGCGGCTGCTGGACTGGCCCCCACAGGTCTAAACGAGAGAGAGAGAGAGGGGTTTTGTGTTAACTTGTGTTGATGAGTCCGAGGTCAGGGCCTCAGATGAGGAAACCCCAGCAAGATCACACCCGGCTGCCTGTCTCAGGCCAGAGCTCGTTGGCAGAGGGCTCTGCGCAGGCAGGGCTGGCGGGTGCGCACTGTGGGCGCCGCTCCCGAGGGCGGATGTCCGGGCGGGAGGGGCAGGGCCGGCTGCTGCTGGAGGAGCCGCGTGCGGGAGCCGAGGCGGGGCGCAGGCGTCCCAGGCTGGAGGGGCCTTTGGGGCCAGCCGGGAGCTCTAGAGCAGGAGCCATGCCGTAGGGTGCAGTGACTTTAAATAGCTGCAGTTGATACAGAATTCAAAACTTAAATGCGTACGTTCCAGGAAAGATACATGATGTTAATACTTTTCAACAGCAGTTGGGACGTGAGGTAGGGACGGCTGATTTCCTCACCTTTCTCAGAAGAGGGAGTTGATGGGTATCACGTGGGACGTTTTTATCTCGAGACTTACAAATTCAGGCTGCACTGAAGATGCAAACTCGCGAGAGTGGAAGCAGGGACGTGCCTGCCCACAGGGTCCCGTCCACTAGGGGCACCAGGCACGGAGGCGGCAGCGTTTGCGCAGCGTCTGGGGTAGTGGGAGACTCGGGCTCAGCAGCCCGGTGCGCCCGGCGCGGCCCAGGCGTGTTCTCCGCTCTGAATCTGCGTCCCCGGCACTAGGGTGCTGCCTCCCGCGGCTTGCTGAGGTCTGCTCAGAGGGCCGGCTTGGTGCTGTCCCCTGGGTTCCCGGGGCCTTGGCCTGCCGGCACAGAGGGCAGGGCAGTGCCCAGCTGAGATCAGCACGTGGGGCAGAGTCGGGGATGGGGTCGGAGGGCCCTGTCTGACCAGCCAGTGCACACCGTGCCACAGCCCACATGACACGGGGGAAATGGAGGCACAGAGAGGTGAAGCAACCTGCCCAGGGTCACACAGCGAGGAAGTGGTAAAGCCAAGGCCCAAATCTGGGCGTTTTGATTAATCTCTAGAAATCCGACATAGAGGGAAGAGTGTGCCGGAAAGCTGCCCCAGGAGCTGCCCTGGGAGGCGCTCTGTGCTTTGCTCCTACCTGCCCCTCATCCCTCTTTTTTTCCAAATCTCGTTAAGCAAACACATGTTGCTTACGGAGCACCAGTTGCTGGTGTGTGCAGCTCATGTCGCCTGCCAGGCCTGTGGCACCTGAGGCTTGGTGACGTCCAGACCCCCTGGCAGCCACTCTGGGACCCGATGGTGCCCAGCTCGGCCTTGCCAGGACGTGCCACAGGCACCGTCGCTGGGCAGTCGGCAGAGGTCACCACTGAGGACCCCTCTGGCCCTAGAGTCGGACACTTCACCCACGTGTTTGTGGACGAGGCCGGGCAGGCCAGCGAGCCGGAGTGCCTCATCCCTCTGGGGCTGATCTCCGATGTCAGCGGCCAGGTAAGGCCTGCCGGCTGTTTGCTGAGGGTGCTGTTCCTTCTTGCCCTGTGTTCCCGCAGGGGTGGGATGCCATGGGCCTGTCAGGGATGGTCGCGGCCTTACCGGGGTCAGGAGAAAGTGCCAAAGACCCCCCACCCCCAGGAGCTGGAGGCCGTGGCTCTGTTAGCCTTTTGCACTAGAAGGAGAAGGGCAGCTTTGTCTTGACTCATTCACTTGTAAAACAGAAGTTAGTGAAACTTCTAGGTATTTGGGAGCCACCAACTCCGCTTTCATGAAGGTGGGGTCCCCTCTCCTTTCCTGCCCCCACCTGCTTCCTCCTGGGGCACCTCAGATCACAACTCGGGCGCCAGCGCCGTCTGAACTCCCCCGCCCCTCACTGCGCACTCAGCTGCCAGGGGCACCTGCTCCTGAGCCCCCGTCCTCAGAAGCGCCCCCAGGGCCCAGCATCGCGGTGCGGGTCGCCAGGCGCTGTGAGGCCAAGCGCGAGGGAGGGAGGGACAAGGATCCATCCAGCTGAGGCAGTGGGCGGCATGAGGAAGCTGAGCCCCGGGGCGGAAGGCCAGAGGGTCTGCTGGGGCCGGGCATACAGAAACTTCCGGAAGACAGGCTGCATCCGAGGATTCTTACCGCTTTGGGAGATCAGGAGAGAAGCCCAGGCCACAGGTGTGGGGCAGACGCAGGACGCCAGTGACGCGGTAGGAGCTGCTCCGTGAGGGAGCTCCGGTCTCCAGCCGTGTGTTTTCCCACATTCCTGCCGCCCTGTCCGGGGTGTTGTCGGCTCCCATGAGCAGTTCTGGCTGCGTCCTCCCTGGTCCCCCAGCTTCTCCCCAGTCCCCTGCAGCCAGGTGGCCTTCGGCAGCCCGGCCGTGCCGCCCTCGCTGCTCCCCACCGTGCAAGGGACCGTCCCCCTCAGGAGCTGAGCCCCCCGTCTGTGTGCCACAGATCGTGCTCGCCGGGGACCCCATGCAGCTCGGCCCGGTCATCAAGTCCAGGCTGGCCATGGCCTACGGGCTGAACGTGTCCATGCTGGAGAGGCTGATGTCTCGACCAGCGTATCTGAGGGACGAAAATGCTTTCGGTGCTTGTGGCGCGTACAACCCCCTGTTGGTGAGTTCACAGGCCCTTTAGTGTGCTCAGTGAAAGCTGCAGGGAGAGGTGCTCACCCCCCTCTGTGCACCTGAGCCCCGCCCTGGGCAGAGAGTGCAGGTGAGGGGTCTTCCCACCCCAGCCGCCTCCCTGAGCAGGGGCTCCCTGAGCAGGGGCTCCCTGAGAAGCCTGGCAGCAGGAACGTCACAAAAATGTGTAGCAAGTCAGCGTTGCTCCTCCCTCCCTCCTGGGTGGGTTTCAGGCACTTGTAACCTGCCTGCCTGTCCCAGGGACTGAGAAATGTGCTCCTCGGGGTCCCCTGTGGGGCCCGGGAATCCCAGGCCGTCTGGCTGTTGTCTGAGAGTCTGTAGGCCTGGAGACCGTAAGAGAAGTTGAGTCCGTGTTACCTGTTAACCTGGGGAAAACGGGAAGTAACTTCTGTAACTTGGCCCAGAAGCAAGAGTGCCCATCACGGCACAGGGCTGGGTGCTCAGCCAACCTTGGACTTTGGCGTCAGCGTCTTTGGGAGCCCCCAGCGCGCTGCGCTTGGCCCGTGGGGTCCTGCACTGAGCGGTGGGCCCAGTGGCGTGTTCTCCAAACCCCTGCGACACACACGAAGGAGGCGTCCATCGGCCTCTGTCACTGGGGCTGACGCTGACCAGGAGGTGAGGTGCAATGACTGTGGGCACGTTTTCAGGGAGGAGGATTGGAACCTGTTCTCATTTGCCGGCAGTCGGGGCTGGGGGTCTTCAGGCTGAGGAAGGCCTCGTGTGGGACCACCCCCAGGAAGAGACGGCGGCTGTGAGCAATGGCCGGACCTAGAGGCGCCCACGAGCTCTGCTGCCGCAGGAGGCGTGTTTCCCGCTCCAGATACCACTGTGCCCGAGACCTGCCAGCCGCTGCTCTCGGGGGGAGGTGCCGCCCTCGAGACAGAGAGGAGCTGACGTGCCACCCAGCCACAACAGGAGACCAGTGCGCCGCCACCTCCGTCCCCACCCCGACCTCCAGGGCACACGCTCAGCGTGTGGCCACAGCGCAGGCAGACCCCTGACTCCCAGGAGACGAAGGCTTTGCGCTGCTTTGTGGCCTCACCCTCTGCCCTTCTCCCAGACTGGCTGCAGCCACGGGGACCCCGGCGCAGGACACGGGGGTCCTTTCCCTTTGGAATGGCCGGCCCTCGCCCAGCTGAAGCAGAGCTGCTGTGACAGGAGGTGGAGTCTGGCGTTCGAGTAGCACTTCGGAGGCTGAAATGTTGTAATCACTGAGTTAAAGTTTGACCCCCAAGTCAGAAGTCTGGGGCCGATCGCTGTTCTCATGCCGCACCAAGGGGAGAAGCCCTGTGCCGAGTGCACCTGCCAACAGTTGGAGACACAGCAGAGCTGTTCCACGTGCTGGTGACGCCCGTCACTGTGGGCACAGTGAGGCCTGCGCAGGGCTAGCGCAGCCCTCGGGGTCACTAGGTCCATGAGCCTGGGGGCTGTTCCTTCCCTGCAGCCGAGCTGGGACAAGGCTCATGGGGTTTGTGTCAAGGCCAGGGGAGCAAGACAGCAGGTCCAGAGCAAAGCTCGTGGTGGGCAAGGGAGGCTCTGCCTGCCTCTGGCCTGCCGGCTCCTGGTGCCCTTGGAGAGGCTCCTCGGCTGCACCCAAACACAGGAGAGGAAAGAGAGGCCATCTGCTCTGCTCCCAATGTCCACGTTTTCTACTAAAATGGACTTGAGGGGCCTGTTCTGGTGGCAGGTGGCGCTTGCGGGCTCGGGGGGCACGGGAGGCTGCCCTCGGGTGGAGGTTGGGTGGTTCTTGCATCTGCCACGCAGACCTCTCCCTTGAAAGAAGCAGTCTGTGCTGATGTGCTGTGACCCTTGCCTGTCCTCTCCTGCAGGTCACGAAGCTCGTGAAGAACTACAGGTCCCACGCTGCGCTGCTGGCCCTGCCCTCGCGGCTGTTCTATCACCGGGAGCTGGAAGTGTGTGCAGACCCCGAAGTGGTGACCTCCTTGCTGGGCTGGGAGAAATTACCTAAGAAAGGCTTCCCTCTCATCTTCCACGGCGTGAGAGTGAGTTGTGTTTGGAACTGTTACGTGACTGGGTCTGGGTGCCACGTGGGGCTTGTGGTAGGAGGTCGTCCGTCACAGGCCAGCGCCTCGAGCACAGTGTGCCAGTCTCGCCTGAGGGAATCGGTGGCCGGGTGTTCACCGAGTGCCTGGGGGGGCAGACGCCGCATGTCCCTAGAGAGCGGAACAGGGTCAGAGGGCTTGTGTCTCTTCAGCTCGGGTGCCGACACCTCCTGCCAGGTGAGTCGCACACACACAGCGCCCAGGAGTGGTGGGTGCCCAGCGCGGGGCAGGCGGCACAGGCACTGTTGCTCAGCGCGAGCGTCCGACGAGCGCTGGGTGGCAGGAGAGAACCAGGCCCGCAGAGCCCTGCAGATGTCGAGGGCTCGGGGTCAGCGAGGAGGCTGGGAGGCGGGCAGGACCCAGGGAGCTGGGCTGCAGGCTGCACACCCACCGCAGACGGCAGCACCACCCACTGCTGCGCCGTCTCCCTGGGGACAGAGTGTCCGAGTGGCCAGCAGGACAGGCAGGCAGCACAGGCCTCACCAAGTTCAAGACTAGCCTGGGCAACATAGCGACACCCTGTTTCTACAAAAATTTTTAAAATTAGTTGGGCGTGTTGATGTGTACTTGTCCCAGCTATTTGGGAGGCTGAGGCAGGAGGATCACTTGAGCCCAGGAGTTGGAGGTTGCAGTGAGCTATGATCACACCACTGCACTGCAGCCTGGCGGCAGAGTGAGACCCTGCCTCTTAAAAAAAAAAAAAAAAATCATAGTAAAGGGCATCGCTCTAAGTGAGAAACGGGCCTAACGAGACAAACCAGGTCATCTAGAGAAAACTGCAGAGTTTTCTCGACTTGCGTGTGTGAGGTTCGGCTGGTGCACTGGTGCGTGGGGAGGGTGGTGTTTGTGGATGTCAGTTCTCTACAGGAATCCGCCTCTTCAGTGCAATCTCAGTAAGAGCCACAATAGGCTTTTTCACGGGGAAATGATTACAGAATGGAGTTGGAACTGTGCAAAAAGTTTTATAAAAAACAAAGAAGTTACCTAGTCCACAAGGTAACAGAACATACTACAAAGTTACAGTAAATAGAAGTATACAGTATGAAAACAGTAAGTTGTTGAACAAAAACAGACATAAGAGGGTGGAACAAAGCACCCAGGAACGTTAACTAACTTAGTGGTTTCCAAGTGCTTGGTTACATAGGTGGCTCCAGGCTGGGCCCTGAGGATACAGTGGGCCCCACGGCTTCCTCAAGGCTCAGCTTCAGAGCACGTGGCCCTGCCGTTGGGGCAGAGAGGGCCTCACCCCGGGCCTGGTGCCCACTCTCCCCACATGCTCGCCCTGCACCCCTCGGGTCTGCTCCAGCACCCGCCCCGAGCGTGCGCCCGCTCCCCACCTGTGGGCAGCTGTGCCGGGGGCTCTGGAGGGACCTGTGCATTCGCGGCTGTGCCTCCTGTGCCTCAAGCTCCCGACAGGACACCTAGGATGGGCCACCCGGGCAGCTGTGGCCTTGCCACCACGAGGAGGGCACTGCAGACAGGCCCGTTGGTCCTCAGGCTTCTTGTAAGTTGAGCAGCAGGACGGCCCTGGCGGAGCTGAGCAGTGCGGCCTGGTCCTTGCGGAAAAGATGGGCCGGCCTCTGGCTCATGCGTGTTTCCCGTCTTCTGCTTCACCGTTTTCAGCTTTGCCTTTAACTGCTTGTCCTGACTCACCTTGCGGACGTCTCTGCACCTACCTTGCTGTGTTAGACTCCCTGCAGGTGAGCGGCCGGTCTGCGTCCCCACTCCCGCCGTGCGCGGCGCACACCTGCCCTGCTCCAGACAGCGGGGCTTCCTCTGGATTCTCTTTTTGATTCAAGAGTGATAGAGAAGTTTTTTTTTCTTAATTTTCAAGTAGGAAAGAAATTTTTGGTCACCTCCTTTTCTGTTTCTAATTTTATTAGGTCTGGTCAAGGATTTTGGCCTGTAAACTCAAGTTACTGCCTTTAAAAATGTGTGGCCACTTAGGTGTCAGTTTGGTAGGTGCTGAGGGCACACCAAGAGCGTCACATCCCCGTCCCGGGGATGGGAACGGTCCTTCCCATGGACGCCGAGCTCCGCTCCACGTGTCCTGACCTGGAATCCGTCCGTGAGGTGCACCCTCGGCGGGGGGAGGCCGTGACGTCTCACATTGCAATTGTGCTTTTCCTCAGATTCTCTTAGGATCTCTGACCTTTCTTCCTCACGTATTTAACTGCTGTTTCATGCGTACGACTGATTGTGTCGTCTTCCTCACTAACGTCTTTCTGTACTTTGTGTTTTCAGCCTTGAATTCCATCTTGTGATATTAACACTGCGACTTCCTTCCCCATACCTGGTGTTTCCTCACTCTCTGTTTTTGCTCTTTGTCATTTTGCCTTAGTTGTAGTTCTTAGAAGCAGAATTCAATTTGGGAGTCGCTACTTTTAACACCTTGACTGCCACACTAGGGAAAAAATTTTTTCTTTGGGGCCACAGTGTTTTATTACGAAAATAGAATAAAAACTTCAAAAACAAAATGATCCTTTCTAATTTAATGAAAAATTTGTTATTTTTTTATTGTTTTCTATGCATGTGTCATATGCAATTGTCAATATTAATTGTAACAATAGGAACGTCAACAAGGTTTTCACAAAGCCAACCGTAGGGTTTTGCCCAGGGGTCCAGCCGTCACACAACACGTGTGCTACAGCGTGGCACGTGAGTTGCCCGGGCACCACACGGCTCCCGAAGTAAAGAGACCTCTGAGTTACATGCATTTCCCGAAGCCCCAGGCTCAAAACTAGCATGCGTGAAGTACAACTCACACCGCGGTTAATGTGTTGATGAGATTCATCAGCCCAGTCTGGTGACTCCACTTACTGCTTCGTCTTTGCCCTGTTACCTGTTGTGTTTCCTCTTTCTCCTTACTTTTTCTAGTTGATTGGTTGCACGTCATTGAATTTTTTCTCATCAATTTAGAAGTTCTGCTGTAAGTTTCTGTGTCATTAAGCTTTTTTTAAGGGCACTTCAATCATTTACTATAAATCTAAAGGGATAAATTATATATGGCTTAACAAAAAAAATCCTGAAAATTAGTAAATTCTTACTGCTTTATCTGGTATTCACTTTTTTTAAATTGTGGTAAAGCACATATAACATAAAGCTGATATTAACCATTTCTAAGTGAAAAGTATTAAGTATATTCACATTGTTTTGCAGTCAATCTAGAGAACGTTTTTATCTTGCAAAATTGAAACTTTGTACCCGTAAAACAATTACTTCCCTCCCCCCAGCCCTTGGCAGCCACCATTCTACCTTCTGTCTCTAAGAATCTGACGGCTCTGGGGACCTCATGTAAGTGGAATCACACAGTATTTGTCCTTCTGTGTCTGGCTTGTTTCACTTAGTACACGGTCCTCAAAGTTCATCTCTGCTGCAGAGCTGAAGAATATTCCATTGTATGGGCCGGGCATGGTGACTCACACCTGTAATCCCAGCACTTTCAGAGGCTAAGGTGGGAGGATCACTTGAGGCCAGGAGTTCAAGACCAACCTAGGCAACATAATGAGACCCCCATCTCTACAAAAAAATGTTTTAAAGTAGCTGGGCGTGGTGATGCTGGTAGCCCCAGCTACTCAGGAGGCTGAGGCAGGAGGATCGCCTGAGCCCAGGAGTTGTGTTTTTGTCAATGAATTTTAAGAGTTCCCTATGTATTTTGAGTATTAACTCCTTATATATGATTTACAAACGTTTTCTCCCATTTCATAGGTTATTCTTTTATTCTATTGATTGTATCGTTTTCATGGAAAATTTTAATTGTGATGTAGTCTTTTTTTGCTGTTGCCTGTGGCTTTGGTTCATATCCAAGAAATCATTGCCAAATCCAGTGTTGGGGAGCTTTCCTGTGTGTTTTCTTCTAAGAGTTCCGTAGGTGTAGGTCTTACGTTTAGGTCTTTGGTCCATTTTGAATTAATTTTTTTTTTTTGAGACAGAGTCTCACTCTGTTTCCCGGGCTAGAGTGCCTCGGCGTCAGTCTAGCTCACAGCAACCTCAAACTCCTGTAGCTGGGACTACAGGCATGCGCCACCATGCCCGGCTAATTTTTTCTATATATATTTTTAGCTGTCCATATCATTTCTTTCTATTTTTTAGTAGAGGCGGAGTCTCGCTCTTGCTCAGGCTGGTCTCGAACTCCTGACCTCGAGCGATCCTCCTGCCTCGGCCTCCCAGAGTGCTAGGTGAATTAATTTTTGTATGTAGTGTAAGGTGTGGGTTTATTTTCATTCTTTTACCTGCAGATATCCAGTTTTCCCAACACCATTAGTAGAAAAACTGTTTTCCCCATTGATTGGTCCTGGAACCCTTGTCACAAATCACTGGACCACATACACGAGAGTTTACTTCGGAGCTCTCTGCTGTGCTCTGTTGGCCTGCGTGTCTGTCTTTGGCAGTGCGTCCCACTGATCTTTAAGGAAGAGCGTTTTCAAGATGAGCAGGACCCTCTGCTCTGGAATAGGAACGCTCCAGGACAGTGCAAGGTGCTTCAGGTGTAGCCGAGGGCGAGTGGGAGGGCGAGAGTCAGGGTGAGTGGGGAGCACCTGGCCTGCGACGGCCTCGCTGCAGCCGCCGTGGACGGACCGTGACTGGCCGCCTCGTCAGGCTGTGCCATCTGCTCTTGCCACGGCTCCCTGGGCTCTGGTGTGCTGGCGCCCTTCCCCGGCCTGGGTGCTGGGATCCGGCCGCGACAGGCCCTGCAGGCCCTGCCGGCACACACCCTGCGCGTTGCCAGGCAGTCCCTGCACACCCTTCATGCAGCACAAGCCCGGCCTCCACAAAGGAGCTTCCCTGGCGTCCTCTCCTGTGTGTCAGTCCCTGCCTGACGGGTCCCTGTAGCCAGTCCTTCTCCTTCGTAGCCTTTGGTACAGTTGCAAGTGACTTCCCAGCTCTGTGACGATGTGACGACATCTACCCTGCTGGGATATAAACTCCACAGAGAGCAGGGCTCTCCGCCATGTTCCTGTGTATTCTCAGCACCGACTTCAGCTCCGTGGCCACGGCCCTCGGCAGACAGACGTTCCTAGCGTAGTGACGTTTTCTCTCCTGATTCCCGCAGGGCAACGAGGCTCGAGAAGGGAGAAGCCCGTCCTGGTTCAACCCCGTGGAGGCTGTCCAGGCCATGCGCTACTGCTGCCTCCTGGCGAGGAGCGTCTCTAGCCAGGTGTCTGCCAGCGACATCGGTGTCATCACGCCCTACCGAAAGCAGGTATTCTCGCTCAGACAGCCTCGCCCTGGGAGGTCCCTGGGGCCCCTCCTCAGTTCCTGGAGCCCGTGGGAAGCAGGGACGGGCTCGCTGTGCAGAGCAGCAGGACCACACGTGAAAGATGCTCCCCAGGAGAGGTTGGCGAACTGCAGCCCACTGGCCGGTTCCAGCCAGCTGCCCGCCTGTCTACAGCCCAGAGCCTGGAATGGCTTTTGTATTTCTGAACGGTTGCATTGTAGAAATCTATATGAGGATTACATAATGTCCTTGATATTTGGCCTTTAAGAAAAAGTTTGCCAACCCTGGCTCTAAACCAGTCTCTCAGTGGGGCACTGTTGCTATTTTTGAATGGGTCAGTTCTCATTTCATGTGATTCTGTCACATAATTGTAGGGTGTGAGCATCCCTGACCCCCAGGTGCTGGTCCCAGTAACACTCACCATTTGCTGGACAACCAGGAGCTACACACACACACACACACACACACACGCACTCAGAGTTACCCTGGAGTCGTGCTGGGGCGCAGGCGCCTTCCCTGCCAGACAGACAGATTTCAGTCGTGGAGCGTTCGCCCCTGGGGTGTTCATAGCACCAGCAAAGCAGGAGAGGCTGAGCCCACAGGCAGTCATGGTGACAGGAAGCCTTCACTGAGCACACGCCGGCGTGCAGCGCCCTGGGCGAGCCCTTCAAACACGCCGTTTCCTTTTTCTGAACTTGGGACCTCATGAGGTGAGCACTCGGCTCTCCCAGTGGTACAGAGGTGCTTATAGAGGCCTCAGGAGGTGAGTGACTTGCTGAGTGTCACACAGCTGTTGGAATTGGGTTTGCACCAAATTCAAACCCACGGCCCCGTCTCTCGACTGTTAGGTTGTGAGTGGTTTGCTGCACAGCCTGTCCTGACCTGTGACGCAGAGGACACGCTGCCCAGCACCTGCTGTCGTGTCCCAGGCGTGTCCTGCACCTGCGGGGCTGTCTCTGAGTGCAGCACATTTATGCTCCTAATTATGACTTAATCTTTCACATTGTGTCTCTCGGGTAAGTTGCCAACCTGCCTCTCTTGATTCTCTTGCTGCTTTTTTTTTTTTTTTTTTTTTTTGATGTGGTAAATATTGTAAGAAATCCTTTCAGATGGAAATGAGTGAAGAAAGTTAATTGTTGGCCTATGAGATCAAAAATGTTACTGTTGTGTTGTTTCAGACTGAAGTCCTTCCCTGGATATTTCTCCTAAACCCACGAGCAGTCTGGGCTTAATCTAGGGGTGTCTTTCTTTGAACTTTTTGAAGACTAGTTTTGCTGCCTGTAGGGTTCTTGGTTGGCATTTATTTTGTTGTTCTTTCAGCATTTTCGAGCGTACCACCGCCCTGCCTCTGGGCGCTGAGGTTCAGCTGAGAAGCAGCCCTTCTCCCGTGGGACAAGTGTCTCTTGCTGCTTCCAGCACTTGGCCTTGGGCTTCAGCAGTTCTCTGTGACGTGTCTGGCTGTAGATCTCTTCGTGCTTCTCTTACCTGGATTTTGTTGAGCTTCTCGGATATGTAGGTTAATGTTTTTCATCAAATTTAGGAAGTTTTTGGCCGTATTTCCTCCCATTTTTTTCTGGGGTGCAGCAGCTGTTCTTCCGCAGCTGTGCTTCGTGTGTCGGGCTGCTGGGTAGCTGGACGCTCCCACGGGGTCTGTTCCTTTCTCTCCTGTCTTCTGCCTTCAAAGTCCACCTTTTTCCCTGCCATTTTGCGTCTGCTGTGGAGCCCTTCTCGTGAACTTTGGTTGTTAGACTTTTTAACTGTTACACTTTTCTTCAGTTTTTTAATATTGTTTCCTTTAGCTCTTTGGACATACTTACAATAGCTGCTTCTTGAAGCCTTTGCTAAACCCGCCGTGTGGAGGTGCTCACGGTCTCGGCGATGCTTTTCTCCTTGAGTGTGGGTCACCCTGTCCTGTTTGTTTGCATGTCTCCCAGGAATTGTAGAAAATACATCCTGACAAACATGGATCATGGCTCCCCCTTGGAGAGTGTGCTGTTGCTGTTTTGTTTGTGTTTGTGTCTTTGCTTAATAGCTGCCTGAACTGAATCTGCAGCGTCCCCACAGTAGGTGACAGCTAATGTACTGTTGAGTTTTTGGCTTTTTGTTTTGTTTTGTTTTGAGACAGAGTCTCACTCTGTTGCCTGGGCTAGAGTGCCGTGGTGTCAGCCTAGCTCACAGCAACCTCAGACTCCTGGGCTCAAGCAATCCTCCTGCCTCAGCCTCCCGAGTAGCTGGGACTACAGGCATGCGCCACCATGCCCAGCTAATTTTTTCTATATATATTTTTAGCTGTCCATATAGTTTCTTTCTATTTTTAGTAGAGACGGGGTCTCACTCTTGTTCAGGCTGGTCTCGAACTCCTGAGCTCAAACGATCCTCCCTCCTCGGCCTCCCAGAGTGTTAGGATTACAGGCGTGAGCCACCGCGCCCGGCCCCTGTTTTTTCATTAGTACTTCAAGCCTGGCGTCCCAGGGGCCACCTGTGTCTGCCCGGCTTCGTGTCTGGCCTGCAGTGAGGCAGCCGTGTGCTCCACACCCACCCCGCAAGGTGCCGCCCGCCCGGGGGCCACGCATGGGAGGAGCACGAAGCTCAGGCTGTTTTGTCTCCCCAGCTGCTCCTTTGCACTGGCCCTTCCTGTCTCCTGGGCCTCAGCTGTCGGCCCTCAGAGTACAGCCTCACTCGCCCCCCCGGGGAGGAGCCCCCAGACTGTTGTCACCCAGAGGTCAGTTTTTCAAGCATAGACGCTTCTTAGAGTGTGCACGTCTTTGGTTGATTTCCTGAGCGCACCATTGCTTGTGGGGGAGCAGCTCGTCCGTCTCCTCACTCAGCTGTCACCGTCTTGCCGGGCTTTGTTCTGACCTGGATCCGTTCAGCTGTACCTGCCAGAAGCCCATCGGAACCCAGCTCGGGGACCCACATGCCACCACCCCGTGCCTTGCTGGGGGGACGTCCACTCTGCAGAGTTGCACCTGCCCCTCCCCAGACTCCGCGACTCGGCTCAGGCGTCTCCTCACGGCCTCCTGAGCCGGGGGAAGCTTCCCAGGGCTTCCGCGCTCACCCTCGCCATTCACGGCCTCCGTGGCCTGGTGGGTCTCTCCGCTAGGCTGTGGTTTTCCTCATGCCCTGGCTGGGACTCTGCCCAGTGCGCAGCACAGAAGCCAGCGCCCAGTAGGCCCGTGACTTCCTTAAATGAGCAAGTCACTCGTCTGACCAGACAGGCCGAGCAGCCAGCAGGTGGTGAAGTCAGGTCTTCAGCGGGCAGGAGGGAGGTGGCCTGGGAGCCACCAGCCCGGCAGTGGGGTGAGGCCTGTGCACAGGGAGCCCTTCCTGCGCCCCCGTCCCCCCACCTTCGTCCTCTCCTCTCCTGCAGGGCTCCACTGGCCTGCTCCGCAGCGGGTCCCGGTGCTTGCAGTGGAGCCCAGCCCCTCGCGGCTCTCTGGCGTGTGCCTCGCAGGAAGGCGCCGTGTGCCCATGTCTGTCCCCTCATCACAGCGTCAGCCGCTGGCTGCTGCCTGCACAGCCCAGGCGAGCTGGGTGAGCGCCGCCTTGGCCTCTGGCCTGGGAAGGGGCATGGGAGCCCCAGCGCCGCAGTCTGGGCCCGAATGCTGGGCTCACCGCGCCCCCCCTCCCCCGCCCCGTGTCCCCTCACCACGAGCCCTCTGCAGGCCCACACGCGGGGGGACGCCCTCGTCTCGAGGGACGCACACAGTCAGGGTCCCTACCCCACGGCGGGTGTCCCATGAGACGAGAGACGGGTGCGTCGGGAGATGTTCCTTGAGGTGGTCGGGGACTTGAGACCCTTCCTGTGTATTGGCCGTCCCTCGCTGCTCCCACCTGGTGCTGCTGCGCGTGATGCTCGGTGGGTTTCCCTGGGCGCTTTGCCGTTCTCCGCACGTGCTCCGTGTGGCAGGTGCGCAGACTCTGTCACAGCTGCCTTCTGCACCGCTGCCGTTGTTAGGGAGACGTTTTTAACTTTAATGTTGTCAAATATAGATAGTTCCCTTTATAGTTGGTGCTTTTGGTTTTTTATCTAAGAAATCCTTGCCTGTCTGGAGGTTGTGAAGTGTTTCCCTGCCTCCCTTCGGGAGCCTCCGTGCGCCCTTCCCGCGTCAGATCGTGACCCGCTGGCGGGGCTGGGTTTGTCTCCCCTCGTGTGTGTGTGTGTGTGTGTGTGTGTGTGTGCCCGGCCCTTCCCGTGCCGACGCGTGTCCTGCCGCTCAGCGCGTCCTGCTGGGGGCACGGGCTCCCTGGGAGGGCACGGGCTCCCCGGGAGGGCACGGGCTCCCCGGGCTCCCCTCCAGCGGCTCCTCACGGGCTCGGTGACCTGGGCTTCGTGACTCATTGGCGTGCGGAGGTGCAACCCCACGGGCTTTGTGCTCTTCCTTGTGAATTTTAGAAATTCCACTTTTTCTCCCAAAATGTATTTTTTTCTCCTTGGCAACAGTTTATCAATATATCTTGTTTGAGTTTTCTGGTTTGTTTTTTTATTTACCTTTGCATTTTTTATCTCCCTTATGTTTCAAGGTTTGTGTTTCTTCTGAAATTCATCTTTTAATAGTTATTTCAACAAAGGCCCATGAGTGAGTGGCAAATTATTTAGAACTTACCTGAAAACATTCATTTAATCACCTCCGGCTTGAGTTTCAGCTCAGCTGTTCCTCCAGTGCTCGGAAGATGTCTCACCCTCGTCTCCCGGTGTGTGCTCTGCTGGGGAGCCCACTCTAGCCTGTTTTTCCTTCATTTTTAAGCAATGCCTTTTTTTCATATTTTGGTTCCCTTTATTCTGGTGTTGTGCCGTCTCCCTACACCGTGCTGAGCTGTGAACCCGACAGTGTTCAGCTCCCCTCCGCAGGCCCCACGTGCCCCCGTCTCTGCTCTAAGATTGCTGGTGGGCACGTGTCCGGCCTCTCAGCCCACCTTGTGGCCTCTGGACGCCTGTCTCTCCCCGCCTGGGCGCCCGCGAGAACCGCCCAGCCCTCCTCCTGGTGTGGCCCTGCATCTCCTCTATCCAGTGAGCTTTATTTTATTTACTGTGCTCTTTTTTCCAAGATTTCAGATTGGTCCTTTTTTATTTTTTTGCCAACATAACCTATTCTTACTTGTGGGTTTATTCCTTTTTCTCCAAAAGTCTTAAAAATACTTGACTTAAAGTCCTGTCTACCTATTCATTTATTCATTTATTTATAGAGACAGAGTGTCACTCTGTGGCCCAGGCTGGAGTGCAGTGGCGTCATCACAGCTCACTGCAGCCTCCAACTCCTGGGCTCAAGCGATCCTCCTGCTTCAGCCTCCTGAGTAGCTGGGACAACAGGTTGCCACCACTACGCCCAGCTAATTTTTTATTTTTTATGTTCACTGGGCTGGTCTCGAACTCTTGGCCTCAAGTGATTCTCCCACTGTGGCCTCTCAAAGTGCTGGGATGACAAGCGTGAGCCACTGCGCCCAGCCTAAGGTCCTTTTTAAGCCTGCTGAGTTATTTCCATTTCTTCAGGAGCGAGTTCTCTTCGTGGAGTTAGCTAGCTGCTCTCACGATGTCCCTTTTCCTCCTGTGCTTTCCTTTGGTGGCTGCCCACACGCCAGCGCTCAGGCTCTTGGGTGCCATGTCCCTCAGAGAGGGGCTCGGCTGAGGCTTTGGCTGCATGTTGCCCCCTCACCCCGTGAGGAGCTCCTGGAGCCTGGCCCTGCTGCCACGAGCCTGGGTGCGGGGCCACAGCAAGCTGTTAGCGTCCCGGGAGCCCCCCACGCTGGGTTCCCGCCCTGTCCCAGCCACACACATCCCAGCTGAGCAGCGGGCACGCGTCTTCTCAGGTCCCAGCTGGGGTCCCCCGTCCGTGCACATCCATGAACTTGCTCTCCTGGTGACTGTTGACCCCTTGCCCCAGTTTACCTAAAGTCAGGCTTTGTGTTCTAATCAGTTTACAGTTGAAGAAATAGGATACGGAAGTGAGAAGCGGTGCTGCACCTGGGTCAGTATTTGGCTGTCACTGTGCCGTGAAAGAACTGGTCAGATTGGCACAGTGTTGCCATTAATCCTCCTTTTAATCTGTTTTAAAGGTGGAGAAAATCAAAATTCTTCTGCGAAATGTCGATCTGATGGATATAAAGGTTGGATCGGTAGAGGAGTTTCAGGGGCAAGAACATTTGGTCATCATCATTTCAACGGTAGGTATCCGGTTTTCAGTGCACGTGGCAGTCGCCTGGCGGTGGGGGCTCGGGCAGGTCGGGGAGGCAGGACAGTCGCAGGTGGAGCCTCCGGGCCGGACACCGTCGTCAGCACAACTGCAGGAGGTTCTTAGAGAAAACACTCAGAGATCAGGAGCGAGGAGAGCAGAGCAGGGACCCAGGACAGAGCAGTGAACGTGCAGGAGGAGGGACCCGGTGCTGAAGGGTGCGGAGCACAGGCGGGGGCTGCCGGGAGGCTGGTGCCCGGCCCACGCCACGGCTCCAGCGGTGCCACCAGCAGACACCACGCTCCACACCCCAGACTCCACTTCTTATTTTAAATTATCTTTATTGAACGGTACATGTTAATTGCAGATAGGTTAGAAAATTCAGATCCAAAAAAAAAAATCGCCTAAGACCCGCCATCCAGAGATAACCCCCTAGCCGGGGGCGTCTCCGGGCTGCGGACGGTGATGTGGCCACTCCCTGCCCCCTGCCCACCCCTCTGTGAACCGAAAATGCAGTCATACTGCTACTTAACATTTCTAAATATTTTCATGTGTCATGCCCACAAAAAACTTAAAAATACCATGCTTATTCACCTTTGTGTTGTTTAGGTACGGTCAAATGAAGATAGATTTGAAGATGATCGATATTTTTTGGGTTTCTTGTCCAACTCAAAAAGATTCAATGTTGCAATCACCAGACCCAAAGCTTTGCTGATTGTGCTGGGAAACCCTCACGTTCTCGTCCGAGTGAGTCTGTGGGCTGTGGGCTGTGGGCTGTAGCTCGCTCCAGGAGAGAGGGCTCGGGAGGCCCCGCTGTGGAGACATGCTGGGACCGGCTGGTTCTGTCCCCCCAGGACCCCTGCTTCGGGGCTCTGCTGGAATACAGCCTCACCAACGGGGTCTACACGGGCTGCGACCTGCCTCCCGAACTGCAGTCTCTGCAGAGGTGAGTCCTGCTTCTGTCTTCTTAAGGGATGGGCTTGAGGGCTTGCCCAACACTGCACCTCCCCTGCTCCCCCTCCCCTGCACATGCCTGACCGCCACAGCCCCAGGCCCCAGCCCGGCCCCTTCAGCTCACCTGCCTCCCGACATTTCGACATTTCGGGTCAGTGCCGGTCTTCCCTGTGTAGCCTAAGCGAGTGAACACGGCACCTTGCAAAACCCACACCGGCAAAGGAGCCCCTCGCTGGCGGCTTTTCCACGTGCAGCTGTGCCAGGTGATGCCCCTGCCCCTGCCCCCGCCGCCCAGTGGTGCCAGGATCCTGGAGACCAGAGAAATGCCGGGAGCCCAGTGGTCCGCAGTGGCTGCCCTGCCGTGTCCCTCACCTGTGGACCCCTGGGCTCCGCCTGGCCCAGCGCATGTCACTGTTCCTGTCCCCAGGACTCCTGTGGCCCATCCTTGTCTCCCAGCCAGGGCTGCGTGTGTGGGAGGGGCCACGGGGTCATTCTGAGCTGCTCTTGCTGCCAACCTCGGTACGAGCTGGCCTGTTCCTGCCACCAGGCGTCACTGCCACCCTGCCCCGAAATAAATGCTTGAGTAACCCCAGCTGTGTTTCCACCTGGAGATGTGCCTGTGTTGGTGACGACCAGGGTTTCATGTGACCTCTGACCCTGGCTGGGTGCAGTCTCTGGTGATGGCCCCCCATCCTATACTCTGCCCTGACCCAGCCATGTGCCAAGCACCAGGCAAGGCCGCCAGCTCTGCCCAGTGGAGAGCTGCAGCCACGGGCCGGTGGTGCAGAGCGCACAGGGTCTGCTGCCCTGGGCCCCGGTGCTTCCAAGAGGGCACAGCCGGGTGGGCTGAGATGGGGCCCCCACCAGTCCCGTCTGCCCAAGAGCAGCCAGCGCTGCCCCATGTGGGTGCAGTGCCGTGCATAGGCGGGTGGTTGCTGGGGGGACGGTGCAGGCGTGGAGACCTGCACCCCCAAGGCACTGAGGACAGGGTCCCTAGACGAACGTCTCTGGGCCAGAAATAAACTGCAGGCTGGAGCCTGATGGGTGTTTGGGGGCGGCTGGGAGGAGCAGGGCGGGACGGACGCTGCAGGGAGCACTAGGGGCGAGTCCCACACTGTCCCAAACCAGGGGTGTGGAGTCTCCCGGGCTTGGCAGCAGCCTGGGTGAGAAACGAAACCCTGGGCTGGGAGACGCCCTCGGGGCCCAGGTGGGGCAGACCTGGCCGTGCCCGCCGTCTCCACGGGCAGACGCGCGGGCCTGGTCCAGCTCAGAGCTCAGACACCTCGGGCCAGGGACCTGCTGCGGCGCCTTCCTCCAGGAGAGGCAGCTTTGTGCCCTCAGGATGTGGCGTCTGCCTCGGAAGCGAAATTACGAGTCAGAAGAAGGTCTGTGGAGACACCTGGGATCAGAGCTGTGGACCGAAGGTGCAGGTGCACTGAGATCTGCAGCCACAGCTCCTGGAAGCGCTTTCCAGGCCGGCACCTCCTGTGGCTCCCAGTGAGCAGTGGCATTTGGAAATGGAGGCTCTTTCCGGAAAGGTGGCTGGGGTGGTTGTGCTGAGGTGCGTGGGGGCCCAGGCGGGAGCCCAGACAGGGTGGCCCAACAGGAGCTGCACGTGACGAGGCAGCTCGTGGCCGCACTGGGCACCCTCCTGCCCCTGCCGTCCCCAGCAGGAGTGGTGAGTCCCCACCAAGGCCGGAGAGGCTGGCACAGGCCTCAGCGCTGTGGGTGGTCACCTCCACTCTGCCACTAAATTACAGCCCGTGAGGAATTGGCTCTTTCCAAAATCCAGGCAGGAGCAGTGTGGAGGGATCCAGCCCTTTGCAGGCAGGTGGGGGCTCCGTGGGAATTGTGTGCTCGGAGGCGTGTGGGTGGAGGCGGCGTGTGGGTGGAGGACGGCCTCTGCTCACCTGCGGGCACTTGGGCCTGTAAGACTCGTGCTGACACCAGTTCTAGAACAGGATTACCGAGAATTCCAAGATGGCAACAACAGCGTGAACCCAGCCCTGGGCCCAGGGCCTGGTCACAACCTGGCGTGGTACAAGCCTCAGTCTCTTGGCCAGGGCAGCAGCCCAGGGGGGCTGGGAAGTCCTCATGGGCCCCTCCAACGGAGCAGCCTCCCAGGGTGGGAGCGGCAGCCAGGCTCGGCTCACCCTGTGCAGGGTCTGGCTGCAGAGCCGGCGCCGTGGGCAGCTGAGGAAGCAGGAAGCCTGCGGTCGGAGGGACCCAGGGGTCAGGACCGGGTTGGAAGAGCAGGGACTGGTGTGGGGTGTGAGACGTCCTTCCAGCCTCCAGGTCCCACCTCTGAGATGCTGGGCTGGGAGTTGCCTCTGCCTCTGGTGACAGGAAGCACTTTGCCGCCCTGCCCAGGACCCAGGCCCGGGTGGACCAGAGCCACCCAAAAGCAGAGGAGCTTCCCTCCCCCGTCACCCATGGCCCAGCCAGGCCAGGGCTCAGAGCCCAGGTGGTCAGTGAAGACCTGTCCCCTTCCTCCCGGCGGGGCTCCCTCTACCCATTTGTCCGTCAGGAGCAAGTCGTGGTTGCGCAGGGTCTGGGGCGAGGGCACTGCACAGGTGACTCTGGGAGGCATTTTCCTGGAGAGCCTCGTCCCTGCGGCTGCCCCGTGTGCAGCAGCTGAGGTGAGGGCACCTCGTTCCCTCCCACATGCTCGCTGGATACCAGCAGCTCCGCAGGCCCCGCGGTCCCCGTGGCCAGGCCGCCTCCTGCCGCAGCTCACTCAACAGACGCATCTCCCTGACTCTGTCCCTCCACTGGCCTTCCCTGTGCCAAGTTCACCCCTTGACCCAGCGCCCTCTGGCCCCAGGGTCAACCTCCTTGGAAGCACTGCCCACCCAGCAGCGACACGGGATGTGTCCCCTCCACCCCAAAGCCTGCCCTCCTTGGGCGGCCATGCTAACTCCAGGCCCAGCCCCCCAGCCTCTGGGTGCTCCCTGAGACATGCACACGCACACGCACATGCACACACATACACCCGCTCTGGAGGCACCATCCAGCGGCTGGCGTGACCTCTCCAGGCAGGCGCCTAGTGGGCACCCAAGCCTGCCCTCCCTGCAGAGCCAGTTGTGCTGGCCTGGCTCTTGGACACCACCCTGCCACCTCCCTACCTCCCACGTGGCCGTGTCCCCCCCAGCCCATGCCCCTGTGCTGCTGCAGGAGCCCCCGTCAGTCTGATCCGCTGTCATGGGTTACCCGAGGTGACTGGGTGCGTTATCTGGGGTGACTGGGTTATCCCGGGCACTGGGTTATCCCGGGTGACTGCGTTATCCCGGGCACTGGGTTATCCGGGGGGATTGAGTTATCCCGGGCACTGGGTTATCCGGGGGGATTGAGTTATCCCGGGCACTGGGTTATCCGGGGTGACTGGGTTATCCGGGGAGGTTGAGTTATCCCGGGCACTGGGTTATCCGGGGTGACAGGGTTATCCCGGGCACTGGGTTATCGGGGGAGATTGAGTTATCCCGGGCACTGGGTTATCCGGGGTGACTGGGTTATCCCGGGCACTGGGTTATCCGGGGTGACTGGGTTATCCCGGGCACTGGGTTATCCGGGGAGATTGAGTTATCCCGGGCACTGGGTTATCCGGAGAGATTGAGTTATCCCGGGCACTGGGTTATCCGGGGTGACTGGGTTATCCCGGGCACTGGGTTATCCGGGGTGACTGGGTTATCCCGGACACTGGGTTATCCGGGGAGATTGAGTTATCCCGGGCACTGGGT
Source organism: Eulemur rufifrons (assembly GCF_041146395.1). Lineage (NCBI taxonomy): Eukaryota > Metazoa > Chordata > Mammalia > Primates > Lemuridae > Eulemur > Eulemur rufifrons. The sequence goes on from NC_090998.1 coordinate 96,321,520, forward strand.
TATCCGGGGAGATTGAGTTATCCCGGGCACTGGGTTATCCGGGGGGATTGAGTTATCCCGGGCACTGGGTTATCCGGGGTGACTGGGTTGTCCCGGGCACTGGGTTATCTGGGGAGATTGAGTTATCCCGGGCACTGGATTATCTGGGGGGATTGAGTTATCCTGGGCACTGGGTTATCCGGGGTGACTGGGTTATCCGGGGGGATTGAGTTATCCCGGGCACTGGGTTATCCCGGGCACTGGGTTATCCGGGGTGACTGAGTTATCCCGGGCACTGGGTTATCCGGGGAGATTGAGTTATCCCGGGCACTGGGTTATCCGGGGAGATTGAGTTATCCCGGGCACTGGGTTATCCGGGGTGACTGGGTTATCCCGGGCACTGGGTTATCCGGGGTGACTGGGTTATCCCGGGCACTGGGTTATCCGGGGAGACTGGGTTATCCCGGGCACTGGGTTATCCGGGGAGACTGGGTTATCCCGGGCACTGGGTTATCCGGGGTGACTGGGTTATCCCGGACACTGGGTTATCCGGGGTGACTGGGTTATCCCGGGCACTGGGTTATCCGGGGAGACTGAGTTATCCCGGGCACTGGGTTATCCGGGGGGATTGAGTTATCCCGGGGAATGGGTTATCCGGGGAGATTTATCCCGGGCACTGGGTTATCCGGGGAGATTGAGTTATCCTGGGCACTGGGTTATCCCGGGCACTGGGTTATCCGGGGGGATTGAGTTATCCCGGGCACTGGGTTATCCAGGGTGACTGGGTTATCCCGGGGAATGGGTTATCCCGGGCACTGGGTTATCCGGGGAGGTTGAGTTATCTCGGGGAATGGGTTATCTGGGAGGATTGAGTTATCCCGGGGACTGGGTTGTCCGGGGAGGTTGAGTTATCCCGGGCACTGGGTTATCCGGGGGGATTGAGTTATCCCGGGGAATGGGTTATCTGGGGGGATTGAGTTATCCCGGGGACTGGGTTATCTGGAGAGTGGGTAGGGCGTGCACTGGACTACCTCACTAGGAAGTAAAGTAAAATATGCTGCAAGCCAGGGGCCGGTGTCTTAGTTCGGAAACGTGCAGGGATCTTTACAAGCGGAGAGAGGGTATGAAAGATAAAAATCAGACAACACAGCCCTGCTCTCCAGCCCAGGGAGGGCAGAGGTGCCCCCACAGCTGGAAGTGTTTGGGCTCGAGACGTATTTGTTGGATGAATTATGGAAGTTAAACCTCCGAGCACACGGAGTGTTTTGCAAAGGTGGTGCACCTATACCCTGTCACGGCGCGAAGGGGACCCGCGCGCAGGGAGGGATCTCTGGGCCAGAGGGTCGTGCCGGCAGCCGGGGCCAGAGCCCGGAGTGGTGCGCGGGCGTCCGCAGGGCCAGCAGGAAAGGCCGGGGCGGCGGGACCTGGGGGCGCAGGCCGGCCAAGGCCCGGGCGGGAGGTCTGCTGACCGGCGCACCCGACTGCGGGGCGGGCGGAGCGATGTGGGCGCTCGCCGCGGTCGGCCCGCGGGGGCGCGAGCTGGGGCCACGGCTGCGGGGAGGGACGCGGTGAGGGCGCGGGCCGGGGGCCAGACGCCCCCAGCGTCCGCGTGCGGGCTGGCGACGCGGTGAGGGCAGTGTCCGGGCGCGGACGGCGTCCGCAGCGCCCCAAGGAGACGGAGCCTCTGCGGGCAGGGGGCACGCGGGGAAGGCGCCCCGGGAGAGGGACGGGGGCAGGAGGAGGACCCCCGCCCCAGGCGCTGGGCGCGACTGCGGAACCCCAGGGCTGGGCCGGGGCTTTGGCGCGGGGGATGGGCGCCACCCCATGTCGCCGTCCCCACCACGGAGCCACCGCCCGCGCCCGAGGGGAGCATGGTCCTCGCCGGGCCTGTCCCCTAGTCCGAAGGAAGAGGGGCCAGTCACTATGAACTGATTTTATTTAAACGTTTTTTTGCAAAGTCATCGCCGGCGCCGCATCTGCGTGGCGGGGGGTGGGGGGGCGGAGCCACGCCGCGGACTTGCCGCAGGTAAACAGCCCCTCCCCGCGGCGGGAGCGGGCCGCTCGGCCCCAGGCAGCGACCGCAGCCGCGCGCCGCTCTGGGCGGGGGTCTCCCCGCCGCCCCCGCGGGAGGGAAGCGCCGGGCGCGGGGCCGGGGCTGCAGCAGAGGCGGGCGGCCGCGAGGGCGGCGGCGGCGGGACCTGCGCCCCCAGCCCGCCCGACCCCTGCCCGCGGGGGCGGCGGCAGAGCGCCCCCGGCCCTGGCGCGCGCTCGGTCCCCAGCTCTCCGCTCCCCGGCGTCCCGCGTCTCCCGCGCTCCCCGCCCGCGCCCCGCCCGGCGCGCATCCCCTGCCCGCCCCGCGCCCGCGCCGGCTCCGCCCCGCGCCCCCCGCCCGCCCGCCCGCGCCCCCGGCGGGCCGCGCCCCCGCCCCCCATGCACCACCTCCTGGAGCAGTCGGCGGACATGGCGACCGCGCTGCTGGCGGGCGAGAAGCTGCGGGAGCTGATCCTGCCGGGCACGCAGGACGACAAGGCGGGCGCGCTGGCCGCGCTGCTGCTGCAGCTGAAGCTGGAGCTGCCGTTCGACCGCGTGGTCACCATCGGCACCGTGCTCGTCCCCATCCTGCTGGTCACGCTGGTCTTCACCAAGAACTTCGCAGGTGAGCCGGCGGCGCAGGATGCTCGGGCGGGGGCGTCCGCGGGGGCTTCCCGTCCGTCTCCGGCCGCTGCTCCCGCCAGCCACGCCCACCGCGGGCCGGCCGCGTCCCGGGCCTCCCAACAGACCTCGACACGCGCCCGTCCTCGCAGGTGTCCGGGTCGCCGGGGCCACCTCCCAGGTCCCTCTTATGTTTATTGTTTTCCTGAGCCCGGGTGGGACTAGGCCTGTCCTGGTCCGGGTGGTCCCAGCCGGCAGAATGTCACGGGGGTCTGGGGGGTTGGAGGAGCAGCCAGGTGTTGGAACCAGCGGAGAGCTGATGTCAGGAGACGGTGGAGACCCCGCTGCGGGACAGGGTCGACGCGGTGGGAGGAGGTGGGGGTCTCCGCGCGGGTCCTAGCTGTCCGCGGAGGCAGAGCAGGTGGAAGAGGGGCCGGACCGGCATTGGCAGGGAGGGACGCACGCAAGCGGAGGTCAGGAGGTGCTGAGGCCCAGTGGGCAGGACGCGGTCCCGCGAGGCCTGGCGCTGTGGGGGCTCCTGGAGGGCCTCCCAAGGCCTGCGCCTCGCCTTCGCCAGGAGGGGCCGGGTGTCGACTGAGGTGGGGTCTGGGCCGAGGGCCCCGGCACCGTGGGCTGCACTTGTGGCCGCAGCGGGGGTCCTCTGAGCAACATCATCGGCAGACGCTGCCTTGGTGTTGGTTCTTCACGAACCTCTGCAGACCCTGTACCTTTTAGGAGCCCCCCATGCCTGGAGACGCCAGCCCTGAGGATGGACATTGCTGGGATTGGACAGCCCTGACGGGGAGGGGGGGGCGGCGGAGGAGGCCTCTGCTGGCCTCATGCCTTGGACACCAGTGCCCAGGCCCTCAGACACCGGGATCAGGACACTCCACCGTCACGCACAGGGCGGGCACAGACACTGCTAGTCTCCTTTGGTGGCTGTGACAATGACGTGCCACAAACTAGGGGGCTTGAAACAACAGAAATTTCTCTCCCATGGTTTTGGAGACCGGAAGTCCAAACTCCAGGTGTCAGCAGGGAGGACCCTTGCACCTCTTCAGACTCTGGCATCTCCCGGCATGTCCCTGGGCTCCTGGCCTCAGGGCCCAGTCTCTGCCCCTGTCTTCACACAGGCACCTTCTCCGTGTCTCTGCCCACATTTCCCTTTTCTTGTAAGGACAAGAGTCAAGGGATGGGGGCGGTGGGGCACCCGGTCTGATCTCGCTGCAACTTGGTGACCTCTGCAAAGACTGGTCCTAAATAAGGTCAAGTTGACAGGTGTGGGGTTAGGACTTCGGCTTATGTTTTTCAGGGACACGGGCCAACCCACGGCAGACGGGCACACTAGGGCGGGCTTGGGTGTGGGTGCACACGTGGACCCAGCCCCCCAGGAACCCCTGCAGGGGCCCCCACGCTCTGGCACTCTGCTGGGTCCAGCTCACCACTCGAGCTGCAGCACACCCCTGCGTCCAGCTGACCAGGCTGCTCCCCTCTCCCCAAGCGCGTCCTTCATCCCTGGTCCTGACTGTGTCCTCGGCCTCTGCCGGCCTGCCCCTTCATGCTCACCTGCATTTGCACGTGGACACACGTGTGTCCAGCAGGTCTTGGGCCCTTCCCTCCTCCCCGGCTTCTGAGCAGTGGCACGTGGGTGTCGGTGCCTGCTGCCCACTCTCCGGGCTCCGAAACCGCACTATGGACCGTGCCTGGTCAGCGGGGCTGAGGTTTGTGCCAGGAAATCTTGTCTCAAGTCACAGGAAAAGCCGGGGGTGGTGGAGGCCCAGCTCCTCCTCTCTGTCGATGGGTGGTCCCCGTGCAGTGCCACATCCCATCTGCCATCCCTGTTTTTCTCTCGCTTCCGTCAGCGCCCGAGAGAGGACAGTGGCTCCCTGGGCCCCGTCCACCTGGGGCGCTGCTGTCTCCTGGGAGCTGCGCCTGGTGCCTCACTCAGAACCCAGACGCATCCTGGGTCCCTGGTTCATGGGCCAGTTCCTGGGGTGAGGTCCCCCCCAGACACAAGGAAAATCGGGGTGTGGGAGCCAACTGTGGCCACAGAGTGCACTCCAGGGCCCCAGCTGGGTTCAGGTGGGGTGTGGGAGGGGTGTGGTCAGAGGCTCTGACCTTCCAGGAGGGGCACCTCTGCCCCTTCCCACCCGGACAAGAGCACAGCCAAGGACAAGCACCCGGGCTCTGAGGGGCGCGTGCCCTGGGGGGCCCCATGTCTGCGCGGGTCTGAGCCGGGGAGCCAGGTGCAGGGCCGCTGGGCTGAGCCCTGCTCCCCCGCCCGGCTGAGCTGTCCAGCCCGGGCAGGTCCCGGGTGCAGGCCCAGGGGGCAGACGTCCCGGGCCACCCAGTGCCCGAGTCCTTGCTGTGTGCCCCAGTCTGCTCATGGGGACACGAGGGCGGCCACATGCCGTCACCCACGCATGGGGTTATGGTGAGGAGAGGGCAGGGCCTCGGGCCCACCCAGGTGCCAGGGCCCGGCTCCCCCTCTCAGCAGGGCCCTGCTGTTTTAGGAAGAGCCTCCCTCACGGCCCTGGTGGCCCCTGTCCAGCAGAGCACGGAGCTGGCGGCAGGAGGGTGGACTCTGGAAGACACCGTGCTCCTCTTGGGGACCAGCTGGCAGTGGGGGCAGGGCTGCCGGGAAATGGTCCCCCTGCCGGAGAGCCCGCCAGCCGTGGGGCCCACCCAGGTCTGCGGAGCCCAGTCACAGGGACACAGGAGAGTAGGTCACCAGACTTCTCACCCCTGCGGGGGACCAGCAATTGCTTTTCCTAGAGTAGCCGGACGACTGGTTCCCAGACCAAATGATTTGGGCTATTTCCGCATAGAATCGGCAGTGTCTCCACCCACAGCAGAGGCGGTGTACGCCCAGCCTGTGCTCTCCCAGCTCGGCCCTCTAACCTTTGTTTCAAAATGAGAGCTTCGAGGAGCGTGGGCGCAGCCAGCCCTGCAAGCTGGGTCCTCCCTGGGGTCTCAGGGTCCTGGGAGGGCAGGTCTGGGCCAGACCGAGGAGCCACGTGGCCGGCCGCTCTCGGGATGTGGTACCATCGCAGGCCAGGCCGAGTCCCAGGGTCTCCAGGGTGTGTCCGTGAGGAGTGGAGACCCCACCCCAACCCCGGCCTGGCCAGCCCAGGAAGCTGGGGCGGCCTCCCGGGGAAGCCTGGGCCCTCCACCCAGCCGCTTCTGTAGCCTCTGAGGGTCGACCCTCTTCCCCTAGGTGGGGGTCTCACCCCCTCAGGGCCCCCAGCGCTGGGAGGATGCTTGTTCATGCCGCTGGGGAGAGGTCTTGCCCCGCAGAGGAGGCAGACTGCTAGTAAGTGGCCAGCCGCCCCTGCGTTAGCTTCCCGTGGCCGACAGAAAACACTACAGTTCCGCAGGGCAGGAGTCTGAACGCGTCCACGGGGCTGAAGTCGGGCATGCGCAGGGTGTGCCTTGCTGGAGGCTCCTGGGAGAGCAGCTGCCCTCTCACCTGCCCCCTCCCAGGGACCCTGTTGTCCCATGGACAGTCCAGGACCCCCCCCCACCAACAAGATCCGTGTCCCAGATCCCATCTGCAGGGTGGCGCAGCTGTGGGTCCCGTGGCTGACGAGGACATGTTTAGGGCCGTCATCCCGCTGGCCGTGGGAGTCTGGGAGGGGCAGGGCCTCCCTGGTGAGGGGCTGGGAGGAGGCGGCAGTGGTCTGGGGGTGACCGGGATGGGGTCCGGCCAGTAGGAGGGAGCAGCCTCTGCGGAGCCAGGGGGTCCTGGGGTGTTCCCACCGCCCAGGTGGAGGGAGCCACGGGGGCCCTGCAGGCTGCACAGCAGGGACAGGCGAGATGTGCTTGGGGCTGGCGGGGCCCAGCCAGGGCAGGGCCTGGGGGGACGCTCTCAAGGGCAGGGCTTCCGCCTAGGCCTGGGGCCCTGTGGAGTGAGCCCAGATGCCAGTTCCGATTTGCTCTTCCCGAGGCTGCGTCGGGCCCCTGGCCCTCCTGACCTCTCTGTGGCGTGGTCGGGGGTCGTGTGGGCCCCTGGCTGCCAAGCGGGCTCCTTGGCTGGGAAGCCAGCATGTCCTGTTGTTCTGGGTCCACGCAGCACTGCCCTCCCACAAAGGGGCCCTCAGAGCCCTCCGTCTGCGCCGTCGGGGTGGGCCAGACCCTCGTGCCTCCCACGCGGACACCTGCTGGCCTGGGCAGGGCCCCGCTGTCCCTGGGAGATCCCAGAGCAGGGCCTGGGCAGAGCCCCCTGGAGCCGCAGCGTCTGGGACGGGCCCACAGACTGCGATCCATGCCCTGGGTTCCCCGGAGCTCAGCAGCACCCCTGCTGTCCCACCCAGGAAGGCCAGCACCCTCTGCCAGGGGCCGACCTTGCGTGGCCCAGCACGTCCTTGGGTGCCTGCTGTGGAGCACCATGTGCCCCTGCAGGTTCAGGCGGATCCCGGAAGGAGGCGGCCTTGCTGGGTGCTCCCCCAGGGCTCCCCGGGCTGGGCCTCCCCTGCAGTTCCTCTGCAGAGCCGAGTCACTGACCATCCTTGACGGAGCAGACGAGGAAACCGAGGGTCAGAGTGGCCAGCTGGGGCTCACCTTCCCTTGCTGCTGCCGCCGGGCAGACAAGAGATGGCAGCAGGCCCGAGAAGCCCCAAGTCCCAGTGGGGCCTCCCCCACCCACGCCAGGCCCTCAGCAGGGGGGCTGCAGGGACCAGCCGGGTCAGGGCAGGAGACAACCCTGTCCCTGTTCTCTTCCCCCTTCTCTGGCCCCTGGATTGGCTGTAAGGACAAAAACTAAGTAAATAAAATGCTGTTTTCTCAACCGAGAGAGTTGACTCCTTTGCCTTTTCCGATTTTCTCTTCTCTGTGCCCTGCTCGCTGGGGACAGGGGCCTGGGCCCAGCTCTCCAGCCCCTCCGTTGTCTCATGGGGACGTGGCGGCTTCATCCCAGCGCCCTGCCCGGCCCCCAGCCTGTCTGGGCAGAACTCACGCTGGCCTGACCCCGCCCCCGTCCCCAGGCCCCTCCCCTGGCTGAGGCCGGAGCCACCGCTGTGGGCACCTGTGCGGGGAGGTGGGCGTGGGGGACTCCGAGTGCTGCTCTGGAGAAGCGCTCAAAGGTGAGGTGCCAGCCCGGCGGGCCTGGCGCTGGGCTGAGGGCGGCCGAGTGTCCCCAAGCCCTGGCCACTGGTCGGTGCCGTGTCTGCAGGCGCGAAAGGCGTTCGAGGAAACTGCAAAGCTCAGGAACAACTTCTCCTGTAGTTCAGGAGGGCCCCTCGGTGCCAGCTCAGGCCAGCGCCGCAGGCAGGCTGGTGACTCTTCCGGCTGTGCCCACGGCATCCAGGGCCCCCGGCTGGCCCTTCCCCGGGACGGGACGCTGGGTCTTAGGGAAACGCCCTCGTGTGCAGACGGCCCTCAGGGATTTTCCTCGGGAGCTGAGCTGCCACAGCCGCCCCTGGGCAGGTAGGACCGTCTGAGCCAGGGGAGTCTCGGGCAGCGTGAGGCCGGCGGCCGGGACCTGGCTGAGTGGCCCGGCCTGTCTGGGCCGTGGCTTCCCCCGTGCACGTCTGGGGAGGGACTCGAGCTGCGAGGTTTGTTCTGAAGCTGCCGCTTTTGGGTTCCTCGGGGTGAGACCCTCACACCACGGCGGGCAGGACGCGGAGGGGGGTGGGACACAGAGGGGGGCTGGCCGGGAGAGGTGGGGGCTGCACCCGGGAGCAGCGTGTGGGAGGAAGTGACCAGGCCGCCGCTCCGTCCGCCCCAGCCCTGTCTCCTCTCTGCCCCCAGAGGAACCCATTTACTGTTACACCCCGCACAACTTCACCCGCGACCAGGCGCTGTACGCCCGCGGCTACTGCTGGACGGAGCTGCGGGACGCGCTGCCCGGCGTGGACGCCAGCCTGTGGCCGTCGCTGTTTGAGCACAAGTTCCTGCCCTACGCGCTGCTGGCCTTCGCCGCCATCATGTATGTGCCCGCGCTGGGCTGGGAGTTCCTGGCCTCCACGCGCCTCACCTCCGAGCTCAACTTCCTGCTGCAGGAGATCGACAACTGCTACCACCGCGCGGCCGAGGGCCGGGCCCCCAAGATCGAGAAGCAGATCCAGTCCAAGGGGCCCGGCATCACGGAGCGCGAGAGGCGCGAGATCATCGAGAACGCGGAGAAAGAGAAGAGCCCCGAGCAGAACCTGTTTGAGAAGTACCTGGAGCGCCGTGGCCGCAGCAACTTCCTGGCCAAGCTGTACCTGGCGCGGCACCTGCTCATCCTGCTGCTCAGCGTGGTGCCCATCTCCTACCTGTGCACCTACTACGCCACGCAGAAGCAGAACGAGTTCACGTGCGCGCTGGGCGCCTCCCCGGACGGGCCGGCGGGCGGGGGGCCGGCGGTGCGGGTCAGCTGCAAGCTGCCCTCGGTGCAGCTGCAGCGCATCATCGCGGGCGTGGACATCGTGCTGCTCTGCTTCATGAACCTCATCATCCTGGTCAACCTCATCCACCTCTTCATCTTCCGCAAGAGCAACTTCATCTTCGACAAGCTGCACAAGGTGGGCATCAAGACGCGCCGGCAGTGGCGCCGCTCACAGTTCTGTGACATTAACATCCTGGCCATGTTCTGCAACGAGAACCGCGACCACATCAAGTCGCTCAACCGGCTGGACTTCATCACCAACGAGAGCGACCTCATGTACGACAACGTGGTGCGGCAGCTGCTGGCCGCGCTGGCCCAGTCCAACCACGACGCCACGCCCACCGTGCGCGACTCGGGCATCCAGACCGTGGACCCCAGCGCCAACCCGGCCGAGCCCGACGGCGCCACCGAGCCGCCCGTGGTGAAGCGGCCGCGCAAGAAGATGAAGTGGATCCCGACCAGCAACCCGCTGCCCCAGCCCTTCAAGGAGCCGCTGGCCATCATGCGCGTGGAGAACAGCAAGGCCGAGAAGCCCAAGCCCGTGCGCAGGAAGACGGCCACCGACACGCTGGTGGCCCCCCTGCTGGACGCCGGAGCGCGCGCCGCCCACCACTACAAGGCTGGCGGGGGGGACGCGGGCCCCGCACCCGCCCCGGCCCCCGACAAGAAGCACGCCCGCCACTTCTCCCTGGACGTGCACCCCTACATCCTGGGCACCAAGAAGGCCAAGCCCGAGGCAGTGCCCGCCGCCCTGCCCGCCTCGCGGAGCCAGGAAGGGGGCTTCCTGTCCCAGGCAGACGAGTGCGGGCTGGGCCTGGCCACAGCTCCCACCAAAGGTAGGCGCCGGGCGGGGCGGAGGGCGAGTGGGCCGGGGCACCGGGGAAGGGAGGGCACCTGCAAACCCGACCTCGGCAACAAGGCTAAGGGTGGAGCTGGCTCAGACAAAGCAGGGCGGGCAGGTGGGACAAGGCGGAGGTGAGTCCAGGCCGGGGGACCCTGACCCCGGGGAGCAGCTAGGGAGGAGCCAGTGAGGAGGACGAAGGCAGGACAGGCCGTCGGCTCGCCTTGGCTCCCGTGGTTGACGGAAGCTCCCCAGGCCGGCAGAGCCCCCCGAGGAAGCTCCGCAAACGGGCACAGACCCGGAACAGCCCGGGGTCGGCTCGGGCAGACGGCCACGTGCAGGGGCGTCGTGGTGCAGCCCCCGCCCGGCCCCCACTCCAGCCGGCCCTGGGTGGGCGCTGGGAGGGCGCTGTGTGACCCGCCTGTGTTCTTGGCTGTTTGCAGAGGCTCCGCTACCTGAGACGGAAATCCCGTTCCCCGCAGAGCCGGCGCGCGCCGGGCTTCCCTCCGGGGGGCCGTTCCACGTCTGCTCGCCCCCCGTGGTCCCCACGGCAGCCCCTCTGTCACCAGCCGGCCTGGGCAAGGCCGAGCCCCTCACCATCCTGAGCCGAAACGCCACTCACCCTCTGCTGCACATCAACACGCTGTACGAGGCCCGGGAGGAGGAGGAAGGGGGTCCCCGGGTGCCCCAGGACGTGGGCGACCTCATTGCCATCCCCGCCCCCCAGCAGATCCTCATAGCCACCTTCGACGAGCCGAGGACAGTCGTGAGTACCGTGGAGTTTTGAGGGTGCCGGAGGCCCCTGCACGAGCGTGCGGCCCCCGGCCCGCGTGGACTCGGCCTCCGCCTCGCCCGGCGCCGCCCCAGCCCCCAGCCTCCGTCGCATGCCTGGGGGCTCCACAGGGAGCCGTGGCCGCCGCAGCGCTGGCTGGGGCAGGTGGCAGTGGGGGCAGCCGCCCTCCCACCCCTGCACCGGTGCTCAGCGGTGGGTGGGGGGCTGCGAGACAAAGAGTTTATTTTTTTAGGTGATTTTTGTCGGGGCCCAGGCTGTGTGGGGTGGCCCAGCTCTCCCAGCCCAGCCACCCCCGGGGTGAGCTGAGAGGAAGGTGGGGTGGCGGCACCAGTCGTGCCCGGGGCCCACATGCTCAGGGGCTCACCCCTGCGGGGGGCGATGCCCTCCGTGGCCGGGGCCGCGGTCCCCCCTCGGGTCAGAGCAAGACGTGCACTTTCTCCTTGTCGCCTGACACGGGTCCATTTTACTGTGATTACTGTAACTAACGACGCTGATCGTCAGGAGACTGGGATGGCCTGGTGTGTGCGTGGTGAGTGTGCAGTGTGCGCGGGAGGGTTCCGTGTGCGTGAGCAGGTGTGGCTGCCGTGTGCACGGGCACGTCTGAGCCCGTGTGCGTGTGCCAGGGCACCCGCGCGAGTGTGTGAGCAGGCGTGGGCCACGTGTGTGTGAGGGAGTGAGTCCAATGCAATAACCACGCCCCCCACCCCGGCCCCCGGCTGCCGGCCGAGGCCACGCCACTCCCGTGGAGCCAGGCCGGCGCCCCGCGGGTCCCACCCATTACCTCAGCCACGGAGGCCACGTGACGCTGTCGACACGGTAGCACTCAGCGTATCAATAAATACTATTCTGATAACCCCTGTGCTCTGCCTCCTGCCCAGGCTCCAGGCCTGTCCCCCGACTCGCCGGCGTCATGGCGGGTGCCGGGGAGAGGGGGCTGCCTGCATGCAGAAGGGTGAGGAGGGGCATGGGAGGCACCCTCTGCCCCTGCAGGTCACCCTGGGCCCGCTGCAGCCACGGCGACGCAGGGCACGTGGCTGCCCCTTGTGGAGCGGGCGTGGAGGGGCTTCAGGGGCTAAACCCCTGGGCTCACGGGCTCATGCACGACCCCCCGTAAGATGTCCCGTGGGTCATCCTGTCCCTGAGGGCGGGGGAGTGTGAGGTAGACCCGGAGCACGGAGAGCTGCAGGATCTGGAAGGCTTCCCAGAGCTGGCACCTTGGTGCGGCTGGGGTGCAGGGGGCTCGGCGCCAGGCCTAGAGGTTGGTAAGACAAAGCTGCTCCTTGGGGGTCCACGGAGCCACGTGCCCTGCAGGCCACAGCAGGGACCTGAGGTTCTGAACGGAGGCTGGGGGTGGTCATGGGGCACGAAGGTGGAGGTCAGAGCAGGCCCACCGTGCCCCGGCCTGGGCCTCCGGACGCTCTGCCCTGGGGCGTGTGCAGGGCGGGGCTCCCCCAGTGTTCCCAACTCAGGATGAAGTGACCGTCCTCCGCAATGGCCGGGTGCAGCCACCACAGCGGAGCCCAGGAATGAGGCACATGGACACAGCCCGGAGGCTGCATCCCGGTTTTAAAAAGGAGGCTTTATTTATGCTCTATTTATCTGATATTTTTTTGAGACAGGGCCTCGCTCTGTCTCCCAGGCTGGAGTGCAGTGGCACCATCAGCTCACTGCAGCCTCGGACTCCTGGGCTCAAATGATCCTCCTGCCTCAGCCTCCCGAGTAGCCGAGACTACAGGCACCACTACACCTGGCTCATTTTTCTTTTTTGTAGAGATTGGGTCTTGCTATGTTGCCCAGGCTGTTCTCCCACTCGCCTGGGCCTCCCAAAGTGCTGGGATTACAGGTGTGAGGCACCACGCCCAGCCCTAAAGTGGAGGTTTTACTACCATTTGGGTATGGTGAGGTCAACCAATCAAGAGACAACCGCCATGGAAAAGACAGTCACTCAGATCCCCAGAGAAGGGGCAGCCCATGCTTGGCAGGGGCTGTAGCAAGTGGAGGGGGCTGGGGGAGATGGGGGCAAAGCCCGTGCTGTGGTTTCCGGGAAGGAGCGGGCCAGGCAGGGCCAGTGGCCGCAGGAGGGGCTGGTGTGAGTGACCTCAGCGGGTGTGGGCAGGGGCTGTCCCCGGCTGCCTGGCCCCTGGCCCCAGAGTGTGAGGCCCAGGGAGCAGGCGGGGGCTCTGGACTGGGTGGTTTGAAGGGCCAAAGCTTGAGGGGTCAGAGCATCGAAGTGCAGAAATTAAGAGGCATGGCTATTGCGCCCTGACCCAGGACACGCTCCCCAGCCCGGCTTCCCCGGTACTCGGCCTTCCCACGTGCCCAGGCCAGCCTGGTCCCGCAGTGGGGTGAGCCTGTGGCCCCTGGCAGTACCCCTCCCTCTGGGTCCCAACCTGAAAACCGGCTCCACCAGGATGGAGAGGCGGTCACGGCAGCTGAGGTGACCCAAGAGAACCTGTGTGACACTGGCCTCGGGCAACAGTATTTGCCTGGACTTCTGTGCCGCCCCCGCCTGCCTGTACCCATCACCCCTGCCCAGGGGCGGCCCCCAACTCGTCCTGCAGGCAACCCCCGAGTCCCCCCTGTGCCCACTGGTCTGGCAGTGTGGCAAGTCCAGCCCCTGTACCTGCCTGCCAGGCCCTGCTTCCCTGCTAGTGAAGGCAGGTGTCGCAGCCACGGAGCATCCAGGCAGGGGCCGAGGACGCTGGCCGCTGAGCTTCAGCAGAGCAGGGACAGACAAGGCCACCTGAGTGTCTGGTGGGACCAGGGCTAAGGCAGTGGCCCCTCTCCCCACCCTCTTCTCTGGGCCACGGCCAGACGGGATGTCTCAGGCCAAGTCTTGTCTGGGAAGAGGTTCGTGCTACGATGACCACCACGCTGGCCGTGTGGCGCGGACTCTGCACAGGGCCTTTGCTGGGGAGGAGATGGCCTGAGTCTGCGTCCTGCAGAAGCAAACGTCTTGCTGCAGGCGTTGGGGACGCACCTCCTGGCTCTCCCAGGCGAACTCTGCCATCTTACCCCAGATCCCCAGACCTGTGTCCCCGTGAGCCATGCGAGTTCCAGGAAGGAGGAGCCTGACAGGGCGGTGCTGGCCTATGGGGTCCCACACCCCTCGCCCTCCTGGGGCCCCCTCCTCTGGCCTCTGCCCTAGACGCCTGCTTCTGTGCCATCTGTCCAGTTCCAGATGATTCATCCTGCTCCATGTCAGACCCAGCCTTTCCTCAGCGTCCACCCCACGAGGGTGGCAGGGACAGAGGAGGCCCCTCTGCAGCACAAATGGCTTCAAACCAAGTGCTTCACTGTTCCTAGGGGCCTCGGGGCCACCCTCTGGCATGGCACAGGCCCCTGGTCACTGCTGCTCTGGCCACCCCTCTCCCTGTGTCTCCCCCTCACCCCCCATGGCTCACTCAAGCAGCCCCTCCTCTGGCTGCTCGATGAACCAAGGGGTCTCCAGCAGGGCCAGGCCCCGGGGTCGGGGGGCACTTCCTCCACGGCCACCTGGCCATCCCTGAGGCACCCTGTCCACCACCCTGCCGTGCAAGGAGCCGAACCTGCCCCCACAGAAGCTTGCTTGGAACAGATCTTTGGAAAGCCAAACTCCTCCTGGCATGTTGTTCTCCCAAGCACAAGGACCTGCCTCAGTTTCCCTGCCAGTGTGGGACTCAAGCCCTGCCCTCTGCTGGTTCCCGCCCCTCGCAGCCTGCAGGGATCGGAGAGCAGTTCCATTTTCTCCACTGTCCTCGGCCTGCCAGGGCCGGGGTCTCGGGTGTCTTCCTGTCCCAGCTGCAGGCCACCTTGCCCTGCTGAGTGCAGGAGGGCGGTTCTGGCAGTCCGGGGGCACCGTTCGTATGCGATGCCGCCCTCCCTCTGTCTCCTTCCAGCCCTGGGCAGGGGCAGTCAGGGCAGGTGGGCACCACTGTCCCTCTCATACAGGACGAGGGGCTCTGGGAGAACCCAGACCCCAGGTCAGGCCTCTTCCCACCACACCGGCCCCTTGCTGGGGATTTCAGCCAGACTCACAGCAGACCCTGGGAACGTGGCCCAGAGTGGCCCTCGGTAAATGAGTGGGGTGAAGCCGGTGGTCTGCTCTAGACCAGCTGCCGCCCCCTGCCCTCCTGGGCGAGTGGCCGAGATGGTCGGGAAGACAGAAACGACCATGAAGTGCTGGCACAAAGGCAGCGACCAATGGGACTGACGGGGAGAGCAGGAAGCAGGCGTCCTTCTGCAAGGAGGACAGAGGCCACTCTGAGGCCAGGCCAGGCCCTGCAGGGCCCAGGAAGCCGAGTTGGGGGGGACAGCCTGGCAGATGCGCCTCCCACAGAGCCCCAGGGGCAGCCAGCCCAGCCCAACACAAGGAGGGGACAGGGACAAAGTCTCACAGCCGCCACACCCTAGGGGGACACCTGCAGACTCAGGATGTGGGAACCTGTGACCACCAGCGCCAGGATCAGCTCCTCAGAAGCCCAGGGCTGGGGCCAGCCCTCCTGGAACCGAAAGGAAGCCGCCAAGAACTGGCCTGGGGTGGGGCGCCACTCCCCCCAGGCCTGGTGGGCACTCCCTCCACTGCCAGCCCTGCTCTGGGCAGGCATTTTTTGGGCCCACCTGGCTCCAGTGAGTGGCTGGTCCTAAGGCCTTCAAGTCGAGAGGGCCCCCCACCCTCTTCCAGTGGGCACCTGGGCACCTGGCTCCTTCCCCCAACTCCAGCACCTGGGCAGGAGGACAGGGCAGAGACTGGCCTCAGGGCCACCAAGAAGGCCAGCGCTGTCAGGACACAGCTGTGGGTGGCCCCAGCGATGGGGCCATGCAGCCATGCAGCCTGCCAACCCCAGGTATGGGTCCTTGGCAACTGGCGACAGTCCCCACAGGCTCAAACTGCCCCAGTCGTCCACAGGGACTACCCAGCAGTGCGCACAGCCCCGGCCCACCTGGAGCTTAAGGCCAGTGGGCGGGCTGCGCCCCGGGGTTGGTGGGGGACCCTGGGGGACCAGGTGGGGCCAGGACACGCTCCGAGTCGGGGGTGGGGTCGCCCGCCTCAGCCCCCGCCACCCTGCCCGCCTGCACAGCCCCCCAGCCCCGTCTCCACCCCCCAGGGGCGATGAGGGTCGGCCATGTGGGTGGTCGCAGCTAGCTGGGCCCCCGGGGGACCTCGGCGCTCGCTTGGTACCCCAGCTGGCAGTGGCGTGGGGACGCCAAGCGCGCAGGCTCAGGAGCCCCGAGACTCCCGCCTCCCCGCTCCGGCCACGGGGCCTGACCTCCGGGGACCCCCGCCCGGGACCCCCGCCCGCGGGCCGGCCTGGTCCCAGCTAGGGCGTGCGACCCCCGGAGGAGAGGGGCCTGGAAGGGCCGGGTCGAGGCCACGTTGGCGCGGTCCCTGAACCCGCGGGCCCCGCGCATCCCACGATCGGCCGTTCCTGTAGTGCGGGGTTGACGGCTGACAGAAACAAGTGTTTCGACATCACTTGACGCAAAACCATCCTGTGCACGCCCCGCGAACACTGTCCCCCTTAACAGACGGGAAGCTGCGGCGACAACTGCGGAAAGCGTCGCGAAGCCCCGGTGGCGCGCGGCGGCGGGACTCGAACCCCGGACCTGCCCGCCGGCGCGCCTTAGGACCCGGGGCCGCCCGGGCGGGCGGCGGCTCGCGCGCGGCCCCCTGGGAAGCGCAGGCTGCGGCGGCGGGCCGGGCGCAACGCGGGCCGGGCGGAGGCTGCCCTTCCCGGCATGCCGCGCGGCCGCCCGGCGCCCTCGGCCCGTCCGGCCCGTCCGGCCGCCCCGCCCCGCGGCCCTGGCCCGCCCCGTCCGGTGGGGGCGGCGAGCCGCATGGAGGCCGGCTGAGGAGCGCCGCAGCGTCGCCTGGGTACGCTGCGTGTCCTGGGCCTGCGACGGGGCGGCCCGACCCGAGGGACTCGTCGCGCGGCGGCCTCGCGGCCGGAACGGCGCGTGCGTGAGGACGGGCCCGGTGGGGGAGGGGGCGGGCCGGGGTCAGGCGCGGGGAGAGCGGGTCAGGCGGGCCGGGGGCGGCGCGGCCCCCACCCTCGCGGCGAGGCGCCCCGGTCCGCTCCGGCCCCAGGCGGCGGCGGCAGGACGCGCGGTGCGGAGGGAGGGCTGCCCGGGCCACACCTGGCCCCGCGCTGCTGCCCACGCGTCTTCCGGGGTGGGGGCGGGGGCCGGGGGCGAGCAGAGCCCCCGGACCCCGCCGCCCCTCAGGTCCCCACCAAGCCCTCGGGGTTGCTTGTCTGTAGGCGCCTTTGCCCTTCAAGTTGCGCAAGACGAGGTTGCCATATGGACAAAGTAGACGCAAGGTCTCGGGGCTTCCGTCTTAAAAGGTTTCTGTAGCTGGGATGGGATAAAGCTGGTGTGTGTCGGTCAAAACTGTTACAAGGAGTGTGGAGTCCAAGCTGCCTCGGCGTCGACGTCCCAGAAACAACTAGGAACTCTCGGAAGTGCTCAGTTCCCTCTGGATTTTCCAGGTGGCTGCCTCCCGCCTGTCAGGGTCCCCTGAAGAAGAGGATGTGCAGGCTACCAGGCTCACTGCCCTCCCTGGGTCTCTGTCGCCGCACGGTGTGACTGGCAGGGAGGCTGACCTGGGCTGCTGGTCAGCCTTGCAGGGTGGCCGTGACACTGGTGTTGGAGGCCGATGGGCAGAACTGCCAGGAGAGGGGCACACAGCACCCCACGGTGGTCGTCGTGAGGGGGCTCTGGCATTGGGCAATGACCAGGTGTCAGGAGGATGGCCAGGTGTGCTGGCCAGGGAGCTTTGCGGACCTCCAGTTCAGGTGTGCGTGCTCCCAACTCTGCCACACTCGCGTAAGCAGGTCCTGCAGACCAGGAGGGGTGCCCAGGTCACAGGTGCCGAGGCTTCAGAAACGGAGTGCGGGGGAGACTGGGGCTGTGGGCCACACCCTGCTACCTCCCAGCCTGTCATTCCTTTCTGTGGCCCCCGGGTCTGTCCACGTCGAGACCCTTGGCTTTCTGAGCAGGGCCAATGGGTTGGTTGAGAGACAGGGTTTTTCTAGGAACTCTGGTGCTGGTCAGCTTTTGGCCAGCGCTCGGGCAGGCTGGGATCTGGGAGGCAGTTTTTAGTAGGGGGAGGGGGACAGCATGAGTATCAGTTCGGGCTGCTATAACGAAATACTGTAGACACTTAGCAGACAGTTACTGTCTCACAGTTCTGGAAGCTGGACGTCCAGGGTCAAGGTGCTGTTTGGTTCGGTTGCTGACGAGGGCCCTCTTCCTGGTCATAGACAGCCATTGTTGCTGTGTCCTCACCTGGGGGCGCGGGGGAGTAACAGCTCTCTCTCTGTCGCCCAGGCTAGAGTACAGTGTCGTCACATCGTCCTAGCTGACTGCAGCCTCCAATTCCTGGTCCCAAGGGATCCTCCTGCCTCGGCCTCCCAAAGTGCTGGGATTATAGGCATGAGCCACAGCGCCCGGCCTGCTGTCTCCTATAAGGGGACTAGCACAAGGTTCCTGTCATGACCTCATCTGAACTTAATCATCTCAGAGGCCCAACCTCCTACCGTTGTCACATTGGAGGGTTGGGACTTCCACCTGTGAATTTTGGGACGGCGCAATTCGATCCATAGCAATAGGACCCAGAAGCGGGAACAGCTGCCAGGGCTGGGCAGGTGGAAGGTGTGGCTGAGGTCGCTGTGAGGCCGACACCCTGCCACTCACAGTGACCTCTGATGTGCTGTGACAGATGCCCCCAGAGCATTGCCGAAGTTAACAACCTTGTCCAATGCCGAGCAGCTGTCACTCTGATTTTTGTGTCCCTGGGCTGCACCCCCACCCCGCGTGCATCTCTAACGTGAGGGGGGCTTTTCTTGCCCTTTAATCCTGGCACCTTCTCTCCTGCGCCAGACGGGGTGTGTGCTCTCGGGGGCTGATGGGAATTCTCAGACGTCTGAGGTTTGTTCTGGAAGCTTGCGGGGGATTCTTTCATGCATGGAGGGGATTATAGTTCCCAAAGCCAGGTGACGGTGCTGTCCCTTTTCACGGATGAGGAACTTGGAGAACAAGTATTTTGAGAGACAGTGTCAGGGCTCCTGCAGCCAGGCTGCTAGTTCTTTTCCTGTCCTCCACCCTGGAGACAGACGATACCCCAGCAGAGCAGCTCAGAGAGGTCTGGGGTCACGGCTGAAGTAGCATTTGAACGTGGCATGTGTTTTCGACCGAGAGGGCCTGCTATGTGGACAGGGGGGTCTGCTGGCCCTGGAGGCAGGTGCCACCAGTCCTGCCTTAACCTGAGGCTTAGCAGTTCGAAGCGCCCTGCCCGAGGTGGCACGGTGTTAAGTGGGGTTCTGGGGTCTGACCGACCCTGCCGCCACCCCCCGCAGCAAAGCTGCTGGCAGCCGGCCTGTTTGCTGGGCAGCCTTGCCCAGGAGGTCTCCACGGTGGTGGTCAGCACCTACCCAGTCCTGGCCCACGGACACTGGGGTCTGGGAGAGTGAAGCACGGCTGACGTGCAGAAGCGTCCTCCGGCTTCTCACTGGGCTCCACGGGTTCCCCGAGAGTTGGCCTCACAGTGCGGCCAGGTGACAGGACCAGAGCCATGTGCCAACTCCTGGAGCTGTGCCGGCTGGTGGGGATTTAGCGAGGAGCGGCGTTCATCCCCAGAGGGTGGCAGCAGGGGTCAGCTGGTCTCTGCCAATGGGCTTGTGCTCCCCTGAAAAGGACAGGCAGGCAGCCGGTGGCTGGACCCTCGGGCGATGCTCCGTGGGGACAGCTGTCCAGAGGTCATGTGACAGGAAACCAGGAAGGACGCAGACCAGGAGCGGGGGGGGGGGGGGGGGGGGGGGGGGGGAAGGCTGGGCCAGCAGTGGGGGGGGGGTTGGGGGTGCACAGCCCCTTCCAAGCAGCTGGGAGGGACTTGGGGCCCAGCCGTGATTATCTGAGAACACGTGATGGCTGTGGGGGGCAGGGAGTGTCCTGCCAAAGTCACATCCTAGAGCTCAGGCACTGCAGCGAGTGAGGGAGGGACACCAGGGAACTGGAAGGTGCAAGGACGTGGCAGCATCCGAGGAGACGTGCTCAGGATCAGGGACTCCGGGGCGGGGGCGGGGGGGGGGGGCCCTCGGTGGCCCTTCTGCCTGACCCCTCCTGGGCAGGGCTGGTGCTAACAGGGTCAAGGGGCTCATCACGCAGCTCAAGGCTTGTCCTGGCCACACAAGCTGCTGTGAGACCTGTGCACCCCATGGCGTGGCTGGTGGGACGAGTCCCTGCTGTGGGCACGAGGACCTGCCTGTCACAGGCACGCCCCCGGCAAGCCTCCAGGGGCGGGGCCGGCCGGAGGGCTGGGGCTGACCACACCCGTGGGGGAGGGCTGCGGCCGTTGTGGGTGCCTCGTTCCTTCTCTGGCCCTCACAAACCCCGCCGACTGCACCGGGTGTTTTAGTCTTTCCCTCGCGCTTGGGCTGCTGTGAGGAGGAGCCGTTTGCTGCCGTGTGTTCAGCTGGACCAGGGTGGCTCCCGCCCTGGCAGGCTGCTTGCCCGGCTCTGGCTGCGGTGCTGGCCTCAAGCACAGCTTCCTGTTTGTGTTTCCGCTGGTGCCTGGCATCAGTGAAGGGCCTTGACCTGTGCAGAGGGGAGGGAGGAAGCCCCAGGGTGATGCCCTCAGGCTTTGGCGGAGGCCTGGCTGCTCTGAGTGGCGCCAGCAATGCCACTTCCTGGACGTGCTGACCTTTGTGGTGCCCAGGGCGGGGTGGGGGCCGAGGCTGAAACCCCGCTGGGAGGCGTGTAGGTGATGATTCTGTGCAGGTGATGAGCTGGGCTGAGACCCAGGGCGGGGCCCTCCCTTCTGCAGAGGCTCCAGGTGGGCGAGGGCAGGTTCAGAGCCAGCCTGGTAGCCCGGTTGCCTCCCTGCCCCCAGCCAGTTTCTCTTCTAGGAGGCCCGGCCGTCCTCAGGAGGGGCTGCCCCCTTCTTGGCTCCAGGGCACATCTGGGTGTCCCTGGACACCAGATCAAGACTTGGGTTGCACCAAGAGAGACCCCTTCCCCTGCCCAGAGGTGTCCCTGCCTGTCCAGCCCCTGACCATCCGCCCAGACACCTTGCCGAGAGCTCCTTCCTTTTGCAGCTGAGGAAACCGGAGCTCAGCGGTGCAAGGACTTGGACTGTCGGGGGCTGGGGATAGGTCTGTGCTTGCCGCAACTCTGGCTGCAGGGTACCGAGGGGACGGTCGAGAGATGGTTAGATGAGATAGCATCGCGCTTGTTTCATTATTCGTCTTTTCTTGTTATTACGAAAGTTTTGAGAATCGTGCAGCAGCAGTGAAACCAAAGTGGCCTGGGCCGTTGCGCAGTGTCTGGGCTTCGGCCAGAGCTCGTCCACCTGCAGCCTGCCACGGCGGTTCCTCCGAGGCACGTCCCAGACGCCGGATCGTTTCTCTCGTAAACACGTGTCTCTGAAGGGTGCAGACACGTTAAAACAACAAAAGCCAAGCTGGCATAGTTGCTTCGCGCTGCACCATCCACCCAGGCAGTTGTCAGGCCAACGGGCTCGCTGTTTCCAGGCGACCTTCTCAAGTCGGGGTCCAGCTGCGGCTCTTTGCTGCCCCTGCCACCTGCCCGAGGCCTGTTTCCCTCGCAGCGTCTGTGGGACAGCCGCGTGTGACCTGCAGCCTTTCCGCGCTGAACACGTGCTGGCTGTCCCTGTCACGTGGTCAGCACGCTCATCGGCTGTTGTGATGCTGTGTGAGGCTCCAGATTTTGGTTTGAATGTTTTAACGACCCCGTGAGGTGGTGACATACGTGTCCACCAGGAGCCGCATGGAGTCTGGTGACTGTGAACACATCGCTCCTCTTTGGCTCCGTGGCCGAGCAGGTCCATGAAGAGCCCCGTGGAGGGCAGGGCACGTGGCCAGTGCTCATGTGACCCGTGGTCCCTAGCCCAGCCTCGGCCGCCCCGTGGGTCTCACCGATGCTGTGTGTCCCTCCGGCTCCTGTGCCCCGCCCCCTCCCGTCGGCAGGTTTCTCCCCGTGGGCGACGGTGAAGACCGTGTGCGGCGCCGCCTCGTCAGCCCTCCACCGTGGCTGCTTCCGTGTTGTGTTTCTGTCTCTTTTCTCTTAAGCTGGGGAACGTCTAGCTCCGCGTGACGGTAGCCGGCTTGCTCTCCCTGACTCTGCTGTCTGTGCTGACAGCTGCCCTGACGTTGTCACCTGCCGTGGGGTGACTAAAGGGGTTGGGGGTTTCTTTGAAGTGGCTTTAGTGCAAAGGCCCTGGGGTCCGTGCCCTGGACAGCAGCCATGTTACTCTGTCCTGAAATGTTCTCTCTCGGGAGCTCTGCGCAGCTTGGTGCAGGACCCGCTGCTTTCTCTGTTTGCTCACAGCGCCCGGTGAGGGTTGGGGCCCCTCTGGCTGGGCCACAGCAAGGCGCCCTGCGCGCCCATCTCTGCGTGTTGCTCCCAGTGAGTGCCCCAGCGCACTGCGGCTGCCAGCTGCTCTCTGCCCGGGCCCTGCCCGAAAGGACCCTGGGCCCCGGCAGCCCGTGGTCGGCCGGAGGCGGGCCCGTGCAGGCCGGGGCTCCAGGTGAGAGGCCACCTCTCCTGTCTCTTCAGGCTTCCGCCTTCAGTGCAGGCCGCTGCCGCCCAGCCATGGAGGGGGAGGAGCAGCCACCGCAGGAGGTGAGGGGCTGGGGGCTGCCGGGGGCTTCTCCCCAGACAACCTCAGTGCCAGGGCCAGGTGGGCTCCACACTGCTGCTACACGGAGGGGGGCTTCCTGGGGCCACTTGGGCTGTTCTCTGCAAAGAATGACCTCACTTGGCTTTCTGGAGTCAGGAAGCATTTCAGCAGGAGGGGAGCCCTAGGCGGTGGCCTTGCCAGGCGATGGTGGTGACAGGGAGGCCTCCGGGGGGCCAGGGGACTGGGATCCTGGAGTGTGTGACCCACAAGGCCACTCAGACTCGGGCAGTCCGGGGCCCGTAGACACCCGACGTGAACTCTCCCTCCCTGTGCAGGCCGACGTGGAGCCTGTGGTGACGGCAGAGGGCTCAGAGCCGGTGCCCAGGGTGCTCTCCGGAGAACCCCACAGCCTGTGTACGTGTCCTCTCAGGTCTCAGCACTTCTCCAGAGCTGGGCCGTCGGGGCGTGGGGGCGCGGGCAGCGGCCTGCGGCGGGCGGGGCCTGGCCGAGACCCGGGGTGGGGGGCTGCTGCGAGGCCGGGGGGGGGGGGTGCTGCGAGGCCGAGAGCCGTGCTGGGGGCAGAGGAGCCCGGGTGGGGAGTGCCGGGCCACAGGCAGCGCAGACATCAGAGCAGGTCTTGGGCACAGTGCAGTGAGTGGAGCGGGAGCCCCTTCTCCTGAAGGTGGGCCCCAACTTGTGCCTGCTCGGAGCTCCTCCCCCAGCTGAGCCGAGACAGACCCGTGCCCTCGGGGGTACCTGGTCCCCACTGTCCCCCTCAGTGGTGGTCCCCATGGCAGCCTGGGCTTGTCCTCATGGGGCAGGACAGGGGGCTTCTGAGGCCCAGGCTCAGAGGCAGTCAGACAGCACACACTGTCACCTAGGCTGGCCAGGCTTGGGGACCCTGACGCTTGGGGAGTGTGGGCCTCATGAGTTTTGGGTTTTACCTCGAGACTTGGCTCCCACTCCACACCGGTGCAGTCCTGGGAACCCAGAAGGTTCTGCAGAGCCCAGGCTGCCGGTGCCACCCGCTGTCCTGAGTCTCGATGGCCTTTGCTGTCCTTGCAGCCGATGTGGACGCCTTCAACCTGCTCCTGGAGATGAAGCTGAAGCGGCGGCGTGAGCGGCCCAACCTGCCACGCACGGTGACCCAGCTGGTGGCCGAGGACGGCAGCCGGGTGTATGTGGTGGGCACGGCCCACTTCAGTGACGACAGCAAGCGGGACGTGGTCAAGGTGAGTGCCACGGCCCACTGGTCTGACCTGGCAGGGCCGCCGTCCGCGGGCCGGGGCTGGCGGTGGGCTCCTGCGTCCAGAGCCCACGGGGCCTCCGAGTGGTGTCGGCGCTGGCCACCCTGCGGCGGGGCGGCTGAGGACACGGGGGGCGTGCGAGGTGTGACCGTGGCCGTTGCAGACCATCCGGGAGGTGCAGCCCGACGTGGTGGTGGTGGAGCTGTGCCAGTACCGCGTGTCCATGCTGAAGATGGACGAGAGCACGCTGCTGCGCGAGGCCAAGGAGATCAGCCTGGAGAAGCTGCAGCAGGCCGTGAGGCAGGTGGGCGGGCGCCGCACCCCCTGCTCTGCGCCTGTGTGCCTGGAGCCCAGGTCCCCGTGTCTCGGGCCTGGGGTGGCCTGGCGCTCCCTGGAGCTCTGCCAGGTTGAGGCCCCTCCGCCCTGTCGCGGGGAGAGCTGGGCCCGTCTCCAGGGCTTCGCCCTCCTGGGGGGCATCTCCTCCTGTGCTGACCCCACCAGCCTGGCAAGACCCGGGGCCGGCAGCCTCGCGCTGTGCTCCGTGTGACGTGGGCGTGCCTGGCGTCCCTGCCTGGCGTGTGCACTGTCTGTTGGCCTCCACGGGCGGGTGTGGGGAGGGGCAGGGCTGCTCGGGGAGGCCCTGGACCCCAGCGTGGTGGTCACCCAGCGTGGTGGCATCTGTGACAGTGTGATCCCGCCCTCTTCCGCCCCTGCCTGTTTTGCAAAGGGCTTTTCCTAAGAGCAGCTGCCTTTGAAAAGAGACTGTTGAGGCCAGGGTGGCCCATGCCCTGTGCGTGGCGGGACCCGAGCAAGCCCTGGGCAGAGCCCACACCTGGGCCTGCCGGGGGCCGCCGCGCTGCCCTTGCGCCCCAGCTCTGCCCCTCTCCCTGCAGAACGGGCTCATGTCGGGACTGATGCAGATGCTGCTGCTGAAGGTGTCGGCGCACATCACCGAGCAGCTGGGCATGGCCCCCGGCGGCGAGTTCAGGGAGGCCTTCAAGGAGGTGGGCGCAGGGTGCAGCCTGGTGGCCCCGGGGGGCAGCTGCCCAGGCCCCTGCCGCTCCCCAACGCCCAGCCTCTGCCCCAGGCCAGCAGGGTGCCTTTCTGCAAGTTCCACCTGGGCGACCGGCCCATCCCCGTCACCTTCAAGAGAGCCATCGCCGCGCTCTCCTTCTGGCAGAAGGTCAAGCTGGCCTGGGGCCTGTGTTTCCTCTCAGACCCGATCAGGTAGGGCAGCCTGGGCACCGTGGCCGTGGCGCGGGGGCCACCTGCAGGGGAGGCTGGCCGGCTGCGCAGCACGTCCTAGTGCGGCCGCACCTGCCCCACCTCCGGCTGGCCGAGCCTCCTCGAACAGGCCCTCCCCGCCCCTCCTTCCGTGGAAAATCCCAAACCATGGTGCCGCGGTCCCCGCCCTGGGTCAGCAGCACAGCCCCCCCTGCCCCCGCCCTGCCCCTCGGGCCTGGCAGCCGCCCCTCTGCCCCAGCAAGGACGACGTGGAGCGCTGCAAGCAGAAGGACCTGCTGGAGCAGATGATGGCCGAGATGATCGGCGAGTTCCCCGACCTGCACCGCACCATCGTCTCGGAGCGGGACGTCTACCTGACCTACATGCTGCGCCAGGCCGCCCAGCGCCTGGAGCTGCCGCGCTCCTCTGACGGTGAGCTGACCGTCCTCACGGGCCCGGGGCTCCCGGGGACGCTCCTGAGCCTGCGCTGACTTGCTCCACCACAGCTGAGCCCAGGAAGTGCGTCCCCGCCGTGGTCGTGGGCGTCGTGGGCATGGGCCACGTGCCCGGCATCGAGAAGAACTGGAGCACCGACCTCAACATCCAGGAGATCATGACGTGAGCGCCCGCCTCCCCGTGTCTGGGCCCCGCCCTGTGAGCCCCCAGGTGGAGGCTGCACCCCGGGAGCATCACCCGCGCTTGGCGGTGACCCCACGCGTGGGGGCTGAGGCTTGGGGGGCCCACGCCCAGCCAGGCCCAGCCCTCCCTCCCTCCCTCCCCCAGCGTCCCCCCGCCGTCCGTCTCCGGCCGAGTGTCCCGGCTGGCTGTGAAGGCCGCCTTCTTCGGCCTGCTGGGCTACGGGCTGTACTGGATGGGCCGCCGCACTGTGAGCCTGGTCCTGTCGCTGCCGGCCGCGCAGTGCTGCCTGCAGAGGGCGGCCGCGGCCCCACCGCACCGGTAGGAAGGACCGCCCGGGAGCCACCGCAGCCGGCTGGGGGCTGCTCCAGTGGCCGCCGAGGGCTCCTGCAGAGCCGGCACCGCCCGCGGACGCACCCTGGGCGCTGAGCCCACCTGGGGCCCCTGCCACCCCCTGTGGGGGTCCAGGCCGGGCCGCGCCTGCACCCCCGGCCCACACCACCCAAATAAAGGATTATTGAACCGTCTGAGCCGAGGCTTCCCAGCAGCCCCCTCCTCACCCCCCCACCTCTGCCGCAGGGGCCACACGCTGGTCAGGGTGGATGGCCCAGCTCCCGGGGTGGCAGGGCCGGGGAGGGCTGAGGCGCACGGCACCCCAGGTGGCGGGTGTAGCCAGCCAGCCAGGCAGCTGCTGTCCCCTACCTCACTGTGCCTTCTCGTGCCCCGGCCCAGGCGTGTCTCACGGTGGGTTCCGGGGCCAGGCGGTTTGGGAAGGGCTGGGTGGCCGCGGGAGCGCTGGCTGCACCCTGGGCTCGGCCTGCAGAGCTGTTGTGTTCTTGGCTTTTTAAAATGTCTGAAAGTCTTTACTCAGGTAATTTTAACTTCAAAGAAAAAACAAACTGAAGCAAATGTCAGGAAATAC
The DNA here is from genome assembly GCF_041146395.1 of Eulemur rufifrons. Taxonomy (NCBI): domain Eukaryota; kingdom Metazoa; phylum Chordata; class Mammalia; order Primates; family Lemuridae; genus Eulemur; species Eulemur rufifrons. The sequence goes on from NC_090998.1 coordinate 96,347,798, forward strand.
AAGCCTTAAATCTGATTGGGACAAAAAGGAATTCTCTTTTGGGTCTCTGTCCTGAGGTCAGCCCTGGGGTCCCGGCTGGCACCTGCTTCCTCTGCCTCCAATGGGGGTGCGGAGGGGCCACCTGGCCCTCACTGGACAGGTGGCTTGTGGGGGCCACAGCCTCGGGCGGTGGGGGCTGCCCTGCCAGGCGGCGCCCCCCATAGGCCCAGCCCCCCCTCCTCCCCCCGGCGTCTCTGCAGGACTCGCCGGCTGTGCAGCCCCCGCCTGGCCCGGGCGACCCCTGGTCATCTCTGTTGACTCCAATCAGGTGAAGCCCACAGCTGTGAGCCCGATGGGGCGCAGGGCAGCCACACTTGTGGATTCATTCCTTAGAAACTGAAATAAATTCTAATTTTGGAAGCTGCTGTTTTGTGAAATATGTGGAAATGGGAGTCAGGTGCGGGGCCGGGGTCCTGCGACCACAGGATGCTGAGGGCACTGCCTGGGGTCCCGGGGACACTCGCTCTGCGCTCCTGCTCCAGGGATGAGGCCCCGGGCCCCTGGCGCCCAGCCATGGCCCTGCCCGGCCAGGTGGGCAGGGCGCCAGCCGAGGGAGGCTCGGAGGGGCTCCCGCCCTGCTCAGCGCCCCACCCTGGCCCGGCGAGGAGGCGGTGCCGGCCGGTGGTCTGAACAAAAGGCCCAGCCACACCTGCCCAGCTCGAGACCAACGGTGAGTGTGGAGGGAGGTGGGGTGCAGGGGCTTCACTGCTGGGTGGCCGGTCCCCACGTCTGCCCCCCAGGGAGCATGGCTGCCCACCCTGTCCTGGATTTGGCTGTCCCCTACCTCTCTCTGGCCTGGGCCAGCTGGACGCTGCAGCAGCGAGGACTGGTAAGAGCAGCCAACGGCGGGGCCTCAGCCCCAGGGGTGGGCTGGGAGCTGCAGGGCTGCCGAGCCTGCCCTGACCAGGGTCTGCTCCCCACAGGTGCAGGCAGTGTTGCTGGAACCCCAAGGTCTGGCTGGTGGGGCGTGGGAAGGAGGGGCCCTGTCCAATCTGCAGCTCCCTGGGGGGCCCAGGCAGGGCACCAGGACAGGCTGCTCTAGTCCCTTGTCGGGACACGTGGGTTTGGGGAAGGGGGACCGCCCCGGCAGACCCCCAGGGCAGCAGGTCTGGGCCATGTTGGACCTGTGGGTGAGAGGGGTCTGGGACCGCAGAAGGAAGGCAGAACTGAAGCCCCAGCCAGGGCTGGGGGCAGCGGGGCAGAGCCACCGGGGGGCCAAGGCACCGCCACTTGGGAAAGGGAACAGCTGTGTCCTGAGATGAGGGGCAGTGGCAGCTGCCTGCCAGCACCGAGGGAGGCGAGGGAGGCGGATCGTCTGGGTCTTTTCAGAGGACAAACCCGCCTGGCTCTGCACCCCTGGTGGGGAGGGACTGCTCTCAGTTCTGGGGGGACGACCCCAGGGCCGGCAGCAGCATGTACACCGTCCAGCCAGCGGGGGCCAGCGCCCCCTTCCAGGTGAGCGGCCCATCCAGGGCCACCGCCCGACAGCACGGGGGGACCAGTGAGATGTGTTGCGCCGATCGGTTTGGCAAAAGCAAAAGAGGCACTAACGTTCGTGGTTGGCAAAAGAAGAGCCTGGCTCTGCTAGGGGTGCCCTGGCTTCCTCCTGACACACCCGGGCACAGGAGCGTCCGCTGAGCGCTGGGCCGGGGACCTAAATGTCACCCCATGGGCATGAGCAAAGAACTCGCGGCACTGCGGTTGCTTACAGATCAGAGAGGACCCCGACGACTGGCAGCAGAGGGGTCCAGGACAAGAAGTGAAGGGAACAGCGCAGCACAAAGCAGAAGGAAATGACAACGTCACCCGTGGGCGGGGCCTGGGTGACACTGTTGGTCTTCACCCCATTTCTGAAAGTGAATTTCTATGACCGCGCGTGCTCCTATTACATTGATAAGCAGAAAAACCATAAGGCAGCACTTTTCAAACACGAAGTGCTTGGGGGAGTGGGCAGGTCCTCTGAAGGGCGAGGGAAGGGCAAGCCTGTGTGGACAGCCAAGGTGGCGACTGCCTCTGTCCATGCCAGGTTCTGTGTGACATGCACGAGGACGGTGGCTGGACGGTGATTCGGAGTCGAGACTGGGGCGGGGAGAAGCCCCTGGACTTCGAGGGGTGCTGGCAGGAGTACAAGGAGGGCTTCGGACACGGGAGGGAGGAGGCTGTGCTGCCCACGAGGCCCGGGCTGTAGCTCGAGCCCCTCCAGGAACACAGGGCAGGGGTGCGGGCGGCGGCAGGGGCCCTAGAATATGTCAAGCAGACACGGGGGGGCAGCGGGAGGGCAGGGGGGTGCAGGCCCAAGCCCGGTGGCCACTCCTGCAGGTGACCACTGGCTGGGGCTGGAGCTCATCTCAGACCGGACCTCCCAGCCGGCCTGCAGACCGAACTGAGTGTGGACTTGCAGGACGGGACAACCTCACGCTCTGGGCCCACTATGACAACTTCCACGTGCACAGCGAGCACCAGTTTTACCAGCTGACCCTGGGTCCGTACTCGGGGCATGCCGGTGAGTTCTGGAAGGGCAGGAGCTCTCCTGGCCACCTCCACTGCCGCCAAGGGACTCTCCCTTCCCGAGATGCTCTAGCAGGCTGGGAGTGGGGGTGCTTAAACGGGATCAGGACAGGGAGGGGAGGTTGGGACCACAGAGACCCCCAGCTTCCCCAGCCTCCACACTGGGAAAGGCTGCTGCTCCCAAGTGCCTGCCCGGGGGTCCCAGATGCCGAGGCATCGCTGAACCCACCACCCACGCCATGCAGGGGATGGATGCCGGGGCTCTGGCGACAGTGACAACCAGGAGGGCAGTGCCTTCAGCACACTTGACCGCGACCGTGGCCGCTGCACAAGCTGTGTGGACGGCACCCGCGTCACCAGCTGCAGCCGTGATCACTTAGGCACCGGCTGCTGGTACAGCACCTGCGGCCAGGCCAGCCTCAACGGGCCGTGGCCAGAGCACGCAGGGAACTGGCCCAGCCTGCGTGGGGCCGTGGGCAGTGACGAGTGGGCCCCGCGTGCCAGCACGCTGTGCGTTCACACCACTCAGACCTACGGGGCCCAGGCACCAGCTGGCATCAGGTGGGTGAAGCCTCGCTCATTAAATGTTCACGCCCTGGTGTCTGCTGCTGCCTCCTTCTGTGTCAGGATGGGGAAGGGGCTGGCTCAGCCTCCACTCAGCCCAGCCACTAGTTCCCTGGCTAGCAGAAGGCACCCTGGAGGGCTTCTTGGAGGGAGCCATGCAGGAGCTCAATGGTGAGGCCAGAGGCCCAGTCATAGGGCTGAGGAGAACCTCTGCTCATCCATGCCGACCTGCTGGGACCCTGACCACCGATACTCATGGACCCAATAACCCAGTCCCACCGGATTCCAGAGTGTGGACAAGATTGATCTGGGGGAGAAGAAATGGGTCAGGAGAGCCCAGGGGCTGGGAAGGAGGAAGGGGTAACGCCAGGCTCTGGCCAGGTCTCGCATGGCAGTTACAGAGCAGGACGCCAGAAACTGAGGCAGGCGGATCTGCCAGCAGGCCAGGTGGGGAAGACCCCAGAGACGACGGGCCTCGGGCACTCCTTAAAGGGCGGGGCTGCTGCCCACTGCTGGAGAGGGCTGCGGCCCAGCACCCACTATTCCCTGGGACCTCACCACGCCGTCCCCCTCCGCAGAAGGTAGTGGGGCATTTACTGATGTCGCAGCCCCACAGGGGCAGGGCTGGGTTCACACAGGGTCTTGGAAGGCCATGTTGTGGCCCCAGGAGAAAGTTCCAGAGGTGGCTCTGTGAAGTGTAGAGTGGAGGGATTGCTGGAATGAAGAGTAACCTAGGGAGGGCGGCAGAGTCTGCAGACCCGGAGCGGGAGCTGTCCTGTCCTCCTCTTGCACTTCGAGTTGGAACCAATAAAGGCTGTCTCTACCGCAGTCAAAAGAAGGGTAACCCAGCCAGGAGGGAGCTGGTGTGTCCAGGATCCCTGGGCCCAGCTCAGGGTCTCGGGTTTTACTTCAGGACCAAGGTGGGGAGGACATTGGAAGGGGGTCAGCTCAGGGTAGGCTGAGCTCGTTCAGTCGGTCACATCCACCCCAAACTCCTGTGTTCACCCCACCCTAGCCCTGCTGGAGGTGTCTCTGAGCACTGGGCGCTGGGGGAACCGGCGGCCCAACGATCAGGTTCCTGCCCTCCCAGCCTGCAGGTGAGAGAGACACAAGAAACAGGGACGTAAGGAAACGAGATCATTTCAGAGTGAAATGCAGGGCGAGGAACACCCCAGGGTGGCCGGAGGCACCGATGGCAAGGCGCTCGCAGGGGCATGGGACCCGGTGCGCATGCTCAGTCAGCTCCGGGCAGGCCTCGCCCCAGGAGGGCACCGGCCAGAGCCTCGTCCACGCTCTGCTGTGGCTCCACCCTGGAGCTCTTCCTGGTGCAGAACTGTCCCAATGCATAGTCTCGGGTGACCAGCCCCTACTCGGTGCCTACTGGTCCCAGGAACAGTCAGCCGTGGGTCAGCACGTCCAGCGCAGCCCGCTGCGGGGCTGCCTACCGCTGGCCCTGAGCCGGACCTGGGCAAACGCCGGCTCTGTCCCTCCTTCCCGGTGCACGGCCCGCTGAGCAATGCAGGGCGGACCCTCAGCGCGGCGGGGGCTGGGGCTGGCCCTGGCTCCGCCCTGAGCTGGGGAGCTCGCCTGGTGGTCTTTGGGGGGCACATAACTCATGTCACCCCACTTGGAGCAGTGCGGACCGTCACGAGTCAGCCGGGTCGGACTTCCAGGAACCTGCCGGCCCGTTACGAAGTCATTCTGGGATGTCCCTCCAGCGGTCATCCCAGGCCCCTCTGGCCCGTCCAGCTCTCCGCTGCGTTCCCGGGTACCCCGCGCCGGGCTCGGAGAACGCGCAGCCTCCCACCACGCGTGCGCCAGAGGCAGGCCCGGAGCAGGCGCGGACGGGCGGAGCGGCAGCCAATCAGAGCCAGGGCCCTGGGGGCGCGGCCCGCGCAGGCGCGGCGGGGTCCTCTGCCCGCTGGCGATTGGGCTGCGGGCGCGCGGGGCGGGGCGCAGCGCGCGGGCTTCCGCCAAGAGCAGCGCCGCCGATGGCCGCGCGCAGGGCTGGGCTCGGGGCCTCGCTCGTGGCCGCCCGCGCCGGGTCGCTGCCTCTCGGCCGCCACCGCTCGCCGCGCGCACCCTGCCGCGGCGCCGCCATGGAGCCCGCTCCGCGCTGGCTGGCGGGGCTGCGCTTCGACAACCGCGCCCTGCGCGCGCTGCCCGTGGAGACGCCGCCGCCGGGCCCCGAGGGCGCCCCGTCCGCGCCGCGGCCCGTGCCCGGGGCCTGCTTCAGCCGCGTGCAGCCCGCCCCGCTGCGGCAGCCGCGCCTCGTGGCGCTGTCGGGGCCCGCGCTGGCGCTGCTGGGCCTGGACGCGCCGCCCGCCGCCCGCGAGGCCGAGACGGAGGCCGAGGCCGCGCTCTTCTTCAGCGGCAACGCGCTGCTGCCGGGCGCCGAGCCGGCCGCGCACTGCTACTGCGGCCACCAGTTCGGCCAGTTCGCCGGGCAGCTGGGCGACGGCGCCGCCATGTACCTGGGCGAGGTGTGCACGGCGGCCGGCGAACGCTGGGAGCTGCAGCTCAAGGGCGCGGGCCCCACGCCCTTCTCCAGGTGGGTCCTTCCCCGGGCGGGCTCTTCCCCAGGTGGGCCTTTCCCGGGGGGGGGGGGGACGGCAGGGCGCGGTCCTGCCCGACGAAGGGAAGAGGCGCAACCAGGACGGTGCCCTGAGGCCAGGGCGGGAGGCGGAGGCTGGGGCTGCGCGGCCGGCGCCGCTGCCCCTTGGACCGGCCCGGTGCGGGGGTCCCGCCGCCTCTCCCGGAGGTGGAGCGCCTCGTTCCCCTCTGAGAGCGCGGAGCTGACGGCCGCCCGTGCTCCGTTCTCGTGAGCTCGCCAAGGACTGTGGAGTCCCTTGCACGAGTCGCGCGCTCGCGTTTGCCGGTCTGCTGGGCGCCGGTCGGGTCGCAAGGTGCTCGGAGAGGGGTGGCGGCTGCCTGTGGTCAACACGCCCTGCCACGTGCTTCTTTCAGAGGCCTGTTTGGGGGCTGGGGGACTCTTCAGACCCCCGCCGCCGTGGACATTCTTAGGGGACAGTCCTGCTTGACCCCCAAGTGAGGTGGGCCATGTTTAGATTCCTGCATGGGGGCACACAGGTGGTCCATAGTGTGGATGGAAAAATCCAAACTCTGAAATGTTTGAAAGAAGTTTATTCTGAGCCAAATTTGAGAACCATGACCTGGACCACGCCCAAGAGGCCTTGAGCAAGTGGACTCGCTGTGGCTGGGTTACAGTTTGGTTTTATACATTTCAGGGAGACAGGGGTCACAGGTAAATTCATAAATCAATACGTGGGAATCACACATTGGTTTGGCCCAAAAAGGTGGGACATCTCTAGGGGGGATGCTTACAGCTTATAGGTGGGTTTGAAGATTCTTTGGCTGACAGTTGGCTTTATCTAAAAGACCAGAAAGGAAATGCTTAACTTAAGATACAGGTGTGAGCACTCTGGGAGGTCCAGACAGGAGAATCTTTTAAGTTAAGGTAAGGATCTGCTGGGCTGCTTGAGTTAAGATGGGGGGTGGGGCTTTCTAGCTTTCAGGTGCTGCTAATGCTGTACTGGAATCAGGCTGGGCAGTAAACCACACTGTATTTGGTTAACAAAAACCCGCTTAGTGGGATTTTACCATTTGTGAGCCTGACTCATCTGGCCTCCTTAGGAAGGAAGTTGAGCAGAAGGAAAAGATCAGAGTTCAGTCCTCAATAGCAGGACAGCCGGCCCAGCGGTAGCCCCTCCCATGTGCTGTCCTGCCTTCTGTGTACAGACGGCACTTAGATCTGTTTTGCTCTTTTCCACTAAACAATTCATATACTTAATGCACGTTCTTTAAATGCCTGTTGAATGACTAAATAAATACATGTAAGCTGGCATTTTATGTTCAACGAATTACTAAATCCATCTCCCATCTGGCCACTCCCTGTGTTCTCATCCCTGTCCCTCCGCACCCCCTCTGCCAGGCGGGACATCGCCAGATCCTCAGACTAACTGGCTCCTCCTCATCCCCCAGTCTCCAGACCTTCCCGTCTGTGTCTGAGAAGTTTACTGAGTGCAGACCTGGCGCCCCCCCCCCCCACCTCCAGCAACCTGCTTAGAGTTTTCTGCACCAGGGGCCGGTGGGCGAGTCTCTGACCCTTGGGATGATGTGTGATTGCTTCTCAGCCTGGGGCCTGCTGCTTCCCTGAGCATCTTCAGACTATATTTTTCATTGTAATAAGTTATAAAGACAAGCCTTTTTGTGAGAGTAATCTGTTGTTGGAAGATGCTTTTTATATTTGAAGACTTGAGTTTTAAATTAAGTCAGTCTTTCCAGACCTGAGGTCTGCTAGAACATTTTTCCCTTTAAAAAGAAAAGGGGGCTGGGTGTGGTGTCTCATGCCTATAATCCTGGCACTTTGGGAGGCTAAGACAGGAGAATTGTTTGAGGCCAGGAGTTCAAGACCAAACTAGGCAACATAGCAAGAACCTGTCTCTGCAAAAACAAATTTTTTTTTAATTCGCCAGGCACAGCCATGGTGGTGGCGCCTGCAGTCCCAGCCACTCAAGAGTCTGAGGCAGGACTTCACGTGAGCCCAGGAGTCAGAGGCTGCAGTGAGCTGTGATGACACCACTGCACTCAGCCTGGGCCACAGAGGGAGATCCTGTCTCCCAAAAAAGAAAAAGAAAAGGGTCCTTTGACCCTTACTCAGGCTCTTCCTATGACTCTCCCCCATGTGTCCCAGTGTCCCTGGCCTCAACAGTTCCCCAAGATTCAGTCTAAAGTCTGTAATGGCTGTGAGAAGGAAGACTTACACAATGAGAACTATAAAACATTGCTGAAAGAAATTGAAGACTACATAAATAAATGGAAACACATCCCATGTTTATGGATTGGAAGACAATTTTTTTAGGAGACACAGTCTTGCTCTGTTGCCCAGGCTGGAATACAGTGTCATAATCACAGCTCACCGCAGCCTTGAACCTCCTGGGCTCAAGTGATCCTCCTGCCTCAGCCTCCCAAGTCACTGTGATTACAGGAGGAGCCCCTGCTCCCAGCTCGAAGAATTCATGTCATTAAATTGTCCACAGCACCCAACGTGATCCACAGATTCCGTGCCATCCCTGTCAAAATCCCAATGATATTTTTTGCAAAAATAGGAAAACCCATCCTAATGTTCATATGGAATCTCAAGCGACCCTGAATAGCCAAAACAATCTTGAAAAAGAACAAAGTTGGAGAACTCACGCTTCCTGATTGAAAACTTACTGCAAAGCTACAGTAATCAAAACAGTGTGGTGCTGACAAAAAGACAGCTACATAGACCACTGGAACAGAGAGCCCAGGAACAAGCCCTCATTCGTAGGGACAAATGATTTTTGGCCAGGGTGCCAAGAGCATTCAGCGGGGAAGGGACAGTCTTTTCAACAAGTGCTGCTGGACAACTGGGTATGTGCATACACAGGAATTAAGCTGGACCCTTGCCTTACACCAGGAACAAGAATCATCCCAGTGCGCGTGAAACAAACGTACGAGCTAAAGCTAGAAAACTTAAAAAGAAACATAAGAGCAAATAATGACTTTAGATTTTGGCAGTGATTTATTGGATGACCATTTTTTGCCTAAGCTTTTGCCACAAAGATGGACAAATTAGACCACATGAAAAATATTATGTATAAAAAGACACTCTCAAAACTCAACAACAAAATTCAAAAATGGGCAAAGTACTTGACATTTCCTCAAAGACTTACATAAATGGCCAGTAAGCGTATGAAAAGATGCACAACTTCACCAATGTTTAGGGAAATGCAAAGCAAAACTACAGTGAGACGCTACCTCACACCTCACAGGATGGCAGTTATTGAAGAAGTAAGTGTTGGTGAGGATGCGGAGGAACCGGAAGCCGCGTGCACTGCTGGCAGGAATGTAAAGTGACAGGGCCACAGTGGGAGACCGGACGGTGCTCCCTCAGAAACTTGAACACGGAACGGCCATGCGACCCAGCCGTCTCCTGCGGGGTCTCCAGGAGACATGAGCACACGCGTGCTCACGGCAGCGTCATCCTCACCGCCAGAAAGCGGGAAGAAGCCCGAGTGTCCGTCTGCGGGTGACCTGCCCGTGTGCGGGTGACCGGATGAACAGAGTGTGTACGCAGACAATACCGTTCAGCCTTGGGGAGAAAGTCCTGACACGTGTTGCAACACGGGTGAACCTTGCGGACACTGCGGAGAGCGGGAGCCAGGCCGAGGCCGTGTGGTGTGTGGTGTGGTGCGCGTGGGGCTGCCAGGGCCCTGGTTGGGGGACTGGGAGTTAATGTTTGACGGGGACAGAGCTGCAAGGTCACAAGACCGGAGGGTTCCTGCAGATGTGTGGGGGTCAGGGAGGGTTGTGCGATGTCACGAATGTGTCTGGTGCTGCCGATGTGCACACTGAGAAGTGGTTCGGACGGTAAATTTTATGTGTACTTGACCATGATAAAAACATTGAAAACGAAGGGATCAGTCATTTGACCCTGACTCAGGCCCACACACCTCCCCCCAGTGTGTCCCAGGGTCCCTGGCCTCAAAAGTTCTCCAGGACTTGGGGCCAAAGTCCAAAGTGGCTGTGAGTGGCCTGAGGCCAGTCCTGCCGGGGCCTGCGGTGTGGGTTTCGGTGTGGGTTTCGGGTTTCAGGGATGTTGGGGGTGCTGGGCTTCGGGACGGCCCCTCCCGCAGGCGCAGAGGCGCTTGTTCCTCGTGGGGCCACGTGGGGGCGCCAGTGTCATGCACGGTGCGGGGGAGGGGCTGTCGGACGTGTCCACCTGAGGCCTCTGCCCTTGCTGTGTGGCCACATCCGGTTCTGGCGGGTTCTGGGGGCCGTGCCCCGGCCGGCAAGACTGCTTGTTTCAGACTGTTTTCTCCAGATTCAGGACTAGCTCTGGCTGTGCCGGCTTCACTGGCTCCGGGCTTACTGGGGCATCTAGTGGGACGAAGGACTGGTCCCACAGCCAGGGAGGGTGGAGCCACAGGACAGATGACCTTGGCCTTCAGGCGCTGGCACAGTTCCTGCCACACTCCAGGAGGAGACAGGCGGAGAGCAGGCGGGACCGAGGGTGCCCTGGGCCCCCTGGCCTGGGCCGGTGCAGTCCCGGAGCAGCCTGGGCACAGCTGAGCCTGTGGCGACTGCCTGGCCAGGCCCGGCGTCCAGCTCACACTGGGGCTCCCAGGTGTGGGCGTGGCAGGTCCCGGTGTGCCCAGGGCCACGGAGGCCTGTGGAGCCCCGAGCGCTGGGCTGGGCTCAGTCCCTTCTGACCCTCGGCCCGGCCCTCCCGGCCTCCGGCAGCAGGTGCCCGTGGTGCCTCCATGTGGCCCGGCGTCCAGGCCCGACGGAGCTCGTGCACGTTGTCTTCCCACGAGGTTTCATTCCTCACAGAGAGACGTTTCTAAGTTGTCGCAGGTGCCTTCTTGCGCAGGAGGGTCCTGGACACTGCTGTGTCCCAACCCGGGTCCGGCCGCGGCCACAGCGCCAGGCTGGCTGTGTTGGTTCGCATGGGTCAGCGTGTCCCGCCTGCCCTGTCACCAGGAGGGCCGAGCGCGAGGCTCGCCCAGGCCGCGGCCACCACCGTCCTTTCTCATATTCTGCGTTTTCTTTTCCTGTCAATGAGACATTCTCTTGTTTCTTAAAAATCCAAATGCTGACGTTGTCCCGAAAAATTTAACAGGTTTACTTATCATTGTTCTAAGCTGAACTGCCAAGACTCGTTCCCTGGAGCGTTTTGACTTGCATTCCTGCTTTGTGTGCGCACATCTGTGTTAAAAATTCACACACAAATGAAAATGGAAAATCTTCGATGCCTGCTTCTGTCCCGCTTGGCGTGGCCAGCACAGGCTGGCGGCTTCCACACGGCCGACCACGGGCACCTGCGAGGCACCGCGGCCACGCCCATCCGTGTCAGCCCCGCACTGTCACAGCAGATGCCGCAAGGGGACTTTGCGGGTCAAGTGTGGCGGGTTTCTGAGAACCGCGGATTCCGCCAAGCGCCCGGCACCAGGTTGGGGCGGGTGCGTCACCCGTCAGCAGAGGGCGCACTCTCGCCAGTGGCTTTTGTCACCAGTCGCTTCCCGAGCGCTTTGCAGCGTGGCGTGTGACGTCTGCGTGTGCCAGCCACGGCGTGGACACCTCCGTGCCCCCACTCCTGCCGTGGGAGCTGGCGTCGGAGGCCGATGGCAGTGAGGTGGCGGCTGGGAACAGGGCAGCGTGCGCCCTAAGGGGCACTTGCTTTTGTGTCCACTCCTCGTGGGTGGTGTTCAGTGTTTGCTACAGACAGTGCTGCTGTGCACGCGTGGACTCCTGTGTTTCTGTGAAACACCCCGCACAAACAGAACCGCAGGCTCGAGCGTGTGCTGGGAGCCACTGGGTCTTTCTCGGGGGCCTCGTGCTGCCCTGGCGGCTGGGCCGTCCTCAGCTTGACGCGTCCCCGGCCGCGGGCCAGCGCTGTGTGCTGTGGCTGCCGGACCGGGCCATGCCGGGCTCACGGCGTGTGGGGTCACGCAGCGCGTCTGCGGGATGTTCGTGTGGGTTGGAAGTCGTTCTCCCTCCTGACCGCTCGCTGCTCCTGGCCCGGCCTGCACGGTGAACTCCCGTGTTTGGTTTCAGACAGGCTGACGGGCGCAAAGTCCTGCGTTCCAGCATCCGGGAGTTCCTGTGCAGCGAGGCCATGTCCCACCTGGGCATCCCCACCACGCGGGCTGGGGCCTGCGTCACGTCCGAGTCCACGGTGCTGCGCGACGTGTTCTATGATGGTAATCCAAAATATGAAAAGTGCACGGTTGTGTTGCGTATAGCTCCTACTTTTATAAGGTAATGCCGGGGTCCTTTAGGCCTGTCTGTGTGCACTTGCTTGCAGCCAGGGGAGCTCTGTGCTTACGCCGCTAGGACGTCTCGTAGAAGCAATAAACCGAGGTGACGGCCCTGGGCTCTTAGAGGGTCAGCTGTCCCCAAGCATTCTCAGAAGCAGCCTGTCCACGAAGTGTATGCTTCCCACCCGCTGGGAGAGATTTAGGGCGAGAAAGGCACGTGGCTGTCCGGTTCGGGGTCCTGTCCTGTGTGTGGACGGTTGTGCCCACGGTCCCCGTCCAGGCCCTTGTCCCAGCCAGGAGCTTGGGCGCCAGGGGCCCGAGTGGTACTTCCTGGGAGGTCTGCCGAGCGTGAGGTTCCGGGAAGGCGCACAGAGCCGCTGTCTGGGAGATACGACAAGGACCTGCTCGCACGTCACCAAGGAAATGGCCTCCCCTGTGTGGCGTGTTCCCGTGCCTGGCTGCCATCCTGCGGATGGCCCAGCGCTGGCCGGTGTGGACCCCCTTGGGGCTGGTCCCTGTCCTTGACGTGAGCCTGCTGGTCTCCGGTGTCACCTGTGGCCTGGCATCCGACACCTTTTCAGTGCTGACCTCCTGGACCGAGCTGCCCAGAGGTCCTTGTCGGTCTTGGGCTTCTCCGCACCTGCCGGGGCCGCCCGTGCCTGAGGCTGACTGTGTTGGTCTCTGGGGCAGGGGACCTGGCTCCCCGCAAGAGACCCCCCACACTGCGGCCCGGTGGGCATTTCAACGTGGCCGTCCTGTGCCTTGCGGAGCGTTGAGAGCATTCCCGGCTTCTGCCCACCAGTCGCCAGTAGTGACCCCGGTTGTGACAATGAAAACATGCCCAGACGCTGGCTGAGGTTCCCTGGGGGACAGTCACCTGGTCAGAGGGCCGCTGTCCACTCCTGGCACAGTGTCCCTTGCAGCTGGCCCTGCCCTCCCCCCGGGTGCCGAGACAGGCTGTGTCCCTCGCGTGGAAGAACACGCAGCTCCCGCGAGTCGGGCGGGTGGGGACGGACCCACACGTGCCCCGGCCTGCGGGGACAGGCCGTGCTCAGTGCTGGCTGCAGGCGTGAAACGGTCTGTGTGTGTCGTCTAAGGCCAGGATGCGTTTGGGTCGCTCGTTTGCTTTTGTTTTGATCAGGGTTCTCTTCCTGCTGTAGGGCTACAAGATCGAGTAGCCGTAACTTCTTTGTTTTTTATCTTCACAAGGGGCTGGGTCCTGTTGACCCATTGAAAACTCCAGTCTTCCCTCCAGGTTCGGATCCTTTGAGATTTTTAAGCCCACAGATGAGCACACAGGGCGCGCGGGCCCCAGCGTGGGGAGGAACGACATCCGCGTGCAGTTGCTGGACTACGTGATCAGCTCTTTCTACCCCGAGATCCAGGCCGCCCACGCCGGCGACAGGGTGCAGAGGAACGCGGCCTTCTTCCGGGAGGTGGGTGGCGGCGGGGCCCTCGCCTGCTGCGGAGCACACGGTCACGCTGGCTGTGGACAGGGGCTTTCCCCGGGGTCCCTGCCCTCCTCTGGGCCGCCCCCTCCTCTCCCTGGGCCTCGTGGGCCGACTTCCCCCAAGGCCCAGGGTCACTGGTGCCGTGGCGCCGACGGGCCTGTGTGTCTGCTCTCGTGCTGGGCGCACCCAGCAGGGCCTCGGCAGGAGGGAAGCGGCTGGCGGGGGGAGGCGGGGGGACGCGCTGCTGGGTGCCGGGCGCACCCAGGGTCAGCGCTCACAGGGCCCCAGCCACACACCTGGGGCAGCCAGCCCAGGGCTTTGACTCGGGGGAGACGCTGACTGTCCCGACTTGGGTCTCGGTCCCCCCCAGAGCTGCCAGACGTGGTCCCTGCCTCACAGACAGTACACCCGGGGCGGGCCCGGGCCTCGCCTGGTCGCCTGGGCCCTGCAGCACTGGGGGGGGCGGGGAAGGCTCAGGCTGCGTGGGGGCCGGGGGGCTCGGACCACCCGTGGAGCAGCTCGCCTGGGCCAGCTGCAGGCCCATTTCACCATGTGGCTTGGGGGCAGCAGTGGGTGCCAAGCGGGTATTTGTGGGGCTCTGTCCTGCGCGAGGTCAGTCCCTCGACCCCACCTCGGCCCACTCCGTGTAGCCAAGCGATGTGGCCGCGGGGCGCTGGCAGGGCCGGCGGGGCTCAGCCTCAGGCTTGGCACAGACATGGCCGGGTGGCCTGAGCCAGTCACTGCCCCCCAGCCTTGGTCTTTCTGTCCACGAAGCAGGACGGTGCTGCCCGAGTCCTGGGAGCATCCGTGGCATCCAGGAGGCGACGTGTGTGCAGGGCCTGTGCTCAGCGAGGCCCTCGCTGTCTGGGGGAGGCGCGGGGCCCAGGGGCCCTCGGGTGCAGCCCTGCCTCTTGGGCTAGTCTCGAAGTCGTGCTGGTGCCGGGCCGCGTAGGGGTCAAGTGCGCGGGGCGGACGGCCAGACCCTGGCCCTAGTGCACCAGAGGGGAGATGGACAGCAGCCTGCAGGGCACAGTGACCTGCACCCAGGACAGGTTTTGCCCAGCGATGTGGCAACTTCCTTCCTGGTTTCCACGGGGTCTTCCTACGGGGCCTGAGGCTGGGGAATGCCAGGGTTCCCTCGTTTTCCTGCCCTGGGTGAAAGCCAAGTGTGTGGGCGTGTGAGAGAGTAGATGGCATCAGTGGGGTTAGAACCCACTTTCCAACCCACTCGGAAAACTGTCCTTGCCTCGCAAAATACTCTCGTCTCCCCATGGTGGAGATTACAGACGATCCTGGAACAGGCCCCTGGAAGTCCCCGGAGAGTGAGATCCGCTCAGAGAGGCGCAGCTAGTCCAGGGGTGGGAAGAAGGGGGGGGGGGCCTTGCTCTGGGACCAGAGAGGGTGGGGCCCACAGCAGGGCGCGAACAGCGTCTGCCCTGCCCAGGTGACGCGGCGCACGGCGCGGATGGTGGCCGAGTGGCAGTGTGTCGGCTTCTGCCACGGCGTGCTCAACACCGACAACATGAGCATCGTGGGGCTCACCCTCGACTACGGGCCCTTCGGCTTCCTGGACAGGTGAGTGGCCTGGGCCTACCCGAGAGCCGGCCCCTGGGGGTGGCAGGAAGACATCGTCTGGCCTCAGGGCTCGTGCTGCTGCCCCTGTGACATTTTGTTCCATGTTCAGTTCTCGGCAAGGCCCGGTCAGCCGTTCCTGGAAGGAGAAATCCGCTGGCAGGTTCTGAGCACGCGCTGTCCTAGCATTTTAAAAAGGGTCCCTCTGCTGCTGGGCTGAAAATGGGGTGAAAGGCCGGCCCGATGGTAGTGGGTTTTCAGAACTTACTAACATTCCTGTCACTGGAGTTGGCATACAACCCCCCACTGCTAAATTTGACTGGCTGTTAAAAATAATACTTTTAAAAGAAAAGAAAATGGATTAAGGCCAGGTGCAGTGTCTCACGCCTGTAATCCCCGCACTCTGGGAGGCCGAGGCGGGAGGATCACTTGAGGTCAGGAGTTCAACATCAGCCTGAGCAAGAGCGAGACCCCGTCTCTACTAAAAATAGAAAAATTAGCCGGGCACGGTGGTGTGCACCTGTACTCCCAGCTGCTCGGGAGGCTGAGGCAGGAGGATCGCTTGAGCCCAGGAGGTGGAGGTTGCAGTGAGCTGTGATGATGCCACGGCACTCCAGCCTGAGCCACAAAGCGAGACTCTGCCTCGAAAAAAAAAAATGCATTGAAAGGACGTGAGCAGGAGCCGGCGTGGCTTCCCCGTGCTCGGGCAGGACTGGCGGGAGCTGGTGGCTGACTGGGGAGGAGAGTTGAGGGCAACTCCGGGGTCCTTGACCTGAGACTGTGGGGACAGGGTCCCCATGGGACAGGGCAGGAGAGGGTGGACCCATGGCCACTGCCTTGGCCTCCCGTCCAGGGCCTGCGTCATGCCCCCGGCGTGTCCCTTCAGGCGGTGCCACTGCTCTCTCGCCCTGCGCGGCAGGTACGACCCCGAGCACGTGTGCAACGCCTCCGACAACGCCGGCCGCTACGCCTACGGCAAGCAGCCCGAGGTCTGCAAGTGGAACCTGCAGAAGCTGGCCGAGGCCCTGCAGCCGGAGCTGCCGCCCGAGCTGGGCGAGGCTGTCCTGGCCGAGGAGTTCGACGCCGAGTTCCGGAGGCACCACCTGCAGAAGATGCGCCGGAAGCTGGGCCTCGTGGGCGCGCAGCACGAGGAGGACGCCGCGCTAGTGGCCCAGCTGCTGGAGACCATGCACCTGACCGGTGAGGGGCCACGCACGCCCCGCGGCGAGGGCGCGGCGTTTTATTGCGGTTATAGTTTGCCCTTTTTAGGTGCACAGTTCAGGGGCACTGCACCACACCCCCTCCAGAACATTCTCATCGTCCCAAACTGCAGCTCCAGCTCCCTCCCCCAGCCCCCCCCCCTTCTACTGTCTGTGAGTCCGATGGCGCCGGGTCCTCGCGAGTGGACTGACACAGCCTGCGTCCTTCCGTGACCGGCTTATGTCACTTAGCGTGACGACCTCGGCGTGCGTCCACGTACCTGTCGGAACTCTGTCCCGGCCTGAGGCTGACACCCTGCTGTGTGGGCACTGCCATGCACACTCGGGGGCTTCCGCTTTCCACGGCTGTGCGGTGTTGTCACGGAAACATCTGCGGACCCACTGTCAGGTCTGCGCGCAGGCAGGGGGGTTGCCGGCTCGTGGGCGGAGCCGCTCAGCTGCTCTGGCTGGAACTTCTGGGCATCGGGCAGAAGTGTCCCACGTGGGCATCCTTGTCTTGTCCTGATCTTAGTGGGAACGTGCTCGGTGGTTCGTCACCCAGTGTGTGGTTGGCTGTGAGCTTTTACACGCAGCTTCATCAGACAGACGTTTTCTCTGGTTTGAGTGTTTTTGCCATGAACGGCTGTCAGGTTTTATCGAGTGCTTTTCCTTGCGATGGAGATGACCCTGCGGCTTTAGCCTTCCATTCGTATCTCCTTGTATTCTGGGGATAATTCCTGCTCAGCTGTGGCTGTGATCCTTTTAACCTGCTGCATTTTGCTACCATTTTCTGGATTTTTGCATCTAGAAGGGATAGTAGCTTGTAGTTTTCTTTTCTCGTAGTGTCTGGTTGGCCTTGATATTTAAGGCTGTGCCGGCCTCACAGACGAGTTAGGGGGTATTCTCTCTTCCAGTTTTCCCAGAAACTCTGAGGAGGATTGGTACTGGCTCTTCCTTAAATGTTCGGTAGAATTCACCAGTGAAGCCATTTGGTCCTGGCCTTTTTTCCTTGGGAAGTTTTTGATTACTGATCAATCTTTTTACCATTTTATTTAGATTTAGGTCTGTCAAGATTTTTGTTTCTCCTTGAGTCAGTTTTGGTAATTTGTATGTTTCTAGGAATTTGTCTCTGTCATCCAGGTTACCTAATTTTGGCATATAATTGTTCATGGTATTCTTTTTTTTTTTTTTTTAGACAGTCTCAGTCTGTTGCCCGGGCTAGAGTACTGTGGCATCAGCCTAGCTCACAGCAACCTCCAACTCCTGGGCTAAAGGGATCCTCCTGCCTCAGCCTCCCGAGTAGCTGGGACTACAGATGCCACTACCATGCTCAGCTAACTTTTGTTCTTTTTTTGGTAGAGAAAGGGTCTCACTGTATTGCCCAGGCTGGTCTCAAACTCCTGGGCTGAAGGGATCCTCCCACCTTGGCCTCCCAAAGCACTGGGATTAGAGGTGTGAGCCACACGGCGCTCGGCCGGGCCTTTCTTCGTCCTGCCCTTTCAACCCTAGGCCTTTGAGTACACTGCAATCTCTTGTAGACAGCACGGGCTGAATGTGTCTCTGTTTTGCCCCTCGGTGGAGAGATTGATCCATTTACCTGTGAGGTACTTACTGAAAAGCAAGTGCTTCTGCCATTTTGCTATTTGTGTTTTACACCTTTTTTGTCCCTCATTTTCTCCATTATTGCCACCTTTTGGTTTAGTTGTTTTTGTAATAGTAATACTGTTTTGATCCCCTTGTCAGTTCCTTTTGTGTTTAACTTTTAGATAGTATCTTCGGGTTACCATGGTTATGTGTGACTGTGTTTGAACGAGTCAGGTTGAGAACCTCCCCGTACTGTCATGCGTCGAGTGCAAAGCAGGCAGTGGTGACCCACGACGGTGCTGGGAACAGGCACCCAGCATGGCACCTTCTCACACCCGTTCGCAGAGAACGGAGGTCGAGCTGGGTGCAGACGCGCAGAGGCCGCCGACTGGGGTCGGTCTGGGCCGGTGCGCGGGAGGGGAGCGTGGGGCTGTGCCTGCCCCCGCCCTGAGCAGCCTGTGCTCCACCCAGGTGCCGACTTCACCAACACCTTCCGCTCCCTGAGCTCCTTCCCGGCTGAGCCGGCGTCGCCGGACCTGGAGGAGTTCCTGGCCGTGCTGACCGCTCAGTGTGCCACCCTGGAGGAGCTGAGACTCGCCTTCCGACCCCAGATGGATCCCCGGTGGGTGCCTGGGTCTTGCTTCCTTGGAATTTGTTTCCAGAAAGGAAGGAACGTTCACAAAATGGGTTCAAGGGGAACACTGGGGATAGAGCTGGCTGGGGCTGCGCAGGGGCCCGGGTGTCCCCAGGATGAGGCAGTCAGCTCCTGTCTCCTATGACATTGGGACCGTTGGTCACAGAGAAGACAAGGGATGCTGACAGGTGTGGGGGACGAGACGGCACAGCTGGGCGACAGTGGTCTTGTTTCCCAGAACAGTCTCTGGTTTACCAGGGAAGGTGGGCGCTCAGATTCCCGGGCAGACCACGCTTTCCTGCACTGTCACTGTCCCCAACAAGAAGAGCATGTCCCGTCCAGGGTGCTTCCCATGCTCAGGGTGGTGCATGGAGGGTGCCGGTTGTGGCCGGAGCAGAGCCTGGTCACACAGGAACTTGGGGAGTGGGGGCCGTGGGCGCACAGGCCAGCAGGACGTGCCGAGTGCGAAGCCCACTGGGGAAAAGTCATCGCAGAGACCAGCCCACACGCGTTAAACCTTGGGGTCATCCGGGCGTTCTGTCAGGATGCAGGGGGAGACATCAAGCTGCAGAGACCGTCCCTGCCCTCCGCAGGACGGGGCACCGGTGCCCACCTGGGCTCGTCCCCACAGCAGGGCTCCAGGCTGGGGTGGGGACAGGGCCTCCCGGCAGCCCAGGACACGGCCTCGTGCTGCCCACCTGCAGGCAGCTGTCCATGATGCTGATGCTGGCGCAGTCGAACCCACAGCTGTTTGCGCTCATGGGCACGCGGGCGAACCTCACCAGGGAGCTGGAGCGCGTGGAGCAGCAGGCCCGGCTGGAGCAGCTGAGCCCGGCCGAGCTGCAGAGCAGGAACAGGGAGCACTGGGCCAGCTGGCTGCAGCGGTACAGGTGAGCCCGCGGTCACCGGGTCGCCGCGCCAGGGTGGCTACAGGTAGCCTGGGGGAAGCTAGGAGCCACGGACCCGGATGTGATTGCAGAGCCCGGCTGGACAGGGACAAGGAGGCTGTGGGGGACGCTGCTGCCTGGCAGGCTGAGCGTGTGCGTGTGATGCGCGCCAACAACCCCAAGTACGTGCTGAGGAACTACGTCGCACAGAACGCCATCGAGGCTGCCGAGGGCGGAGACTTCTCAGAGGCAAGGACACCCCTGCCCACGCCCTCCCCGGGAGGGAGGGACGGACGGCCTCAGATCCCCCCCCACCCTCCCCCCAGGTGCGGCGTGTGCTGAAGCTGCTGGAGGCCCCCTACGACAGCGAGGACAGCGAGGCGGGGGCAGCCGCGGAGCCAGCGGAGGGCGCGGGGGCGGCCGGCAGGAGGCACTCGTACAGCGCCAAGCCCCCGCTCTGGGCGACAGAACTGTGCGTGACGTGATCCTCGTAACGGCCTCAGGGGCTCCACACTGCTGGAGTCCCCGAGGCCCCCGAGTGCTGCAGAGTCCCCGAGACGGTGCTGGCTGCCCCCGCGCCCCTCTCCATGATGACAGAGACGTCCAGTCAGGACCTGACCCGTCTCTGCCTGACGCCGGCTCAGCAGCACAGCCCAGCCCAGGGCGCTCCCCGTGAGGACGGGAGCGTGGCCACGTGTGTGGGTGACAGGGGGCTGGTCCCAGGGACCAGGCAGCTCCTCCAGCCCGCACCGTGTCTCCCAGGCCCCTGAATAAACCACCTGCTTCCTCAGTTTGCCTGCGTGTGGTCATTCCTCCCTCCTACCCTGTCCCCAGCCCCGGAGAGAAGAGAGACAGTGACAGGCCGAGGGCACCTTTATTCCTCACGTCCCCGCGGAGCAGGCCCTCAGGCGTCCTGGTAGTAGTTGTTGAAATTGATGCGCAGCAGGAAGTCCTCCAGGTGGGGCTGGTAGCCGCGGTTCACCAGCTTGGTCACCACTGGGGGTCAGCGAGCGGCTCAGACTTCTGCCCGCAGATGGGGACCCTGCCCGGGCGGACCCCAGCCCCCCCTGGCCCGGAGCTCACCTTTGAACAGGAAGTGGGAGTAGTATTTGAAAGTGCTGTAGGACTGCTGCATGAGGGCAAAGTTGGGGTGCTCGGCGCCCCGGGGGCCCCCGGCCGGGCCCCAGGCCTGGGCCATGAGCTGGCTGCGGAACTTGAGCACGAGGCTGAAGACGCTGTGGATGATGTTCATGACCGGCGCCGCCTTCTCCGTCAGGAGCCCCCTGCCGGGAGGCAGTGCCACTGAGTGGGCTGCGCCGGGAGGCGTGGGGACGAGGCCCCAGGGGCCCCTAGGCATCCCCGGCCTCACCTGAAGACGGCCTTGTGCAGGTACTCGGCGTGGGCCCGCTGGATGTCCTCGAGGTCACGCACCGCGGCCAGCCTGGCCCTGAACTCGCTCCAGGTGACGTGCAGGATCTGGGTGGCGATGTAGCCCTGGATGACCTTCACGAAGTGCTGCATCTCGTGCTTGAACAGCTGCAGCTGCCGGAACTGCGCGGAGCTGGCCATGTGGCTCAGCAGGGCTGCAGAGGGCAGAGCAGGGGGTCAGCGGCGTCCCAGGCCTGGGGCGCGTCCCGGGCAGTCTCACCTGTGCGCTTGAGGTGAAAGCAGACGTCCTTGAGCGTCCACATCATGAGCTTCAGCTGCAGCAGGAAGGAGAAGATGCCGCTGTACTTGCCCAGGCAGCTCTCGGTGATGACCATGTTGAGGGGCCAGTCGACCTGCGTGGGAAGCCCTGCTCAGCTCGCGGCCCCTCGGCACACGGCCCCACGGGGCAGGCCCCCTTGTCCGCGTGGTGAGAGCCGCTGCTGACCTTGTACCTGAGCTCCAGGCAGCTCAACACGTCCGGGGCGTTGGGCGCGAACACCTCGGGCAGGAACTTGAGGGCGAAGGAGAGGTTGGCGGCGTGCGGGCTGTCCCCATGGAGGCTGTACTGCAGGGCCTTGCTCAGGACGGAGTTGAGGACCAGCGGGTTGAGCAGCTCCCCTGGCGTCTGGCCAGCCCCCAGCTGGGGGGACAGACGGATGCCAGTCAGCAGGGCCCAGGGCCCCACGCTGCACCAGGGGACAGGGCCTCCCCTCCCAGAGGACCTCCCCTCTGCAGCCAGCGCCACCCCAACCCCGCCTCTGGGGTCACCTTCTCAAAGAGCAGGTCGCTGAGGGACTGGGCGAACTCGCCGTCCTCCATGAGCAGGAAGTGGCGCAGGGCCTCACAGTGCGCCTCCAGGTGCAGCTCCACGAAGAAGTAGTCGACCGCGGCCTTGTTCACCAAGGAAATGCTGCAGCGGGAGCCGGGGGGCAGGGGGGGCAGGGCGGGCAGGGGTGGGAGCCGGGGGTCAGGGCAGGCAGGGGTGGGAGCCGGGGGTCAGGGGTGGGCAGGGGTGGGAGCCGGGGGGCAGGGCGGGCAGGGGTGGGAGCCGGGGGTCAGGGGTGGGCAGGGATGGGAGCCGGGGGTCAGGGTGGGCAGGAGTGGGAAGGGGTGGGAGCCGGGGGTCAGGGCTGGGCAGGGGTGGGAGCCGGGGGTCAGGGGTGGGCAGGGGTGGGAAGGGGTGGGAGCCGGGGGTCAGGGGTGGGCAGGGATGGGAGCCGGGGGTCAGCGGTGGGCAGGGGTGGGAAGGGGTGGGAGCCGGGGGTCAGCGGTGGGCAGGGGTGGGAGCCGGGGGTCAGGGGTGGGCAGGGGTGGGAGCCGGGGGTCAGGGCGGGCAGGGGCGGGGAGCCGGGGGGCAGGGCGGGCAGGGGCGGGGAGCCGGGGGGCAGGGCGGGCGGGGGCGGGGGCAGGGGCGGGGGCGGCGGCACTCACTGGGCGGCCAGCGGGGCGGTGATGGAGCGCTTCATGAGCACCGGCAGCGTCAGCAGCTCGCTCAGCTGCACCGCAGTCTCGTCCGCAGCCGACTGGACCTGGGGGTCCACGGGGAAGGCGAAGGCCCGCGGACGCACGTGGTGCAGCAGGTGAGCGGCAGGAGGCTCCGCTGAGGGAGGCCGGCTGTCAGCCTGCGCAGCGGCACGTGCCGGCCCAGGGCGCCCACCCTCCGCGGCGCCCACTCACACATGCACTCGTAGCTGTCCGGGTACTGCTCCAGGGGGTACTGCCTGGCCAGGCCTTCCAGGTAGGCCTGCTCCCGGCCCCAGCGCCGGGCCTCTTCCTCCTCCTCCGCCTCCGCGTCCGTCTCCGCGTCCACCTCCTCCTTGCCGGAGCCTGGGCTGCTCAGGGCAGCTGTGTCTTCCTACAAACAGGCCAACCTCAAAGAAATGCCTTCCCGCCCAGCACACTGCTCACTGGTCCCCCTCCCCGTGTTGAAAACGAGGAAACAGCACATGGGCCCTAGAGGGACGGAGCCCTCACCGTGTGCTCCCCGACCCCGGGCCCCCAGAGCCCCCGAGAAGTGTCCACCCTGACCTGTGGGTTCAGAGGCCGACTCGAAGACAGGTCCTCAGCGCCTCCACTCCTCCCTGGGCCTGGGTGGACACAGAAGGAAGGGAGGGGACATCAGGGCCAAGTGCCTACTGAGGGGACAGTGGGGCTGGCCCTGGCTCTGGCCGTACCTCCACCGGCCCAGGACAGCAGTTCAGGTCCTGGCTGACAAAGGAGCCCTGAGGGCAGCTTCGTGAGCTGCTCCCTCTTCCCACCGGGACTCTGTGGCCCCACAGGGCCCCACGCTAACCTGGCTCCTCGGGGACGCCGTCTCCCAGAGCATCGGGCCTGGCCACAGCAGAGGGCGTGGTTAGGAGGCTGCTCTCTTCCCCGCTGCCCGAGCCGGAGGAGGAGACTGACAGCACCGTGTCCACAGGGGACTGTGGCCCATGTTCCAGGGCAGGGCTCTGTGCCCCCAGGCTGAGGCCTGCCTGGGACAACTGGCCAGGGGGGCTCCGGTGGGGCGTGGGCATGCTGGGCTCAGCTTCTGGTGACAGTGGCCCCAGCATCAAGTGGGACTGAGAGATATGTCCGTGGATGTTCCACCGTGGCCGAGCGGGAGCCACGTCTGACATGTTCTCTCCAACCCTGATGCTGGCGTCTGACACGTGTCCGTGGATGTTCCAGCGTGGCCGAGTGGGAGCCACGTCTGACACGTTTTCCCCAACCCCGATGCTGGCGTCTGACACGTGTCCGTGGATGTTCCAGCGTGGCCGAGTGGGAGCCACGTCTGACACATTCTCCCCAACCTTGATGCTGGCGTCCGACACGTGTCCGTGGATGTTCCAGCGTGGCCGGGAGGGAGCTGTCCCAGGAGCGCAGCCTTCTGTGGCAACACCACCCCCTGACAGGTGCCCGAGGAGCTGCTCTGTGGGCCGGCTGCCCCGCTCAGGACGGATGTGCCTGGGTGGCTGTGGCTGAGGCTGAGCCACCCGTGTGTCAGGGACACGTGCATCCGGCTGCACACCAGTGACCCCCCACACCGGCTGCTCTGAGCTGCCCGAGCAGCCCTCTACAGCCAGGAAGGGCCCTGGTGAAGGCGCAGGGGCCACAGCTGGCCTCAGGACGGTGCTGAAGTCGTACTCCTGCAGCCCGGGGGGCGGAGCGCTGGCTGCTGCGCGTGTCTCCCCAGGAGCCGAGGAGGGCAGGTCTGAGCTGATGGTCCGCAGTACTTCCTCGAGGAGTGGGACCTCGCCGGTCTGCACAGGCTGCTCAGCCCCCGCCACCTGCCGGGGCCCCGCGCCACCAGCCCCCACTGCTGCGGCGCCCAGGAGCGGTGGTGCCGGCGTGCCCGGCCTACTTGGGCAATCCCAGGCAGCCCCGTGCTGCTCTCGGAGCCTGGAGTCACAGCCTCGGCCTCCGTCTGGGTGCTCAGGGTCTGGAGACATGGCCTGAAACACACAGCCATTGGACCCAGTCTGACCTCAGTTTCTCTCCGGCCACCTAACCCCGTCTCCCAAGTTTAACTCCATGACCGTGGCTGACAGTCACCAAGCGCCAAGGACTATGTGGACATGGCCAGGCCTAGCACGCCCCACTCGGAGCTGGGACACCCGGGTCCTGCCCTGGCCCTCACCTGGGAGGGAGCACGCGGGGGGACGGCCGGCGGCTCCTGGGGCATGTGGACCTCCGACGCGTCTTTCAGCAGCCCCTGAAAGTCAAGCGCGAGACAAGAACAGCAGCTGAGGGGTGACCAGCAGAGCTGGTGCCCGGCACAGCACAGCAGCCACAGCCCCGCTGCCCACGACTGCCACGTGCACGGAGCAGGACGGGGCTGGTGACGGGCATGGCCAGGAGCCTGGGCTGTGGAAGCGCTCGGCACCTGCCAGCTCCTCACCTGTAGCCGTGCAACTGCGTGTCACAAAGCGGGCGGCACAGGGCCCTCCTGCAGCTGACGGGAACTGCCACTGACCCTACACAGGCACACAGGTCTGTGTGCACTTTCAGGGGGCTCAGAGACCCCCAAAGCCAGAGGAAAAGCTTCCATCTAACACCGCGGCGATACCTGAATGCGCTTCTCATCTTCTACGAGGAAACGAAGCCGCGCACTTTCCAGCCGGTGCCGCTGGATTCTCCACAGGGCCCTCTGCTCCCGCCGGGCCGCCTCCGCAGACAGCTTGCTGTAATGGTCCACCAGCGCCTGCCTGAAGCCAAGCCCACCCAGTGGGGACACAGTCACCAACGGGCACCCCTTGGGCTCGGATGTCCACGGAGGCCCCTGGTGGGCACCTCCCTGACACGGCCGTTCCCCTCTGGGCCCTCACAGCAGCCGGGGGGCAGCACCTGCCTCTCCACCTACCTCCCACCCTGGCCCGTCAGGCTAACGGACACCAGCACGAGACCCCACACAGCCGGGGCGGGGGGATGCGCAGAGCCCGCGGGAGGCCAGGCCTCGCCTCTGAGGTGCCTCCACCTGCCCAGTCTGCAGGCGCGAACCCCAGGGACCGAGACTAACGCATGAAAGTACATGAAGCAAAACCAACGCCAACGTTCTACTTGCCGAGTTCAAAGCTTGCCTTGCCTGTCACTCCCAGAGACTGAGCCTCTCTCCAAGGGCAACTGGGCCCAAATCTGAACTGGACATTTTCAATTTGGCTGCCGCAGGCCAAGAACACGGTCTCTGTGCCTTGTCTTCTCCTACTCACGTGCATGCACACACCCTCCCTCTTGTACGCACACCCCTCTCCGGCCCCACGAGCAGCGGCCAAGGCGGCGACGACAGGCCCCCCGCGAGGCTAAGCAGGACGGGCTTTCTCTAAGACGCCGAACGGCCCCTCAGGGCTCCAGGCCCGATCCCAGGTCACAGGGCAATGGTGACACCACAGGGACACAGACTTTCGGGTGCTGTGCTGGACACATGCCAGGACACCCACACAGCGTGTGGCCCTCGCCTCGATTCTCACGTGGACGAGAAAACCCACCATAAGCACGTTCCAGGACAGCCACGGTCCCTGAACACAGCCAAGTGGCCAGAAGCACTGGGCCGGGCGGGGGGCACCCCGGGGTCTGTATATGGTCTTTCTACCTGAATGTATGCTGCACGATTTTCAAAATAAAACAGTCAAGTCGCCGACACTAAGGCCAAACGGCGCCGTGGGGCCCTGGGCCTCAGCCCCGCCGCCTACCTGGCCTTCCTCTCCAGCTCCTCCTCCAGGGCCCGCAGCCTTCGCTCCCGGTCGCGGAGCTCGCGGGCGTAGCTGAAGTCGTCATCCAGCTCCTCCTGTCTGGCCGCCAGGCGTCGCTGCACCACGCACAGCCGGGTTTGTCAAATGGGGACTCCACGAGCCCGAACCCCGCAGGGGCGAGACCCACCCACCTCCTGGTCCTTCACAAACTGCTCCTTCAGCCTCTGAAACTGCTCTCGCTTCCGGGCGTCCAAGGCCATCTGCTCCGACATCTGCCGGTCTGCGTGGGGATGGGGAGAGGTGCACAGTCACCAGGAGCCCCCACAGGGGCCCCCAGACCGCCAAGTGGGGGACCTGGGCCGTGCTCACCACTCAGCGCACTCAGCACCCTGGACGCTGCTTCCCGGGCATGGACAATTAGCTCTTGTTTTGCAATTTCCATACGTAATTCCTGGGAAAGAAAATGGGTGAACAAAGTGTCCTAATCCTCTGTCCCCTCACCTAGGATGGCCTGGGAAAGGGGACAGATGCTTGGGACACCCACTGTTGTCACACCCGCCCCTTTGACACCCTGCGCAGAATCAGGGTCAGCAGGCGGGAGGAACAACTCGAGGCTGTGAGGGCACCAGGCAGTGACAGGGAGACGCCCTCCGTTCTGAGCAGTGACAAGCTGGAGCTGACAGGCTCAGAGAGACATCTGGGGCGCAGGCCCCAGGCTGAGTGTGCCTACCCTGGAGGGAGACCAGGGGGGTCTAAGAGAGGGGCTTCCCCACTTGGCCTCTTGGGTCTGCCTCTGCCCAGGGCTCCCTGCTGCCCACCGGGGAACAGGCCAGAAAGAGTGTCCCTGGGGATGGCACTGCCCCCAAAGACAGTCCCCTCAGCACACAGGATACCCGCAGCCCCGGCGCAGGCACACCCACCCCTGAGCAGGAGGGAGCCTGCAGAGGCCACATGGGTGTGGACCCCCAGGTCCTGACCCCGGGGCTCAGCCAGGACTGGGTCTGTCCGGAGCTGGTGGGCCCAAGGGAAACCCCCATGGAGCTGCCCACGTCAGCAAAGCCTGGGGTTCAAGCCAGGCCCCCCAGGCCCCGGAGAGAGGACAGAGCCCCCGTCCTGGGCATCCGGCTCCCCCTCAGCACCCACCCAGCCACGGGCAGGATGGGAAACGCCAGAGGGGACACTCCCCATCTTGCACGGTGCACACCGCACACCCTTCCCCCCGCCTGCTCCCAGGTGGCGCAGGAGGTGCACAGAAAGCCCCGAGACGCTGGGGCTCGCACCTTCTCCTCCTTGCTGATGGAGCTGTGGCGAGCCACCCTCTCCATCCGCCCCACGTAGACGGCACAGTCCTTCTCAATCTCCTTCAGCTCCTCGAGGGAGAAAATCACTGAGATGCGGGGGACGGGGGTGTCAGACCAGCAGAGGTAATGCTGCAGGAGGGAGAGCCTGCGGTGAGCCCGGGCAGAGCCGGGGGCAGGCGGCACCGGGACCAGGCACAGCCGCTGCGCTTGGCCGGGGCCCCCAGAGCCCGCCCCTCCCCAAGCACAGGGCCCTCGCCCCCGGTGCAGGCGGGTGACGGGACCCTCCTCACCCGGGGGCAGCAGAGCTTCAGCAGGTTGATGGTCTTCCCGCAGACGTACACGTCGTAGGCAATGTGCTTCAGGAACACAGGTACGCAGTCCTCCACGTCTTTGGAAATGAGCACGTAGCCGTGGGTCCAGTAAAACTTATCTAGAGGTGGCAGAGAACACACGGGCGGCCTGTGCCACGAAGGCCCTGACCGCAGGCCCACAGGTGTGGGGGTTCTGCCCAGCAGCCAGCCGCCACTCACCTCTGAAGCCCAGGTATTCGTGGTTCACCTGGATCATGAACTCGCCGTAAACATCTCTGAAGACCCCACTGTACACCCAGTCGTGAATGAACCTATGGACCACGGGAACGCGGTGAGGTGGCCATGGCCAACAGTGTGGTCGGGGTGGGTGGCAGTGAGGTGGACCTGGCTGGGGATGGGTGTGGCCAGCAGTGAGGTGGGCATGGTGGGCAGAGGAGGGCATGGCCTCCTGCCCAGGACACACCGCCAGAGCCCACCTAGCCTGCCTTCCTCTTGGTGTGTGACCCCTGCACTCAGCAGGTGTCTGGCAAGAGGACGCTCTCGACCACCTGCCTGGTCTGAGTGCAGCCCCGCCCCACCCTTCTGGGGAGCCAGGCCTGTGCCCACCGCGTGTAGGGCTCGCAGCTGGTCTTCAGCAAGGACAGCAGCACGGGGTAGTGCTCGTTGCTGCAGTTATCCAGCGCCTCCTGGTACAGGTAGGACAGCAGCTTCACCCCCTGCGGACGGCAAGGGCAGGCAGGCTCAGCGCAGCCAGCGCTCAGAGCAGAGGGGCAGCCCTGCCCAGAAGCAGCCCCAGGGGAGGTCCTGGAGCTGGCCAGGCCACCGCACCCAGCAGGGGGGCACAACTCACCGTGGGGAACGCAGCCCTGGGCCCTCCTCCGCTGGCTCCCGGGAGCGCAGTGCCCACGCCACAGAGCTCCGCCAGGTACCTAGACCCAGAGGCCGGGTCAGACCAAGCGATGGGGCTCTAGGTGCCCAGGCCTGGACCAGACACCAGGGGAGCAAAATCCCTGTGTATCTTCCTGCTCCCCAAAGTGACCGACCCAGCCACCCCGGCTGTAGGAACCACCTGCATCCCAGCAACCCAGGTCTGCGCTACGGGCCAGACCCCGACCCCAGCTCCCCGCCCGCTCCCAGGCTCCAGCCAGGACTCAAGCCCTCTCGCGTCTGGGACTCCCCCGCCCCACACCTGGGCTCCACCCCAGCCCCCCACTGCTTTGTCCAGGTCACCACCTGCTCTGGCCTGGAGGACCAGGACCCCTGCGGCCCCTCTGCCCTGCGCCTGGGTCTGAGCTGCACACGGCAGCACCACACACCTGCCAGAACCCCCTGCCAGGCCCCCGGCTCCCCGCCCCACTGCATCGGGCACTCGCAGCCCTCGGTCTGCTGTGTGGAGGCCCCCACCTCACCCAGCCCCGGCCCCCTCCCTCCTCCTGAGGGCACTCGCCAACCCTGCCTGGTGGTTTACTAACCCTCGGTGCTGCCCAGGCAGGAGCCCCTGGGCCAGGGCAGGGCTGGTCGGAGGCCGCCGGCAGATACCCACAGCACCCAGCACCAGGGCCGTCCTGCCACCTGCCAGGGCACAGAGCTGACCCTCCCCCGCCCAGCGAGCCCGAGGTTACCTGAGCTGCCGGCCCAGTTTCTTGAAGAGAAAGCCGATGGTGAGGAGGCTCAGGGTGGGCGGTGTGGAGAGAACGCAGGCCCGGTAGTACTGCAGGTACCTCCGCAGGCCGCTGGTGAAGGCCTGTGGGCAAGGGGCCAGGAGAAGAGCGGCCGGGCACACGGACAAGGCCGTGGGCTCAGGGCCTGAACGCACACCAGTGCTGGGGAAGGGCTCTGCTTCTGCACCTCGGCCCTGCGGCTCCAACGCCCACACAGTGGCACCTGTGGGTTAAGTCCATCCCCTGGCCAGGCCAGAAGCAAGGACCCCTCACGGGAAGCCATGGGCCCACCGCAAAGCCTGGCGCTACAACCCATCCGGGGTCCCGGGGTGATGCTGGAAAAGGCTGTCCAGGCTCTGCACACAGGTGCTGGCCCTGGAAGGCCTCAGCTGCTCGGGCCCCAGGGGTCTGGGCGGCACCAGGGTGCTGGGCTACACCGCAGCAGCACGGCCCCTGGGTCATGCCAGGACAGGAACACCTGCAACCACCTCAGCCCGCACAGCCCCAGGCGTCACGTGGCCTGGCCTGGCCCCACCGGCCAGACAACCAAGAACCATGTCCTGCCTTCCTTGGTATCCCCTCTCTGCCCCGGCCCCGGCCCAGGTGCCCACCCTGACCCGTTCTCCTCCCTTCAGCACTCAGGGCCTCCACACTCGCTGCTCCTGCGCCTGGAAGGTCGTCCCCATGCGGCTCGGGCCACACCCCCCCTCCCCAGCCTGCACTGCCTGGAACCTAAATGCCACCTGTCACCCCAGCAGCCCCGCACGGCACCAACGCACGAAGGAGCCCAGGCAGCCGAGCTCCTCCTGGGCCCTGGGGCCTCTCCCCGTCTGCCCTACGCGCTCTCAGCTCTCCCAAACGCCCTGCTCGTCTGCACGCCTGTCCTCTCCCCCCTGCGGAACCGAGTAGCCAGGGGCCGGCTGCAAGTCTCTCAGCAAACAGCGACTCCTGGAGCCCGGCAGGGCTCAGAGCCCCCAGCACCTGCAAGTCCCACCAGCCCCCCGGGAGCCCTGCCCCACCAGTCGCGCAAGGCACCGGGGCCCGTGGGGAGCAGGCGGCTCCTGCCCCCCACACTGTGCCTGCCTTGCCCAGCCCGCGTCACCGGTCCTCCTCTCGGGGGACCTGCCTCCCCATCCCGTGACCCAAACACATCTGTCCCAGATGTCCAGCAGAATGACGGCTGAGGTCAAACATCAGCACCGGTCACCCCATTGCTGAAGAGTAACTGCCGGGTTTCACGTGTTACCATGGAAACCAAAGGTTTGGACTCAGTGGTCCTGGAGTCGGATCTCTGACCCTCTTTCCCAGGGGCACACACGGCTCTCGTGAAGGCGTGTGACAGCCGTGAGGCCGAGGCCGTACCTGGAACACGAGGCCCTTGTTGTAGGAGGAGTCGAGGACGGGCTGCAGGGAGAAGTGACTCAGGCGTGTGTAGTGGGTCCCGTATTCCGCCACCTCCGAGAGAAGGCTGCTGACACTCTCGGGAGACGCTCCTGACACGTGGACGCCTCGCTGCACCACGAAGGCCTGGGCCGGCTGGGCAGGGGCAGAGGAGGGGTCACAAGGGCCGGGCAGCCAGCAGACCCCAACCACCAAACTGCTCAGAGTGCCCCGAGACCAGGCCCCAAGGCCAGACGCACAAATGGGAAGTTCTAACAGCAGAAAGCAAAAACACCCAAAAGGCATACTGAAAACTGTCCCAGCCCTCGTAACAAAAAACATACAAACCAAAACGAGGTATAATTTTTTCCTGACCACACTGAAAACACACGTTTAAAATGCCAACCGTGGAAGAGGGTGCAGAAAACCAACGGCTCCCGCGAAACACACGTGCACACCAGCAACCTGCCTGTGGCGGGAGCTTTACAAACACCTGCCAGTAAGCCTGATACTTCAGCCCCTGGGGACGCGCCCAGAGGAAACAACGGAAGATGTGCACAGAGTCCTGACAGCACGCTGTCCCGGACATCGTCCCCGACACCATCTCCGACACCGTCCCTGACACAGTCCCCGATACTGTCCCCAACACCGTCCACAATACCGTCTCCGACACTATCCCCAACACCATCCGAGACACTGTCCCCAACATCATCCCCAACACTGTCCACA
This sequence comes from Eulemur rufifrons, assembly GCF_041146395.1. Classification (NCBI taxonomy): domain Eukaryota; kingdom Metazoa; phylum Chordata; class Mammalia; order Primates; family Lemuridae; genus Eulemur; species Eulemur rufifrons. The sequence continues at coordinate 96,379,021 of NC_090998.1, forward strand.
ACACCGTCCCCAACACCGTCCCCGACACCGTCCAGAACCACAGGGCACGGAGTGTCCTAGACACCCTCACACGCAGCGCAGCAACACCAGCGCCAGAGCGGACGTCACAGCGGGATGTGCCTCCGCTCAAAGGACAGCTGTCAAACCGTGACCGCGCTGTGCACCCTGAGGAAATTCACCAAGAGAGCAGAAGGAAAGAAACGACGAAGAGCAGAGCAGACATAAACGGAGAGTAGAAAATAGAGGGAATCAACTAAACCACAAGCTGGTTCTTTGAAAAGATCAACAAAATCGGCAAATCTTCAGCTAGAATGATTACGAAAAAAGGTGACTGTAAAAAAGACAGAAGATTCAAATGACTAAAATCAGAAACGACAGTGGGAACATTGCTAACGATTTTATAGAATAAAAAGCACTGTAAGAAAATGCAACTGTGTGCCAACAAATCGATACCCTCGGTGAAGCAGACCAATTCCTGGAAACGCACAAAGTAGCAAATCGACGAGGACAGAAATAGAAAATCTAAACAGACCTATAAGAAGACTGAACCAGTAATCAAAACCCCCCAACAGGAGAAGAGAGTAAATTTTATGTCATATGTACTTGATCACAGTTTAAGGAAAAAACAAAAAAAAGAATCTCCTAACAAAGAAAAGCCCAGAGGCAGACGCTGCGCTGGCGGATGCCCACGGCGCGTAGAGCGCCAGTGCTCCTCGCACTCCAGAGCGGAAGAGGGAGCACGTCCTAACTCATCCCGTGAGGCCAGCATCACCCGAATACCAACTCAAGGCAAAGATGCTACAAGGAAAGAAAACTACAGGCCAGTATTTCTTATGAATATAGACGCAAAAATTCTCAGTACAACACTAAACGCCAAATCCAGCAGAGCACTGAAAGGATCACACACCATGATGTGGTGAATTCTTACCACTCTGCGTTTCCCGGCACCCCTGAGTGTGCGTCAGACCTTCCGTGCCACGGCAGGGCCGCGTCACTCCTGACCCCCTCCCAGTCCCTCTATGTGGCCAATTCAGCTCTCTGCCTCCTGGTGACCACCGGCTGTGGGGCAGCCACACACTGCCACTCGGCTGGCCCCGCTGAGCCCACACCCCAGGGGACTATGCCAACCCGCCAAGCGACCACCTCCTGGGCACGGCATGACCTCCCGGGCCTCCTGCCTGCTTGCGTTAAACCCACCAGTCAAAACTCCCTGCAGAAACCTTGTCTGGGTGCACCGTGGAGCCCAATAAAAGTGTTGGCCCGTGGGCCCCTCTTTCTCCCACAAGTTCCCTGACCCCTGTGTGGATGCGGCTCCAGGTGCCATGCTCGACCCCTGCCCCCAAGACCTGTAAAATCTTTATTTCCATCTTGTGTCTCTCCTAACCATTGAAGGGGTGCTTCTCCATCTTAAATTTCTAAATTAAAACACATAACCAAGTGAGTTTTATTCCAGGAACGCGACATAAGAAAAAAAATCAATGTAATACACCACATTAATAAAATGAAAGGAGAAAACTACATGATCATCCCAACTGATGCAGAAAAAGCATTTAATAAAATTCAACACCCTTTCCTGAGAAAATACTCAATAAATTAGGAATATAAGGGAACTTCCCTAACACAATAAAGGCTATACATGAAAAACGCTCAACAAACATCATACTAAACGGGGAAAGACTGAAAGTATTTCTCTTAAGATCAGAAACAAGACAAGAATACCTGTTTTTGCCACATCTGTTCAATATAGTACCAGAAATCCTAGCCAGAGCAATCACACAAGACAAAGAAATAAAAGGTATCCAAATTAAAAAGGCAGAAGGAAAATTATCTGTTTTGAAATGATATAATCATATATATGCATATATATATGTAACCCTAAAGACTCCATTAAAAAATTTTCAGAACTAAAAAGTTCAGCAAAGCCTGCAGGCCACAAACTCAACACAAAAAAATCAGTTTTATTTCTATATGTTAGCAATGAAAAATCTGAAAAGAAAATTAAGAAAACAATTCCATTTGTAATAGTAACAAAAAAATAAAATACTTAGGAATAAATTTAACCAAAGAGGCAAAAAACTTACACATGAAAACTATAAAACACTACTGATGGTTTCAATCAGAAAATCAAAATAAGTAAGTGACACCTGCTGAAAGAAATTAAACATCTAAAGAAATGGAAAGAGGCCGGGCGCGGTGGCTCATGCCTGTAATCCTAGCACTCTGGGAGGCTGAGGCGGGTGGATCGCTCAAGGTCAGGAGTTCGAGACCAGCCTGAGCAAGAGCGAGACCCTGTCTCTACTAAAAATAGAAAGAAATTATCTGGCCAACTAAAAATATATATAGAAAAAATTAGCCGGGCATGGTGGCGCATGCCTGTAGTCCCAGCTACTCGGGAGGCTGAGGCAGGAGGATTGCTTGAGCCCAGGAGTTTGAGGTTGCTGTGAGCTAGGCTGATGCCACGGCACTCTAGCCCGGGCAACAGAGAGAGACTCTCTCTCAAAAAAGAAAAAAAAAAAAGGGGAAAGATATCACATGTTCATGAACCAGAAGACTTAATATTAGAAAGACAACACTATTCAAAGAGATCTACAGAGTCAATGCAATCCCTATTGAAATACCAATATTTTTTTGCACAAATAGAAAAACCTATCCTAAAACTCACATGGAATCTCAAGGGACCCCAAATAGCCTAAACAATCTTGAAAAAGAAGAACAAAGTTGGAAGATTCACACTTCCCCAGTTCAAAGCCTATTACAAAGCTATAATCATTAAACAGTGTGGTACTGGTGTAAGGATAGACACACAGACCAATTAAATAGAATAGAGTCCAGAAATAAACCCTCATACATATGTGGCCAACTGATTTTCAACAAGGGTGCCAAGACCATTCGATGGGGAAAGGACACTCTTTTCAACAAATGGTGCTAGACAACTGGATATCCACATGCACAAGAATTAAGTTGGACTCCTGTCTTACACCATGAAAAAAAATCAACTCAAAATGGCACACTTAAGAGCTAAAAGTAGAAAACTCTCAAAAAAGAAACATAAGAGCAAATCTTAACCCAAGAATACAAAGTTGCAGTGAGCTATGAGGGCACCACTGCACTCCAGCCTGGGCAACAGAACAAGACCCTGTCTAGGAAAACAAAACAAAACAAAAAAAAAAAAAAACAATAAAAAAGAGCAAATCTTCATGATCTTGGACTTTGGCAATGATTTATTGCATATGGCACTAAAAGCACAGGCAACAAAAGAAAAAATGGACAAACTGGGCCACATGAAAATTATGCATGAAAAGACACTACCAACAAAGCAAAAACCAACCCACAGAATGGGAGAAAATATTTGCAAATCATGTATCTGATAAGGGATTTATATCCAAAATATATAGAGAACTCTTAAAACTCAACAACAAAAAACAAAAAGCCTGGTACAAAAATGGAAAAGGACTTGAACAGACATTTCTCCAAGAAGACACACAAATGACCAACAAACATATAAAACATGCTCAACATCACATCATTAGGGAAAAGCAAATCAAAACCACAATCAGATACCACCTCACACCCATTAGGACAGCCGTCTGAAAAACAGACAGAATAACAATTGCTGGCAAAGATGTGTAGAAACTGGAAACCTCACACGTTGATGGAGGGTATGTTAAATGGTGCCACCATGGAAAAATAGATATTTGGTTTCTCAAAAAGTGAAACAGAATCATTACCATATTACCTAGCAATTCCACTGCTGGGCACACACCCGTAAGAATTAAAAGCAAGCACTTATACAGGTGTTTGTACACCCATGTTCACGGCGGCATTACTCATAACAGACAAAGGCAGAAGCAACGCAATTGTCCACCAATGGATGGATGAATAAACAAAATGTGGTCTATACACATAATCAAATATCATTCGGCCTTAAAAAGGAAGGAAATTCTGACACACACTCCACTATGGATGGATGGAGTGTGAACCATTCGGAAACACGGTTCAGCGAAACAGTCCAGACGCCAAAGGCAGACAGTGCGTGCCTGCGCCCATGAGGGACCTGCAGTCAGAAAACCCACAGAGACGGAGGGCGGAGTGGAGGCTGCTGGGGCTGAAGCAGGCGCTTGCTTAATGGTGCAAGTTTCATTTCTGCAAGATGAAGAGAGCCCTGGAGGTAGACATTATGTACCTATTTATGAATATATTTAATGCCACTGAACTAAACACTCAAAAATGGTAAAGATGGTAAATTTTACGCTGGGCACGGTGGCTCACGCCTGTTTCCTGGCGCTCTGGGAGGCCGAGGCAGGAGAATCGTTCGAGCCCAGGAATTTGTGGTTGCTGTGAGCTGTGGTGACACCACTGCCCTCTACCTGGGCCGACTAAGACTCTGCCTCAAAAAAAAAAGGGGGGGGAGGGGAGATGGTCAATTTTATGGTATGTGTATTTTATCACAATAAAAAAGAGAGAGGCGGGGTGAGACGGAGACAGAGAGTGAGCAAGTTCATTCCACACATGATGGCTGTTCTCGTGCCAGGGCGCGAGGAGCCAGGAAAGCGGTCAGCGGCACTAGCATCACCTGAGCACCCGGGCCGACTGCTGGATGTTCCTCCAGTACACACTCAAGTCTGAGAAGCCACCACAAAAGAACACTTAAGATACAGAAAGAGGGCCGGGTGCAGTGGCTCACGCCTGTAATCCTAGCACTTGGGAGGCCGAGGCGGGCCTATCCGTTTGAGCTCAGGAGTTCGAGACCAGCCTGAGCAAGAGCGAGAGCCCATCTCTACTAAAAAAATAGAAAGAAATTATCTGGACAACTAAAAATATATAGAAAAAATTAGCCGGGCATGGTGGCGCATGGCTGTAGTCCCAGCTACTCAGGAGGCTGAGGCAGGAGGATTGCTTGAGCCCAGGAGTCTGAGGTTGCTGTGAGCGAGGCTGACGCCATGGCGCTCACTCTAGCCCAGGCAACAGAGTGAGACTCTGTCTCATAAAACAAAAACAAATAAACAAACAAAAAAAAAAGATGATGAGGATAAGCACTTATAAGAAAGAAAAAAGCTGCAGAACAAGACTTAATTTTTCTAAATATATTCATTTACTCCTCAGGCACCCAGCAAGGGGGCTGGATGAAGCACGGCGCCTGCCCAGAACCCGCGAGCCCCAGCTCGCTGGCCAGGAGACGTCCGTGGTCAAGTGAGAAGAGCAGTGGCAGAGTTCCCAAATCGTGTGACACTCCTCCTCGAGGCAGGTGCTCCTGAAGGCACCCGGCCCGCTCGGGAGCACAGGGAGGCTCGGACGGCAACTCAGCTCCTCTCCAGGCTGGGAGCGGAAACGGACGTGCCTTTTCTGTTGCTTCACTGATAGCAATAAGCATGTTACCCTTTCTTGTTCAGTTCTTAAAAGGACATCAATAAATTAACGCTTTCGAAAACAGACGGGATGACTGTGGCTGCAACCACCTGCGGCCGCGGGGCAGGCCTCCCCTGCCGCTCCTGCGCTGCGCCGCATTCTGCCCACACAGGGACTGGCGGAGGGCGGGCCCCACGACCAGCAGCGAGCACGTCTCACCTGGCAGAGGGAAAAGGTGGCGGACACGACCCCAATGAGGACGTTCAGTGCGTCCTTCACCAGCTCGCACTCCTTCACCAGCACGGGCTGCGGGGCCTGCAGGAGGCCCCCGCTGAGCAGCTGCAGCTCCCCGTGGCGGAGCCGGCAGAACCTGTCGAAGGCGTCCCTGCCCGCCTCTGTGAGGTAGGGCTCCTCTCTGTGGCCAGGGGGGCTGCGAGGGAGACAGAAGGCAGCTGGTGAATCAGAGCCGAGGGAAAAAAGCTAGTGATGGACAGCAAGAAAACACAGGGAAGCAACTGGGGCTTACTGCGTGAAAACTCCACACTCCCACACGTCCCCACACCTATGTGTAACGACAACACTGCCCCACGTGGGTGATGTATGCAGAGAAACCCACCATTCGAGGCTCTGAAAAGCCCCTGCCTTGGCCCAGCCCCTGCAGCCCAGCAGCCGGGAGGGCAGCAAGCCCTCAGCCAACGCTGGCTCTCAGGGTGAATGGGGGAGGGGGCCCTCCAGGGGTCTTGGAGAGACAGCGGAAGGGGCTCTGCTTTTGGCTGGGCAGCAGCTTCTTTAGCCACCAGTGATCAGAGCTTTGGCAGCAGAAAACTAGCAGGTGGCTGGATTTGAACTGAAACAAGATCAAAAGATTCACCAAGGCCGGTCACAGCGGCTCACGCCTGTAATCCCAGCACTCTGGGAGGCCGAGGCGGTGGATGGTTTGAGCTCAGGAGTTCAAGACCAGCCTGAGCAAGAGCGAGACCCCGTCTCTACTAAAAGTAGAAAGAAATTAGCTAGACAACTAAAAAATAAATAGAAAAAGTTAGCCGGGCATGGTGGCTGTTCCTGTAGTCCCAGCTCCTTGGGAGGCTGAGGCAGCAGGATCGCTTGAGCCCAGGAGTTTGAGGTTGCTGTGAGCGAGGCTGACGCCACAGCACTCACTCTAGCCTGGGCAACAGAGCAACACTCTGTCTCAATGCCTCAGCCTGACCTGTCTGCAATGTCAGGGGTCATAGGTCAGCTTTACAACCAAATGGGCAGTGGAGAGGCACGGGAGAGATGCACTCGGGCCCAGCCACCACATGGCCCTGTACAGGTCCCATGACAGCTGCTGTCACCAGAGCATCTTTGCTCTGTGAGGCCTTGGGGAAGGGTGCCTGCAGAAGCCGCCCAGGCTGCGCTAAGCACGCTGCTGGGCACACGTCAATGTCTCAGGAATGTTAGCTGTAGTCCTCCTCATAGGAAACACCACCAGGGTGCTCCTCAGTGCTGAGCTCTGTGGTCAGTTCTGTGCTTTCAGAGCACATGAAACGGATTAAGTGCATTAAGAACAGGTGACAAAGATGGTGAACTGACGAGTCATCATGTCTCCTAAACAATGACCCACAAAACTAAACCTAGAAAAGTGTAAGCTAACAAATGAAATACCACCAGCAAATATTTACAGAAAAAAGCAGTAACTTGTAGGGCCAGTGTTTAAACATGTGAGGGGTTAGCAGAGAGCAGGACCACCAGACTTGCTTTGCACATGCAAAAACACAGGACTGAGGCGCCAGCAGCACGTTACAGGGCAGAAAAGCAAGACAACTGCCCACACCTTGGTGCTGGGAAGCAGGGAGCCAAGCAGCCCCGGAGGGATCCACTTGGGGGGAAGATGACATCATCAAGGAAAGCCCACTGGGCATGTGCTCCTCTCCAGGGGACACTGCAGGACCTGGGGCAGCGTGAGGGGTAACTCAGCTCCTGGCCAGTCCTGATTCTTTAATTCAGCGCTCCCCAAACAGGTATACCAGAGAATCGCCAGTGGACTGGATGTGAAAAGGGGGTCCCGTGACCCAACAGTAGGGCAATGTGTGTCTTCGACTCCAGTGCTGGGAGTTTTTTGAGAGATACCCTCACATCAAAGACTCCGGGAGGTCCCTGAGTGCAGAGACCTCCGGACCCAGAAGAGCCCAGGGAGGGAGTGGCCACTCCACCCAGGGAGCAAGCGACCAGCACCCGTGGGGGAAAGGATGCTGCAACCAGAATCTCCCGGCAGCCAGGGTGCTACTCCCAGCTCTTCCACGTGTGGGAGAGGCTCCTGCACGGCACCCTGTGCCCAGACAGCATCTCTTCCTGGCACTGACCACACAGCCTGTGAGGCAGCCCTGGGCTACCTGGGAGCCCTGGTGATAAGGGTGTAACTCGGCTGCCTACGGACCACTCTGCTGAGATTACGGCAACGCAGGAACTTCCTTAAAGGCTGGAGGTCGTTTCCCTGTGCGTCTCTCTTCACTCGCAGGACTCAGACAATTTTGTACACCAGTGGGACTGAAACTTCCAGATTCCTAATCTCATCTGAGCTGCCCGGGCTCACTGAGCACGCACTGCGCTCCACGTGCCAAGGCCGCGCTCACGTGGGGTCGGGTGGTGCACGTGAAGGCAGAGAAAGGCTCACACACCATCCAACTCGCTCCCAGCACCTCCGCTTGCTGGGCTCACACGTGAGCGCAGCTTCCCACAGGTCCACGTCTGGGGTCACGGTCGGTTCAGACTGGGAATCAGGCGTCAAATTGGACGCTGACTGGAACCCTTCATCCTCCCACTGATCCGCACTCTGAGGAACCTGCGGAGCACAGGGAAGAGCACGTCACCACCCCTTCCGCTGCGCCCACGACTCGCCCCAGGGCTACACACACACTTGTTTGCTCACCGCGGCAAAGGCCTAGCACATGTGTACTGTACAATGTTTTCCTCCAACAAATCATTTAAGGAATTAAACAAAATAATTTATTAAAACTTTCAATTTCCGGCCGGGTGTGGTGGCTCACACCTGTAATCCTAGTACTCTGGGAAGCCAAGGCGGAAGGATCACTTGAGGTCAGGAGTTCGAGACCAGCCTGAACAAGAGTGAGACCCCCATCTCTACTAAAAATAGAAAGCAATTAGCTAGACAACTCAAAATATATAGAAAAAATTAGCAGGGTGTGGTGGCGCATGCCTGTAGTCCCAGCTACTCGGGAAGCTGAGGCAAGAGTATCGCTTGAGCCCAGGAGTTGGAGGTTGCTGTGAGCTAGGCTGATGCCGCGGCACTCCAGCCCAGGCAACAGAGCGAGACTGTGTCTCCAGGAAAAAAAAAAAAAAAGTCATACTAGAGACAAAAAAATTAATGTACACCAAGATGTCTGCTGTAACACCATTTATAACTGGAAATAACCTAAATATTTCATAGTAATGGAATGACTGAAAATAATAGTTTTAGCGATATTTATAAAGCACAAATGTCAGTGATGACTTACATCATAACACAGAAAAAAATCCCCACATTATAGGTGGGAACAGTACATCGAAATGCATGCGCAACATGAACAAATATTTTTGCTACGTGTGACTTGCGCAACTAAGGAACTGAATTTTTGGCCAGGCGTGGTGGCTCACACCTGTAATCCTAGCACTCTGGGAGGCTGAGGCAGGAGGACTGCTTGAGATCAGGAGTTCGAGACCAGCCTGAGCAAGAGGAAGATCCTATCTCTACTAAAAATAAAAAATAAATTAGACGAGCAACTAAAATAGAAGAAAAATTAGCTGGGTGTGGTGGTGCATGCCTGTAGTCCCAACTACTCGGGAGGCTGAGGCAGGATTGCTTAAGCCCAGGAGTTGGAGGTCGCTGTGAGCTAGGCTGACACCTCAGCACTCTAGCCCGGGCAACAGAGTAAGACTATGTTTCAAAAAAAAAAAGGGAACTGAATTTTTTATTTCATTTCAATTAACTTAAATTTAAACAGGCACTCTAGAGGACAGAAATGACTTAACAACATGCTCCGTTAGGTAAAAGATGGACAGCAGCATGGCGCTGTGGCCCACAGGTAGGCAGTACCCTCCCTGCTCAGGAGGGTGGCACCAGCAAGCCCACTCCAGCATCCCTGCCTCAAGACAGCTCAGCCACCAGGTGACCTGGACTTGAGCCATGCTACCTTTACCGTGATAAAAGAACAGCCAAAGAAGGCATTTTCCAAATCCCCAGAGAGATAGAAGCAGGACAAACAAATACTCCACCTTAATGGCCAGTCCCGAGAGGTCTGCACTGTCTGGCACCGGGGGCAGGTCCAGTCGGACATCCATGTCGTAAGTGCGGCTGTGCACAAGGGCACCAAAGAGCGAGACCCGGGTGTCTCTCTCAAATCTGTCACTGCAAGGGTCACCAAATGAAAAGAGCCCAACCGTGGGCAGGCCAGTGCCTGGGGCAGCCTCCATCACCTGAAGTGTTTCCTGGATCATGCTGTGACACAAAGATTCCTCTCTGGAGATCAAAGACTGAATGTCCATCTCAGACACACTCAGGTCACAGCAATCGTACCCGCCATACGGAACATTTCTCCCAACGTGCTTGCTGTTAAGGAAGTAGCCCCGTTTTCTTGGCAGTACTTGAGGGGGACCACTCCCTGCCAGCTGAACCAGGAGATCCAGAACAGACCCCACCTCCACAAGCGGACAGCAAGGGGCTGCTTCAAGCTCCTCCACCAGCTCCTCCAGACGGTCTGCCTCCAGGCCCAGGCCACCCACTCTCAAGTCAAAGGACAACATGAGGATCTTGTTTCTCACTGGGAGTTTTGACAGGTCAGGCTGCAGCTGATGCAGCTCGTCTTGAAAAAGATTTGTGAAAAGGGCATTGTAGGCCACCCTCTTGAGGCTCTGCTTTGCCCTCTTCCGGTTCACACTGCGCTGGCCCAGGTGAGTCTTGGCAGCAGGCAGGAGGGCCTCACAGAGGTCATCGAAGAGCTGGGTGATGCTGGCCATGCCGACCCCTTCTCAACTCCGGGCCCCCAGCACGTGAGAAAACACCTCACCCCGGCTTCACTTCACATTCTGAAAGACAGGGAGTGGGAGGTCAGACGGGGCTAAATGACAGGTAGCCTCTTAACCCTGAAGCTCAGAATTTGGATTTTAAATGGGTTGCTCAGGCCTGTAATCCTTAGCACTCTGGGAGGCCGAGGCGGGTGGATTGCTTGAGCTCAGGAGTTCGAGACCAGCCTGAGCAAGAGTAAGACCCCCGTCTCTACTAAAAAAAAAAAAAATAGAAAGAAATTATATAGACAACTAAAAATATATATAAAAAAAATTAGGCCGGGCGCGGTGGCTCACGCCTGTAATCCTAGCACTCTGGGAGGCCGAGGTGGGCGGATCGTTTGAGCTCAGGAGTTCGAGACCAGCCTGAGCAAGAGCGAGACCCCATCTCTACTAAAAATAGAAAGAAATTATATGGACAGCTAAAAATATATATAGAAAAAATTAGCCGGGCATGGTGGCACATGCCTGTAGTCCCAGCTACTCGGGAGGCTGAGACAGGAGGATCCCTTGAGCTCAGGAGTTTGAGGTTGCTGTGAGCTAGGCTGACGCCATGGCACTCACTCTAGCCTGGGCAACCGAGTGAGACTCTGTCTCAAAAAAAAAAAAAAAAAATTAGCCGGGCATGGTGGCGCATGCCTGTAGTCCCAGATACTTGGGAGGCTGAGGCAGAAGGATTGCTTGAGCCTGGGAGTTTGAGGTTGCTCTGAGCTAGGCTGACGCCACAGCACTCTAGCCCGGGCAACAGAGTGAGACTCTGTCTCCAAAAAAAAAAAAGAAATTATATGGACAACTAAAAATATATATAGAAAAAATTAGCCAGGCATGGTGGCGCATGCCTATAGTCCCAGCTACTCGGGAGGCTGAGGCAGGAGGATTGCTTGAGCCCAGGAGTTTGAGGTTGCTGTGAGCTAGGCTGACGCCACGGCACTCTAGCCCAGGCAACAGAATAAGACTCTGTCTCAAAAAACAAAAACGAAAACAAAACAACAAAAAAAAACCCGGGTTGCTCTACACGGAGTAAGCACGCTCTGCCCTCCCCAGCCCGCCTATGCCGCCCCGGCGGCCCTCAGGGCGGGCCGTACGAGGCCACTGAGCGCCAGCTCGGCGTTTTCCTTCTAATTCAGTAGTCCTTAACCTTCAGGGGGTCACAGAACGAGGAAAAAAAACGAAAAATGAAATATGCATCCGAGAAGTCCACAGTAGACGTACGCGGCCTTGCACGCGTTCTCGGGGTCCCCTTGCAGGGCCGGGAGAGGCTGCCGCCCGGGGCCTCTCAGAATAGAGGGAGTCTGGAGGCGCGGCGGGGTTGGAGGGGGGCGGCGGCGCGTGCAGGAGCCCTGGAGTCGCCGCCCAGTCGCCAGGCCTCACCACGGCAGAGAACCCTTGATTCCCGCTCCCGCTCCCACTCTCGCCGCAGCGTCACGGCCACGCGACCGTCAAGCCTTCTACAGCCGGCGCACCGGAATTGCGTCACAGGGGATGCGAGGCAGCCAGCCCCGAGGGCCGTGGCCTGAGCCGCGGTCTGGCCCCGCCCTGCGGCTTCCGCAACGCACTTCCGGCTGGCGCCCGAGTCGCGCGCGCCCGAATCCCTGCCAGGGCGGGTATAAAGGAGGCGGAGTCAGACTCTGGTTTCTCCAAGTTTACTGACGTAGGGTGGGGCTGCCGCGGGGCGGGGCGGAGCTGGGAGGGGAGAGGCGGAGCTGGGCGCTGGCGGGGGCGGAGCTGGGCTTTGGGGGTGGGGGGACGAGGCGGGGGCGGGGCGGAGCTGGGGCGAGGCGGGGCTGGGGCCGGCGCGTGCTGTTACTTCTGCGGCGCGCACACTCCCGCTGCCGCCGGTTCCGCGCTGCGTGGGGAGGACCGCGCTGGGGCAGGAGGCGGGAGAGAGCCCCGTCGCGGCTGCTCGAGCCCAGGCCGCCCGTCCCCGCCGCGCCCAGCACGGCCGCGCGTCCTCAGCCGGCCTCACCGGCCACCTGCAGCATCTTCCACTGTGGCTCCAGCTGCCGTCTGAGGTCCCTGAGGGCCCTGACGTCCTCTGGAGCGGCCCCCGAGAAAGGGCCCAGGCTGGGAGGCGCCTCTCCGTGCAGCACCCGGGCCAGGACCCTGGCCAGCTCGGGCGTGGACTCCTGCGCCAGCGCCCAGGGGAAGCAGTCACCGTCTTTCCCAGCCCCCACCCCACCGCGGGTCCACCCACCCGACTCACCTCCTCCACCAGGGCCAGGACTCGGCCCCCTGCGGGCCCCCGCAGCACTGCAGCCAGGAGAGCCGCGTGGGGACCCTGCAGGCCATGGGCAGGCCCCAGGGCCACCAGCACCAGGTCAGGCTGGAAGCCGTAGGCCAAGGGCAGCACCAGGCCCAAGATGCAGCTCAGGAACCCACCAGTCATCTGTGGAGACAGTAGGGCCCCAGCTCCTCACCCAGGGACACCCCTCCTGCTGGCTCTGCCCCTGCCTCCTGGGAAGTGAGCAGGGAGCCAGGAGGGGTAAATGTCAGTGAGGGCAGCTGCACACACTGACAGGGTCCCCCCCAGCTGCCCTGCCACACGGCATGGCCACTCACCCCTGGCAGTGGTGTGGAGACATGGAACATGGAGGGGGCAGCTGCCTCTTTGCCCCCGATGCTCAGCCACAGAGTCCTCCTTCCAGGGAGAGCGAGCACATGGACACAAGTGTGTGTGTGAGGCCCTGCCCCCCAACCTGAGCCCCAGCAGCAGAGGCAAGGCAGAGAAGAGCCAGGGAGCTCTGCCTGCTGACCCTCTGTGCGGAAGGCCTGCCTAGCATTGCCCCATCCCAAACCCCAGCTGAGGAAGGCCCCATTCTGTATACAGAGTGCCCCACCCGCGCAGCCCCCTGGGGGCCCTGCCACATGCCCATCCATGTGCTTGACTGGATAGAAGGGTGACCTGAGTCATACCCATCATCAGGGAGGTCCAGGGGCCGGTCCAGTTGTCCCAGGGCCACGCAGAACAGCCTGGAGGAAGAATCGGCCCCAGGACAGGCTGTGTCCACACTGCCCAGACTCCATTCCCAGAGCTCTCCCCACGTGGCCAGCTGGGGTAGGGGCCGCCCACAGTCCCTGCCCTTGGAGGCTCACCTCTGGGCTCCACGGGACAGCCCTCTCCGAATGGCCACATCCAGGATGGCCACTACAGCAGAGGCCGGGATGGCTGCGATACCGCTGCTCACCTGTACGATGAATCAACAGTGGTGGGAGTTGAGGCACCAGCCACCCGGCCCCAAACCAGGTAAACAGACCCAGCTGTGGCTCCTTCTGGTCTGTGTCTACACAGCTGTTATCAGCCTTCCTTATACTCAGAGGTCAAATCACTCCATTTCTGAAAATAAGATGCTTAAATCTATACTTCATTTTTTTCCTTTTTTTTTTTTTTTTTTTCTGAGACACAGTCTCACTCCGTTGCCTGGGCTAGAGTCCTGTGGCATCAGCCTAGCTCACAGCAACCTCAAACTCCTGGGCTCAAGCGATCCTCCTGCCTCAGCCTCCCGAGTAGCTGGGACTACAGGCATGCACCACCATGCCCGGCTAATTTTTTCTACATATTTTTAGTTGTCCAGCTAATTTGTTTCTATTTTTTTAGTAGAGACAGGGTCTCGCTCTTGCTCAGGCTGGTCTCGGACTCCTGAGCTCAAACCATCCACCCGCCTCGGCCTCCAAGAGTGCTAGGATTACAGGCGTGAGCCACCGCGCCTGGCCTACACTTCATTCTTTTATTGTTGTCATCATTCTTTTTGGGCACAGAATGTAGGATAATTCTATACTTTAAATCATTCCCTTCACCTCTCTGCCAAAGAACGTTTAGTTGAGGAGGCTGAGGCAGGGGACACCCACAATCCCATCGCTGGGGCAGTTCTAGGAATGGCTCCTGGCACAAGGTGACATCCGTGTCCCTGTGGTTCTACACCATCCAGCCCCCTCTGGACTGGCCACACCTCGGTATCAGGTCCTGGGCCCTGCCCGAGTCCACGGCACCCCCAGCCCCTCCCAGATACCCCCACCTGCCCATCCAGGATCCCATCTAAGAGGTACAGGAGCTTCGCAAGTGCAGTGAGGGCCTCATCCTGGGCCAGGGATGCATGTGGCCTGTGGTGGACAGAACACGTGGACAAGTGGCCACAAAGTGACTGCACGTCAGTTACGCACAGGCACGTGCACAGACACGGCCCCACCGCTCTCCCCAGGCCGGCCCTGCCCACCTGGCCCAGGCCTCTGCCTCCTCCCTCGGTGCTGATTTCTCCTGGTGGAGAACTTCAGGGGGCAGGACCAGGGTGGCATCTGGCGCAGTCAGGGCAACAGCCGTGCGGACAGGGGGAGTGGGGTGGAGGCGCCGCTGGTCCAGGAGGGAGCTCAGCGCAGCGGCTGCTGCCTCGCATGCGGGGCCCCCAGGCCGCACCGGCAGGGGCCTCCCCTCTGGGGAGCGGGCGCTGGGACTCAGTGCAGGGGCCGTGTCTAGGGACAGTTCAGAGTCATAGCCACTGCAAAGAGCGCAAGGTGGGATGCCCCCAGCCCAGGCCCAGGCCCAGGCCCCACCAACCTTGCTGCTGGAGGCTCACCCAGTGAGGGGCCTGGGCAGTGCGAACACTCTGGATGGACTCCAGGGCGCTGTGTGGGTGAATCGAGAGTGGTGAGGTGGGCCTGGCCTCCATCCCGGCCCTCTCCACCCCCTCCCTTCGCACCTCTGACATGGCATCAGGGGCCCCGGCAGGAGTGGGGCCGGGTCCCCCAGCAGTGCCTGCACCGTCATGCACACCGACTGCGCCAGGGACTCCAGGTGGTAGCCGCCCTGGGAGAAGGGCAGGGGTGTCACTGCGTGGGGCTGGGCTCCCAACTCCCGCGTGGGTGGCTCCAAGCCTCTGCCCTCACACCCTCCCCTATCACCTCCAGCACTGCGCAGACTCGGCCGCCGGCCAGCACCTGCAGCAGCTGTGTGAGGTGGGCGAAGCACTCCGGTGTGGCCTGCATCTGCCCCTGGGACCAGAGCTGTGTGTGACGGGGGCAGAGCCCAGGACCCCAGAGGCCCTCCCCAGCCAGGCCAGGCCCTCACCTCAGGGTCCCCGACGGCTGAGTCAAATCCTGCGGAGACCAGCACCAGCTCAGGGTCAAACTACAGGCCATGCCGGGGTGCAGAGGGGAAGGAGGAGGCTGGAGTGGGTGCAGGGGAGGCCTGGTGCTGCCTGCCTCACCACTCCACCCCCACTGAGAGGCCCTCCCCACCGCTGCCTTCATATCCCGCCCACCTGCCTGGGGGGCTGCCTGCCCTTGGAGCCCACCCGCCGTGCAGTCACCTCAAAGGCTAGTGGCAGCAGCAGGTGCAGGAAGGCGGCCATGTAGTCAGCATTTCCCATCCCGACCTTGTGGGGTGGGGGTGGGGGGGGTCAGTGGGCCAGCTCTGCCAGTGGGGGCCCTGGCAGGATGCTCAGGCTACACTCTGGAGGCCCAGAACCGCCCCCCGGGGTTCAGCATGGGCACCTGGTTCCAGGGCAGATTGACAGTGAAGCCACGGCCCTGTCCCCGCCCAACGGCATCGGCATTTGACTCTTGCAGGAAAGGCCAGAAGCGCCCATGCTCATATCGGTGCCAGGAGAAGTAAAGGACACTGCAAACAGCCAGCCGGGGTCAGGGGTCAGAGGTCAGGACCCTAGCAGCTCCGTGGCTCCTCACAGAACCTGACCCCTGAGGACACAGCTGCATCTCCCCTCTTGGATTTTTCCCAGGCCAGTCCATGCACCCCAAAAGTGGGGTTGCAGGGAAGGCTTGTGTCCCCACCCCCAGCTCACCTGGGGTCATCCTCAAAGACATACTGGATGCCTTGGCCGTGGTGGATGTCCCAGTCAACGATGAGGATCCTGGGACAGACAGTGCTGGGGGTCACTGGGGCCTCCCACCTCCAGCCAGGAATGGGAGGAGACTGGGTGGGCTGGCAGCCTCCTTTGCCCCTTCCTGTCGGGCCTGGGTCGTCCACCGCTGCAGCCAGCCTGGCACACACCTGTGCAGCCTGTGTTTCTGCTTGGCATGTTCAGCTGCTATAGCTACATTGTTGAACACGCAGAACCCGTTGGCAGCTGCCCTCTGGCTGTGGTGCCCAGGAGGCCTGGGGGTGAGAGTGGGGTACCGCCCACGTCAGGGTCATCCTGTCCCCTCCCCGGGCCACCCACAAGGGGGCGGCCTTGTGAGGGGGCAGCTCTCACCTCACCAGGGCGAGCCCATTGCGCGCAGCTCCCAGGAGCACAGCGTCCACCAGCTGCAGCGCAGCCCCCGCGGCCAGCCGGGCACAGTGGAAAGTGCTCTGTGGGGCAGGGGTGCAGATGAGCCCCGTGCCAGGCCGCGGGCATCAACTACCGGGCAGAACAGGCCGGGCCGCGGGCACCAACTGCCGGGCAGAACAGTCCGGGCCGCGGGGCACCAACTGCCGGGCAGAACAGGCCGGGCCGCGGGGCACCAACTGCCGGGCAGAACAGGCCGGGCCGCGGGGCACCAACTGCCGGGCAGAACAGGCCGGGCCGCGGGGCACCAACTGCCGGGCAGAACAGGCCGGGCCGGGCCCAGGTGCCAGCGGTGGCAGCAAGCAGGGTATGCAGGGTGCTGTCACGTGCGTGAACAAGGCATGGGGCTGGGGTGGCACTGTGGGTGTGAGCACACAGGTGTGTGCGTGTGTATCTGGGAGGGTGGGTGTGTACGAGGGCACGCACCGGGTGGAAGTACACAGCATCGTACTGTCCAGACAGTGCCTGTAGCTCCCGCTTGCCCAGGACCTGGGTCCCCCGAACCAGGGCCACGTACTCCGGGCTGCAGACAGCAGACAGGCAGGAAAAGCAGGGTCACCAGAGGCACAGGGAGGGGAGGGGCTGGGGTCGGTGGTGGAGGGCCCACCCTGCTGCTTCGTGCCTTTGAACTGCTCACCGCCCGCCCGATGGTGACACTGGCAGGCTTGGGGAAGGCCCAGGCTGCCCCCCAACCTGTGGCTGCCGCGTCTGACCTGTGCACCAGCCCCAGCTCTGCCTCCGAGGCCTCGCGGGCTGACAACCGCAGGCACCTCTGCTCCAGGCCGCACTGCCGCAGGCGGTCCAGGGCTGCAGTCAGGCGCTCGGGACACTCGATCTCGCACTCGGGGCTGGGGCAGATTGGGGGCTCAGTGTCCAGAGCCCCTCACCATCCCCGACCTCAGCCAGGTCACACTTACTCATCCCAGAGCAGCCGGGGGGCCGTCATGTCCTCATGGTACACAAGCGCAGTCCCCATGGCTGGGCTGTGGTTACTTTGGACCACTCCCGGGTGGCAGGACCCAAACCCCTCCCTCAAGGGTGACTGCACGCCCTATCCCCACAGTGCAGCCCGGGAGCAGCCCGGTGCCGGGGACCTGCCTGGAACAGAGCCCGGGCGGCAGGTGGGGCCAGGGCAGGAACGCTCGGAACTCAGGCAGCTCAAGGGTCCCCTGTGCACAGATGGCGCCAAGCGAGGCCACGGACAGGGGTGGCCCCAGGGCGGGCTTCCGGCTTCCTGTGACTGGGACTGGGTCCTGCTCCACTCCTACTGCAGCAGTCCCCTCCCCAGAGTGGGAGGGGCCAGAGGAGGTCCCGCCTCTGCACCCCGCCTCCTCCACCTCCAGAGCTGCCATGGTGGCCGCAGGGTGAGGGTGCAGCGTGCGGTGCCCAGGCCCTCTGGGGCTGCCCCTGGGGCCCCGCCCCACCCCGCCATGCTCCCTTCTGCCCCCAACTTCCCTCAAGCCCACCTTGAACACGCAAGCGTGGGGTCAGAGCTGCTGGCAGCACCCCGCGTCCACTGTGACCCAGGGCCCACCCACCAGGGTTGGGGAGGAGCCAGTTGAAGGAAAGGAAGCTGTGGTCCACAGGGGCAGTGGCTCCTGGGGGGGCTGGTGGTCCCAGGCAGTGGTTGTGGCTCAGTCCCCAGGTTTCAGAAGGGAGTGACAGGGAGACCCCTGGCAGGAGAGCAGACAAGAGTCAGAGGGTCGGGGCAACGGCCACAACGCTGCACAGGAGCCAGGGCTGTCCTAGAGGTAGGGCAGGTCTGACGGAAGGGGGTGCGGCCACAGACACAGAGCAAGATGCCCCAAGACAGGAGGAAACCTGCAGCCTCTCCCGGTCCCCTTCCTTGCTCGGCCCCAGGCAGGGCCAGCCCCAGCCGGGCCTCCCTCCAGCGAGCAGCAGAAACCGCTGGAGCCATCAGAGCGCAGGGGCTGCGGACGTC
Source organism: Eulemur rufifrons (assembly GCF_041146395.1). Lineage (NCBI taxonomy): Eukaryota > Metazoa > Chordata > Mammalia > Primates > Lemuridae > Eulemur > Eulemur rufifrons. The sequence continues at coordinate 96,397,627 of NC_090998.1, forward strand.
CGGCAAATCAATACCACTCCCAGTCAGCTGTGGAGGCTCGGGGAGCACAGATGGTCTGGGCAGGGGTCCGCAGGAGAGGCACAAGAGTGACCCTGGGCAGAGGCCAGTGTCCACTGTGGCAACTCATCTGACCAAATTTGGCTGGGCCAACTGTGCACATGTCCATCCAAACTCCCAGCTGGAGGAGGAGGCCCGGGCCTGGCCCCCCTCCCCAACCCCCACATCGCTGTGCCCCAGCCTGGGCCCACCCGGGGTGCACCTGCCTGTGGGAGGCGGGGAGGAGAGAGGGCAGCGGGAGCCCATGCATGGCCTGAGGCCTGTGGAGGGTAGCGTGGGCCACTGGGCCACGGTGGGGGGAGGGGCACCCAGCGCAGCACCAGAGGGGTCTCAAGGTGCTCGGCATGTCTGCTACCTCCCGAGGAACCTTCTAGCTAGCCGTGGAGGGTGCAGGGAGCTCAGCCAGGCTGGATCCTAACACAGCCCCCCATCTGGGCCTGCCCCTGCACCCCGCTCCAGGTCCACACCCTGCAGCCTGCACTGAGCTGTCCGAGGAAGGTCACCCCATGAGAGGGGAGGGGCCGAGCCCTAGTGTGGGGGCTCACGGCGACTGGCACAGGACTGGCAACGTGGGCACCAGCTCTGCGACCTGGAGGAGGCAGGACCCTCGGGAGCCCCCCGACCTGGCTCTCAGGCCAGCCTCCTGTCTCTGTGCAGCTCTGAGGCCGCAGGGTGGGGACCCAGCGTCAGGACACACAGCTGGAGAGAGAGGTCTACAAAAGCGTTTATTCCCTTCCAGCCACGTGCACACGCCACGGCTGACTGGCGTTGCAGGCTGAGGAGCAGGAGAGTCCGCGGCTGACCCCGAGCTGGGGCCTGCGCCCTCCCTCTGTCCGTCCTCTCCAGCAGGGCCTGCAGCATGCAGGGCTCAGAGGCCAGGACTCGACCCTGGGCGCTGCCAGCTCTGATGTTTCTTGCTGAACCTGGCAGAGGGCCAAGGCTCCAGGGGTTGGAGGCCATCCCCAGGCCAAGCAGAAATCCTGTCCAGAAAGTTCTGATGCTCCTGCAGGGCTGAGGTGGTGCCAGAGGACAGAGGAACAGGCCTGGGGAGGAGGGTCCGTGGAACCAGGGGCTTTGCTCCCAGTAGATGCCTTGGGACACCAGCCCAGCCAGGGTCAAGGTGGTAAGCAGGACCCCCTCCAGGGGGTAGGCCAAGGCAAGAAGCCCCCTCCGCCAACCCGGAGCCCAGAGGTCTTCAAAGAGCCGTCTCCTTGGAAACCCTGGTCCCCAGGTGCCTGGGCGGCTTGAAGCTGAGCACCTCTTTATACGTGACACCTGGGAGGCGAGCGCAGAGAGGGGTCGTCAGCTCATGGAGCCTGCAGGGCGAAGCCAGTGCCTCAGGGGCCCCTCTCCAGCCCTGAGGGGCCCGTCCACCCAGGAAGGTTTGTGTGAAGAGCCCACTGCTCTCTATCTGGACTTTCCCAGGGAAACAGGCGGTGACGAGAGCTTGTATTCCTGACCAAGGACTCGGCCACAGACAGACCACATGTGCACCACGGGCTGCTGTGAAAGCAACAGCGCCCAGCCACAGTCTGTGTGGGCGGGGACCACAGAGAGGATCCTGTGGCCCGTGGTTTTCAAGTTATCTTTTTTAGCAGCAGAAACTTTTCATCAAACAAAACCAAATTCGTAAGCACACAACAGCACGGATAAGGGTGGAGCCCCTGCTGGAGGCACCCGGGAACCCTGTGGTCCTAAGAAACAGTTTGAGAACCTCAACCCACCCAGCCCACAGGCAGGGGGGCTGGGGCACTGTGGCCCCCAGGCCGGCCATGCAGCCACGGAGAGCAGGAGCCCAGCCCTACTGGCCACTCCAGAGCAGAGCCGAGGCCAGTTCCAGCGTGGGCTTCCCTGAGCGTGGCCTGAGGCCACACAGGCGTTGCCCTGCTCAGAGCTGGACAGGCCTCGCAGGAAGGGCGGCCCGCACAAGGCCTGGAGGTGGAGGGCACAGCTGCAGGAGACTGGACCGCTCAGTCAGGCTGCAGGGGGAGGGCGACGCCCTGGGGTGGCTGAGGGCAGGACACCAGGTGTGTGCGGTCGACCAGATGGGAGGGGCCCTAAAATGGGGCAAGGAAAGGCAAGGACAGACGCCAGGGGTGTGAGCAGAGAGGCCCTGGGGACAGGTGGACGTGGAGGGGGCTCCAGGGTGGCCCAGGTCTCTAGCCTGGACATGGGGGAGGCAAGGCAACCGGGGCAGTGAGGCAAGTCTGGGGCCACCCTCCCCACATCCCTCAGCTCCAGCCAGAGGTCACTGTGGCCAGGCCGCGTGGCGCTACACTGCCCTCTGACCTCCTGGTCACCTGACCTGTGTCCCGGGGAAGGGCTGCAGGACTCGGCCTGGCCCTGCCCGGGCCCTGCCCGGAGCCCCACTCACGCTTCCACTCGTCCAAGGTGCGGTCCACGTCGTCAAAGGAGTCGTCGTACTTCTGGGCCGCAGGCGCCTCTTCCGTGTCGTGCAGGGACTCGAAGTAGGGGTGGGCCAGCGCCTCGGCCGCCGTCACCCGCTGCTCCGCATCCAGCACCAGCATCTTCTCCAGGAGGCTCACGGCTGCGGGGGGCTCACGTCAGGCCAGGCTCCGGGAGGTCCCGCTCTGTGCCCTGCGCCCCCCACCCTGCCCTACCCAGGGGGCTGGCGTTGGTCAGGATGGAGGCAAAGTCCTTCTTCTCCAGCTCGGGGAGGCCCTTCATGTAGTTCTTCGCCTGCAGGGGAGAGAGGGTGAGGAGCCAGCCCCGAGCCAGGGCGGCCCGGCCCCCCACCGCACCGCGCCCCACTGACATCCGCGCTCTGCAGCCTCTGCACAAACTCGGGCGATGGCGTGCCGGTCACCTTCATGATCTCCTTCAGCTGGTCCAGGTCTGCAGGGGCTCAGGAGCACAGCTGGGGCCAGAGAGCAGGGCCCCCCCGACCTGGCCCGGGGAGGAGCCCAGCCCCCACCCACCCTGGATGCTGCCCCCGCGGACCCCACCCACCCCCCACGGCCCCCCAGGCGGGAGGATACGGTCGGTGCCCTTGAACAGTATCTTCCCTGTAATCATCTCGGCCATGATGCAGCCCACGGACCAGATGTCCACTGAGACAGAAGCCCAGTCAGCGCTCCATGGGCGGCAGGGGACAAAGACAGGGGAGGGGGACACAGACATGGCCCATCGGGTTTGGCCTGCCCACGCCCCCGTCCGGCTCCCACCCAAGCTCAACAGCCGCCCTGGGAGCAGCCATCAAGACGCGGGGCCGTGGCAGTGCCAGGGGAGGCAACGTCTCTGGGCAGCGTCTCACCAGTCTGCGTGTAGCGCATCCAATTCAAGATGACCTCGGGTGCCCGGTACCAGCGCGTCACCACGTATCCGGTCATCTCACTGTCTGCCTGCCTGGCCAGGCCAAAGTCCAGGATCTGGGGGAGGATGGGAGACGTGGGGCTGGGGGACCCCTGAGGACGGGCAGGCCAGCTGACCCCAAGGGGCTGCGCTGGGCTTGAATCTGAGCTGGAGCCTCCTGCCAACTTTCCAGAGCTTGAGGCTACAGCCTCGGACCCCAAGCCACCTACTTCTCCAGCGTGGCCGGGTCACCCAGCCCAACCAGTTTCAGGAGCAGGTGGTCTGGGGGTCCCCCTCCCAACCCGAGCATCCCGGCTCAGCCCTGCCCCAGGTCAAGCATGGAGCCCTGGGACACCCCACCCTCTCCCGAAGCAGGGAGGGCCTCCCCAAGGCCTGGCTGCTCAGCCACTGCCCAGAGCCTGGGGTCTGGGCCCCTGCCTGGGCCCGAGGGCAGGCAGTGATGGGGCAGGTCAGCAGGGACGCCTGGCTCCCTGCCCCACCGTTCTCCCCGCCAGGCAACACAAACCTTAAGCTCACAGTCCTCATTCACCGCGAGGTTGCCCGGCTTCAGGTCCTGGGGGCAGAGCAAAGGTGGCCACGATGCCCAGCCCATGGGGCATGTGCTTGGCCCAGAGCCCGGGCAGCACCTAAGGAAGGGGCCACGAGCATCGGCCTGCCCCCCACCCCCGTCCCCCCGCAGAGGTGCCTGGGCCCACAGGACAGACTTCTGACAGGGGCCCTGCTCGGACAGCCCTGTGCACCCCCCACCAGACCCCATCAATCCCCCTGACGGTGAGAGGTGACGCTGGGGGACTGGGCCCCTCCATGCCCACGTGGTGGGGGGCGACGGCTGCCCCTGCCCGGACTCACCCTGTGGATGATGCCAGCGGCGTGGATATACTGCAGGAGAGAAGAGGTGGCCATCAGCTCCGGAACCCCAGGGACCTTGGAGCCACAGGGCCCCACCCTCGCCCAGCAGCCCCTCCGCAGCCCCACCTTGAGCCCCTTCAGCATCTGGTACACCAGGAACTGGATCCGGTCCTCACTCAGCTTCTCGTGCTTCATGAGTTTGCCCAGGTCGGTCCCCATGAACGGCATCACCAGGTAACTGGGTGGGGCTGGGCCCAGTCAGCGGGGCAGGGCCATCGCCTGGACCCCAGGGCCCTGCTGGCCCGCCCCCACGAGCCCCAGAGCAGGGCCAGGCTCCGTCCGTCCACCGTCTGGCCCCTCCTGTCTCTCAGCAAGGCCTGCACTGCCCTCCCACCCACCTGACTGGAATGCCAGGTGGGGGGAACTGCGCTCTGGGTTTTTTTGTTTTTAAGACAGGGTCTTGCTCTGTCACCCAGGCTAGAGTGCAGTGGCATGATCACGGCTCACTCCTGGGCTCAGGGCTCTTCCCACCTCAGCCTCCTGAGCAGGTGGGACTACGGATGCACACCACTACGCCTGCGTATTTTGTTTTTTTAGAGATGGGGTCTCACTATGCTGCCCAGGCTGGTCTCAAACTCCTGGCCTCAGGTGATCCTCTCATCTCAGCCTTCCAAAGGGCTGCGATTACAGGCGTGAGCCACCATGCCCAACTCACTGTGGGGTTTTTGGACTCTCAACTGAAGGGCCATGCGTGCCAGGCGAGGGACTGAGGCTGCACCCTGAAGGCAGGGGAGCACGAATCTTCATAGACAGGGGAGAGAGGTGGTCAGTTTCCATTTCAGGCCTGGGTGCCAGAGAGAGGAGGGCCTGGGGGCAAGGGTGGGGACGGCAAGGTATTTGAGTCAGAGGGCCAGGCTGGGCAGGTGGAGAGAGAGACCAAGGAGCGCAGCACTTAGCCCTCGCAGACCCTGAGGCCAGTGTGGTCCACGACCTCTGCAGGCCAGGCAGCAAGGAGCCTGCTGCCCTCTCCAGCCCTTCCTAGGCCTGGCCCTGGGGTCTTGGCCAACAACAGCATGAGTCCAGGCTGGCTGGCCACAGCAGGCTCGACAGGGCAAGGGCAGGGTGGGTCCTCCCTGCCACTTCTCCCGCCTCCCTGCCGGCAAAAAGGTCAGTGGCTCCAGTTACAGGCCACACGCTCAGTGCCAGGGTCCCGAGCACGGGACCTGCCTGTTAACAAATGCTTGGGCCCAAGGTTCACACCTCCAGTTCTGGAGCGGGCCCAGGCCCCAGGCTTGGAGGGAACAGGAGGCCCGGGCTCCGCTGGCTGTACCAGTGCCACAGGTACCAGGGACCCACGGGCGAGGGGTGGGCAGTGTGCACCCCATTTGGGCTGTGGGAAGGGGACCCCATGCCAGCCCAGCACCCTCCTGCCCTGGTGGCCAGCCCAGGCCGGCACTCACAAGTCTGTGAAGTCATCCAGGGTCTCGTCAGGAGTGAACACGTCCAGCAGCCCGATCACCTGGGAGAGGGCCAGGGCACCAGGTGGGGTTCAGGGTGCAGCAGAGGGCCCAGGGTCTTGGGCACCCCCAAGGGTGGCACTGCCTTCTAGGCAGTTCCTTCTAGGCAGGAACCCCCGCAGCTGTTCTGGTCACCCCCACTGCCCATGGGGCCTGACTCGGCCCGCTGGCCGTGTGGCCCAGCCCTGGCACACACATCCACAGACAAAGGCTATTTTTGGATGGTGACAGCCGGGATCTCCTGGGGGAGGGGCAGCCCCCAGTCTGGGCTGGCTCTGAGCCACCAAAGGGCTCTAGCCCCTTGTCCCTTCCTCCCCTTTTCCTCTCCCCAAGCAAGCAGACCCAGGCCCAGGTGAGAAAAGCCAACACCTGGCAGGTTCTTCCCCGGGGCAGGCAGCACTGTGACCACCTGGTCCCACAGAGCCCCTGGTTGGAGGAGACGGACAGAAGACAGGTAAAGTGCCAGCTGCTGCCCAGCACTTGGGCGGACGTGGGGGACAGGGCCTCCAGGTCCCACAGAGGCCTCGAGGAAGAGCTCTGCACAGCTGAGCAGCCAAGAGGCAGGTGGACGCGCCAGCAGGGGGACACCTGGCGAGGCCACACGCACAGTGGCTGAGGCGGGAGGGAGAACACTTCGAGAGCTTGAGGAACGCGGGGAGGGAGGCCAGGTGGCTGAGGCCCAGGCCAGGGAGGAGCCGAGGAGAGGCCAGAGGGAGCCCGGGCACGTCCTCCCACACCAGGTCAAGGTTTGGCTCAGTCCTAAGAGCCGACAAGGGAAGGATGTTAAACGCATCCTCCTGCCTCGGCGTAGGGACAGACCAAGTGAGGCGAGGATGGACACCAAGTGGAAGGACATCTGGGTGACCACTGTCACCACTGGGCCCAGGGCTGTGGGCAGGAGGGTGGGTGGAGAGAAGGGAAGGGGGGAGGGGGGCCTGGGGACACGTGCTGCAGACTGACGTGAGGGCCGAAAGCCTCAGGGGCGCCCGGGAGAGTGCTGGCAAGAAGAGCACGGAGAACAGGGCCTCAGAGGTTAGGGGTCCCCCGGATGCGCTCTGCCTCTGTAGCGCGGATCAAGGCCCAGAGCAGGGGGCTGGGGTTTGAGGGGAGGGAGGGGGCCTGGGGGTGGCAGGACTGGGCCTGTGGCAGCCCCCCCTTCCCACAGCCAGCAAGACCAGCAAGAGCCTTGGGCTCCTCGGGGGAAAATGGCTCCACAATGTGCAGACTCCCAGCTGCGGGCAGTCAGGAGCCCGGGGGGGACGGCAGGACCCACTGGCACAGCGGGGTGGTCCCGGCACAGGCTGGGCCACAGGTGGGCAGCGAGCCCTTGGCGGGATGGGGGCCAGGCAGGTGGGGCAGGTGGGCAGGAGTGGGGGGCCGTGAGGGGAGCTGGATGACACCTGGGGAGCAGGCTGTACCCAGAAGACGGGGTGAGGCAGGGGCAGGGTTGGTGCCCACCACAAGTGGATTTCACACAGAAAGGGGAGGCGGCGAGCCCAGGGCCGGGGCAGACACGGGGAGTCCGAGAGAAGTAAGGGCCCACCAGGCAGCCAGGAGGGTGGCAGTGGCCAGAAACCCACGGATCAGTTTGCAGAGGGACACAGGGACTCATTCTCCCAGTGGGCTGGTGGCTCCAATGACCCAGGAAGGTCCGGAAGGAGCATCAGGAGCTGGAGTCTCAGTGCCCAGACCAGGGCTGAGGAGTGACGCCCGGGCAGAACTGTGTTGGGAAACCAGAGCTGCCCTGGCAGGGAGAAGGCTCTCAGCAACCAGCTCTGGCCACGGGAGAGGCCCGGGGCAGCCACTGTGGTGTCCCTTGGACAGGACAGGAAACAAGAGAGGCCTTTCCCACGTGGGGCCCAGATATGCCGCCCACTAACGTGAAGGTGTCTGTGAAGGCCACTGTGCCCCGTGCGCTCAGAACACCAGTTCCCTAAACCCCTTGGCCGGAGACCCCTGAGAGCCCAGGCCCAGCTCCAACGCCCCGCCTGGCCCTACCGGACCGCCGGGCAGGACCTAGGCAGAGTGGGCTCCCGACGGCGCCGGCACAGGGAAGAGGAGAGGTGCCCCTTGCAGGAAAGCCCGCCTTCCACCTGGAGCAGCCCTCTCCACTAGGTTCCTGGCCCGAGGCAGGGTTTGCAGTGGGAGGCAGAGCCCTCAGGCCTGAGCCCTGACCAGGCCCCGGGCGGAGGAGCCAGACGTGGCCCTGGAAGAAGTCAAGGGCCTGAGTCCTTCCCGGGACCTGCACGGAAGGGCCCTGGGCTCGGCCTCCCTGTCCCAGACACAGCCCCGGCTCCGCCGGCCCCCGCAGGGGTTGCCCAGGCCCGGGGACAGGGGGCCGGCCTTCTCGGGGAGGGGAGATGAGCCGGCCTCGGCGGGAGTCCCCAGCTGCAGGCCGGGGCGACTCACGTTCTCGTGGCGCATGTGTTTGAGGAGGCGCAGCTCGCGGTAGGCGCGCTTGGCAAACAGCTCTGACTGGAAGGGCCGGTACAGCTTCTTGATGGCCACCTTGGCGCCCGTGCGGCTGTCCACGGCCGAGCTGCGGGGCGGGAGCTCAGCGGGACGGCCGGCGCCCCCGACCCGCACACACCCGCCGCCCCGCCGCCGCCGCCCTGCGCTCACCACACCGCGCCGTAGGCGCCCGAGCCCACGGGCTGCAGGTCCTGGTACACGGCGCGCACCTCCCAGGCGGTCTTGGTCACCTCCTGGCGGTAAAAGCCACTGCGGGCAGGCGGCGGAGAGCTCATGGCGGGCCCGGGCGCCCCCCCACCCCCGCCGCCGCGGACCCCGCAGGCACCGCGCCCGAGGACCAGGACCCGGGATCAGCGGGGGTCCCTCGGCGCGCGCCCCGGCCACCGAGCCGCCCGACCCCCCGCCGCCGCCGGGGCGCTCCTGCGCCCGGCTCTTCTCTCCGGGTCGCCTCCCTCCCGGGTCTCCAAGGCGCCCACCCCGGCCCGACCCCGGCCCGGTCCGGACAGCGCACGGCCCCTCCCCGGCTCACGGACCAACCGGCCCCCTGGCCGCACGCACGTGATGCCCCCGCCCGCCCTCCGGCCCCTCCGGAAACCCGAGGCGGCGGCGAGGGCGGGGAGGTAGGGCCAGAGGCTGGGGGGAAGGGGAGGGGGAGGAGAGCGCCACCCCAAGCTCTCTGCCCTCTGGCTGAACTTCCCCGCCTGGGTTGGGGGTGGGGGGTCTTAGCGGGGGAACTACTCCTCACTAACCACCACCCTAGGGCGCTGGGCCCATCCCCAGCCCTGGGCACTGTCCACCTGCGGGAACACCACCTCCCAGTCCATCCCCACCCAGTCCCCCATCCCTGAGGCCCCTGGGCTCACCCTGTGTTCTCAATGTCCACCTCCCACCTCACCCCTGGAGATGCCCTACCAAATGTGGAGTCCTCCAGCACCTTTCTTGCCTGCATCTCTCTTTCCAGAGAGGGGAGCTAGTTCTGTCTCCCAAACTTGGGAGCACGGTGGTGCACGCCTGTGGTCCCAGCCACGCAGGAGGCTGAGGCAGGAGGATCACCCGAGCCCAGGAGGTGGAAGCTGCAGTGAGCTGTGATGACACTACTGCCCACTAGCCAGGGTACAGAGCAAGACCCTGTCTAAAAAAAAACCCAGTCTCCAGCAAGGTGTGCCTGCCTCCAGGGGTGGGGAGGGGCCTGCTTGGGCCCTCAGCCTGACCATTGGGGGGGGGGGGCACCATCCTGGGCAGATGCTCCTGGAGGGCAGAGCCTGCACCCCCTTCCAGCCCAGGGACCCAGGCCTGAGGAGGGAATATGGGGTCTGTCCCAGAGCCCATGAGGCTGGTGGGTAACAGGATCCCTGGGCCCCCTGCCCCGCCCTCTGTGCCCCGCCTGCCCGCCATGAATCAGCAGCTCAGCAGCTCAAGTTCAGCCAGAGCAGCTTTGCACCTGGGCTTTGGTGGTGATCTGGAGCATTCAGGAGCTGGGGACCAGCGAGCAGGGGTAGCTTGGGGCCACCCAAACCACAACCACCTGTATCCCGTGCCCTTCCTGCCCTGGGCTGCCTGTGGCACTCTACCCACCTCCTCCAGGAAGCCCCCCAGCTGCCCCCCTTATCTCCAGGGGTCTAGCAGGGTCCCATGTCATACCAGGCTCTCAAAATGGGGCTGTGTCCTGTTACCCTATTCTCCTATCCTCCACCCTCAGACACTGAACTTGGCCCAGCCTGGTCTCCAGGGTTCCCCCTAGGACTGGCTGCCACACTGACCACGCCCCTGGAGGTCCTGCTCGCAGATGGTTTCCACCCCTCCCCCAAGGCCCAGGGCAAAGGCCCAGACTGTCCCTGACCCCTAGGGAGATGCTGCCTGACCTCCGGCATGGCCGGGGCCCTTTCCCCCGTGTGAGCTGCAGTGGGCAGCAGGAGCGGGGTCGGCAGGTGAACCCCTTGGGTTGAGGTGGCCTCCTTCACCTTAACCAGGAAGGAAGAGAAAGCTATTTCTCCTACCCCACCCAACCCCGGGGAAGGGCAGGCCTTTGCTCCCAGGAACACCCAGCTGCCCCCTGGCCAGTCTCCCTGACCACTGAAAGAAGGGGAGAGACTGGGTCTAGGCCAGCAGGCAAGGCTGCCCCGTGAGTCCCTCGAAGGGCAGCTGGGGTCACTGTGTGGGTGGCCATCTGCCTTGTTCCCTCAGGACCTGCCCACAAGCCACATCCTCCCCTGGTCTCCCTGGGCTCTCAGACCCTCCAGGGAGCAGGGAGCGTGCCAGAGATGTCTGTTTGTCCACCTGGGGGCCCGAGAGATCTGGCCACTGCAGGCCTCTGGGGGGGCCAGGCCAGCTGGAGTTGTGTGGGACAGCAGGGACAGCAGGGCCTGGAGCCTGGGACGCAAGCTGAGCAGGAGGGATCCTCTTTATTGTGCACCCCTGGTGCAGGCACTTGGCCCCAGACCTCCCTGGACCCCTCCAGGCAAGAGGCCACCACCTCTCCAGGGAGGAGCCACACCCGATGTCTCTGAGCAGTCCTGTCCCAGAGGTTAGTCCATTCGCCCCGCTCTGGGAGCTGACCCACAGACCAGAGAGCCTCAGACCTCCAGCTGCAGCCACCATGAGGGCAGAGGTAGAGAGCGGCGGAGGCGGTCAGCTCTGGGCTGAGGTCCAGGCAAAAGTGTCCAAGTCCACATCCATGCGTGCTGCCTGCCTTAGTGTCCTCGAGGCTGCACCCCCAACCCCCGCCCCAACAGCTAGAGTGTGCCTCATGCCCCAGGGCCCAGCTGGAGCTCCCAGGAAAAAGCCCCCAAGTGGCTGCCCCCTTGGCCCACTGGAGCCCCTAGCCTGGATCTCACCACCCCTTGTGGCACCAGGAACTCAGGGGAGGGGAGGCAGTCGCACACCCACCCAAACTCAGGCTCTGCCCGACACCGCTACCAGCCCTTGCGTGCCCACAGATTCCCCCGCCCAGCAGACGTCCTGACATGTGAACACTGGGACCACATGCTCATGTCCATGTGCCCACACACCCCACAGGTGACACAAGGCTCTAGGCAGCCTTTCTCATTTGACAGCTAGTGGTTGTCCTGCCCTGCCACCCCTGCAGGGAAGACCCTGCTGAGCCTGGTGGTACCCTGGCCCTGCCTCAGCTCTTGGGTCTGTGGGTCCCAGCAACCACCAGGGCAGCCCCCACATCCAGGCTGAGCAGCTCTACCCACTGAGACCCTGGCCCCAGTGCACCCCCCCATAGCTCTCTGGGACAGAGGAGATCCAGAGACAGACACACTCCCCAGGGGGACTGCTGTGGCATGCAGGCTCCCTCGAGGGAGGTCCCAAGGGAGAGCCCCGTGGCCAGGAGTGGGTAGGAGGACCAAGGTAGACCTAAGGACACCTGTGCCCAGACTCCTACACACGGCAAGCACATGTGCACAAAGGTTTGTGCAGTCTTATGTGTGTAGACTCTCCTCAAGGCATGGGGTCCCAGACCAGGGGTCAGGGCTGCCTGGCCATGGGGGTGCAGAGGAAACCTGACCACTAAGGGAGGGTGCAGGCTTTGGCCTCTCCACAGGTTCAAGGGTGGCTGCTGGGCAGCGCCTCACTGCTCAATCTCCAGGCTGCCCGGCGGTTTTGGAGGCTCTGGGGGCTTGAAGCTGAGGACTTCCTGGTAGGTGAGCTCTAGGAGTGAGGGGGAAGGTCAGCTTGTGCTGCCCAGCCCAGCCCCCACCCTCTGAGTACAGCCTCAACCTGAAGCTGGAAACCAGAGCCTGCCCTCTGCTAGATGCCCCCACCTTTCCCGCCCAACTCTGGAGTAGGGGGCATGTTGTTCCTCCTCCCAGGACACTCTGGACAGGATCTGGGGCATTGCCTCCGGGGGATGCAGCCCCAGGCCCTGCCCCACCCCCCATGCCCACACCAGGCCTCTGGGCACCCCCATGCCCACCCTTCCACTCCTCCACCGTGCGGTCTTTGGCCTCGACGCTCTCATCATAGGGCTCTGCCTCTGGCTCATCCTCAGGGTCATGGTACTGGCTGAAGTAGGCGTGGGCCAGGGCTTCCGCCGCACTGACCCTCTGGTCGCTGTCCAGCACCAGCATCCTTCCAAGGAGGTCTATGGCTGCAGAGGGGCCAGGGAGGGTCAGCTCTGCATCCAGGCAGGGTCTGATGTGGAGCCCAGTCCAGCCCCAGGGCCAGTCCTCACCCAGAGGGTTGGCTCCATGGAAGATGCTGCTGAGGTCCTTCTGGGGCATGGGGGGCAGGGACTGGATGTATGTCCGGGCCTGGGAGCACATAAGAAGGACCTGGGGGCTGTTCACCCCCTCCCTCCCTGGCCTCAAACTGGGCTCAGCGCTTTCCGAGAGAAGCCCCTAGACTCATTCACTCCAACAGGCCTGGGCAAGGGCGCAGGCAGACCAGACCTCCTCACCATAGGGCCTGCAGGAGCAGGGTCCAGAGCTTTTCCTGCCCCTCCACTGCCCACAGCCAGGGCACTGTTTGTCAGGGAGGTGATTTTGCCCTCACTGTCCCTTGTGCCAGGAGTGTCTTCCCCGTCCACCTGTTTTGCCAAAGGGGTTGCATGCCTATCCTGGGTTCTACCCCACCATGCCCCATGTTCCCATCTGGTGCCCATATTTTCATGCTACCCTCTCCCCCAGAGCATCTGGGGGCTTGATCAGAAGAGGGAGCTGGTGGCTGGTTGGGCACTGACTTACGTGTTCTGAAGATATCTTTGCCAGAACCTCGGGGCTGGGTGTGCCCACCACTTCCATGATGCGCTTCAGCTGGTCAATGTCTACCTCGCTCAGGAAACTCCCACGGGCCAGCCATGGACCTTTCCCGGCCCCGAGACACAAGATCTTGGGGCACTGCCCAGAGCCTACAGCTGAGGACAGCAAGCCCACGGTGGCATAATATGGGGAGGCAAAAGGAAGCGAGACCTGCCAGGAAGGGCCATAGCCAGCACCCTCCCTACAGGAGTGGACCCCAGCTTGACCCTGCTCCCCAACCTGGGCCAAGGATACAGTCATTTCCCGGGAAGAGGGCCTTTCCCTGGAGCAGCTCAGCCATGATGCAGCCCACAGACCAGATGTCCACTGTTGGGGGAGGGGAGGGGAGGGGAGAGACCTCCATCAGTCTGCCCACCCCAAAGCCCTCTGGGAGCTGCGAGGAGCCAGCACAGTAGATCTTCAGTCACAGCCAGGCCCAAAGACTGGCAGACTCCATCCTCCTCTATGCCCAACTCTGGGCAGGGGCAGGAGTTAACTCGGGTCACAGAGGCCAGAGGATACACCGCCCACCAGGCCCCTCTGAAGGTCTGTTTTGGAATTCTGGTTCCAGACCTCGACTGTCACCAAGACTGGGCATGCCCCTCCCAGGGTCCTCGGCCTTTGGCTCCACCCTCCCCAGGCCTAGATGTGAACTCCGCCTGCCTGCCCACCCTAGACACCTGTCTGGTTGTAGTGCATCCAGTTCAGCATGATCTCAGGTGCCCGGTACCAGCGCGTCGCCACGTATCCGGTCATCTCCTCATCAGCCTGGCGCGCCAGCCCGAAGTCCAGGATCTAGAGCAACCGGGAGGGTTCTCAGCGTCCCCCATAGCCGCTACCCCATGCCACTGCCACCCCAGGCCCCTCGAGCCCCTCACCCTGAGCTCGCAGTCCTCATTCACAGCCACGTTGCTGGGCTTCAGGTCCTGCACGGGCGCGCGGGGACGTGAGCGCAGGAGGCACAGCCGCGCCAGCCCTCGGACCGACCCTCACCCGCGGCGGCACCTACCCGGTGGATGATCCCGGCCGAGTGGACGTACTGCAGGGAGTAGATCGCTGAGCGCCAGGCTTCCGCCCCGCGCACCCGCGCCGCCACCCCGGCGGGGACCGGGAAGCCGAGCGCGCCCACCTTCAGCCCGCGCAGCAGCTGGTAAACCAGGAACTTGACGTGCTCGTCGCTCAGCGCCTGGCACTTGACAATGTTGTTCAGGTCGGCGCCCATCAGGGTGGTCACCAAGTACCTGGGGCGGGTCAGGGGTCAGGACAGAGCCCGCCGCCCCCTCCCCGAACGCGCTCCCGGGCCGCTGCCTCGCCCGCCCGGCCGCTCACACTTCGCTGAAGTCCTCGATGGACGTGGCCGGCGTGAAGACATCCAGAAGCCCGATGACCTGGGTGGCGAGGGGAGTCAGGACCAGGCGGGGAACCAATGCCCGGCGGTTCAGCGCCGCTGCAGCGCCGCACAGGCTCCAGACCCCGCCCCCCGCGGGCCCGCCCCCAGGGCCGCACCGCCCCATTGGTCCGCCCTCCGCGGGCCCGCCCCCCCAGGGCCGCACCGCCCCATTGGTCCGCCCTCCGCGGGCCCGCCCCCCCAGGGTCGCACCGCCCCATTGGTCTGCCCTCCGCGGACCCGCCCCCAGGGCCGCACCGCCCGATTGGTCCGCCCTCCGCGGACCCGCCCCCAGGGCCGCACCGCCCCATTGGTCCGCCCTCCGCGGGCACGCCCCCAGGGTCGCACCGCCCCATTGGTCCGCCCTCCGCGGGCCCACCCCCCCAGGGTCGCACCGCCCCATTGGTCCGCCCTCCGCGGGCCCACCCCCCAGGGTCGCACCGCCCCATTGGTCCGCCCTCCGCGGGCCCGCCCCCCGCTCACGTTCTCGTGCTTCAGGTGCTTGAGCAGCCGCAGCTCGCGGTACGTCCTCCGCGCGTGGATCAGCGACTGGAAGGGGCGCGACAGCTTCTTCACCGCCACCTTCTGGCGCAGCCGCGTGTCGTAGGCCGAACTGGAAGGCGGGCGGCCAGTGAGGCGGCGGCGGCGGCGGAGGCCGGGCCGAGGTGGGCCCGGTGGCCGCAGGGGTCCTAGGGCGGCCGCCCGCGCGCAGGCGCTCCGTGGGCCCGGGTCCGCGCCTCTCCGACCGGCCCTCCGCGCGTCCGCCGGGAAGGAGCCCCTCGGGGCTGGCCCG
This sequence comes from Eulemur rufifrons, assembly GCF_041146395.1. Classification (NCBI taxonomy): domain Eukaryota; kingdom Metazoa; phylum Chordata; class Mammalia; order Primates; family Lemuridae; genus Eulemur; species Eulemur rufifrons. Next base: position 96,412,777 of record NC_090998.1, read on the forward strand.
CCATGCCAGTGCTCGCCGCGCAAGGTCCTCGGTCGTGTCTTGTCCCTCGCCCCAAGACCCTCGCCCCCAGCCCAGGACCCCCATTCAAAGCCGGGGAGAGGCCCCTCTACCTAGCGTGGAAATAGCACGTCAGGAAAACAGCCGCTGGCGTGCTCTCCCCGGTGCCTCCGAATATTCAAAATGTGGAGGGAATATTGGTGAACGGCGTTTATTGCATCATTATTTGCAACTGAAAAACTGGACAGTAGAAATGTCCAGCTGAGAGTGGCCTCTGGGGGTTCTGTCCCATCCTCCCGGCTTTGCTTCCAGAGGTCCAGACTCTTCACCTCCACACCACCCTCCTCACCCATCTACTCTTCGCTGGAGAGGCAGCGATCACCACTGTCATCCCCAAATGCAGGTGTGACAGGATCACGCCCACCCTCCCCAGGTCCCACTGCCCTCAGAATCAGCACGCAGACATGAAGCCACTTCTGAAGCTGCGCTGAAGGCTCATCCCCTCTCTCCTGCTTCTGCCCCCATCTCTGGGCATCTAGGCCCTCCTAAGTTTGAGTGGAGACTTAGGCCACCCCCATGCCCACACTAGGGGAAGAGGGGCAGCCCTGCTGGCTCTGGGGTGCTCATGGGTGTGGTGGAGGTGTAGGAGAGGCAACTAGGTGCCTGGGGCATCTGTGCCCCCCCAAGCCTATGACTTTCGGGGGAAGGTCCACGTCACTCCTGGGGTGGGAGGTGAGCGGACTGGCCCCTCCTGTGGGGCAGCAGAGCCTTTTGCCTGGTTTTATCTGTGCAGTCAAGTGACAGGGAATCGACACCATCAGCAGCCTCAGCCGTGGAACTGAGCAAAGGGAGCCGGGGGTCAGCAGAGAGAGACTGGGCCTCACCGGGGAACTTGACACCCCTCAGGAACTCCCAGATGTGGAGTCCCAGAGGCGAGTCCAGCCAGGCCCCTGTGGCCACTCCCACTTTATCTCCTACCCTCTTCCCACCCTTGAGGTCTTACAGATACCACAGGCCAGTGCTGGAATGGGTAAACGACCTGCACAAGGCTTCTGATGGCAGGCAAAGGATAGGCAAGACGGGAGTCTGCCCTGGGACCCCAGCCCCTGCTGCAGGCTCCTGAGCTTCGCTTCTGGAGGAGCCCTGAGAAATCCCCTCCTAATCTGCAATGGCCTGGAGCAGCACTCTGCCCACCACCTCTGCCTCACACCTCCACAGAGACCCGCAGTGGACAGCAGCTCTCTGGCACTGGCCTCAGTAAGGACCCAGCTGGGTGCTGGGGGAAGCACCTCTCAACGTCCACACCCAGGATCAGCCCCACTGTCAACATCAAAGCTGCAACTTAGGGCTCCACATAACCACCTCACCCTTAGCACCCTGCAGAACCGGTTCCAGGGTAATGGAAGCCTCAACCCAATCTGGACCCCCCCATCCAGACTCTGTGGTCTGTCTGGGCCTCAGGCCAGTTCTGGGGACCCCAAGGCCTAGCTTGGCTGGGAGGCTGTAGTCTGAGCGCCATAGGTTGGGGCAAAAGTGGGTGGGGTGTAGACGCCCCAGGGATTGTAGGGAAATGCAAGCATCCCTGTTTAGGCCTAAACCCCATCTGGAGTCTGAGACTCCAGAAAACACGGGGTGGCGGGGGTGGGCAGGACCCACGGGGGAGCCTGAGGCCATCCAAAGGGGAGAGGTCTCTCTCTCCCCCTAGCTGGGCTTTCCCTTTTCAAACAATAGCACCCACCCAGGCGGGGCCCCCTGCTAGCCCTAGGGGGCTGCCCAGCCCTTGACCGAGTCAGACATTTAGGAGCCCGGGGGACCCCCCCTCCCGCCAGCTGTGACGCCCCAGGATTCGAGCCGGGTAGGGGGCCCTCCGAATCGGGCGGGGCCGGAGGACGCCCCTGCCATTGCCACCAGGAGCAGCGTCTTGGAGGAAAGTTTCCTTCACGCCCCCTCCCCCCGCCCCCGTTCATTCCCCCGATCCACGCAGGGCGTGGGGCGGAGGCAGGGCGAGGCCCCTCCCCGTGCCGGGAACCCCGCGCCGGGCGTGGAGGGGGCGCACGCTAGGGCCCGTCCCAGCCCCCCTCCCGGCCCCCACCTCTGCCCCGCCCCTACCAGACCGAGCCGTAGGCGCCGGAGCCCACCGGACGCAGGCCCTGCAGCCGCTGCGGCACCTCCCACACCGTCTTGTTCAGCTCCTGCCGGTAGAAGCCCGGGCGGGGGCCCGACATGTCCGAAGCGGCCTCCGCTCGGCCCAGCCCCGCACTCCGCGCCCAGCGCCCCGCGCCGGAGCCGGAGCTGAGCGGAGCGAGCGCGGCTGCAGGGGCGGCGGGGCGGGGCGGGGCTCCGGGGCGGGGCCGGGCCGGGGCGGATTTCCCGGGGCGGGGGGGCTCCCCGAGACAAACGCGTGGCTTCCTGCCCCTCCGAGGCGGCGGCAAAGCGGAAACCAGCCGGGGCGTGGGGCGGGCGGCGAGGATCCGACATCCTCCCTCCCGCTCTCACCTCCCGGGGCCGCGCACTTCCCCAAGCCTGCGTCCGCGTCCGGTCCGCGCCCGGCGCCGCCCGCTCCGGCCCTGCGCCCCCTACGCCAGCGACCCCCCAGGAAGGAGGGAGAACCGTCAAAGGCGAAGCAGCCAGAGGCGAACCATGGGGAATATTTTAAATCAAGACGGAAAATACCGCCTAACAAAAACTGGGTAGTTGGTTAAAAATTAGCCAAAAAGGCGTTGGATAAGGGCCCTTCCGTGCTGGGCAGATGACGGCGCCCGGAGCCCGGGCCAGCCTGCCTTCCCCCCCTCGCGGAGGACGTTCTGGCCTTGGCGATCGCGTGGCCCTCCTCGGAACCCTCCCGGGTCTGACGTCGGCGGCGCGGCGCCGGGGAGTGGTGTGACCGCTGGGCCGGGCCTGTCAGGACCAGGGACAGCGGCGTCGCCAGGGGCCTTTGGGGTGTTTTACCCACGAGAATCAGCCCCAGATGGGTCCTCTTTGGTGCCCAGCACCTTTCTTGCTCCTCCTCGGCTGTCCTCTCTTCCAGGCAGCCCACCCTGGCTTTCCCAGGGGCCAGGAGCCGCCCGGTTTGCAGGGTCAGCCGCGTTTCCTCTCGGCCTGGAGGGCTTGGTTCTCAGCTGCTGTCACGGTGATCGGGGAGAGCGCCCTGTCCAGCCTCCCGGGCGCACGTCTGCTTTGGTTCGCACTCGACGGAGACACGGGCTCTGCCGCCCCGCGGAGAAAGGTCCCGACCCTCCGCCCAGGGGGGCAGCGCAGTGGGTGGGGGGTTCTGTGGCGGGGCCGCCCCCCAAGGGAAAGTGGGAAATCAGGCTCCGGGTTGCCTGGTAAACTTTTCTTAACATCAAAATCTGAGTTTCACTGTGAAATCTCTTGGTTTTTAAATATTGGCAACCAAATTAAAACATGTCCAAATGGGCGAAGGGACACAATCGCGGGCGAATCCGGACCGTGGGCGCCGACGAGTGGCCGAGGACACAGGTCCGAGTCCCAACCGCGCCGGCCCCTCTCGCTCGACCTTGGCGAAGTCCCGAGCCACCCCGGGCCTCAGTTTCTCCTCTGTGAGCTGCTGTCCGACCAGCGGCCTGGCAGGGGAGTCTCCACCCCCGCCGTCCCTCCGCTCCCAGCGCCCCCCCCCGGGGCCTCTTTCGGCGGCCGAACCGTGGCGCGGAGCTCGCGGAGCTTCAGCGGCCGGACCGCGGCGAGCCGGGCGGTGGGAACCGCAGCCGCGGCCGGGGCAGAGGGGCGGCCTTTGTCTGCGCCTCGCCGGGCGGGGCGGGGCCGAGCCCGTTCCCTTGGCAACCGGCCCCGCCCCCACCGCCCCGCTGCAGGGCGGCTGCGTTCCTTCTCCCCCGGGCTCCGGGGAGATGAGGGGTGGGGAGGGTCTGCTGACCCGCCGGGAGTCCCCGCCAGGTGAGTGGTCAGCGCCGACCAGAGCCCAGCGGCCTCCTGCAGACCGGGGGGCCCAGCCCCACTCAGCGGGTCCTCAGTAAACCTGCACTGGGGACCTCCAGTGTGCTTGCGGCCCCTCGCAGAGGTCCCCTCCACCGTGCCCGCTGGGGACGGTGTGGTCCTAGTACTGCAGGGGGGTGACCGCTGGCGTTTCAGGTGGTGGGCAGTGCAGGGAGGCCCCCCTGCAGGGAGAGGCAGTGGAGGGCTGGGCTGAGTCCAGAACTGAAGGGAGGTGGTGGGGGGGGAGGTGGGGCCTGGAGAGTGGGTGGCTGGGGCGGGGCGGGGCAGGTCAGCGGGGGGAGGGGGTTGCCGCGGAAGAGCTTCCTTCCACCCTGGGCTGTGACCCACTGTCACCCCTAAATATCAACACCCACCCCTTCTCTCCACGTCTGCTCCCCCACTGGTCGTCTCTGCTCCCTCTCAGCCCCACGGGCTGCCCCGCTGGTGGTCAGGAAGCACTTCCTAAAAGACAGATCTGGCCTTGTTCCCCAGGGACCAGGTGATGGTGGTGCAGGCAGGACATAGCTTTGGGCTGTTTTTTGCTTGGAGAGGTTGTTAGAGTTTCTCAGACCAGCTCTGCCTCCTCCCACTACAGGGGAGGAGGATGGGAAGTGGAACAGCAGGGTGGGCCACCCCTTGTCTGCCACCATTCTGACCACTTTGGCGGGCCTGCTCACCCGTGCTCCCCAACATCTATGCCCAATTCCTACCCCTCACTGGGCACTGGACTGTCGGACCTGTAGCCTCACCCCATCCTCAACCTTCACAGTGGGTGGGGGCTCCCTGACCCTTCCCTTCTCTCTTGACTGCCCAGTGGGGAAGGGGCAGAGGTGGTCTGCAGGATCCAGTCTGGAAGCCAGGCCTCTGGGTCCCCTGTCCCTACCTGAGACCTCGCTCAGCACACCCAGACTGTGTCTCACCCCAGCACTCTGGCTTCACAACACCTTGTTCAGATTTCCTGACCAGCCAGGTCTCTGGGAAGTGGGAGCCCAGTGTCGGGCCACAGCAGCAGTGCCATTTCAGGGGGCCCTGTAGCAGGGGCTGTCAGTTGTTTGCCTTGGACCCCCTTCTTGGGGAAGAGACAGCCACCTCTTTTCCCTGTGGCTTGGATGGGGCTGCCCCAATCCTGGGGCCCAGGATCAGCCTAGCCCATAGAGAGACTACCAGCCACCATGTGGCCGGAGTGGGAGACAGGGCCTAGGGCCGCCTGAGGACGAATCAGCACAGGTTGGGAAGCAGTTCAGACAGATGAAACCCAAGACCTGGGCATTTGGATCCAGCCACATCTGGAGCTGGATGCTCACCTCCTCCATAGGGGCTGCCAAGCCCCCTTTCTGCTTGGGCTGGGATTCGTGGCACACAAGGGAAGCCTGAGAGGGCCCCCGCTGTCCTGTTTGATGCTGTGTTCCTGGTGCCGGGACAGTGCCTGGTGTATGGCAGGCGCTCAGAAAGGACGTGCTGGGTGAATGAGGCCCTGCGTGCTAGTGCCCTGTGGGGCCCATCTCAATTCCACCTGCCCTCGAGCCCTTTCATGGGATTGGGAGCAGTCCCCTTCCCCCATCGCCAGCTTCCGGGACAGCCCACTGCCCCCTCAGCAAAGGTGCCTCTCGCTCTCAGGCACGTGGACCTGGAGTCCTGCTTAGGTCCTGAGTCATCCTGGAGTGGCTCACAGGATTGAGAAACAGCTGACCTCATGCCACGGCCATGATCAGTGGGACTACACCCGGAGCGACTAAAGCCGTGCTGTGCGGCGCTCTTACTCCTCCTCCTGGGAACACGAGGTCAGGACGGGCTCACAGGCAGTCCAGCCCAGTGCCTGGTGGGGCCCAGCAGGGCACCACCTTGTGCACCTCCAAGGGGTGGGAGAGTAGGGACAGATGGGTGGCCCCAGAGGAACCCAGTCAACCAGCAGAGTGAAAAAGAGAGCTGTATTTGATTTACAATGAACAAGATTTACAAAAAGGGTGGGGTGGTCCTGGTGGAGCTGCCCCCAGCCCCCCCAGACCAGGGCAGGGCCTCCAGGACCCCCATTTTGCTGGGCCCCCTCTGGCCACCTGGGCCCTGACGTCTGACGTCCACCTTTAAGGTGGGGCCCAGCGGCCCCTGAGTCCACCCAGAGTGCTGGCACCCCTGGGGCGGCCGGGTGAGGTCAGGAAGGCATCGTACCGCTTTTTCTCCTCTTTCCATCTGGTGGACAAACAGACACAAGGTCTGGGAACTTGCCCCGGGGGCTACAGGCACTCAGACCCCACCTGGAGGCCAAGCCCAGGGTATCTGAGGTGGCTGCTGGTGCGTGGGGGGAGGCTGAGACCCGACTGCCCCGATGTGGCATCATAAGGCACGTTTGCAAATCACTCAGACTTAACACAGAACACCCGCTGCTGGTTCCACGGGAGGAAGCTGGTGCTGGTGTGGGCGCCCGGGCAGGATTGCTCAGGAGAGATGCTACCGGCTACAGCGCGGGTGGGGCCCCTGCGGCACCCACTCCAGGTGCTGGGGCACATCCTGCTGGGGAGAGAGGGTGCTCAGCCACAGACCACGCGGCCTCGCCCCCGGGGGCTGCCCAATTCCAGCGTGGCCGTCACGCACCTGTGCCGGAGGCAGCATTGGAGGTCAGAGTTCAGAGATCGGTGACCTTATTCTCGAGTGCGGCTGCGATCTGCTGCAGGCGGAAAGCCAGCTGCATCTTCTGGGCCGCGGGGTCTTCCTCCAAGGCGTTGATGATCTGAGGGGGGTTCCCGTCAGACGACAGCCCAGGGACGGGGCCGCCCTGCACTCCCGCCCCGAGGACCTGGACCCTACCTCGTCGTAGTACTTCTGTGTGTACTGGTAGAGCTGGTGCAGCGCCACGAGCGTGTTCAGGGAATCTGTGTGTGCCTGGGGAGACGACAGTGGGACCAAGGGAGGAAGGGGCTGTGGGGGCATGTGGACAGGCACCGACAGTGTGGGACACTCGGGACAGGAGGCCACCCCCAACAGAGCAGCTGGCTGGGACATGGCGGCTCGGCTGGCATTGTGGGCACACTAGGCACAAGGGCCCCCCCATGACCTGGCTGCAGACAAATACCCACACACGAGACGCACACGGAGACAGTCACAGCCACAGCCAGTAAAGCAGAGACAGAGCAGGCGGGCCTGGCTCACAGCTGCTCACACTGCCCATGCGCACCCCCGGCCCCCACCCCCGCGACACACTCAGCTGTATTCACACACTCAACCACACCCACCCCCACGACACACTCAGCTGCAATCACACACTCAACCACACCCACACCCACGACACACTCAGCTGCATTCACACACTCAACCACACCCACACCCACGACACACTCAGCTGCAATCACACACTCAACCACACCCACCCCCGAGACACACTCAGCTGCAATCACACACTCAACCACACCCACAACACACTCAGCTGCAATCACACACTCAACCACACCCACGACACACTCAGCTGCATTCACACACTCAACCACACCCACCCCCACGACACACTCAGCTGCATTCACACACTCAACCACACCCACACCCACGACACACTCAGCTGCATTCACACACTCAACCACACCCACACCCACGACACACTCAGCTGCAATCACACACTCAACCACACCCACCCCCGAGACACACTCAGCTGCAATCACACACTCAACCACACCCACCCCCGAGACACACTCAGCTGCAATCACACACTCAACCACACCCACGACACACTCAGCTGCAATCACACACTCAACCACACCCACCCCCGAGACACAGCTGCAATCACACACTCAACCACACCCACGACACACTCAGCTGCAATCACACACTCAACCACACCCACCCCCGAGACACACTCAGCTGCAATCACACACTCAACCACACCCACCCCCGAGACACACTCAGCTGCATTCACACACTCAACCACACCCACACCCACGACACACTCAGCTGCATTCACACACTCAACCACACCCACACCCACGACACACTCAGCTGCATTCACACACTCAACCACACCCACACCCACGACACACTCAGCTGCATTCACACACTCAACCACACCCACCCCCGAGACACACTCAGCTGCAATCACACACTCAACCACACCCACCCCCGAGACACACTCAGCTGCATTCACACACTCAACCACACCCACCCCCGAGACACACTCAGCTGCAATCACACACTCAACCACACCCACCCCCATGACACACTCAGCTGCAATCACACACTCAACCACACCCACGACACACTCAGCTGCATTCACACACTCAACCACACCCACCCCCACGACACACTCAGCTGCATTCACACACTCAACCACACCCACCCCCACGACACACTCAGCTGCAATCACACACTCAACCACACCCACGACACACTCAGCTGCATTCACACACTCAACCACACCCACACCCACGACACACTCAGCTGCATTCACACACACAGTGCAATCACGCACGCCGCCTCCCAGGACTCAGTCACATGGCGGCCTGGCCCGGGACAACCTGCCCCCTCCCACCCCCACCCTCTCTCCCCTTGGCACAACACAGGGGCAGTGGGGAGGGGGAGGGGCCTTGGCCCGGCCTGCGGAGGGTCCGCAGGCGTGTCCCTGTGGTCCCCTTACCCGGGAGATCTCTGCCAAGTGTGTGTTCATGTCCTGGTCGCTGACCTGCACCATCTGCCGGATGCCCTTGTAGTAACTGCAGGGGAGGGAGGGTTACCCGGCGGGCGGTGGGGGATGCGGGGTGGGGTGGGTAGTAGAAGCCTGAGGCTGGGCCTCAGAGGCCTCCCTGGGACTGAGCTGCCCGCCACAGTCCTCCTCTACCCAGGGGCCCCTCGGAGGGATGAAAGGGGGCACCCAGGGTCTGGCCGGGGTAGGACTCACTCCTCCACCATCTTCTTGTAGGTGGAGATCTCCTTGGCATACAGCAGCTTGTTACTGGGAGAGTCCTGTGGGGGACACAGCCAGTGACACCCCGGCCAAGACGGGCCACGGGTGCCCTGATGACACCGAGCTCAGGCTGCCCCAGGCCCCGCAGGGAAAGGAGAGCTGGGCAAGTCCTCCAGGGCAGCCACCCCTGCCCAGAACTCCTCAAGAAAACTCTACTTTTTGTGTTTTGTAATTTGTAGTAAAACTCAGTTTCCCTGCCTGAGTAAGGCGGGGGAGGGGAGAGGGGGCAGCCCCGTGGCCTGGCCACCTGCCACCTGCCCAGGTCCAAGCTCCAGCCTGAAATGTGCAGACCTGGCACATCCCAACCTCACCCAGTGGCTCCCCCGGCCACCCGCCTGCCAGTGGGCACTGTCCACACTTCCTGGGCAGTGGACCTGGCCCCCCGGGTCTGCCCAGGCCCCGCCCCCGCCGCCCTGCTCACGCGGCTCAGCTTGTGCTCCGTGCGCGTGCAGGCGTCCATGAAGGTCTGCGCGATGACCGACAGGGAGGCGTCCACCACCTCGTGGACGTGCACGTCGAAGATGAAATGGGGATTCTTGAGGATGTTCACCCAGAACCGCAGGGGCAAACTGAGGCAGAGCGACAGGGCGTGAGGCCAGCGGGTGGGAGAGTGGCCCTCACCTGTCGGTCGTCCGGGTGTGCACCGGGCCCTCACCTGTTAGTCTTCCAGATGTGGACGGTGTCTTCGTCCTTGATGTCGTGTTTCTCCGCCTGCTCGTCCAGGAAGTCGAAGAAGTACTTGACCGCGGGTGGCACCGCGTGCCCGGGCGCTAGCACGCTCTGGAAGAAGTTGTCCACGAATTGCTGCAGTGTGCCCTGCGAGGGAGGAGGAGCTCAGTGCCGCCCGCGGGGCCGGCGCCCAGGCGTGCCCGCCTGCGCGCCCACAGCGGCCCACCTTGACCGACAGCAGCCGCGTCAGGTAGATCTCGGTGATGGCTTTGGTCCGCTCCTTCTCCTTCACGCTGCCTCGCTTGGACTTGCCCTCGTCTACCTCGTCCGCCGGCCGCACCAGGTGCCACACGCGGTTCTCCTCCTCCAGGAGGGCGTGGCCTGTGGGAGTGGGGTACTGAGGTCCCCTGCCCAGCCTGGTGCCCCAGGGCAGGGTGAGGACTGGAGCCCAGGAGTCTGGGTCCCTCCAGACAGCAGAGAGGACAGCAGCTCGTGGGCCCCAAGGCGGCCACGGTCCCCGCTGACCTCCAGGCACTAAAGGACGCGGGTAAGGGGGAGGGACTCACGCTCCCCCGGCAGGTCCTGCTGGCTGTCCTCTGGCTGCTGGGAGACCCCAACCTTGGATAGGATGAGGGTGGCGCCGTCCCGGACCTGGGGAGCACAGTGGTGACAGGGAACCTGCCTGCTGTGCAGGGTTTGGGCCCCGCCCGGCCGTGCGCACACTCACGTTGTAGTGCATGAGGGTGTTGATGCGCTTCCACCGGCCTTCCCGCTGCGAGGTCAGGTCCAGGTCGGACAGAATCTGCGCCGTGGACCCAGGTCGCCACTCTGTGGGAGAACACACAGGGGACCGTGGGCACAGGCAGCCCTGCCCCAGTCCAGGCGGGACCCCCCTCAGGGCGCCCCGGTCCAGGCGGGCTCTGGCGGGCACTCACCGAGGACCACGCTGTCGGGCTTGGGCCAGCAGGAGCAGGGCTGTGTGCGGTACACCTGGTCAATGACCTTCTCCTTGACCTGGGAGATGGTGTCGCAGTTGAGGACCTTGACTGGGATGGCATCGACCCCTTCGTCCTGCACGATCACGCTTACTGTCTGCCGGGGACACAGGACAAAGGTCAGCAGGAGGGGGACCCTCGCTCCCACCCACAGGAGCACCCCGCTGCCCTCTGGCCTCGCCCACCCCGCTGTGCCCTCAGCTGGAGGTGGCGGCCACAGGCTCTGACCCCCCAGGCACCACCCCGGACACTCCCACGTTGTGCTTCCCCTGCTGGCCCTGGCTCAGGACAGAGCGCGGGGACTGCTCACTAGCACGTTACCACGGAGCCTCACGGGACCACATGTGTACAGACTGAGTACACACAATCACACACGGACATGTGTCCACACACGCACCCTGAATTCTGTCCCAGGGCACACACCGCTCACGTGTGCACACACTCACCAACAGACCCGCTTGTGCCAGGCCCCACGCGTGCCCCGGAAGAGGCTGGCTCAGGGTGGGGACACGAACAGCCTCCTCCCCTGGGGACCCCGCAGCACGACCTCGAGGGCACACACGTGTGCTGACCCAAACCGGCAGCAGAGACGAGCAGCCTCTGGACCTGACCACACCCACCCTGACGCTGGGCCCTCTGTCCCGACCCCTGTGGGTCCCGTCCCCGGCCAGGTCCCCGCGGCAGCCCTGGCCCCACAAGCTGGTCCTGGGCGCTCATACCAGGGGTGCGTACTCCACGTCGTCCCCCAGCAGCCCCGTGTCGTTCAGCGTGTACTTGGCCTTCTTCTGCACGGCGTCCACCGGGCCCTTCTCCACCTGGTGCTTGATGGCCTTGAAGAGTTTGTACAGGGGCTCGCCGGCGCTGTCCTGGGCAACACAGGGTGGCGGTGTGGGTTGGGGGGCTTGGGGCCTGCAGGAGCCCCCCAGACCTGGTCAGGGCATGGGTGGGACTGCCCACGTCAGGGGCCAGGTCCACCTGAGGGGTTGGACAGGTGGGTGACATCTGGAGGGCACAGCACATGTGCCTGAGCCCTAAGCCCCCCAGGCGGGGGCAGAACCCACCTTGAGGTGCTGGTACAGGCAGATGGACATCCAGTTGGACAGCATCCTCTCCACCACCGTCTCAGACCTGCGGGCACAAACAGGCTGGCACCGAGGCACCCCTGGTGCCCGGGAGGCCCAGCTAGCTCTTGCAAACCCCCAGCTGCCCTGGTGCCTGCCTCGCCCCCGTGCCCAGGCCCCGTGCTGTCCGGACACGTAGGCCGCACCGGCACCTTGAGGGGGCTGTCACCTCCCACTCACTCCGCAGGGCTGACGCTGAAGGCGGAGCAGCTAAATGGTCGTAGAGACTGCCTGGTGGGGAGGGCCGGAAGCCCGCTCGCGCTATCCCCCGACCCGCCACCTGCCCAAATAAGCCCTGCGCCCTGCCACGGCCACCCCCAGCCCGGGCCCTGTGCGCACCTGCGCAGCATCAGCTTGGGGTTCTTGGCCACCACGTACTGCTCCATGAGCTCCAGGAAGAGCGTGCGCATGATGTCCGTGTAGTACTCGAGCTTCCCGTGCAGCGCCACCGTCAGCAGCGACGCGAAGTAGACCTTGGCGCGCGCTGAGAACTCCCGCTGGTTCTCCAGCGTGTGGATGAACTGCGGGGGCCAGCGGTCAGAGCCCACCCAGGCCCCGCCCGCCGCCCCGCCCCATCCCGTCCCGTCCCGTCCCGTCCCGTCCCGTCCCGTCCCGTCCCGCCCGCCGCCCCGCCCCGCCCCCCGCCCAGGCTCACGTTGATGAGGAAGGACTTGCTGTTGAGCAGGTTGGAGAACTGATAGAGGGCCTGCTCCACCACGGGCCGCCGCGACGCGGGGATGTCCAGCTTGCCCGTGATCATCACGTCTTTGTCGCCGTCCTTGGAGGGCAGGAAGAAGACGCGGTCGGTGTAGGTCTTGTAGTCCAGCACGGGGATGCCGGCCTCGTGCACGTCGTTGGTCTGGTCCTCCATTTCGATCATCAGGTCTGCGGGGAGGCGGGCAGGCGCGCAGGCGCGGTGAGGCTCCCGCGGGGGCGGGCCCTGGGCCGCCAACGCCCCCGCCCCGCCGGGCCCTACCCGTGAACTCCTTTTTGCAGCGGTCCCGGACGCTCTCCTCCAGGCCCTCCAGCTGGGACTTGATCTTCTCGTACTCGCGCTCGGCCTGCTGGCTCTTCCTCCTGGGGGCACAGGCAGCGTCCTTGCCCCGGGCCGGGCTGACCGCGGGGGTGGGGGGGGCCCCCGCTGCGTGGCTCGTGAAGGGGGCGTGGCCGGGGGGGCAGGGGCGCTGAGGGGCCTGGGGGGCTCACCAGTAGCAGTAGACGGACACCGCGATGACGACCACCATGGGCACGATGACCAGCGGCAGGATGAGGCTGAGCGGCACGTCGCTCACACGCGTGTCGTACTCCACGCGGCCCAGCACCCACTCGCGGGAGCCGAACTTCACCTGCAGGAAAGGGCGGGCTCAGCGCCGGCAGGTGTGGGCAAGTCCCCGGCCCCCCGCCCGCCCCCACGCACAATGAACTCCGGCAGGTTGTGTGTTGTGTCCCGCTTCTGCCGCCGCTTAGGCGGGGGCTGCACCTCGGGGGGCTCGCAGTACAGGTCGGTCTCGGTGAGCGTCTTCATGACGCAGCGCTCGGCGCCGACGAAGGCCTCGGCCTCCTGCAGCGTCATGGCCTTGTTCAGATTGGTGCCCTGCGGAGGGCGGCGGGCGGAGGGCGCGTGAGCGGGACGGGTGGGCACCGGCCACCCCGCCCGGCCCGGCCCCCTGCCCGGCCGCGTCCTCACCCGGGCGTGGATCAGCTTGTTGACCTGCTTCTTCACGCCGCCCGTGAAGTTCTCGAAGGTGGGGTCGGGCACGTACTCGAAGGCGCCGGCCTCGGTCTTGAGCAGGGCCTGGTGCCCGTCCATCTGTATCAGTGCCGTGAGGTTGTAGGCTTCGGGCTCCTCGGGGACAGCCGGGGACAGGAAGACGACCTTGGTGTCATTGTAGAACACATACTCGGTGCCCGTGACCTGTGGGGCGAGGCTGGGCCATCAGGACACTGGTGCGGGCCCCGCCCTTCCCGGCCTGTCCCCGGGCCGGCACCAGGACTGACCGTCGTGGGCTGCAGGGGTCCGGCCTCCCGCCGCCGCCGCCAGGACTGCAGGGGCTCGGCGATGACCACCATGGCGAACCTCTGGATCAGGCTGAAGCCCTGGCCAGTGACGCTGATGTTCCGGCCACCACTGGGGAGGGCGATCTTTAGTGGGCTCAGCCCGGAAGCGCGGACGCCCCGCAGGCCCTGTGCCCCGGCTCGCACCACCCGGCTCTGGCCACGCTGGCTTTTGGGGCAGGTGCAGGTCTGTGAGCAGGTGGTGGCACTGGGCAGGGGCCGTGACACAAGCGGGGCGAGGGGTCCTGGGAGGAAGCCGATCTGGGGGTGCAGTGGGGCTTTCCAGAGGCCCCTTTCCCGGGCCCAGACCAGACCCCCACGTTCCTCTCAGCCTTGTCAGCGTCAGCGAGAGGCTGCCCGGATGGTGGGGAGGTGCCCGGATGTGGAGCGGGGAGGTGCCCGGATGTAGGCGTGGGCTCCGGCGCTGGTGGGCGGGGCCTACCTGACGAAGCTGCGCAGTGGCTCGAAGGCCTGCAGGACCGGATTCTCGCAGTAGGTGAAGGAGATGCCGGGGCCCGGCACGCTGGAGCCCCCGTAGGAGATCTCGAGGGGCACCTTGCCCAGGGTCGCCTGGGGGCCGGTGATGCACTGCAGCTGCGCCCCGAACTGTGTCCTGGGTGGGAGGGGCCAGTCTGTGTCAACCCCACCCTGGCGCCTGCCCCAGCCCTGCCCGGTGGGTGGGTGGGGGTCGTGGCCCCACCGCCCCTGGGGCAGACGTGGGTTGCGGGGAGAGGGCCGCGCCCCGTGCCCGGGCAGCCGGCGGTGACACCTACACTTTACAAGGGACGCCATTGAGGGTCACCCGCACGTCTTCCTTGGAGCCCGTGTCCAGGTGGGTGCCGTTGATGGTCAGGGTGGTGCCGCCGGCCTTGGGTCCCTGCCTGGGCTCCACGCTGAGCGGCTGGGGCTGCTGAAAGAGCCGCAGGGGGGCGGGGTCAGGGCGCCCACGCTGCCAGGAGGTGGCAGGGCCGAGCCCACCTCCCCTGCGCTCAGCAACCGGGGTCAGACCCCCTCCCAGCACGCAGGGCGGGCAGGGCCCCCGGGCCAGGCACTTACTTGATAGGTGAACTGGACGCTGGGGGGAGAACGGCCGAGTTTCCCGTTGACGTCCACCTCGACACCGCCGGTGAGGGGCATCTCCGCAGCCTCAACCACACACACGATCCTGGCGGGCGACAGGCGGGGTAGCCCGGACACTCCCCACCCCCGACCCCCGGCTCTCTGTCCTACCCAGGTGGGAACTGCCCAGCCAGCAGGGGGCGAGGGCCACACACTCACCGGGTGGACACAGAGTAGCGCTCAGGCTCAAAGGCACAGTTCTGGCCGGCCACAGTGATGCTCTTGACGTCGTCGGCTCTGACGCCCAAATTTGACCCGAGGATGGTGACGTGGACGCCCCCGCCCAGCGGACCCGTCTCAGGCCGGATCTGGAATCCACGAATTGGCAGAGCCTGGTGACCCAGTGGCTTGGGCAGGCTGGGGCCGCGGGGAGCTGCGGGGTGGGCTGCAGGGGCTCACCCTGGTGATGACCGGTGGCGGGCACTCGGACGTGGCGTTTGTGCACAGGGCCTCGTACACACACCTGCTCTGTCCTCGGCACCACACGCACCTGTAGGCGGGGTCGGCGGCCAGGCACAGGCTGCAGTCGCTGCGGCCAAAGGAGCAGTTGTAGAGGGTCACTGTGCAGGGGAGTGAGCAGTCAGCGGCTGCCCGCGTCCCACGTCCGTGCCCCCCACCCCCGCCCCGGCCCCACCTTGGAGCTTGCTGTCGATGTTCTTGCCGTAGGACTTGACGTACAGGTGCAGGGGCAGCGTCTCGTTGGCATCGTGGGACAACTGGGGGACACGTGGGGACACGTTGCACCTCCTGCCCCCACCAGGGGGCACGGGGTGGAGTCAAGTGGGAACCACCGTGCAGCCACAGGGTCCCCTCTCAGTCAAGGGGCTGCAGGAGAGGCCTCCAGGTGGCTGCAAGCCGAGAGCCTCACAGCCAAACGCGCTGCTGTGTGCGCCTGGTGGAGCTGAGGGGGACTGGTGCTCTGGCCCCAGGGGACGGAGGGCGGCGAGCTTCTCGAGCTTCTCAAGGCCACCCTGGTCCTTGGCAGGGTGGGCTCTGGCCAGGTGCCATTCCTGGGGGCCTCTCCGCTGCCCTTCCCCTAGTGCTCCCGGAGGAGCAGAAACATGGCCTGCCCGCCCCGCAGCCGTACCTTTGGGGTCCGAAAGACAAAGGTCCCTGACTCCTGCATGGTCACCGGCTCCTCAAACTTGAGCAGGTCACTGCCCACGTGCAGGGAGGAGCCCTGTGGATAGTTGGATCAGGACCCTGTGGCCAGGCAGTCCCTCCAGCCCTGCCCTCAGAGCCTGGGTATCCCGGCTTCTGCCTGGGCCCCCTCCCCAGTGCTCCCACCCCAAATGACCACTCCTGAGCCCGACACACTGTGTCTGCAAAAGCCTCTGGCCGTCCCTGTAGGGTGTCCCAGGGCGCCCGAGTGCACTGGCTGTCCTGCCGACACCCCCAAGGGCCTCCCTCCCTGCCTGTGTCCCCCACCATGTCCTGAGCACCCTCCCGTGGGCCACCTTCACTGTGTCCAGGTTCCTGCCCTGGAAGGTCACGTCCGTCTCGTGGCTCATGGGGATGACCACGGGGCTGGGGTTCAGGAACTGAGGGCAGCTGTCCTCCTGGGGGAGAGCAGGGCTGGTCAGGTGCCGCGTGGCCTCAGCCGAGTGCCCAGGCCCCACAGGGCCCCTCGCTCCTCACCATGTGGGCGCGGACGATGCCGTCCTCGGGGTTGGGCGAGGCCTCGCGACACTCGTGGTAGCGCAGGTCCCACTGGCAGGTCCAGCGGTTGCTCGCACACGAGATGCACCTGGGGGAGAGGGCGGTGAGGGGGCCGGGCGGGGACAGGGGCGGGGGCTGAGCGGCATGCAAGACTCACGGCAGGTTCTCCACCAGGCTCATGGCCTCACGGCAGTCGTAGAAGGGGTACTCGTGGGAGGTGAGGAAGATGTCTCCACGTCTGAAGCGGAGCTGGATGCTCACGGACACGTGGTCTGCGGACCGCACGGGGGACGTGTCAGGGGGAGGGCAGGGCTGGCACTGCAGGCCCAGGGGCAGGGGACGGGCCCTGGTGCCGACTTCTCACCCCGTCTGAGGCCATGGGCAAGGTCGTCCTGGGCCTTAGGGCCGAATGTGGAGACCCCTGGTCTTCCGTGGGGCCCTGCCAGGACCCCACCCCCGCCCGCTGCCTGGCTCGGCCGGGCCTGCCGCCCTGTCTCATCCCGGCTCAGGTGTCAGCTTCCAGGGCTGGGCTTGCCTTCCCCTGGCGGCTCCTGGCAGTCTGGCGGGAGGGCCTGCCAGGTCCCTGCCCACGTCACTGAGTGGCCCTGCTGCCCCCAGCACTCAGGGGACACAGGCGTGGCGCCTGCCCTGGCCCACATTTGGGGACCCTGGCTGCTGAGGACAGGGAAGGGTGAGGGGCAACCGCCCAGACAGTGCTGCCCAGCAGAGGTGAGGAGGCGGCGCCCGGGCAGGCGGGGAGAGGGAGCAGGAGGGGCCTCACCCTGGCCGGGCGGGGTGCTGGGGATGCTGCTCGGCGAGTTGCAGACGACTGCGTCCCCTTCCAAGCGGGCGGTGTGCGGCGGCGAGTCACCAAAGAGGCACAGGAGTGCGTCCTCCTCACCCAGGGCGGGGAGTGGGCTGACAGCCAGCTGCACCTGAGGGGCCGAGTGCTCACACCAGGGCCCCGCAGGCCCCGGGCACCACGTCCCGCCCGCTCCCCAGCGAGAGGCCCTTGCATGGTGCAAGCTGATGCCTCAAAGAAGCCTCTAGAACCTGCCTCCATTTCATCCAAAACAGGCCCCCAGGTGGTCACCCCCAGCACACCTGGGCACCCACTCCCACCCACCCAGGCCACAGGGTCAAGGGGCCCGAGGAAGGGCCGGAGGGTGCGGTGCCCCACGCACCTCCCCCTGGGCGCGCCGGCTCATGTTCTGTGGCTGGGCACCGGTGACCACCACGCAGGACCTGTTCCGGCTCCACAGCCAGTGGCTGGTCTCCTCAGCCCGCGGGCACTCGGCCCTCCTGGTGCATCTGCAGGGACAGGGGCAGCCTCAGCCCTGGGACCCCCCAGTCCTGGGGTGGGGCCTTGCTCCTGGGGACAGTGCTGTGTCCCCCCGAGTCCCCAGCGGGTGCTCACCGTCCCTCGACGACGCACCAGCCGCAGTAGGGGTCCTGGGAGTCGCGGCACTGGGTGCAGGTCGGGTAGCTCAGACACTCCTGCACCGGGGACCTGAACACCTGGGGGTGCAGGGCCATGAGCGGCCACCAGAGCCACACGCCCCTCCGCGCCGGGCAGGCCAGTCAGTTCTAGGCAGCGGAGGCAGGCTGGGCTCTGCATGGCCGTGGCCTGGTGGCTACACCTGGCCTGGGATCCAGATGGGG
Source organism: Eulemur rufifrons (assembly GCF_041146395.1). NCBI lineage: Eukaryota > Metazoa > Chordata > Mammalia > Primates > Lemuridae > Eulemur > Eulemur rufifrons. The sequence goes on from NC_090998.1 coordinate 96,430,947, forward strand.
TTCCCAGGGAGCCCTGGGTCCTGACCCCAGAACCCCCCAGGCCAGCCCAGGCCCTCCGCACTCTGAGGGTGCTTGGACATCTGGGGGCTGCGAGGTCCGGCCTGAGGGGCTCCTGTACCAACCCGCCAATGAGCCTGGGGGCTGCAGAGGCTACGTAGTTCCCTGCCATCGGGACAGGGCAGCGGCAGGGCCGCAGAGAGACGTGGCAAGGCACAGGACAGACGGAGACAGAGGTGCAGAGACAGGGTGGCAACACTGCCCAGGAACCGCCGGGTGGGCCCCGTGCAGCCCAGGGACAGCAGCTCGGCCTGGGGTCCGCAGTGCCCCCAGCCTCCCCTGCCCATCCAGGCAGTCGCGATGCCTGGGTCACAGTGACCGGCGCCCTGCCCTGAGGTGCCGTCCCAGGCGGTGCTTGCCTTGTCCTGGGTCATGGCATACAGGCTGGCCAGGTCCCCGGACAGCACCAGGTCCTGCTTGATCCTCTTGTTGATCTCCACGGGGATGGAGCCGTACTCCGAGGAGGTGCCATCCGGCGTGAGGTACACCTGCGGGTGTGAGGACAGGGGTGAGGCCAGAGGCCTCTGCACAGACAGGCCCTGTCGGGGGCCCCTGCCCTGCCCTCACCTTGAGGATGCGGCCGTCGGAGGTGCCCAGGAAAGCAATAGTGTGGCCGTTCTCGGCGGTTACCGTCACGGCCGTCAGATTCAGGCCTCCACGCTGCAGCACAGCGGTGGCCGTGAGTCCGTCGCGGCTGCCCAGCGGATAGGGCAGGTGCTCCGAGCCACACGGGAAGCTCTTGCTGGCGCCCTGCAGACCACACGTCAGTGGCAGGCAGACCCCGCCCAGAGCCCCTGTCCTCCAGCACACGCCACTGAACACAGGCCACGTGACGGCGAGATGCAGCACCCACGTGTGCACGGCTCATGCTGGCCCAAACCCACCCACACGGCTCACACACAGCTCCCACCAGGCGGGGACACGCAGACCCAGGCACCCTGTGGTCTGGGTCCCCAGCTACACAGCACACACGCACGGCCAACCAGGCGGGGACACGCAGACCCAGGCACACTGTGGTCTGGGTCCCCAGCTACACAGCACACACGCACGGCCAACCAGGCGGGGACACGCAGACCCAGGCACACTGTGCTCTGGGTCCCCAGCTACACAGCACACACGCACGGCCAACCAGGCGGGGACACACAGACCCAGGCACTTGTGGTCCAAGTCTGTGCGAGAAGCACTGAGCACACGCACCAGCACGTGGCCGCCACACTGGATCTCGCCGTGGAAGGGCTTGTAGAAGGTGTCTCGCGCTGCCTCCCGGGTGCCCGTGTAGCAGGCGTTGCGGTTGGCCTCCATCTTGGCGTGGACCTCCTCCAGGGGGAACAGGCAGAGGCCTGAACCAGGCCCCCCACTGCTCCGGCCGTCCCTGCTGAACACGGCGTAGAGCACCCTGCCAGCACCCGTTGTGGCCACGGAGGCCGCCAGGCAGACGCCAAAGGCAGGGGCCTGTGCGTCGCTGGGGTCCTGGCACTGCAGGTCCATCTCCAGGTAGGAGTAGTAGTAGGGGTCCTGTCTGCACATGCGCGCCAGCAGCGTGCGGTTCCGGGCCGGATGCTTGTCCTGCTGGTTGAAGACGAAGAAGACGTACGGGCCGTCCTCGAAGGCAGCCACAAACTGCTGCGTGTTGGTGGACAGGTAGCCGGCCTTGTAGGTGGCGTGGTCTGTGTAGGCCTCGAAGGCCTCCCTGCCGTCGGCCCGGTCCAGCAGGCGGGTGCTCACGATGATGCCATTGTCGTGTGGCCCGTTGCCTTTGCCCACGAACAGCACACGCTCGCCGCCCGGGCCCGTGGAGCTCACCAGCCCCACCGTGGCCACGCTCTCATCATTGCTGGCCACGAAAGACTTCTCGCCGCTGCCGTCCTCGTAGAAGAGGCGCGTGGAGATGTTGCGCAGGGAGCGCAGGGCGCAGATGCCCTTGAAGAGGCTGCCGCACTCGACCAGGCGCTTCTTGGGCGGGTCGAGCAGCAGCAGCTGGTTGACGTTGTTGGTCAGCGTGGCCTCGTGGCACTGGCTGGCCTCGATGGGCGGCGTGCACTTCTTGTTGTCCGGGGCTGGGCCCGTGGCTGCCTGCTGCTCCAGCTGCAGGTCGGCGCTGAGCTGGTAGAGCGCGTTCACCGCCCCCAGGTACACCACCCCCGAGGCCTCGTCCACAACCAGGTGGTTCAGCTCCGTCTCGCTGCGGAAGGACTCCAGCTTGCGGGGCCGCAGGCCCGTACCCACACCCACCAGGCCCAGGAGGGTTAGGGCCCAGAGCAGCAGTGCCATTGCCCCGGCACCCTGCGGGAAGAGAGAAGGGTCAGGGGCGCCCGGCCCAGAGGACCCTCCGTCGAGGCCCTCTCCAGCAGCCCCCCGCCCAGCCCCCATCCTGAATGACCAGAACACAGGCTGGAGGGCGTGGTAGGCACCCCACGAACCGGGGAACCCAGCACCCGGTCCCTGCCGGCTGTCTCACGCCTGCTCCTCTCTGAAGATCTTGAAGGAGACCATTTCCCAGCCCTTCTCGAGTTTACCCTGCAGTCTAACCTACGACCGGGGCCCAGCCACTGCCCCTGCCTGGCACAGGACCACCCGGGAGACGGTGCTCTGGCCTCCAGCTCCAGGTTCCAAAGCCCCACAGGCCTGCCCGGACCTGCCACAGTTCCAGGAGGTCTCCCAGGTGCTCACACATGTACCCGCAACTGGTGACCCCAAGAAGCTCTAGGTGGTCAGGGAGGCGCTGGCCCCAGTGCACAGGCCCAGGCCGACCACGCGTGGAACGAAGAGACACAGAGGACAGTGCAGCCGGGAGCGAGGGGAAGCCCAGCGAGTGCACACAGTCGATACCCGCCGCCACAGCCGCTCTGGCCGCAGCCCGGCCCCACTTCCCCACTTCCCCACCCGCTGCCAGGGCCCCCGCCCAGCCTCCCCGGCCCCGCCAGGCCCCCTTCCCCTGGGTGAACCAGCAGGAGCCCGCAGTGCCCCCCAGCACACAGCCGTGGCCATGGGAACGGGGAGGCAGGACCCTGGCACGGGGCTCCGGGAGCTGGGAGCTGTCCCGGAGAGGGAGGCCGCCTGTGGGGCTGGGCCGGCCACGTCCGTGCACGCGTCTCGCTGGGACTCCTCAGGGGCCTGGGCCCGGGCCCGTGTGGATGAGGGCAGACCTGCTGGGCACGGTGAGGCCGGGCTAAGGACCCCCAACTGCAGGAAGACCTGAGGCCCCCAAAAGTGGACCCTGAACCCGTGTGGCCCTCCGTCCCCGACTCAGGGGCACCAGCATCAAGCGAGACTCAGGAGCGAGTGGCGCCAGGGCTGCTCTGCTTCCAGGCCTTCCCCACCTCCAGGTGGCCTGTGCTCCTCTCCCTCTGGGGACCCTGCTCTGTCCCAGAGTCCCCTACCCCAGTCTCCCCCACAGCTGCCCTCTCCTGGATCCGCCATAACCTTAGCTGAGTGCACCTGTGACCGGGGCTCCCAGGTGTCTGGGGCAGCCCTGCCGCAGCAGGTGCTGGGTGGGGCCGGCCACCGCCAGCTTCCCAACTCCCCGTGCAAGGCCCAACCCTGCGCCCCAGAGGGGCTGCACCCTCTAAGGACCGCTTGAACATCACCGCCTGCACACGCTCTTATCCCCTGAAAAAGTAATCTTTCCCACTGCCTATTTCATAACTTTAAGTATGGAAAGAACAGACCACAAGGCGAAAACATCATAAAACCAGAGCCAGGAACCCTCCAGTGACAGTCCCTCCTGTGTGCACCAGGCGACGGCCAACACCTCCATGGGACAGGCCTTGGGCCAGGCTTTGACCTGGGTGCTTTCGGTGGACTTTCTCCCCTGAGCCCGCAGCAGCCTGTGGAGCTGCTGTTATTGGCCTGTTTGTCAGGAGAACAGACTGCGGCACGGAGAAGGGAAGTCCCTGCCCAGGGCCTCGCTGCTGGTCGGTGGGGGGGTTCTGACCCGCAGCGGGGGCGGCACAGCCCCTGACCGCTGCACTTCTGCATCCCGGGAGGGTGGAAGCTGTTCTGCTCTGGTGCCAAGGGAGAGCAGCCTCTGGGGCCCCAGCTTTGGGTGAGGCTGTGTTTATCGGAACGGGGCAGCTTTTTCTCACGGACCCTGTAACCCTCCCATCAAACCCGCTTCCTTCTTTGCTCAGGCCCCTAGGACACCCCTGACCAGGCTGTGGCTGTTCTCCGCTCCCATCCTGCGTCCCTCTGTTCTGATTGTCCACAAGCTTCCTCAGACCTCTGCAGGAAGCATAGTTAAAGCAACCAACGGACAACACCCTCCCACCAGGGTCCCCCTGTGAGACACAGGGCTTGGCTGGCCTCCGGCTCCCCGTGGCCAAGGTGCCCCTCAGCCAGGCAGCTCCTGCCTCTGCACAGAACCCCCACCCAGCATGCGGGTGACAGCGCTCAGTTCCTGCCCAGCCCCTGGGGACCCTCATGCCCACGAGCCGGCAGCTGCTGGGAGAGGTGACCACCAAGAGGGTGGGAGACGGGGGCCCGGGAGGGAGGTCCCTGGCAGCTTGGTGGGGCAGAGGTGAAGGTGGCCCAAGGCAGAGCCGTGAGGGAGGGAGGAGCCATCGCAACTCCAGGCTTCACCAAGACGGGGGTGATCGGACTGGGGAGAAGACGGTGGCCTTAGTCAGAGGCAGGAAGATTTCACGAGCCCCTCAGGACAACGAGGCAGATCCTGGGGGAGGGGGCTTCTGCCCAACCCAGGGTCCTCGGCGGTGGCTCAGCTGCCCGTCTAGAGGGGAGGGCAGGGTCCAGCTGGACGCCAGGGACTCCCAGACTCTGCTCAGAGCCCGGCGGCCTTCGAGGGGCCAGATCACTCCCCACACCCACTACGGCCACTCTGGCGGGCCTCCCCGGGATGAGACGGGCCTGGGCCTCGGCTGCCCCCTGCAGGCCCAGCTGCCCCCACCCCTAAGTCCGCCCAGCAGGGCCTCAGCCCACGCCCAGGCCCAGGCTCACCAGGGTCGGCCCAGCAACGCGGCCCAGCAACGCTCCCGTTCCGCCCAACCGCAAGTTGGGAATGAATGGAATGTACCGGGCGGAGCAGGGGCGGGGGCGGGGGCGGGGGCCCAGCCAGAGCGGGGTGGAGCCACGCACCCTCTCGCCAGTCCAGTCCCGCAGGGCGGCTGGCCTGCCCAAACCCCAGCCCAAGGCCTGGATCAGCCAGGGGAACCCTGGGCGCCTCCTTTCAGGAAAAGCTCTGGCTCTGGGCCCCGCCGGCCACTGCACGGCCCCCAGCCTGTACCCCCCCGTGTGGGGGCCTCTCCCTCCTGACCCACAGGACGCTGCAGGAAGAACGCTCTCCACCCCTCTGGTCAACCTTTTCCGGCACACGGCTACCTGGCTGAGGCCCCTGGGCAGGAGCCCATCTTTGTCCTGGCCCAGGTGCCCCCGGGGCTGGTACACCCTAAGTGCTCGATAGATACCACATGTGCCACCAAGGAAAACCACATTGGCCCAGACACCACAGGGCTCGGAGGCCCTGCCAAGCCCAGGCCTTCCAGAGTGGCAGGCAGGGGGGTGGGACCTCGCTCCACAAGTGGCAGCTCCCTGCTGCTTAGACAGAGGCGGCCTCAGGTGACCTGCCTGGCCAAGCCCAGGAGCAAAGGGTGACCCATGACCACGGCAAAGCTCAGGCAGCCGAGCCGGAGGCGCCAGGCACAGCCAGCTGAGCTTCCTGCTGCCGGCGTTCCTGGAACAGCAGGGCAGGCGGGCAGCAGGAGCTTCCTGTTTTGAAGCTGTCCTGGGACCCCCATGGACACAGGGCGGAGGGGATTTCCTCAGGGGCACCAGGCAGCCTTCTTCCTGGCTCAAGTTCAGAGGTGCACTTTCAAGAAGCCACACCAGCTGTGGCCTGCGGCTGGCCCAGGAAATGTCTGGACACCACCCCCCAAATTCCCAGCTGTATGTTCCAGAACCCAGCGCCCACACGCTGACCTAGGCTCCACCTGCACAAAAGCCTAGAACTGGGGGCCCCACAGCGCCCCACAGACAAGGAGGCTCCCACCCCGCCCAGGGTCACACTCGCCTGCCTGGGATCGGGCCGACGTGTGCACAGGGCACCCCTGAGTTCTGAGCTCTGGGCCCTCCCCCCTGACACCTCTGTGTCCAGTCCATCCAGACAGGCCATGGGAGGGGCTGCAGAGGGACATGTGGCTGCAACCTGCCTAGACAGGGACTCAAGAACACCACTCAGGGTGGTTCAAGACACCTCCAGCCTCACTGTCTACACGGCCCAGCCACCCACTGCCTTCCCCAGGTGGGCACAGCCCCCTCACCACGGCTCCAGTGGTCCCGTTCAGTTTCTGCTCCAGGCCGGCATCAAGATTCTCTAGGAGGCAAAGGAGAGACAGTGGTCACACCAGGAGCCCAGCCTGCCGCCACCTGTCCCCTCTGCTCCGCCTTGGTGCTGGGGGAGGGGAGGGGAAGAAAGAGCCCACAGGCCCCCACCTAGCCTCCCTGCAGGCCCCAGCTCAGGGCAAACAGCTCACGTGTTCTTCCCAGAACACAAGCCTGGCACACCCCTCTCTCCTCTTTTCAGGGCCAAGTTTATTGGTACTGTCAGCCTTTTTAAACTAGTTTACCACTAGTTTATTACTCCGAATAAAATAAAAATTGCTTTCTGAAAATAGGCATACCCCTGACCCTAAAACGCTACTTACTAGCTGTGTGACCTTGCGCAAGTTACTTAACTTCTCTGTACCTCATTTCCCCATCTGTGGAGGGGAGACAGTAACAGTGAGCTACCCCCAGGGGGTTTAAAGACTAAATGAATTCATTCAGGAACAGCCGGGGAGAATGTTACACTGTAGGGGAGAATGTTACACTGTAGCGCTTGGCAATGCTTGCTACTGTACCCTGGCATTCTGGACAAACCCCCACATCCACAGGTGGGCACAGACCAAGGCACTTCTAGGCGTGCGGTTTGTTGCAGTGAAACTTTGGCAACCACGCACACCCACCGAGGACGCTGGAAACCACGTGGCAGCTGCAGGTGGTGGCCTGCGTTGACACCGCACCATCACCACACGGTTACCTGCTGAAGGCCTGAAGCCCTCATGTAAATTGAAAATACTGAACTTAGGGGGCAAGAAGGAGGGGCCCAGGATAACACAGTAACTTCAAAAACAAAATACGTATTACTTGTCTAAACACAAAGCCGCACACCTAACAGTACTATGGCTTCTCCCCAGCCCACTCCTCTGGCTTCACGTGGCCTCAGGACTCGGCTTTCCGGGCCGGCCGTGACCACCCCCACCAAGGCTCAGCCACGGAACCCTGGAACCCTGCTTGGCTGCAGGGCTCACTCCCAGCCTGGCTAGGTCAGGGGCCAGAGGTCCCACCAGGCCCAGCCCTCCCCTCCCCACCCCACAAGGACCCTCCACCTGCCCTGTGCAGCATGCACCCCTGCATGGCCCCCACCTGCCCCCAGCAGGACAGCAGGACCCAGGGTTGGACCCAGGGTTGAGTCCAAGGGGGACCTGCAGGAGTGAGGCGGGAAGGGTGGCATGTACCACCCTTGCACACAGGGACAACGCTTCCACGCTGAGCAGGGAGGGGTTAACCTGGCCAAGTGGCTGGGGGGCGGGGGGGGGCAGAGCAAGGGGTCGGAAGGGAGGAGACTCAATACAGCCTTGTGAGGGGGGCAAAAGGTGCGCCTCCGAAAACTCAGCAGCCAAACCCAGGGCACTTCAGGCCCGCAGGGAGGAGCAGGGAGGATGCATGGAGAGAGCTGGACCCGCCTGCACTCGGTGGGGCAGCCAGTGAGGGAGGAGGCTGCGCTGGGGGTGGCACAGAGCTCACAGTGCTCCCTTTGCCACCGCAAAGGGTCAGCTCCCAGCCTCTGTGCTCTGCACCTGCTCCCTCAGCCTCCTCCAGCCCCGACACCTCTCCCCGCGGCACACCCCCAAGCCCACCCTCCCCTGACCCAGGTTGGGGGGGCCTGCTGCAGGCAAGGCCAAGGGAGGCCAGCCTCTTGCCAGGGACACCCGCTCCCTGCACAAAGGAGGGTCCCTCCCAGCTACTCCAGATAAAGGCCCCTCTCCCAGCCCACAGGCCTCTGAGGCCCTGGCTGAGCCCTGCCCTGGTGGCTCTGGTCACACACCCAGAGCTCCAAGCAGGCAGTGGCCTCAAGGCCCAACTCTGGAGCCAGACTATTGGGTTCAAACCCTCACTCTGTCACTTTCTAGCTGGGCCATGTGGGCTATTTACAAAGCTGCTCTGTGCCTTGGTTTCCCCATGTGTAGCCTGGGAGTAAGAATAGTCCCACCTCAGAGGGCTGCCTTGAGGTTTGCGTGAGGGGGCGTGTGTGGAAATCCTCGCAGCAGGGCCTGCTCAGAGAGGGCCCCGGGAACGCTGGCATCAGGATGCCACACGCCTGCTTTCTGTTCCCTGCAAACTCCCACTGTTCTTCAGAACCCTGAGACGCCCTCCGGGACCCACACCGGAGGGACTGCCATTCACCCGCTAAGGCCTGTGGTCTTCATTGAGCAAGGCCCAAACCCCGGATCTGGCCAGGTGGGCACCAATGGGTCACAGCCGAGTGAACCAGGAAGGCGCACTGAGCAGGGGCCTAAAGAACACCTGGCCCCGCGGCCGGCCGGTCCCCAGGCTTCCAACACACAAGTGTCTCCGCCCCCAGCCAGACTCCGAGGGGCAGGGGCAGGCCAGGGGCTCTGGGCCTCCCCCACGCCCCAGACTGAGCAGAAGCAGCACGAGCCCCTTTCCGGCTGGTTACCCTCCGAGTTCCCTCCGCAGGTTCCTTTTTTAACCAGCAGCCGCCAGGCCCCTAGCACAGGCGGGTTCTGCCCACCCCCACCCCACCAGGCGTCTGCAGGGGCAGGACAAGGCCAAAGGCTGGGAGCTGTCGGCCCTGGTCCGAGCACCCCTGGTCCAAGCACCCCTCGTCTTCCCCAGGTTTCTGGGGTGTGGGACAAAGTTGGCGGCTCTTTTTGGTATTTTCAAGCAAACACAGATTGAGCAATTTCTGAATGCTAAAATCAAATCGGCGCAAAGCAGTCAGGCCCAGGGGCAGGAAGGTCTCAGTCTGGGGGCTGCGCTAGGCCAGGCCAGCAGGCTGGGGGGCACCAGGCAGGGCTGGGACTGGGGGGCAGAGGCACTCAGGCACGGACAGGGACCAAGAAGGCCACCCAGGCACTGGCAGACACAGAGGAAGGGACAATTCAATTCCAGGCTGAGGTCCAGGTGGGGACAGGTGGGGGAGGGGATAGGTACAGCCCTCCACCCTTGGCTCTGTGAGGGGAGGCTGCCAGCACTATGCAGGCCCATCTAGGGGTCAAAAGCCTGGGAGGGCCCGGGCGCAGCAAACGCCAGTAATCCTAGCACTCGGGGAGGCCGAGGCAGGAGGATTGCTTGAGGTCAGGAGTTTGAGACCAGCCTGAGCAAGAGCAAGACCCCGTCTCTACTAAAAAATAGAAAAAATTAGATGGTGTGGTGGCACGTGCCTGTTGTCCCAGCCACTCGGGAGGCTGAGGCAGGAGGATGGCTTGAGCCCAGGAGTTTGAGGTTGCTGTGAGCGAGGCTGAGGCCACGGCACTCACTCTAGCCCAGGCAACAGAGTGAGACTCTGTCTCAAAGAAAAAAAAAAGAAAAAGCCTGGGAGGGAGACAGGCCTTGCACTAGGGACCCCCAAGGGCGGGGGAGAGGCCACCTCTGACAAAGTGGGGGCTGTGCCACCCCAGGGCAGGTGAAGAGACTTCTGAGTGGCTTGCTCCGCACGGGTGGGGGCTACGGAGCAGCGGGAGACCCCCGACCGGCCGCCGGGGGCGGGGCCTCTGCTCGCGACCAGCGTGCAAATCCGCAATCAGCCAAGCCCGAAACCACCGGGAAGAAACACATCGGCAGCGCAGCGCGAATCGCAGCCTCCAGCCTCGCTGTTTTCAAAACAAGCGCGAGAGGCCTCGGCGGGGGTGGGCGCGGCCTCCGCCCGCTCCAAGCCCCCGCCCCGGGCGCGCCCCTCGCAGGGCTACAGCGGCGGCCCCGGGGCGGACGCGAGGGGCCCCCCCGCACCCAGCCCCACCCCCACCCGCCTGGGTGACTCGGGTCAGAGTTCAGCCCCTAGAGCTTGCGGGCCGGGGAGGGGCATCTACTGGGTGAGACTCTGAGCCTGTTACCCGACCTGCGCCGGGCCGGGCACCCCCTCCGGTGAGGACGGCCCAGGCCCCCTTCCTCCCAGGCAGAGCCCCCTCCCCAGGCGACGCCGCCGCCAGACTCCCCGGGGAGCGCAGGGAGGTTACCTGGGGACGGCGAGGGAGGACGGCGCCGGGCGGGGGGCGAGGACGCGGCGGCAGCTCCTCCGGGGAGCACGGGGGCTGGGCCAGGGGCGCTGCCCGCTGCCACTCGCGCGCCCGAGCTCGGCAGTTGTCCGCCCGCGCCCCCCGGTGACTCCCGGCGCCCCGCCCCACCTGTTGGCCCTGCGCCCCGCGCACACCTGGAGGGGAGCGCGTGGGCTCCGGCTCTCTGGACCAGCTTCACCAGGCCCGGGGACCCCAGGACGCGCCGGGTGGGCGGGAGCCTGACTCGGAGTAACAATGACGGCGGTGGAGACGGTCACGTGGGCCCAGGGAGACTTCCCCTGGAAGCGCTCACCTGGCGTCAGGCAGGGTGAAGTGCTCCGCCGGCCATTACCTGAGTCTTCCCGGCCAAGTAAAGGGCAAGGTGAGCGCTTCGCCCCTGCCTCGGGTGGTCCCAGGGCTCCTCCCGCCAACCTAGCTGCCAATCATGCGTGACCCCGGACCCAGGGTGGAGGCCAGACTCACCCAGGTGGAGGCCAGACTCACCCAGGCGAAGGCTGAGCTCTTTCCGCACAAGCTGACCTAGGAGCAGGGGTGGGGCGGGGCGGGGCGCCAGGAACAGACTGGCTTCCTAGCCGGAGCCTTGCGTCAGCCCGGGAGCTCCCGCAGGACCCTGGGCCAAGGACACCTCCCAGGTAGAGGCTGTCACCAGCCCCTTCCCCGCTAGCCCGGGCTCGTGAGGTGGCTCCTCTCTTGGGGTCCGCCTCCCCTGCAGTCTGGACTCTGGGTCCCAGCATGAAAAGTCACCCCTGGCTCTTGGCAGTGATGAGGTCACCAGTCAAGGATCCTGGGTGTGCCCCAAGAAGCCCCGGGGCCTTTCTGCAGCATGCCTTAGGGTGCTCCCTGTCACCCTGCCCTGGCCTGGGTCAGCCATGGCCCCCACTTGCCTCCCTGTGGTGACCCTTCCCCAGCTGCACGCAGGCCACCTCGCAGCCCCTGTGGCTGCGGCCTGAGGTCGCCTGGCACCCAGGGCCTCTGTGTCTAGCCCTGGCCCTCAGGCGCCCCGTGAGCTAACCTGGCAAAGCCAAGGGTGTCCGCCCCAGCCCCTCCCTCTGTGCCCACTGCAGCCTCCACACACGTGGGTGCCCTGCGACTGGGGCCCCCACGATGCCAGCAGTCGAGCTGCCTCCCCCAATTTCCTGGCCCTCCTCTGCCTTCCCTCGGGCCACAGCCCACCTGGCACATCCAGGGCACGGGGCCTCCCAGGCCCTCGGACAGAAAGCGGGATCCAGTCGGCTCCGGAGCACGCTTCCCACACGCACTGGGCCTGTGGGCCCACCTGTCTCCTCCCAACAGCCCCTTTCTGGGCCCCAGCCACCACCGTCCAGCCTGGACGTGGCTGCGGCCCCCTCCCTGGCCACCCCCCTCCAGCCTCGCCCCTGCCCCTCCCGCCATGGCAGCCCCTCAGATCAGGAGCCCCCACTCCACAGGCTGGCTGAGGGGGCAGTGGGCACTGCCAGGCATTCAGGGCACAAAAACACGAGGCCTGTCGCCACTGCCAGGGGGCCATCAGCTCATCAGGACGAGGAGAGGCTCAGACGGGGGTGGGATTTGGGGGCCAGACTCTAACCCTAAGCCTTGCTGGCAACAAGCCCCCGGTGCCGACGTCTGCGTCCCTGCCCTGCCCGCAGCCCCACCCTGAACGGCCCCCACACATCTCCCCCTTCTCCAGCTCACCCCCACAGCTGGCGGGCCGGAGACCAGGTCCTGGCGGCTGCTGGCCAGGGCAGCCAGAGGATCATGGTGGCTGCAGCTGGCCCAAGACCAACTCCCACCCAGAGCCCCTTTTCCACCCCCGGGGGTGGGCACGGGGGCGGGTGGGTGAGGGCCCCAGCGAGTGAGGAGTGAGCAAGGCCTGTAATCTCGCCGTCAGCTTGTGTCAGCCTGTCAGCGACGCGGCGGTCACCCCAGCCCCGCCTCCCCCATCACAGCTGAACCCCACAATTAGCTTGGGGCACTGCGCCAAGTCTGTGTGCCAGACACCACTCACACACATGACCACGTGTGCAGGCACACACGTCGCGGTGCTGATGGGGGAGTCCAGCCAACAGGGGTCTCACCCCAGACAAAGAGCCTGAGGGAGAGACCCCAGACTCCAGGACTCGGGTTAGTCCAGGATGCCATGTGCGTGGAAGTGGGCAGAGGGGACTGGCTGTGCTCTGAGGGGCCTGGGCAGGCCTGGAGTCCAGGCTGAGGTAGGCAGTGGGCGGCGGGACCCGGACTTCCCAATGCGGAAATGCTCAGAGCAGGCAGGGCAGTGAGTGGGAGGTGACGCCTGCCTGTGGCGGGGTTGCGTGGGCGGTGCCGGGCAGCCTCCCTGAGACCCAGCACCAGCTCCCTCCTGGAGGCCTGGCCCGGTTCTTGGAGGAGCTGCCGGCAAGGACGCACCAGGGTCTGCAGGGGCCACTGCAGCCTTAGGTCTAGATGCTGAACTGGGGAGACCGCCAGGGAGCACTGCTGGGCCTGGGGGTGGGGCAGGTCTGCCTGGGTCTCCCTGTCTTCCCACCCCGACCCTGACATCCTTTTCTGGGTCCTGAGGTCCCTCAGGGCAGTCTCCAAAGCAGGCCTGACACTGGGGAGGCCAAGCCCCTCAACTTCTCTGGCCAACCTGGGGGAGCAGCTCTGAGCCGAGAGGAGGGCAGGTCCTGCTGGAGCCCCTCCCTCCCACCACCTGCCCCTCTCCCGGCAGCTTGCCCAGCTCAGCTCAACTTAAAATAGCTTCTCCCACTCCCTGGGCGGGAGAGGGGTGGCTCTGGTGTCAAGCGGGTGAGGCTGGGTGGGGGGCCCAGCTGGGTTCCCTCCTCCCCCTGCCCTGGGGGCAGCCACCATCTTCCCCAGAGAGCACTGGGTCTTGGCTCCAGAGCTGGCCCAGCTCTGGACACACCTGGGGGTGGTGAGGATCCACAGAGCCCCCACCTCCTATTTGTCTGCAAGCCCCCCTCTCTGTGACTAGGAGAGCCCCTGCAAGGCTCAGGTCACCCCAGCTTCCCCACCATCCCGCCAGGCTGTGGCCCCCCTGCCACGCCATGGCCGCTGAATCATGTGTCCTCCGGTCCCTTCCCTCCCAAGACAGACCCACGCTCCTGAGTCTGGGCTATCCTCAGACCCCCAGCACTTGCCTAGATTCAAAGTGAGGACCCAGGTGAAGACGGAGCTCTGGTCCCAGGTGGGCACAGTGCCAGCCATGGAGCGCCCTTTCACCAGGGCCACCTGTGCTGCCCGAGGGACAGCCCCCTGGGAACTGCCTCAGCCTCAGCACCCAGCTGAGGGCCGGGCAGGGCAGTGGGTGCCTCCTCTGAGAAGCTCTCAAAGCTGCCTGGAAAAGGAGCCACCACTGGCCTCCAGCCCCTCCCCCAGCACCTGGGAGGACTCCCAGTCACCAGCCCACAGGTGCCTGGTCTGGCCCCAGCAGGGGCCACCTGGGAAGAGCCCAGCCCTGCACAGGGCCAGCAGGCCGAACTGTCCCAGCCACAGGAGCAGACACCCTGCCTAGCCCCTCAGGGGGCTGTGTTGACACAGGTGGCCTCCCGAAAGACTGACATCAAGCCCTTTTCCTCTTCCTTGCTTTTGCCGAGGGGGGGCCCAGCTGGGGCAGCACAGACATCTGAGCTGGACACCGTGTTTCTCCACCCAGAGCCCCACAAGGGGACTGTGGCCAGCTGTGCCAGAGGGCCGGGACCCCTGCCCCAGGGCTGATCCCTGCCCCTGACATGATGTGCCCCAGCATAGGCTGCAGGCTGCTGGCAGGTCAGAACTGAGGCTGCACCCACACAGCCTCCTCTCCCAGCCGCGGGCCCCTGTGCCTGGACTCAGCTGGCACCAGAATGGGGAACTGCTGGGTTTCAGAGGCCATGAGATCTCAGGGGTCTGAGGAAGAGAGGTTGTGCGTACCGGGCCTTGCCCTGTCCCCAGGCGTCCCTGTTCCTGGCCCAGGGCGAGCCTCTCTCTCACCTGGTAAACCAAACCGAGACACCAAGCAGCTGAGGTGTGACCTCAGCCAGTCCAGGGGTAGCGGGGGAGGGGGAATGGGGGGGGGGGGCCTTTAGCCACAGAGGTGGGGCCAGAGAGATGGGAAACAGAACCCCAGCGCCAGGCCCTGACCGGCCCTAGGCTCCTCCCCTTGACACAGACATGCCACGGGGTGGGCAGACCTGAGGGTAACCCCACCAACAGCTCACTCTGCCGTCCCTGACCACCCTGGCTCCGTCTGGGCCCTGGGTCCAATCAGTCAGCGCCACAGCCTCATGAATTCCGCAGAGCAGAGTAAGGAAGACCCATTAGGGTGGGTGTCACACTGCGGACAGGATGGCAGGGGCCCAGGCAGTCCCTTCAAATGCCCTGGCTGACTGGGAAAAGGCAGCGAGGCCGAGAGGGCCACTGTGCCCGGGCCTGGCTTGGGGTTAGGGTGGCTGTGGCCCGGCAACATCCTTCCCTGGTCAGCAGAAAGGGGGCGGGGTCCTCACAGGAGCCCCTGCCAGGGGATGTGAAACTGCGGAAGGGAAGAAGGGAGAGGAACCATGTGTAGCCCGCAACGAGGAGGGCAGCCAGGGGCAGCCACTCCGAAGCCCCCACGCTGCCCAGCACCCCACCAGCCAATTGCAGCCACTGACCCACCCTTCCCAGCCTGTAATTAGTCAGAGACCCAGCCCTGCCGCACCCACAGCCCCACTCCAGACGCGAACAGCCACTACCCCCAGGGGAGGGACTCTGCCCAGCCAGCCCCCAGCGAACCTGCGTCCACCTTGCAGAAGGGTGGTCAAGGCTGGGCCCCTCCCAGGCCAGGGCTGGGCTCGAGTCCCGGTCAGCTCACCACCTTGTCCCACCGCCCATGTCCGGGGCAGGCTCTGGGTACAGGAGGCCTCAGTGGGTAAGAGAACTGCTCCCCACACCGTCGAGGCCCCGCTGAAGCTGGAGAGACTGCTCTGCCGCCCCCAGGGAGACAGCTTCTGTGGCTGAGGGCCTGGCACCGCAGCGCAGCCTGCCTAGCTCAGGGAAGGGACAGCACGGGGGGACAGAAGCCACAGCCTCTCCTGGCCACTGCATCCCCCTGCCTACACCCAGCACCCCAGGGGTATCATCAGCTCTGGCTCTCAGACTCAGGAATGAGGCAGGGGACAGGGCATGTGCCATATGGACCCCTCCCCAGGCCGCCAGCCCACCCCAGCGCCTTCCAATCCAATCCCTTCTGCTCCGCTGGCCTGGGCTGGGGCCAAGCCCCTGGGCTTCCTGCACTTGGGCCCCAGCTGCCAGCTCGGCCTCCCCAACGCGGTCCCCATGCAGGCCACTGGGCACATGGCCTCAGGCACACACAGGCCTGGACTCGGGCTGACGTGACAGCGTCCCAGAAAGCTCTTCACAGGGACCCGCCTCTGGCCTCAGTCTCCCCACCTGTGAGATGGGCTGACAGGTGCCACATCCAGGTTGGGGCATGTCTATCAGTCAGTTGCTGGTCAGGGAGTCAGCTGGGCTCAGCCTTAGAGATATCCCCCCAGTCAGCCTGACCCATGCTCCCCCCTGCTCAGCTGTCCTCACTCGGCAGGTGGCGTAGGGGGGCCAAGTGACCTGCCCCAGGTGTATCCCTGAACTTGGGTCTAGAGGGTGGCCTCAGAGGCCTTGAGGCTGTGCTGTGGGGCTTCTAGGGGTGAAGGGGGGTTCCCTGGCTGGGCCCAGAGCTCCTCCTGTCCCGTGGCCTCCTCCGGAGGGACCCAGGCCCACTCCAGGCTGGGCAGGGCCTGCTGGGGCCAACCCAAAGGTGACGCATGCCCTCCCACCCCGCCCTGCCCCCAACCGGTCTGAGCAGCCGCTGCAGGAGGTGGTGGAGCTGCCCAGACTTGCCTGTCCCTCCCTCCTGGGGCTCTCAGCTCACGGCCCCGGAAGTGGATCCCTCTCCCCCTTCGGGTGGCTGGACACGGCTGGATAATCCAAAATAATTCCTTCTTGGCAGGCGGCCCGTGGGGGAGGGGGGACTCGCATTCCAAACCCTTGTTTTTCTCAGTAACTTCCCTCCTTTACTGGGGCAAGGAACCCCTGGCCAGACCTCAGGCCTCCCCCAGCTCCTCAGATGGGGGTTGGGGGGCGGGGGGCCACCTGCAGCCCCTTCTCCTTTGGGAATTTCTGTGCTGATCCTACCCTCCCAGGGACCCTCACCTCAGGGCAGGGGAGGGAGAGCTCCGCGCCCCAGTCCAGCTCTCCAGTTGCTCCCTCCCTGCCAGGGGAACCCCGGGCAGGGGTCAGGCTGAGAGCCCCCACTCTGGGCACCTGAGGAGGCTCAGTTTTAAAGCCACACAGACTTGCTGTGCTTCAAGGCACAGGACCCGAAGTTAGACATTCAAGGGGCAGCTCCTTGGGCAGGTGAGGGCCCAAAGAGCCCTCCAGGCCCCAGAAGTTTGGACTGGCTTTGGGCCCTGCCTCACCCCTCCATCCTGATCTCTGCCACAGGCCACAGTGGGCACAGGCCTTTCTTCCTTTTCCAAGGAGCCGGGAAGAGGAGTCAAGTGACGTGGCAGGAAGCTCCAGGGCTCTGGAGCTGAGACCTCCAGATAGGGGAGGCAGGACCCCCAAATTCCACCAAGCAGCCTGACCACAGAGGGGCAGGAGAGCACAGCTACCCGCAGGAGGAGGCTCGTGGAGGTGCCGGCCAGCAGGTGAGAGGCAAGGCCAAAGCGCCGAGCACCTCCCCACCCCTCAGCCCCCAGTTCTAAGACTTCCTGGGTCTCGGGGTGTCCACCCAACTAACACACCAGTGAGCCACACCTGGGATTGCACAGGAGACCCTGCCGAGGAGCAGGCCCAGTGCCGGGGGTGTCACCCGGTCCTGGGTGCTGGTCTCCTCCATCCCGAACACTGCCCCAGGGGACGTGGGGACTGCCAAGGCCTGACAGCGTCCGGCCCCCCGGGGAAAGCCCCGGCCAGGCCAGCGTCCGTGCGGGCTCAGCCTGGGGCTGGGGGCCCCGAGCTCTTGCACATCAGGGCTTGGTGCGCGGATCTCGGGGCTGAAGAGGTGGGGGGCTTGGGCGGAGAGGGTGGGTCCGGAACCAGGAGGGATCCCACGCGACTCCCGCGGGACGCGGAGCCCCAGCCCGGCCGGGCCGTCTCCCTGGCCCCCGCGCCGCAGGCCTCGCCGGGCCCGGAGGAGCGTGGGGCGGCAGCGGCCCGGCCCAGCCCGGCCGGACGCGCAGGCAGACGGCGGCCCAGGCCCGCGGCGCCCTCCGGGCGGCAGCCGCCGCAGGTCCCCAAGGTCCCCAAGCCCGGGCGCGGCGGCCGGGGCGGAGCGGCGCCGACGGCGAGGCCCCCGCCGGCGCGACGCCCCCGCAGGCCCTGTCCCCCAGCTCCGTACCTGCGCGTCCGCCGCCAAGGCTCGATGGCGCCGGGCCGCGCTCGGCGCTGCGCTCCGGCCCGCGCTGCTGCCATGGAGACCGGCCTTTGTGTGGCCGAGGAGGGGCCGGAGCGCGCGGGAGCCGCCGGCCCCGCCCCCGACAGGGGAGAGAGGGAGCGGAGGGCGGGGAGGACGCGGGAGGGGAGGGCCGGGCCGGGGCTCCCCGCGCCCCCGACCTCTGGTGGCCCAGCGGCCGCCTGGGCGCGCCGCGTCGGGGTAGGTTCGGCCCCGGTTCAGACCCGGGTTCCCGCCAGGCAGCGCCCTGCCCACCCCGCCGCTGTCCCAGAACGACTGCGCCCAGATGCCCCTCGGCTTGGGCACCACCCCAGGAGCGCCCCAGGCGGGAGCGGGGGTTGGCGCTCTCGGTGGAGCGGTGCTCCCGGAGGCCGCAGGAGGGTCCTCCGGGGTCCGCAGGTTCTCTCTGAGATGCGTGGGGCACCAGAGCCTCACTGCCAGGCCAGGGACAGGCCGGCCACACCTCTGCCATTGTGGGGGGTGCTGGCCCTTGACCCTTTTCCAGAGGTCTCAGCACCCCCAGCCTCCTGGAGAAAGAGGGCACCTGGCAATGCTCTCAGGACACACCCCTGGTCCCCAGTAAGTCTGGGACCTCCTGGACCCTCAGCAGCACCTCTGGGGACCCACCACCCCTGGGGTTCCAGTTCCTGGGCTTGAGCCGGCCCCACTTTGGGCCTCCCAACCCCCATGCCCTGGTTCTGAGGGAGGACTTGGGACCGGTCCCCAAACCCTAGCCCTCACCCCCACACAGGGACAGTCCTTCCCTGGGGACCTGCCTTCCACCCAGACTTGCCCCCTCCTTGCAGATGTGTCTGCTCCTTCCTGCGGGCCTCCTCCTCTGCTCCTCCTGCCCCCTGCCCTGGGGACCGGCCCCCAGTCCTTAAGAATTCCCCAGGCCAGACAGATGAAGCCATTAAGGAACTGCTCAGAGTCACTCCTTAGTTCTTCTCTGAGTCTGCCTTCCCCCAGCCCCAAGCAGCAGGGCCTCTTCCAGCCCCAACCTTCCTTCCCCCTTGGGCCCCGAACCACAATCCCCCCGTGCAGAGGACCCCACAATTACCAGGGTTTGACAGGGTTGCCAGCTTTTATCAAAAAAGGAAGTGAAAAGACAAGCATTGTGTCACAAAAAGACAATTTAATAAACCAAAAAATGTGGGAAGGCCACTATTCCAGACTAAAAGGGAACCTTTAAATAGAAGGCAGGAAGCTGGAGGGAGAAGCCTTATCTTTCCTGCCCCACAGTCCTCAACCCAAGCCCCTCTCTGGCCCCATCCCAGGCCTGCCCCTGGCCCTCTCCGGCCTCCCAGGGCCGTGGCCCCTGCCCCTCAGCAGCCCCCGCCCCACCTGCGGCCCTTCCTCCCTCTTCACTGCCTGTCCCTGGCCTGGGTGTGGGGGGGTAAGGCCACGATCCAGCCCAGGACACGGGACAGAGGCTGCACTGCTCAGAGCTGACCGGACCCTGGGTAGGCAAGGGGGCCGTCTGGGGGACAGGATGGAGCCGCGGGTCCCCGTCCACCCTGGGCTGTGCCCCCTGCTCTGCTGCTTCTGCACTGGCCGCCATGCCCTCCGGAAGAGGCTCCTCCCACTTCTATCCCCCAGTCCTGCTGCCCTAGGCAGAGCTGCCCACCCTGCCAGTGTCCCTTCCCCGCAAGCCCCACCCCCAGTGGTCTGGAGGATGAGCCACTGTGGGGATTGCTGCCCCCCGGCCCCCGTGCGGGTTTTAGCCAAGGGTCCTGACTGAGGGCAGCGAGTGGCAGGACCTCCACCGTCCCCTCAGCCCCAGCTGTGTCAGCCAGTGTTTCAGCTGGCCACACCGAAAAATGGTGACATCTCTGCAGACCCCCCTAGGGACCCTCCCCTCAGCAGGGAAGCGGGCCCTCGGTGCCAGTCAGGAGCAGGCCATCTGGTGCTGCCTTTGGGTTCCCAGTCTCAGCCGGGCTGTGCGGCTTGGCCCTTTGGAAGAACAGGTTCGCTACGTCCATCTGCCTCCACTCAGTCTGGCTGCTTGTGTCCTGGACCCTGCACCAGACTGTTCGGGCCCACCTGCCCCTCTCCATCACCCTGTCCTGTGCCTGTGATGGGGACAGTGACAGGCTGCTCTAGGCCATGGTCAGGGTGGACAAGGCCCCATGTACAAAGTCCTGAGAACAGTGATAGTGCTGGAAACGTGGACACCAGGCACACAGACACCTGGCTTGTGTCCAGTGCTCAGCCAAGCAGCGTGGCAAGTGGTCAGCGATTGCTCACTTCACCCCTGCTCACTGGAGGACATGGTCTAGGGAGTCCCAGTGAGAACCCATGAGCCCATGACACCTGCTGGAATCGCACTGAATGAGGCCTGCACCTCCAGACTGGATGGGGCTTCAGCAGAAAAGGAAAGCCCTCCCCCAGCCCTGTACACGCTCCACCAGGACCCAGGCTCGGGGAGATGGACAGCACCTTGCCCAGGCCTTGCAGGGCACAGACCCAGTCTCCATGGACGGGCCCTCCCAGTAGCTACCATCTGGCATCCACACGGGGCCTGCTCTTCCAGATGAGGAGTATGAGGGTCTGAGTGGCCAGGATACTTACCCACAGGCACACAGTGGGGTGACGCTGAGCTGGGGCTTGGCTGCAGCTCTGGGTCTACACCTTAGTGTCCACCCTCCCACAGGCCCTGACAGTGCTGTCACCACATGCTGAGTGGTGACAGCCCTCTACCTTGCTGGGCCCAGTGTGTGGAGATGTCATACAAGGGGGACAATATGATCCAGAGGTGGCACCTTTTAGGGACCCTCATCTCTCACCAAGGAGCTCAGCTGCACCTTGAGGCGACGGAGCCATGGAGGTCCAAGCTGGGGAGGCAGGGCCAGGCTGCAGGTTGGGTGTTTGGACACAACGGGGCCACTACAGCACCTGTCCGTGTCCAGGCTGGTGCCAGGTGGGGTGTGGGAGTAGGAACCGGGACAATGGCGTGGACCCTCCAAGGGCTGGGCTGAGCCTGCTCTCCCAGCAGGGGTGCTGGGCCCCACACTGCCCCTGCCCACCCCACCCCCACACCACAGCCCTGGGCAGGTGGGGCCCAGAAGGGCACCAGGGCAGTGGGCAGAGCTCCCTGCAGCAGAGCAGCCTCTCCCTGCCACGTCAGTGACCGTGGGCAAGACAGGGGCAGGTGGGCTGTGTGAGGAGGGGCCTCCCCGTCAGCTGCCTCCCTCTGTCCTGGGCCGGGCAGCCCGCTGGGGCTAAGGGACACATCAAACGCGACGTGTGGGGCTTGGGCAGATGGACACCAGGAGGTGGACGCGCCCAGAGCAGCAGGGGCTCACGGCCCACCCCGCCCCCTGGCCTGCGGCCTGTGGAGGGCAGGTGGGACCCAGGAGGAGGGAGGCTCTGCCAGCACATAATCTCCCAGTAGTCAGGGACCAGGCTGTGGTTCCAAATGTCACATTTACTGCTGGGACAATGGTGGTGCAGGGAGGGGAGCCCCGAGCTTGGGCGGGGGGCCAAGGCCTGGGAGCTCATGCTTGGCCGGGGGCCACCACCGCTGGGGAGTGGCAGGCCCGGCCAGACTCCGCCCTGGGACCATGCACCTTGGCCCAGCCTAGGGAGGGCACAGGACGGCCTGCAGGTCCTTGGGCAGGGAGCGGATGACCATCTCGATGTACAGCTGCGCCCGCTGCAGCGTCGCCTCCGTGACGGGGAGCTGGTGGGCCTGTGCCCGCACCTGCAGGGCAGCCGTGGTCAGGGGCAGGCGCACCTGCTCGCCAGGCCGGGCGGGGCTGGGAGGCATCTCACCAGCTTCTCCCGCAGTTTCAGGACGAGGTCCACGACCTCCACCTCCGACTTGTCCTTCATCCAGCTCTCGATGTTCTGCCAGGGACAACAGGGGGTCCTCGGTCGCGGACCCGCTCCCCGCCCGGGGCCTGGGCTCGGTCCTCCACCCCCGGCCCTCCCTCACCGCCTCACAGATGGCCTCGAGGTGCAGCGCCTCCAGCTTCTGGGCCATCTCTCTGTGCCGCTGCCGGTACCAGCCGTCAAAATGGGGGGACTTGAAAAATCGCCTGTGGGTGTGAAGAGGCAGCGGCTGCAGGGCTGACCCCGTGTGCTGGGTGGCACGGGCAGCCTGCACCTACGGCCCACCCACCTGTAGAGGCCCAGCCAGTCGCCTTTGAGGATGCAGGTGAGCTGGGGCCCCGCGTGCTCCAGGCTACGCAGGAAGTCGTCCTGGCTGAAGGGGCGGATCTGTGGGGGGGTCTGAGACGGGCCAGGTGAGCCGGCACTGGCCTCACAGCCCTGCAGACCCTTCCCAGACACACTCCTCGCACGTCTGAAGACCCCAGCCCCCACCCTGCCTGGCGCAGGTCCCAGGATGGCCCTTCCCGGGGAGGAGCCCTGAGCCCCTCTGGGGATCCTGCCAGACCCTCTCCCTTGGGCCCCTGTTTCACACACTTTGTGACCCGTGGTGCACGGGGCCTCGAGCCCTGGCGACAGCTCCCGCACACCTGCGGCCTCCCGCCCCTCTGCTCCGTGGGGATGCCTGTCCCCAGCCTTCCCTCCTCTGGGGTGGGGACGCAAATCCACCCTCCCGGGCCCCCACCTGGACCCCCACCTTCCAGGGTGAGATGCTCTTCTGCAGGGGCATGAGGCTGGCCATGTAGTGCTCCTGGGGGGAAGCGCAGTGAGCCTGGGGCCACGGCCCCCGCCTCCCGCCCTCCCTCTGCCCGGGCCTCACCAGCGGGAAGATGAAGCTCTGCGTGAGCTCCAGCAGGTGCCGCCTCAGCAGGGCGCTCTGCGCGTCCGAAGGCCGCTTCCTCTGCACACCCTGCGGGAGGCCGGGGGGCTGAGCCCCAGGCAGCCTTCACACCACCCGAGCCCCCCGTGTCCCCAGCCCCTGTCCCCACCAGCCCGCACCTTGAGTAGCCGTTTGAGCAGCACCTTGTCCCGGTGGAGGTGGGCTGTGTACGAGGTGTAGAGGCCTGGCGGGAGGGCAGAGCTGGCACCCTGTCCTCCGGGGGCTGAGCCCCCACCTCCCACGGCCCCACAGACGGGTGAGGCTGCGGCGTCTCGTCGCCTGCACCCGCACACCCCGCCCCCCCCGGCCCCAGACACAGAGAGTCCCACTGAAAAAGAGAAGAGAGTTCCCCCACCCCAGGGACTGTGAGCTCCGCTGCCTGAGCCCTGGAAGAAGAGGAGGGGTAGTCGGGAGGCCTGACTGTCCCACCCAGGAGACCTGCCAGTGCCAGACAGCCCCCGCCACAGCACAGGGGACCCCAGCCCAAGGGGAGCACAGACCTGGCTTGGTGTCGAGGGTCTTCAACCTTGAGGGCTTTTTTAGCTTGACCTGCTTAGGAAGGTCCCCTGCGAGATGTGCCCAGTGGCCAGCGTCAGGCCTGCAGCTCTGGCCACGCCCACAGGCTCGGCCCTCCCAGAGGTCCCACCCTCCATGAGGCTTCAGACCCCCACCAGCACCTGCCCAGGAGCCTCACCTGACATCCTGGGCTCCCCAACCCGGAGGATGTGGGGCCAATGCTGGAGTGTTTTGATAAAGAAAGGGTTTGTGACTCCCAGGACCACATTTGGTCTAGACGGAGAGAGAAGAGAAGAGGCAGAGACAGGCCCAGGGACGCGGGGCGAGGGCGAGGGCGAGGGCAGGCAGGGAGGACGCGCACTTACGGGGCCTGCGCGCGAGTTGTGAACTCCTTGAACTCGCTGTCGTGGATGGTGAAGTAGGGGCGGAAGTCGCAGCAGAACTTGAGGGGCTGCAGGCAGCTACAGGGGTGGGCGGCAGGGCACAGGTGAGGGGCAGCCGGGCACACAGGACGGCCCAGTGCCCCCGCCTGGGACTCAGGCAAGGTGGTACCTGGTCAGGGCCAGCACCATCTCCGAGGACACGTCGGGCGAGGGCGCCAAGACCACCAGGGGCTCCCCGAGGAGCATGAGCTCCCACAACGTCTGCACGTGGGTCAGCACAGGCCGGAAGCACCTGTCGCCAGGCAGGGGCAGTCGGGGAGGTCAGGCGGGGGTCAGGTGGGGTGCGGAGGGGGGCCTGCGTGTGTGTGTGTGTGTGTGTGTGTGTGGCCCTGCTCCCCCGCCCACTCCCCCCAGCTCAGCCCTCTCAGCAGTCTGGGCTGGGACCCGGCTCTGGTGAACACGGGGCACCGCCCCCGGGGAAGACGGTGCTGAGGACATTTGAAGACAGGAGTATATGTCAGGCCACCACGGCCACGCCACACTCTGACAGTCCATCTGTGCTGGGCCTGGCCCTGCCTGTGAGGGGCTGGCAGTCTTGCAGTGGCCCTGAAGCCCAGGTAGGGCCCGCTGATCCTGGTGGGGCACCACAGCCAGACCCCTGCTGTCACCCTGGGCGCTCGGCCCCCTGCATTCAGCCCTTGGCTCCTGCTGGGCCCAGCTCAAAGCCCAGGCTCCCTCGAAGACTCACGCAGAGAGGCAGAGAAGGGTAGCCTCAGGCTCGAACGTCTCCCTCTCCTTGCCACCTGCCTTCCAGAACCTTCCTACCCCCCACCCCGTCCCCATTTCCTCTGAGTGCAGACACTTGGGCTTGGTTTCCTCATCTGCACAATTCTCCCTGCAGAACTGTCCCAAGGGCCCCTCACCAGTGGTCCCTCCAGGCAGCCCCGCCCTGCAATGGCCACACACACACACACACACACACTCACACACACACACACACACTCACACACACTCACACACACACACACTCACACACACACACTCTCACACACACACACACACCCCCCCCACCACTGACCTGCACCCCCACATGCATACACACAACACACACCCCACCCACGTACATGCACACACCCACATGCACACACCCCACACATGCACACACCCACACACATGCATACACACTACACACGCACCCCACATCACACACATGCACACACCCCACACACACTACATATGCACCCCACATCACACACATGCACATACCCACACACATGCACACACCACACAGGTATATAGACATACATGCATGCAACACACATATACACACACATGCACACACCCCACACACACTACATATGCACCCCACATCACACACATGCACACACCCACACACATGCACACACCACACAGGTATATAGACATACATGCATGCAACACACATATACACACACATGCACACACCACACACATACATGCATGCACAAACACACGGTGGACTCCCCCAAAGTGGCGGGTGGCACCCTACAGGGCTCACCTGAACAGGTCCAGCTCATGGACGCTGGTGAGGACCACTGGGGCTGGCAGCAGGTTCTGAGGGAAGGGAGGGGGTCAGGCCCCAAGCAACACCTCTCAACTGCCCAAGGAGAGCCCGTGGCACCTGCCCTGCACGCCTCCCCCACAGCACCGGGCACGATGGGGAGCCCCCAGCCCTGCACTGAGACATGGTTTGGCTACCCCGCGGGGGGGCCGGCAAGGCAGGTGAGCTGCCACCCGGCCCAGGAGTGGGTCAGGTGGAGCCCACCCCACTCAGCCTCAGCTCACACCTCCTGGTCGCGCTGCTGTGGAGGGCTGGGCTCAGGCTTGTCCACCCTGGACGGGATGCGCACCTGAGGAGGAAGGGGGCGGCTGCCAGAGGGGGGGCTCAGTGCACCTGCAGCTCCTGCTCCCCAGCCAACTGGCGCTCACCTGGACAACAACTCCCATGACAGGTAGGTTCAGGGTCTGCCCAGGCACAGGGGCGGGCCACTGGTCAATCTCACTGCAGACTGTGGACACAGGGGGCCGGCGTCAGGAGCACTCCCCACGGAGATGCTGCCTGCCAGAGCCCAGCAGGGCCAGGCCTGACGGCCACTCACCTGCTTCCAGGCAGGGCGCCAGCTTGTCAAAGTACTCGGGGGCCATCAGGCTTAGCAGTGCCTGGAACAGCCGGACAAAGGGCAGACGGGACACCAGCACCAGAGACTGCAGGGCCACAGGGCCGGTCAGAGGGCGCCTGGCTCGGGGACCCCTGAAGCCAGGCTGACATCCCACCAGCCCCATAGGACAGGCAGCTGCCCCAGGAACAGCCCAACTCAGACCCCAGAATTATCAGACGGAAGAGAACCCAACACCTGGCTCACAGGGAGGGGAAACCCCTAGATGACAGTGGGGTGGCTGGACCTTGGGCCTCCAGAGAAACATACATGGTGGCCACGATTTCTGGAATGATCGCCCCAGGGGCCAAGCAGCTTTGACTTTCAGTACCTGAGTTCAAGGATGAAGTTGTTCTAACCCTGAAGGTGTGATGAGGAACTGCTCCCGCCAGCAGTGAGGGCAGGAATGTCCTGGGCTGAGACCAGGGCCTCAGGCCCCATGCTGGGCAGGGAAGGGGCTCAGTCCCCAGAGGGGCTGCACCTCCAGGAGGGTGGGCACTCCTGGAGGCGCAGGGCTCCTGGCCTGCCTCTCAGCAGCACCCCCAGTGCGCCCAGCAGCTCACCTTCTGGAAGTAGCCCCTCTTCACGGAGCTGTCCTTCACCTGCCTGAAGTACACGTAGCCAAAGTAGTGCGCAGGCTCCCTCTGGAAGCACAGAGCACAGAGCTAGCCAGGCCCTGCCCCCCCAGACCACTCTGCCAGCCCAAGGGGCAGGGCCGGGGCTGCTGGGGAGAGAAGCCTGGAGAACCAGCTGCTCTGATGTCCCTGCACCCTGGGGCCTGCCCTCTGGCCACCAGGCTGGAGGCGTCCCTGGGTTAGGTCCTTGGCTTGGAGGGTGGGCCACACCACTGCAAGGAACACCCCTGCTGACACAGAAGGAACCGGCCCACACAGCAGAGCCCACACGCAGAGAGGGGCTCAGGGGAGGCCCACACAGGGCCCCGCTCATCAAGCTGCACCCTGTGCAACTATGCAGACGCCAGCCTGGATGTGTGGTGCAAACGAAAAGCTCCAGGGGCCCCGGTGGGTCCCCAGGAGAGCCGGCCCACTGTCAAGGACGGTCCCTGGGCCTGCAGGGCAGGTGTGGCTGTGGCACGTGGTGACTGCACAAGGTGGGCCTGGCCAGCGCCACCCAGGCCCAGGCCTTTGAAGGGGCTTCTCGCTCCACCCTCGTCCTGCAGGGCCCCTAGGGAGCAGGGGAGGGGCAGGCGGAGAGGCAGCCAGCGCTCACCTGCAGCGCCGCAGGGGCCCCGCTGTCGTACTGCCTGTCCTCGGAGTGCCAGGGGCTCCTCTGCCCTCCACACTGACGCATGCGGAAGCTGAACTGAGTGTCCCCAAGGCAGCCTGAGAAGGGGCGGCCCCAGCACACGTGTCAGGGCTGGGAGCCCCCCTGCAGGCACTGGAGCTGGGTCCGGGGGGAAGGGTCCTGCGAGGCTGGCATCTGCTGGCAGACATGGCCCGAGGGAAAGGCCAGTCCCAGGGCTCTGTGTCTCTCGGTGGGCTCCTGCCCTGACTCCCGCACACCCCACCTGATGGTCTTAGAGTAACCTCAACACACAGAGACACACCTGCAGATTGTCTGGGGGAGACTGGCTCAACCTGCCCGGGACAGAAGACCAGGCATAAAGGGCCGCGCAGACACCTGTGCCGCAGGGACGCAAGCGGGAGGATGGCCCCCGCTCCCAGTGGCCGCTGCGGTGGGTGTGGGAGACCAGCCTCTGCGGGCCCCTCCGTCCAGAATCACCTCTTCCCACAGAATCTGGGGAACCCAGCTGCCCTGCGGCATGGAGATCGGGGTCTCCACCGACTGGGGAGCGGACAGGCATCACCCCCCTGCACCACAGGTGGCTGTGCTGCCCCCGGCCTGCCCACAGGGGCTCCCAGCTTAGCCAGTGTCCATCCCTGGGAAGAGGAGGGGTCACCTACCTGAGTGGGAGTCAGGGAAGGACAGGTAGCAGATACTGCTTTTCTGAAACATACAAAACCTGGTGAGGGCTGTGCCCTCCTGGGTGACGTCCACTCCCGAGAGGGCCGGGACCCACCTCCTTGTCTGTGAGCCGGAAGCCGCTGGGGTACACCAGCTGCGGAGGAAGACAGAGCACCTCATGCTCACACCAGCCGGCTGCCACGTGTCGGGCAGGTGCGGAGTCTGTCGAGCTGCAGGTATATGCCCGCTGAGGCTGGCTCGCCCTGGCTCCCTCCTCCCCTGACCAGCACGGCCCCGGCACGCCGCGTGCTCTGGCTCCCTGAGCCCTCGGCCAGCCAGAGGCTTCTCTGCTCCCACCTCCCGGGACCCTCTCAGCACAGCCAGCACAGCTGGGTGGGCTTCCTGCCTCCTTTCTTATACCCCTCGTCCTCAGGGCTGCCCGGCCAAGCCTCCCTCTTGCCCAGGCGGTACTCGGGCCTCCCTGCGCCCCCAGCCCTGATGCTGTTCCCTGCAGCCTCAGAAGGGGTTTCAGAGCCCCCTGACGGCCTCTCACTTGGAGTGGCCACAGGGCCCGAGGGTCTCGGGCCACGCCACTCCCCCTGGCCTCCTCGCCTCCGCACGCTTCTGCTCAGAGGTCCCCTGCCCTGTGATGGCAGCTTCCTGCGGGGCATCCCCACCCCTTGCCCGGCTCAACTGCCCTCCCCCTCCCCCAGAGCCTGGGCCCCAGCTGCAGTGTGGCGAGTGACCAGCTGGACAAGCCCACAGCCCCTGGGAGTGGATGGCCAGTGATAGCACAGGCCCTAAACCACAGGCTCTGCCAGACCTGGAAGACAAGCTGTGCTCTGGAGGAAGCAGCAGGCCGGGTGGGCACGGCTGGGGGCCCAGCCCAGCGCATCCACGCACAGGCACGTGGCCAGAAAGGACTTCCCGCATGGTGCCAAAAGGGCAGGGAGCCCCGGCTCCCATTCCCAGCGGGCTCCTGCGGTGTCTCCTGGGCTGTGCCTGGAGCCTGCTGGGGGCCTTTGTGCACGGCCTCCCTCACTCTGCCTCCCTCACTCTGCCGTACTTCCGTGCCAAGGAGGTGGGTCTGGCTGAGGTTTCTGAGCCGTACCCTAGCTGCACACAGCCCGCTCTGCTGAAGTGGCGCTGCTTGTGGGCGCGTCTGGTCTGGGCTTGCTGCTGGGACCTGCTTTGTCTCTCCTGCTGCGTGCTAAGGAGGCAGAGAGCCTGTCCTGTGACTTCCGCCTCCCAGCACCTGGCAGGTGAGAGACCCTCCCCAAGTGCAGCATTTGTGGACTGTGTGAAGACGTGTCTAGGAGGTCCACCAGGACAAGCAGGTGAGGCTGGAAACCTTCATGTCAGAGGGAAGCTGGTCACGGAGCTGGGCACCAAGACTCGGTCAGGGAGTGGAGGGAGCCGGGGGAAGGTGGGACGCGGAGGAGGATTTGTGGGGCTGGGCCCATGGGGTGCTGCAGGACAGCTGCATCTGCGTCTAGAGGAGAGCTGAGGACAGGCGGCTGCCCGGCAGCTGGGGCAGGGCCACAAGGGGCTTAAGGTCAGGGGTCTGGGCCTGGCCTGGTGCTCGCAGGAGTCTGGCAGTACCTGGGCAGGCCAGCGCAGCTTCTGGGCTCCAAGCCCACGCCCAGGGGCCCCGTTAGATCATCTCTCCAGGGAATCCACGTTCACAGGCTGGCCCATCCTCCTTGGGAAGTGGCTCTGGGGTCCCGGCCCAGCCTACAGGCTGAGAGCGGAGCCAGAGCTCAGCTGACCAGGGTGGGCCACGCCACGGTGAGTGGCCAAATGCAGCTGACCCTCAGAACAAGGAGTCCTCCCAGGCCAGGCTGTGCCCTGCTAGGGTCCCAGGAGGCCCTGTCCTTTTCCTCTGCGCCAGCCTGCACGGGTCGCTGCTCCTAGTCACCTGGCCATTCCTGAGTAACGTGGTGAACTTGTGTTTGGAGAAGGCATGTCTAGGAAGTGGCTCGCAAAGTGTGGTCTGGTTACCCCTGGGGTCCTTGGGTCAAAGCTATTCTCATCCACTAGTGCCTTCGTCACTCTCTTCCTGGTGTAGTTCCCAGAGGCTACGGCTGTACTATCCGGTGGACTGAATGAGGAAGCTGGTGTGAGAATCCAGCTGTCTTCTATTTGGCCAGATGCCAAAAAGGTTTGTAAAAGTGTGAAATGATGCCACACTCTTCTCACTAAATTGCTTTTGTTTTGGAAAATATGGTTGTTTCTCATTAAAAAATGTTATTTATACTAATACAGAGAGTGTTTATTGTTTCTTAAATGAATTAATGAATAGTTTTTAATTTTCTCAGTTTTAAAATAAGTTATTTATTTATTTGACACAGGGTCTTCTATCACCCAGGCTGGAGTGCAGTGGGGTGATCACAACTCACTGAAGCCTCCAATTCCTGGGCTCAAGCGATCCTCCCGCCTCAGCCTCCCAAGTAGCTGGGACTTCAGGCACATGCCACCACGCCTGGCTAGCTTCCTTAGTTTTAATTTCCAGTATATTAAATGTTGATAGATACAACTCATACAAACAAAAGTCTTTTTGGGGTCCTCAATAATATTTAAAACTGTAAAGGGGTCTTGAAACTGCAGTGTGGGAACTACTGCCTGGGGGAGTATGGGTGCCGCCATGGAGAGCTCTTTGGGCATTCTAGCCATGGGTCACCCCAGAGACCTCGGGTGAGCTGAGATCGTGGAGCCAGGCCCCTTCCTCAGCTTACCCGTACGGCCCTGCCTACCCCCTCTCAAGCCGGACCACTTGCCTTGTACAGAGGCTTCAGTGCTGCCATTGCATGGGACCCCCAAAAGCCCAGTACTCGGGGATCCTGTGAGGGCTGGGGGGTCCTGTGAAGGCTGGGTTCCTGGAGGGCTGAAGCACTTACTCTCTGTGTCTCTAGCACAGAGTGTGAACTCCAGGGGGGCAAGAGCCTTGTCTTGTGGTTTACTTCCAGGTTTCCTGTGCTGGGTCCTGGCAGTGACAGCTGCTCAATACTTGATTTACTGGCTGGGTGTGGTGGCTCACACCTGTAACCTCAGCACTTTGGGAGGCCGAGGCAGGAGGACCACTTGAGGCCAGGAGTTCAAGACCAGCCTAGGCAACATAGCAAGACCCTGTCTCTATAAAAAATAAGAAAAATTAGCTGGGTGTAGTGGCAAGGCCTGCAGTCCCAGCTACTCAGGAGGCTGTGGCAAGAGGACCACCTGATACCAGTAGTTGGTGGCTGCAGGGAGCTGTGTTTGCATCACTGCACTCCATCCTGGGCAGCAGAGTAAGATCCTATCTCAAAACAAACAAACAAACAAACAAAACTGATTTACTGAATGAAGGACAGCTCCTTGCGTCTGCTTACATTGGCTTTTTCCTGGAGGGATGACCTGGAACACATTCCCCTCCCGTGTCTGGCCGCCTCCTCATCCTCCAGTTTATTTAGCTGAGCTCATTTCTCCCCCTGAGCCACGTCCTTCCCAGCTCAAGTCTTCCTTCCACTCCCAGCGCCAACACGTCCTGGGGCTTTGCAGAGCTGAGCCAGGCTGACTTGTGAAGAAGTGAGTGCAGGGTGGGTGCTCCCTGACAGTCTGGGGGTGCACTGAATGACCCTGATCTCCTCCACAGCTTCCAGGGAGGGAGGAAAGGCAGACGGAACCCGACGGTGTCACGAGGACAAGCCACGGATGGATTCACTGCCAGAGTTTTACACAGAAAACGAACCAAAGGGGCCTAGGTCACTGCTGTGGAGCATTTCAGAGATGACCCTGGGTCCCCAACACTCCCCCAGCTGTGCGGCCTCAGCAAAGGCGCAGAAGCCCAAGCACACACAGCCTTTAACAGTATTTGCTTAGAATTAACTTTCTGAGTGGTTAAGTTTTAGAAAATTATACATGAGAATGCCTTAAGGAAATAGAAGAATCTCTTACCTCTTTTGTGATCTTGTTTTTTTTTAAAGAGACAGAGTCTCACTTTGTCACCCAAGCTGGGGCACAGTGGTGTAGGATCATAGCTCACTGCAACCTCGAACTCTTTTTTTTTTTTTTTTTTTTGAGATAGAGTCTCACTCTGTTGCCCGGGCTAGAGTGAGTGCCGTGGCGTCAGCCTAGCTCACAGCAACCTCAAACTCCTGGGCTCAAGCGATCCTCCTGTCTCAGCCTCCCGAGTAGCTGGGACTACAGGCATGCACCACCATGCCCGGCTAATTTTTTCTATATATATATTTTTAGCTGTCCATATAATTCTTTCTATTTTTAGTAGAGATGGGGTCTCGCTCTTGCTCAGGCTGGTCTCGAACTCCTGAGCTCAAACGATCCGCCCACCTCGGCCTCCCAGAGAGCTAGGATTACAGGCGTGAGCCACCGAGCCCGGCCGCAACCTCGAACTCTTGGGCTCAAGCAATCCCCTCACCTCAGCCTCATGAGTAGCTGGGGCGACAGGTAAAGAGCCACCGAGTAGGTGGGGCGACAGGTAAGAGCCACCGTGGCTGGCTAATTTTCTTCTTCTTTCTTTTTTTTTTTTTACAGACAGGGTTTCCCTAGGTTGCCCAGGCTGGTCTTGAACTCCTGGCCTCAAGCGATCCTCCTGCCTCAGCCTGCCAAAGTGCTAAGATTACAGGCATGAACTTGCCTTTCTTATGATTTTATGGGGAACAATTTGGGCAACAATGTTGAAGTCAGAAAGGGGGCTCTGCGGCCTTGGGCAAATCAAATCACTTCACCTCTCCTCGGCCCCTCCGCCCAAGTGGTGCTGTTTTCAGCAGGGCACCTGGTGGGGACGGCGTGTGGTGGGGTGAGGGCCGCACTGGCCGTGCCGGGCACAGTGCCAGAAGTCTCACTGAGAATTGTACTTCTCTGCTTAGAAGACTTCAGGCTTCTCATGGCCTCATTGAGTTCAGCAGGGCCTTAGAAAACGTCTCCTAACCGCAAGGACATGCTGCAGTAGCTTTCCTGATGACAACTCTTCCGCCCCATCTTGGCCAACTGCAGTTACGGGAAGCTCATTACCTATCAAGAGGCTCCTGACAGTGCAGCCTACCTCCCCGGCCCCTCCACCTGCAGGTCAGCTCCCTGGTCCCTGCCATGGCCTTCAGGGCACAGAGAAGGCCTCCTTGAGTCTGGCATTTTCACCTGCACTTGGAGGAAGAGACGCTGCCCGAGTGGGTGGGTGGGGGGGAGGCTTGCAGGCAGTGGGAAGACCGCATCGCAGGCCCAGGCCCGGCCAAGGTGGGCACAGCAAGAATGGCACAAGACCAGGGTGGAGGAGCCAAGCAGGGGCCCTTGGAGTCGGGATCCGATTCTACATGAGCAAGGAGGAGCTGCAGGATTTTAAGGAGAGCCACGAAGGTTGAGCTCTGGGGTGAAGTTAGGAGGGGTAACCTTGGTGATGGCAGCAAAGATGAAGGATCTGAGACCCCTGTTGTGGGGGAGCTGTCAGCCCTGCCCCGGGTGGGATGTGGAGTGAGGGGAGGGAAGGAGTCAAGGGATCCATGGGTCCCTGGCAGCAGCAACCAAGGGGATGAAGGTCTCGTTGCTCCGGTGGGGAAAGGTGGGGTGGGGATGTGACAGATACCTATTAGGAAAAATTGAGGCCAGCCCGGTGCGCTCTGGGAGGCCCAGGCGGGAGGATCGCTTGAGGCCAGGAGTGAGCTATGATCGTGACACTGCACTCTCCAGGCTGGGCGACAGAGAGAGACCCTGTCTCTAAAAAAACAAAAAAGAAAAAAGAGAAAACTCGAAAGAGTACCACTCTGGTGACGCAAAGGGCAGGGCCCTGTCTCCTCCATCGAACGTGAAGACAGACCCAAGCGCAGCCTCCCTCTCCCGCCGGGCCCCTCCGCCCGGAGCCGGCGCCGCCCGCTCACCTCCAGCGCCTGGCCGAGCTCCAGGTCGAAGGTGACCACGCACACGCACTCCAGCCAGGCGGAGAAGCGCGCCCAGGCCGCCGCCGGCGCGCCCGCCGCGGGGCCCGAGGCCGTCGGCCCGCCAGCGCCCAGGCCGCCGCGAGCCCGGCGAGGCCCGGCGCCCGACGGCGCGTCCATGGCGGCGGCTCCCGGCTGCCCGCCGCGTTGCCGGGGGAACGCGGGCAGGGGGCGGAGGCCGGGCGGCGCGGGGCGGGACCGCGCCCGGGAGCAGTCGAGCGCCCGCGGGCCAGAGCGGCCGGGCGCAGCCCCGCCGAGCGCACCAGCGAGAAGGGCCCGCGCGGGCCAGAGCGGCGCGGAGCCCGCGGGGAGGACTTCCGGAGGCGGAGGCGTCCTCGGACGGGCAGTCTGGGACTCGAAGGGCTCGGCCTGGGCCTCGGGGTCTTCCAGGGGCGCTGGGGGGCCGGGCTGGGGAGGCCGAGTGGGGCCGCGAGGTTGGGCGAGTTTCCCGGCCTCGCCCCGCTGCGCATCGGCGTCTCTGGCGGCGTTTTCACAGCCGAATTTCGTCGTTATGGCGCCCCATTCCGCCGCCGGGGGCGCGTGTGCCACCACGTCAGCGCGTTCCCGAGCGGCCCGGGCGCCCGGCTGCTCCCGGGGTTCCGGGTCGCCGCCGCAGGCGTCTCCGCGCCCTCGGGCCGGCCCGGCGGCGCCAGCGCGTTAGGGCTCAAATCTTCAGGTGGCAGATGCAGCCAGGAGGGCGCTTCGTAGGGGCGGAGAGCCGGGAGCCAAGCGGGAAGGGACCGCAGGAGAACGCGGACACCTGACGATCGTGCGTGTCAATCACCTGGTAACACCCCGCACCTCCTGGAAACCCGCCCCGGACCGGGCCAGTAAAAGGAAACCACCTTGGAGTCGGTAACGTTTCTCCACTCGTGGAGACTGTCCCGTTCTTCTATCTGGAGCGTATTCTGACGCTGTGTAGCTTTCTTCTCTTTCTTTTTCTTTTCTGCAGTGACAGCTGTTTGTGTGGAATTGCTTCTTGTCTGTGTTCACTCGCACCGGCCCTGCTTGCGATTCTTCCAAGCAAGGAGCCAAAGAACCAGGACATTTCTCTCCAAAACCCAACGCTGACGAGCGCGGGCTCTCAGAAATGCCGAGCCACCGGGTGCAGTTTTACTTTCCGGGCGGGGAGACGTGGGAAGCTGCGGCAGACCCCCTCCCACCCAATCTAGGGCTGCCCCCCAGCGGGGGGTCTGCAGAGTCCCCGCCCCGGCGTGCAAGGGAGGGTTTGGAGCCGAGGGGCAGTGACTAAGACTCGCGCACATTGACAGACCTGCTCCCGAAAGGGTGTTTCGTCAACCCAACCGTGGGCGTCATAAACGATGGTGGTCCCTAACACCGTAAGACCATAGTTCTGTATTTTTACTGTACTGTTTCTATATGTAGATGTGTTTAGAAATACAAGCACGCACCATTGTGTTACAGTTGCCTACAATATCCAGCACAGTTACAGGCTGTACTGGTGTGTACCCTAGGAGCAATAGGCTGTACCGCATAGCCTAGCTGTGTTGTAGGCTGTAGGTTTGTGTGAATACACTCTGACGTCCACACAAAGATGAAACCGCCTAAGAATGTATTACTCAGAACACATCCTGTCATTAAGCTATGCATGACTGTCTTGTATTTTTTGTGAGAGCCCTCCATTCCCCGGTGAGTGGGGCTAGGGTAGGCTAGGCTGCAGTGACAGCTCCCAAGTCTTCGGTGGCTGGTCCCCCCATGCATGGACTGGTGGGAGGGTCAGGTGGCATCCCTTCACTAGCTCTGCCTCCAGAACACATGGTCTCGGAGGTCGCTGGCAGTGGAAAAGACAGACTGATGAGGCCCACTGGCCAGTTTTGTCCACTGGCTTTTTTTTTTTTTTAGACAGGCTCTCTGTCACCTGGACTGAAGTGTAGTGGTGTAATCATAGCTTGCTGCAGCTTCAAACTGCTGGGCTCAAGTGATCCTTCTGCCTCCGCCTCCCGAGTAGCTGGGACTGCAGGATGTACCACCACAGCCAGCTAATTTTTTTTTTTTTTTTTTTGTATATTTTGTAGAGTGGGGTCTTGCTCAGGCTGGTCTCGAACTCCTGGCCTCCCAGAGTGCTGGGATCACAGGCGTGAGCCACTGTGCCCAGCCTGTCCACTGGCTTTTAATTGCTTTGGCCAAGAAGTGATAAAGTTCTGCTTAGAGTCCATCAGCCAAAAGTAGTCACATGGTCCCAACCAGGGAAATGTGGGGCATATGGCTATTTGGTGAGCCACAAAATTATTACCCTTTAGAATTATCATAATTAACTTAAGGTGCCATTATTTTATAAATAGCTAAAAGGAAGCTGCTACCAATTGCACAGTGATTAGCTATCAAATGTTTTCAAACATTCTACTATGAAAATGTTCATACAGAAAAGAGAAATGAACTGTACAATGACATTTACCTATTACATGGAATCTACATTTATAATTAATATTTTGTTATGTTTTATCCCATATCTGTGCATCTATACATTCCTGTATCCATCAACCCATCTCATTTCTAGATGAATTTCAAAGACAATTGCAGACATCCATACACTTGTCCCTAAGTGCTTCAGTATGTATGTTTATTATTATACTTGTTCTCGGGATTTTGTTTTTCTCTTTTAGGTAAAATTTATACCTAGTGAAATGTGTGAATCTTACATGGACTCCCTAATGAGCTTTGACGCATGAACACGTCAATGTGACCCAAAGCACTAGCAAGATACGGAACGTTACTGTCACCCCGGAAAGTTCCCTCATGCCTCTTTCTAGTCAGTCTCCATACCCAGACTCCATTATTCTGATTTTCTGCACCTCAGTCCAGGCATCTGCTGGTCTGCATTCTGTCCCTGCGGTTTTGCCTTTTCTCAAAATTTCTTATAAATGGAAGGTACAATGTGGTAGGCTAAATAATTGCCCCCCAAAATGTTTATGTGCTGATCTCTGGAACCTGTGAATATGTTATTTTACATGGGGTAAAAGGGACTTTGGATACATGAATAAATTGAGGATATTGAGATGGGGAGATCATCCTGGGTTATCTGGGAGGGCCCCATATAAGGGTCCTTTTAAGAGGGATGCAGGAGGAGGAGAGTCAGAGAAGGCAATGGGATGACGGAATCTGAGAACGAACTTGGAAGATGCAATGCTGCTGGCTTCGGAGATGAAGGAAAAGACCATATGCCAAGGAATGCAGGAAAAGCTGGAAAAGTTAAGGAAACAGATTCTCCCCTGGAGTTTCCAGAGGGAAGTTGACACCTTGATTTTAGCCTCATAAGATTTGTTTCAGATTTTTGACCTCCAGAACTGTAAGATAATAAATTTGTGTTTTAAGCCACTAAGTTTGTAATTTGTTACTGCAGCAATGGGAAACAGATACATAAAATATAGTTTTTTCTGTGTGGTCTCTTGCACTGAGCATTATGTTTTCAAGGTCGTCCATGTCATTGTATGTGTCAGTAATTTGTTTCTTTTCATGAATAGTATCTCACTGTATGGATATATGGCATTTTGTTTATCCTTTTACCAACTGATAGACATTTGGGTTGTTTCCACTTTTTGCTTATTATGAATACTGCTGTGTACATTTGTGTACACATCTTTGTGTGGACATGTTTTAATTTTTCTTGAGTAGATACCTAGGAGTGAAAATGTTTGGTTGTATGGCAAGTTTATATTTATCTTTTTAAGAAATTGTCAAAATGTTTTCTTTTCTTTTTTTTTTTTTTGTTTTGAGACAGAGTCTGGCTCTGTTGCCCGGGCTAGAGTGCTGTGGTGTCAAGCTCACAGCAATCCTTCTGCCTCAGCCTCCTGTGTAGCTGGGACTGCAGACATGTGCCACAATGCCCGGCTAATTTTTTTCTATATATATAATTTTAGCTGTCCAGATCATTTCTTTCTATTTTTAGTAGAGACAGGGGTCTCAGTCTTGCTCAGACTGGTCTCAAACTCCTGAGCTCAAACGATCCGCCCGCCTCGGCTTCCCAGAGTGCTAGGATTACAGGTGTGAGCCACCGTGCCCCGCCTGTCTTTTATTTTTCTTAATGGCATCTTTCGAAGAGGAAAAATTTATCAATTTTTTTATTTCATGGATTCGGCTTTTGGTGTCGTATCTTAGAAATGTTTCCTTAACCTAAGGTCCTTCCCCAGACAATACCCCTTATGTTTCTTCTAGTAGTTTATTTGTTTATTTATTTTATTGAGACAGGGTCTCACTCTGTGACCTAGCGTGCAGTAGCATCGTCACAGCTCACTTAGTTTCCTGGCAAGGAGTTGTGACAACACATGAATTATTGCCAACTGGGGAAGCTCATTTAGGGATGCAGCACCTGTGGTTTTATTGGGAACTTATATATCCCTCCTATGGCTGCTGTAACAAATGACACAAACCGAGTGGCTTAAAACGACAGAAATTTATTCTCTGACAGTCTAGGAAGCTAGAAGTCCAAAATCAAGGTGTGAGCAGAGCTGGTTCCTTCTGGAGGCTCTGAGTGAGGATCTGTTCTGTGCCTCTCATAACTTTTGGTGGCTGCCAGCAATCCTTGCTATTTCCTGGCTTGGCATGACTCCTATCTCTGCTTCTGTCTTCACATCAACTTCTGTCTTCTCCCCTTATAAGGACATTTGCCATTGAGTTTAGGGCCCACCCAGATTATCTCATCTCAAAATCCTTAATTTACATCCATTTGCAAATCCCGCTCTGGCACCGTGAACTCCGGAGGCAGCCGTAACCAGACAGACAGAGAAAGATGCTACAGCCAGTATCAGACGCCTGGTGGAGGACGTGGAAAATAAAATCAGAAGTGCGCTGAATGAGATCGACTCTGGAAAAACAAAGGACGTTGTCAGTGGGCTGAGGTCTGTGCAGACTTTTGCAGACAAAACAAGAAGCTCCAAAGAATGACATGGTGGAGGCTTTGAAGAGAAAGCAGCTGTGTTAAACCTTTGCTTCACGCTAACTGGACACGCCGTGCACTCACTAGATTCCTTTCTTACAAAACTCGTTTTCTGCTCCCTCTCCCTTGTCCCGTCCCTCCCCAACAGGTCCCATGACAACTTTCATCATGACCGCACAGTACCGTCTCTCCCTGAGAATAAAGCCCCATAAACACCCTTCTCCGGCTCTGTGGCCTGTTTCCCACCACATTTTGCTATTGAAACTCTCGATATTTCTATAAAGACCATTGGTTTTTGTTCACCCGGACCCTCCGCCATCTCCTACCCCACCATTTATAAGCATAATATATACTGCCACACTCCCTTTCCTGCCCGCCTGTTACATTGGTATAAAAAATGTGTAACAAAAAAAATTTTATGAAATAATTGTATGTGAAAGAAGAAAAACTGGAAATCTGATTCGATGTGTGTTTGGGAGTTGCTTGGGGTTGCAGGGGGCAGGGGGACAGGAGACAGCTCTGGGAGAGAGGTGGCCCTCAGCGTGTCCTGCGCAGACTTGCCCCTGTCCCGCAGAGACCCTGGTGTGGGGGTTGAGATGGGGGGGCTGCCGACTGTTGTGCTCTTCTGGCCAGGTGCTTTTCTGTCAATTTTTATGGAATGCAAAAGGAGGTTTTGTTTTACTTATTTTTTTTGTAAAGCTTTAAAAAATCTACATAGCCAGCTCTGCACAGTGACAGTATCATAGCCAATGAGTTTTATCCAAAGTGCGATTATTGCTAATTGAAAATTTTTTTCCTGGCTGGGCACGGTGGCTCACACCTGTAATCCTAGCACTCTGGGAGGCCGAGGCAGGCAGATCGTTTGAGCTCAGGAGTTCGAGACCGGCCTGAGCAAGAGCGAGACCCCCATCTCTACCAAAAAAAATAGAAAGAAATTATCTGGACAACTAAAAATATATAGAAAAAATTAGCTGGGCATGGTGGCACATGCCTGTAGCCCCAGCTACTCGGGAGGCTGAGGCAGGAGGATCGCTTGAGCCCAGGAGTTTGAAGTTGCTGTGAGCTAGGCTGACGCCACGGCACTCACTCTAGTCCAGGCAACAGAGTGAGACTCTGTCTCAAAATAAATAAATAAATAAATAAAATATAACTGTTGTTTACATATTGATATTGTACTCTGTAACCTTGTTAAACTAGCTTATTAGTTCCAGATTTTTTGTGTAGATTCCTTAGGATTTTCTAAATAAATAATCATGTCATCTATGAATAAAGACTATTTTACTTCATCCTTTCTAATCTGTATGCCTTTACTTTTTTCTTGCCTTACTGCACCAGCTAGAACCTTTAGTATAACATAGAATTAAAGTGGTGGAAACAGACATCCTTGCCTTGTTTCCAATATTAGTGGAAAAGTGTTAAAGAGCCATATGTATCAACTGTGTCTTGTGACCAGAAATAAGAACTGCAGCACCTTTGTATACTTTCTCTTGTTATATTATGTATTAGCATATACTAACCATTTTCTTCTCTCTCCTTTCCATTTATGAAAATATACAAGTTGTTAGAGATTAACTTCACTATTTAGCCTTAACATTATGGACTATTCAGTGGGAGAGTGACAAAATTTGAGGAGTAATCAATATAGCTAGCAATAGATATGACTATTGGGAGTGTGCATATTCTCATTCTGGGGAACAAGTGAGTATTGTCTTCACCTGCAATAAGGATAGCTGTACCTTGTTAGGTGAAAATATAGCATTTTTTTATATGGAAGTTCAAATATGTATGAAAGGATGCACAAAGAAGCTGACTATTCAAAAGGTTGGACTGTGCCAACTCGCTCCAAATCCACTATTCATGCTTGGAATCCACTTTCCATCGCCTGCTCTGACGAGACCGGGGACCTCGGTCCTATAAATAAGCATTTGCGTTTTGCAGTTGGCACAATGTTAAGCTTTGCCAGTAGAGTGCTGGAGAGTGACTGCAGGAGGAAGGAACCTTCTGGTTTCCCTGCGCATTCTTTCTCTTGCTCCTGTTGCAGGGCTGCCAGCGGCAGGTGTGGGGACATGCAGTTGCACTCGTCCTCCCGAGTTTTGGTGCCACCCTGTGGATAGCTTCCCATTGAGTTTCAGTGGCAACCCCATGGGTGGATTTCCAGCCAGTCACGCAGGCACCTTGGCAGTCGGTTTTCTGGCCTTTGTCCACGTGCACTTGGAGGGGTGTATTCCTGCCCACCAGCCTCTGCTTGGCGATTAGGCATCAGCTCTATCCCAGGACAACCCAGGAAATGTCTCTGTTGTGTCGTTTGGGCTGCCACACTTCTCTACCAAGGAATGAACTCCCACCTTGGGGAGGGGGGACCCCTTTCCAAGTTTTGCCCCTTCTTGAATATAGAGTTATCGTCATTCCTTGTAATTATTACAATCTCCTGTTATTGATAATATATTTACAAGAAACTTTACCTGTTGAAATCATCGTGTGGTTTCTGTCCCCTTAGTGGACTGTGATTACTGATACAATTGTGAAGGAGGAAAAAAACCCAAGCAGGGAAGAGGGCTATGGAGTATGGGTGTATGCAGGCTTGAGGTTTGAAACAGGGTGTCCAGGGAAGCCCTCACTGGGAAGGAGACAATGGATCTAGGAGGCAAGCACAGCGACAGCTGAGGGAAGGGCATGCAGGCATGCGGGGCAACCTGAGCAGGCGGCCTGTGGCAGGAGGCTGTCATCATCCCGGCCAATGAACAGGGAGTAGGGAGATGAGATCGGATCCTGTGGGACCCTGTGGGCAACAGCAAGAACTTTGGCTTCCACCCCGTGAGACAGGAGTCCCTGCCGGGCCCGAGGGGATGTGATCTGACCTGTTTTAACTGGATCTCTGGGTGCTCTGCTGATCACAGCACGCCGAGCCGCAGCAGGTACCCTCAGACAGAAGTGGGGAGCCGGCTGGGAGGCCTCTGCGAGTCAGGTGAGAGCTGCTGGCAGTGGAGAGCCGGCTGCACATCCAAGTGGAGGAACAGGTTTGCCGACGGATCAGCGTGGGTGTGACAGGCTCCCGCTGACCGGGAGCCGAGGGCAGGCAGAGGGTAGCCGGGTACCGCCACCTGCTGCACCTGGAGCGGCGTCCGGCTTCGCAGGCCGCCCAGGGACGCGGGGCCTCTCCTCTCGGGCGTGAGGCTGGTGCTTTTCTCCCCAACTTCCGGAAGTTCACGCGCTGAACTTGCCAGAAAGCTGTCCCGTGGGATACCGGGGGAGAGCGGCCCGGGGCGACGGCTCCCGGAGACGTCCGGCCGCACCGCCGGCCACCGGCGCGCAGAGCCGGGTCGGGCCGGGCCGGAACCTTCTCCCGAGACGACTCTCGGGCGCCCTCCGCCGTCGGGGCTCGCCCAGCGCCCGGGAGGAGCGCTCGGCGGCCGGACCCGCCTTCGCGGAGCCGAGGGGCCGCGGCTGGTGACGGGCAGGGTGTCGCGATATTCCTCAAGTGTTCAGTTCTCCCCATAACCTTCCCACGGCTCACGCTCACGCCTGAAACAGTAATTCTCGCTTTAGGGTTAGTAGGAACAATTCCAACGCGCGCTAAATTCGCACGTGTTCAATCGGAAGCGCCGCGCAAGCACCTGCGGGTCCCTGGCGGGGACGGGCCGGGAGGCTTGGCGGGGAGGAAGGCCCGGGTCCCGCACGCCCGGGGCCTCCACAGGAAGCCCCGCCTCCCGCGCGGCCCGCCTCCCAGCGGTTCTGGGGCGACGTTGCCTTGGAAACGTATCATCACACAACAGAAGTGAACCATGCTGGCGTGAAAGTTAGCCAGTGCCGCAGAGAGAAAAGGGGGAACACGCACCCCTAACCACCGCGCTCCACGGCCGCCCCCAGCCCGCAGCCCGCGCCTCCCGCAGCGCCGCGGGGCCGCCCCGCCCCGGCCCCGCCCCGGCCCCGCCCCGGCCGCGGCGTGCGCGCCCTACGCGGAGACCCCGCCCCCGACCGCGCGCGTCCCCGCGCCGCCGCCGCCGCCATTTTGGAGCGATCCGAGCGCCGCCCGCGGCCCCGAGCCGGTCCCGAGCCGCCGGCCGGCTGCGCCCCTGTCTGTAGGCGCCGCGCCCGGGCCGGGCCCATGTGCGTGCGGCCCTCTCGAGGCCGCCCGGGCTTCGCCACCACCAGCGCCCTGGCCTCCACGTGGGCCTCCGCCTGGGCCTCCAAGGAGCCGCCGCGACGCCCGGCCCGCGGGGCAGGTAAGTGCGACCGCCCGCCGGGCCGTCAGTCGGTGACTCTCCGTCAGTCGGTGCCTCGTCGGTCAGTCAGTGACCCCGCCAGTCAATGACCCCCCCATCAGTCAGTGACCCCGTCAATCAGTGCCCTGTCAATCAGTCAGTGCCCCCCCCCCCGTCAGTCAGTGACCTCTCGTCAGTCAGTGCCCTGTCAGTCAGTGACCCCGTCAGTCAGTGCCCTGTCAGTCAGTGACCCCGTCAGTCAGTGCCCTGTCAATCAGTCAGTGCCCCCCCCCGTCAGTCAGTGACCCCTCGTCAGTCAGTGCCCTGTCAGTCAGTGACCCCGTCAGTCAGTGCCCTGTCAATCAGTCAGTGCCCCCCCCGTCAGTCAGTGACCCCTCGTCAGTCAGTGCCCTGTCAGTCAGTGACCCCGTCAGTCAATGCCCTGTCAATCAGTCAGTGCCCTGTCAATCAGTCAATGACCCCGCCAGTCAGTGCCCTGTCAGTCAGTCAGTGACCCCGTCAGTCAGTCAGTGACCCCGCCAGTCAGTGCCCTGTCAATCAGTCAGTGACCCCCCCCATCAGTCAGTGACCCCCCCATCAGTCAGTGACCCCCCCATCAGTCAGTGCCCCGTCAGTCAGTGACCCCGTCAATCAGTCAGTGACCCCGCCAGTCAGTGACCCCCCCTCAGTCAGTGACCCCGTCAGTCAGTGCCCTGTCAGTCAGTCAGTGACCCCCCATCAGTCAGTGCCCTGTCAGTCAGTGACCCCGTCAGTCAGTGCCCTGTCAATCAGTCAGTGCCCTGTCAATCAGTCAATGACCCCGCCAGTCAGTGCCCTGTCAGTCAGTCAGTGACCCCGTCAGTCAGTCAGTGACCCCGCCAGTCAGTGCCCTGTCAATCAGTCAGTGACCCCCCCATCAGTCAGTGACCCCCCCATCAGTC
The DNA here is from genome assembly GCF_041146395.1 of Eulemur rufifrons. Taxonomy (NCBI): domain Eukaryota; kingdom Metazoa; phylum Chordata; class Mammalia; order Primates; family Lemuridae; genus Eulemur; species Eulemur rufifrons. The sequence goes on from NC_090998.1 coordinate 96,474,450, forward strand.
AGTGACCCCCCCATCAGTCAGTGCCCCGTCAGTCAGTGACCCCGTCAATCAGTCAGTGACCCCGCCAGTCAGTGACCCCCCCTCAGTCAGTGACCCCGTCAGTCAGTGCCCTGTCAGTCAGTCAGTGACCCCCCATCAGTCAGTGCCCTGTCAGTCAGTGACCCCGTCAGTCAGTGCCCTGTCAATCAGTCAGTGCCCTGTCAATCAGTCAATGACCCCGCCAGTCAGTGCCCTGTCAATCAGTCAGTGACCCCCCGTCAGTCAGTGACCCCCCTCAGTCAGTGACCCCGTCAGTCAGTGCCCTGTCAGTCAGTCAGTGACCCCGTCAGTCAGTCAGTGACCCCGCCAGTCAGTGCCCTGTCAATCAGTCAGTGACCCCCCATCAGTCAGTGCCCCGTCAGTCAGTGCCCTGTCAATCAGTCAGTGACCCCGCCAATCAGTGCCCTGTCAATCAGTCAGTGACCCCCCCATCAGTCAGTGCCCTGTCAATCAGTCAGTGACCCCCCCCATCAGTCAGTGCCCCGTCAGTCAGTGACCCCATCAGTCAGTGCCCTGTCAGTCAGTCAGTGTCCCCCTCGGTCAGTAGGTCAGTGCCCCGTGGGTCAGTCAGTCACCCTGTCAGTCAGTGCCCCGTCGGTCAGTGGCCCAATTAGTCAGTGTCCCGTCACTCAGTACCCCATCAGTGACCTCATCAGCCAGTGACCCCTTCAGTCGGTCAGTACCTTCTGTCAGTCAGCGCCCCTGTTGCTCACTGCCCTCGTCAATCCCCCATCAGTCATTGGTCCCCATGGTACCCCCATCGGTCAGTGCGCCCTTAGTGTGCCCCCCGGCAGTGCCCCCTCCGTCGTCAGTGCCTGCCCATCAGCGCCCCTCTCAGTGCCCACTCAGCAGGCGGTCAGTATCTCTCCACGTCGGTGCCCCCCAAGTCATTCAGTGTCCTTTCCCCTGTCAGTCAGGTCCCCCCTCTCCAATCAGTGTCCCTGTCACTCCACCCCAGTCCGTCGATCCTGCCCCACCCATCTTGCCCCTCATGCCAGTCAGTGCCCCTCCTACCAGTGCCCTCCCCACTGGTAACCCCCGTCCTGGCCTGCCTGGCAGGGTCCCCCGAGTCAGTGCCCCTCCCCCTGTGATGCACCCTTCCGGTGCCTTCTCTGTCAGTCGCAGCTGTCATTGCCCACCGGGGCTGGAGTCCTGTAGTGCCTCCCCGCCAGCGACCCCGCTGCCCGCGGGCCGCCCTCCCCGCCTGCCGGGCTCCCTCCTCCCTTGGCCCGCGGTTGCCCCACCCTTGCCTGTGAAGGTGCTGCCTGTCCCCTGCCACTGCTCCCGCCTTGGTGCTGCCCCCACCCCTGGTCTGTCGGGGACCCTTCCCGTTAGTCCCCTGCCCTGCGTTAGTGACCCCACCTGTCTGGGTCCCCCCCACGGTTTTTCTCCTGCCTGTCAGTGTGACACATTTCCCTCTCAGTGGCCGCTGTCATCAGGCCTTTTGTCCAATCACTGAATCCTCTTTCTGTTACCTCCCCCCCTGCATCGCCACTCCTCTTTCCTGTCACACCCCCCCATTATGGCTTCAGATGTCATCAGTCACCTACCCCATTCTGTCACCCTCCCTGGCCTGTCACCAGAACCCTCCCTGCTCCATTCCTCCCTCCATCCCCTCCCATTTCCTCCTTCATACCTGTCACCTTCCTCCATGCACCTTACTGGGCCCCCTTTGTGGTCCCTCACTTGCTACTTTGTGTCCTTGCAGCCATTCATTTGTTACTGATTGCTCCCAGTTTGCTGCTGAGTCCCTGCCCCGTCACCACACCAGCTCCTCCAAGCCTGTCACTTCCACTTAGGCCCTGGGTGTCACCGTAAACTACCCTCCATTTTGTCACTGTGCCCACCCGTCTTGTTCCTGTGCTCTTTTCCAACCTGTTACTCTTGTATTTATTTATTTGTTTGTTTGTTTTTGAGGCAGGGGCTCACTCTGTGGCCCAGGCTGGAGTGCAGTGGCGCAATCACAGCTCACTGCAGCCTCAACTCCTGGGCTCAAGGCTCCTCCTGCCTCGGTCTCCCCAGTAGCTGGGACTGCAGACATGCGCCACCATGCTGGCCACCTTCCCCCTTCACACACGTCCCCTCCATCACCTCCCCCACGGCCTCTCCCTGCCGTCGCTGACACCCTTGGCTGTTCACCTCTTCTCTATGTCCCTTTCTGTCTTGTTTCTCTTCCCATCCGACTTTTCTAACTCTCATGTCAGTGAAGCTCTGGAATGTGCGAAGCAGCCGGCTGTGAGAAGGGTCAGGGCTTAGAGTCTTCTGGGCCGAGAGGACAGTACACGCAGGTGGGAAAGGGCGCAGTGTCCTCCAGGCATCAAGATGAGACTGATGCGGCCAGGGTGAGGGGCAGAGAGGAGCGTGGGCTGGAGAGTTGGTCTTCCAGTAATGCTGTCCCTTGAAGGTGCAGGTGAGGCGTCGGGCCTCGAGTCTGAGTTGCGGGGAAACCTGGGCTGGAGATTGAGCTGGGGAGTGCCGTGATCTTATGGACACTGGCACATGGAGAGGGGGGAAGTGCGGTGAACCGTTGGGAAGTGGGTGTAGTTGTTACAGCGGTTTAGACTTTGGTGGTCGACTTAGGGAGATACTTTGGAGGTAGAGCTGTTGGGACTTGCTGATAGCTTAGAAGAGGAGTATGAGGGAACGAGAGGACTCAGGGTGACTTCTAGGCTTCTTGATGGAACCAATGGGTGGACAGTGGCACTGTTTACTGAAATGGGGAGGCTGGATTGGGTTGGTGGCAGGGGTGGGGGAATTATTGTAGCGTGGAGGCAGAAAGCAAGTAGTGGGAGTCTGAGAAGTCCAAGGGGTGTTAGGGAGAGGGTAGAATCTGAAGTCCAAAGGAGAGGTCTGTCTGCAAGTATGCAACTATCAGTTTGGGGATAATGTGTAAAGCCTTGGGAACAGCTGTTTATTTAAAACACACACACAGCAGAATCTATTGAGCATTTATTATGTGCCATTGTGTTGAATGCTTTGTATGAATTACTTCATTTAATCCTCACAATAACCCTAGGGTATAGGTACTATAGGCATACCTTGGAGATACTACAGGTTTGATTCCAGACCGCTGCAGCAACACATAATAAAGTGAGTCACATGAAGCTTTCCGTTTCCCAGGGCATATAAAAGTTATGTTTACACTATACTGTAGTCTGGTAAGTGTACAGTAGCATTATGTCTAGAAATATAATGTATATGCCTTAATTAAAATACTTCATTGATGCTGGGCACAGTGGCTCATACCTATAATCCCAACACTTTGGGAGGCCAAAGCAGGAGGATTGCCTAAGGCCAGGAATTTGAGACCAGCCTGGGCAACATAGCAAGACCCCATTTCTAAAAAAAAATTGAAAAAAAATTACCTGAGTGTGGTGGCACATGCCTGTAGGCCTAGGTCCTTGGGAGGCTGAGGTGGGAGGATTGCTTGAGCCCAGGTGTTCGAGGCTACAGTAAGCTATGATCATACCACTGTGCTACAGCCTGGGTGACAGAGCAAGTCTCTGTCTCTAAAAAACAAACAAAAAAACCCCAAAACTTTGTTGCTGAAAAATGCCAATGATCATCTGAGCCTTCAGTGAGTCATAATCTTTTTGTTAGTGGATAATCTTGCCTTGGTACTGATGTCTGCTGACTGATCGGGGTGGGGGTTGCTGAATATTGGTGTGACTGTGGCAATTTCTTATAATAAGACAATAATGAAGTTTGTCACATTGATTCACTCTTCCTTTTATGAAAGATTTCTCTGTAACTTTTGTGATGCTGTGGGTAAACAGTAACATGCTTTCAAAATTGGAGTTAATCCTCTCAAACCCTGCCACTGCATTATCAAATAAGTTTAGGGAATAGTCTGAATCCTTTCTTGTCATTTCAGTAACATTCACGGCATCTTCACTAGGAAAATACTCCATCTCAAGAAATTACTTTCTTTGCTTATTCATAAGAGGCAATTTCTCATCCATTCAAGTTTTATCTTGAGATTGTAACAATTCAATCGTACCTTTAGGCTCCACTTGTAATTCTAGTTCTCTTACTGTTTTCACCACACATGCAGTGACTTCTTCCACTAAATTTTTTTTTTTTTTTTTGTGACAGAGTCTTGCTATGTCACCCTGGCTAGAGTGCAGTGGCATCATCATAGCTCACTGCAACCCCGAACTCCTGCACAATCCTCTTGCCTCAGCCTCCCGAGTGGCTGGGACTACAGGCGTGCGCCACGATGCCTGGCTAATTTTTCTATTTTTAGTAGAGACGGGATCTCACTCTTGCTCAGGCTGGTCTTGAATTCCTAAGTTCAAATGATCCTCCAGCCTTGGCCTCCCAGAGTCCTGGGATTACAGGCATGAGCTACCATGCCTGGCCTCCACGAAATTCTGGAATTCCTCAAAGTCATCCATGAGGGTTGAAATCAATTTCTTCCAAACTCCTGTTAATGTTGAGATTTTAACCTCCTCCCATGAATCCACGAGTGTTCTTAATGGCATCCAGAATGGTGAATCCTTTCCAGAGGGTTTTCAGTTGACTGCCCAGATCCATAGGAGTCACTATCTATGGCAGCCATATCTTTACGAAATACGTTTGTTAAATAACAAGACTTGAAAGTTGAAATTACTCCTTGATCCATGGGCAACAGAATGGATGTTGTGTTAGCAGGCATGAAAATAACACCAATATCCTTGTACATCTCCGTCAGAGCTCTTGGGTGACCAGGTACATTGTAAGTGAGCAGTAATATTTTGAAAGGAATCTTTTTTTCTGAGCAGTAGGTCTCAACAGGGAGTTTAAAATAGTAAAACAGGCCAGGTGTGGTGGCCTATTATGATGCCACTGCACTCTAGCCTAGCTGACAGAGCGAGACCCTGTCTCAAAAAAAATTCAATAAAACATGCTGTAAACAAATATATTGTCATCTAGGTTTTGTTCTTTAAGGGCCCTAGGATTTTTGGAGCGGTAAATGAACATTGGCTTCAACTTAAAGTCACCAGCTGCATTAGCCTCAAACAACAGAGTTGGCTTGTCCTTTGAAGCCAGGCACTGACTTCTCTTCTCTAGCTGTAAAAGTCCTAGATGGCATCTTCTTCCAATATAAGACTGTTTTCCTACATTGAAAATCTGTTGTTTAATGTAGCCACCTTCATCAGTGATCTTAGCCAGATCTTCTGGGTAATTTGCTGCAGCTTCTACATCAGCACTGGTTGCTTCACCTGGCACTTTTATGTTGTGGAGATGGCTTCTTTCCTTCATATCAGCAATAAGGCTGTTTTGCTTTCCTATCATTGGTGTGTTTACTGGAGTAGCACTTTTAATTTTCTTCAAGCATTTTTCGTTTGCATTCACAACTTGGCTCCTTGGTGCAAGAGGCCTAGCCTTCAGCCTGTCTCAGTTTTTGACATGCCTTCCTTACTAAGCTTAATCATTTCTAGCTTTTTTTTTTTTTTTTGAGACAGAGTCTCGCTCTGTTGCCCGGGCTAGAGTGAGTGCCGTGGCGTCAGCCTCGCTCACAACAACCTCAAACTCCTGGGCTTAAGCAATCCTCCTGCCTCAGCCTCCTGAGTAGCTAGGACTACAGGCATGTGGCACCATGCCCGGCTAATTTTTTCTATATATATTTTTTAGTTGGCCAGATAATTTCTTTCTATTTTTAGTAGAGACGGGATCTTGCTCTTGCTCAGGCTGGTCTCAAACTCCTGACCTCGAGCGATCCACCCGCCTCGGCCTTCCAGAGTGCTAGGATTGGCCCATTTCTAGCTTTTGATTTAAAGTGAGAGATGTTCAACTTTTCCTTTCACTTGAACACTTGCAGGCCATTGTATGCTTATTAATGCCTAATTTCAATACTGTCGTAGCTCAAGGAATAGGGAGGCCAGAGGAGAGGGAGAGAGATTGGGGAATGGCTGGTCAGTGAAACAGAACATACACAGCATTTATCTATTAAGTTGTCTTGTATGGGTGTGGTTTCTGGTTCCCAAAACAATTACGATAGTAACCTCAAAGATCACTAATGACAGGTCACTATAACAGATATAATAATGATGAAAAAGTTTGAAAGACTGTGAGAATTACCAAAATGTGACACAGAGACTTGAAGTGGGCACATGTTGTTGGAAAAATGGCGCCGATAGACTTGCTCCATGCGGGGTTGCCACGGACCTTCAATTTGTGAAAAACTTAATATCTGTGAAGCACAATAAAATGAGGTGTGCCTGTATTATTTCCCTGTTTCACAGATTGATGTATACAACAAATAGGTGATAGAGTCAAGATTTGTACCTCAGGTAGTTTGACTCTAAACCTTTCCTTTTTTGGTTAAAAGATTAAAAGACTAACTTTCAAACTATTTTATTGTTTTAATTTTTGAATAATAATGATAGCTGATTTTGTACCAGGCATTGGTGTGTGTGTGTGTGTGTGTGTGTGTGTGTGTCTTCCGGTAAAGCTGGAAGAGGCCCACATATTTTTTAAAATATGTTACTGCAACCTCAAGCTCCTGGGCTGAAGTGATCTTGCCTCAATCTCCCAAGTAGGTGGGACTGTAGGCCTGAACCACCATGCCTGGTTAATTTTTCTGTTTTTTTTTTTTTTTTTGTAGAGACAGGATCTTGCTTAGGCTGGTCTTGAACTCCTGGCCTCAAGTGATCCTGCCACCTTGGCCTCCTGAAGTGCTAGGGTTACAGGAGTGAGCCATCACACCAGGCCCTACCTAAACGATTTCATTTAATCTTTATAACAAGTTAATGATGTAGTGACTCTTAATGTCCCTGTTAATATTCATATGAGAACACCAAGGCACAAACAAATCAAGTAATGTATCCAAGGTCACAGTAAGGAGAGCCAGGACTCAACTCAGGTGGTCAGACTCCAGAGCCTCTGCTTTTCAGAGTTTCTCCTGTACATGCACATAGTAATCTGAATTAACAATAAAACGTAAATAGTACCAAAGTGTGTATTGTGAAGTCAGTTTCACTCTCACCCTGTCCCTCAGCTACCCTTTTCCTCTTCCCAGGCAACTAGTGTTTCTGTTTTCTTTTGTATCCTTCTAAAGATAGTTTATTAACAGATAGTGGTATGTATGTATATGTGTGTGCGTGTGTGTGTGTGTGTGTGTGTGTGAGAGAGAGAGAGAGAGAGAGAGAGACAGAGGCTTATGGCATACTCCACACGTTCTTCAATATCTTGATTTATTTTATTTATTTTTTTAAAGCATTTTATCTTTATTTTTTTATTTGTATAGAATTATGGGGTGCAAGTTCAATTTTCTTACATACATAGATTGTGTTGTGCTCAAGTCAGGGCTTCAGGGTACGTGTCACCCAAATAACATACATTGTACTCATTAGGTAATTTCTCAGCATTCATCCTGCTCCCACATCTTGCTTTGTTTTAATTGATGGTTATACAGGTTGAATATCCCTTACCCAAAATGCTTGGGACCAGGAGTGTTTTTGGATTTTGGAATATTTGTATTATACTTAGCAGTTGAGCATCCCAAATACAAAATCTTAAATGCTTCAGTGAGCATTTCCTTTGAGTGTCATGTTGAAGTCCAACAAGTTTCAGACTTTGGAGCATTTTGGATTTTTGGAGTAGAGTTGCTCAGCCTGTATTGTAAATAATGTATCATACACAGCAAGCAGCCCTCTTCTTTTTTTCTTTTCTCTTTTTTTGTTAGGAGCATCCCTCTTCTTTTTAAAAAAATTTTTAAACAATTTTTATTTATTTTTTAATTGACATGTAATAATTATACGTATTTATAGGGTACATAGTGATGTTTTGATACATATAATGTATTGTTCTCTTGTTTTTAACATGGAATGTGTAGTCTTTTTATTTTTTTTTTAAATATTCCTCTTAAAAATTATTGAAGTGTATCTTACACCCAGTGAAATGTATAGACCTTAACTCTGTAAATTTGGTGAATTTTAACAAATATATGCACCAATGTGTCTATCACTCTTGTCAAGATATAGAACATTTGCATCACCCCTGAAAGTTTCCTTGTGTCCCTTTGTCCCTTTTTAGTCACTACAACCACCCCCCAAAATCTGGCAGTCAGTTCTGATTTCTATCACTACAGATTAATTTTGCAGGTCGTTGAACTTCATATAAATGGGATCATAAAGTATATGGCCTTTTGTGTCTGTCTGCAGATAAAGATAATTTTACTTTTCCTTTCTAATTGTTATGTCTTTTATTTTCTTGCTTTAGTGCATTGGCTAGAATTCCTGATACAATGTTGAATAGAAGTTATAATAGTGGACATTCAGTGGTTGAGAAAGTTGCTTTCTATTCCTATTTTGTGGAGTGTTTTTATCATGAAAGGCTGTTGGATTTGGTCCAGTGCTTTTTCTGCATCTATTAAGATGATCATTTGGTTTTTGTCCTTTATTCTATTGATATATGATGTTATATTAATTGATTTTCAGATGTTAAAGTAATCTTGCATTCTTGGGGATAAATCCCCCTTGGTGTGGCATGTTATATAATCCTTTTTATATATGGCTGGATTTGATTTGCTCATGTTTTGAGGATTTTTACATCTGTCTTCATGAGCCATGTTTGTATATGACTTTCTTTTCTTATGATGTCTTTATTTGGTTTTGGATAATACTGGATCCACAGAATGAGTTGGAAACTTCTTCGTTCATTTTTACAGAGCAGATTTCTATCTGGGATCATTTTCCTTCAGCCTGAAGCACTTTCTTCAGTATTTCTTGTAGTGTGGGTATTATGAGGACAAATTCCTTTAGCTTTTGTTTGTCTGAAAGCATCTTCACTTATTCCTCTGTTTTGAAGGATATTTTTGCTGGATATAGAATTATAGGTTGATAACTTTTTTTTCAGCATTTAATTAATTAATTTATTTTGAGACAGAGTCTTGCTCTGTCACCCAGGCTAGAGTGCAATGGCATCGTTATACCTCACTGCAGCCTTGAGCTTCTGGGCTCAAGCAATCCTCCTGTCTCAGCCTCCCAAGCAGCTGGGATGATAGGTGCATACCACCACGCCCAGCTAAATTTTCTATTTTTTGTAGGGACAGGGTCTTGCTCTTGCTCAGGCTAGTCTTGAACTCCTGGCCTCAAGTGATCCTCCCACCTTGGCCTCCCAAAGTGCAAGCATTATAGATGTGAGCCACTGTGCCTGGCCTTCTCTCAGTACTTTAAACACATTATTCTATGATTTTCTAGCTTCTGTTGTTTCTGATAAGAAGTCAGCTATTATTCTTATTGTTGTTCACCTAACATAATACCTTTTTTCCTGCCGTGTTTAAGGTATTTTGTTTATTTTTATAAATTTTTTTGTTCAGTTTGACTGTAATATTCTAGGTGTGGTGTTTGTATTTATCCTTGGAGTTTCTTAGTGCCTTACGTCTGTGGGTTGATGTTTCATCTTTGGAAACATTTTAGCCATTGACACTTTATATCTCCTGTCCCATTTTCTTTTTCCTTTCCTTTTGGGACTCCAACTATATCTATTTTATTTATTTATTTATTTTATTTTTTAAAGATGGAGTCTTGCTACGTTGCCCAGGCTGGACTCAGATTCCCAGGCTCAAGCAATTCTCCCACCTCAGGCTCCTGAGTAGCTGGGACTATAAGCACGTGCCACCATACCTGACTTTGTATCTATTTTAGATTGTTTGATGGTATTCCACAGGCTTTAGATATGTTGGTATTTTTAAAACTCTTTTTTCTCTCCATGTTTACATTTGTGTATTTTCTACTCAAGCTATCTTTATATTCATTGCCTTTGTTCTCTGGTGTTCATTTTATTATTAAGCCCATCCTGTGACATTTTTATTTCAGACACTGTATTTTCATTTCTAGAATTTCCTTTTGGTTCTTTTTTTGAGTTTGCATTTTTCTGCTGCTAATATTTACCTGTTCATTTCTTCTGTTTTCTTTTCCCCAAATCCTTTAAGGTATTTATAGTTCCTGTTTTGAAATTATTGTCTGCCAGTTCCAACATATGGTCATTTGTAGGTTCTATAGATTGTTTTTTCTCTTGATCATGGGTCACATTTTTCTGCTTTGCACGTTTTGTAATTTTTGATTGTGTAATGGACATTGTGGATGGTACCTTCTAGAGACTCTTGTTTATGTTATCTACCCATAAAGATTGTTGCATTGTGTTGGGGCAGGCTGTTAAATTACTAGATCATCTCGATACTGTAGAGGCTTTGTTGTAGGCTTTGCTAGGGTTTCTGTTTTGCTTTTGCCCTAAGTTTTAGAGCATTGCCCTTAGTTCTGGAACATGGGTTTTCTAAGACATGGCCAAATGGGGTTATAATGGAAAACCTCTCTAATGTGGCAGCACTTGAACTCCAAATTCTGTTTGCCCAGTTGTGGATAGCTGCTGAAATCTTTGCTTAGCTCTTTCACCTTGTAGCAGCTGCTTTCTGCTTGGCTCCTTAGAGTTTCATCCCACCATGTGCAGTTTAGCAATCAGTTAAGCATGTGGGAGGACTTTAACGCAGATTTTGAGGCTCCTTTCTTTGTTGGAATTTCTCTTTCAGTTTTCAACACTTCTGGCAGCCCTGAACTCAGACCTCTTGTTTTCTCACTTCAGTGAGACTGCTGCTTTTGCTTAAGCACCGTTACCCCATGCTCTGTGAGAACTGAGAAGTACCCTCAGGTCAAAAGCCACTTCAAAGCAGAGCTCATCTAGTTTGCTGTCCTTTCAATGATTTTGTCCTCTCTAGTTTCTGCATGTTTTTGGTTGGTCTCCAGTGCCGTCAAATAGTTCTCTTCTTATGTTTTGTCCGGAGCTTATAATTCCTAGCAGGAGTCGTCGTCTGATACAAACTGCTCCACCATTTCTGGAACTAGAGCTCTTAGAGCTGCACTCCTAAACCCTATGATTATACACACCCAACATGAGGAGAGAAGAGAGACCAGGACTGAACAGAGAGCAGAGAAACAGAGGCTGACGAGGAGTAGCTATGGGTTCTGGAAGAAACTAAGAGGGTGTGGTGTCCAAGAAGCTAGGAGAGGCCATTACTTTAAGAAGGAGGGACAGACCCACTGTCAGGCTGCTGAGATGTTGAGTGACATGAGAACTCAGAAATAGTCCTTGGTGGTCATTGGTTTCCTTGACAAAGGCAGTTTGGTGGAACGGTGCTTAGTAAGAGAGGCCAGATAGGAGAAGAGGGATTGTGGACAGTGAGTGCAGACGATTCCTTCAGGCAATATTGCCATGCTCAGGGACTGGAGCAATGTCTGTAGGGCTAGGGGAGGATGTGTATGTGTGCGTGTGTATATATGCACGCACACACAGCCAGTAATGCTCAAGTAAAGGGGGAGAAACTGGAGATACCAGGGGGAGGGGTGCCAGAAATCGCAGTCTTGGGAAGGTGTGAGTAGGGTCTGGAGTGCGGGTGGAGGGTCTTATCTTTGATGGGAGCAAGGGCCTTGTTTTGTACCAGGAGGGAAGGCAGGGAATGTGGTAGATTTGGGCTGGTAAATGTGGTGGAGGGAAGGTGGGGGAGTTGGCACTTGAGACTGTTTGCTTTTTCTATGAATTAAGGGGTAAGGATATTAGGGAGTTCAGGAAAGAGGTGAAGGAATGAAGTGGTTACTGTGTTACTTGTATATTGCTGCATAACAAACCACCCCAATGATTAGTGGCTTAAAACACCCATCTTGTTTCTTGGTTGTGAATCTGTGGGTTGGCAGTTTGGACTGGGCACAGCTGGATGCTCCTCTCTGTTCCCTGTACCATCACCTGCGCTTCCTCACATGACTGCAGCCTCCGCTGGTGTTTAGGCCTCTCCCCAGGGTTCTGCCGTCCTCAGGGAGGCTGGCCTGGGCCTCTTCACACGCTGGTCCCAGGATTCCAAGAAGGCCAGAGTGGACACTGTGAGGCCTCTTGAAGCTGAGGCTTAGAACTGGCACCCGACCTATCGCCTTTTGTTATTATAGCAGGTTAAGGGCAGCCAAGAGTCAAGGGATGGGCAGATAGACTTCCTTGCTGCTGCTGCTGCTGCTGCTGCTGCTGCTGCTGCTGCTGCTGGTCTGCTGCTTTTTTTTTCCTTTTTGATCTCCCTTTGAGAAAGAAATCTCAAATCTGACTTTGCTTCTTGAGGTGAGGAGCTACATAAAATTCGTGCCCATTTTAAATTTATCACAGTTGTCTTAGAGAAGGAAACCAGCTTCCTGGAGAGAGATATAGTAGGATTGCTAGGCCATATTTAATTTTCACTTGAGGTTGCTGGTCATAAATTTAAAATGAGTAAAACTCACGCTAGGTTTCCTCATGGAAGGCTTCTCTGACCAACACTTCCCACACCTCCCCAGCCTCACTCCTGACTAAGGACAGCAATTGCTAATATTTATTGGGCACTTACTGTTTACCAGGCATGTGTTGAGCACTTTACGCAGATTATCTTGATTATATTCACACTGCCCTTTGGGGTGTATACTATCGTCATCTACATTTTACAGTTGACAAAAATGAGACACAGAAAGTGTAGGAAGCTCAGTTCAGGTCAAGAAGTGGTAGAGCTGACCCTTGGGCCACACAGTTGGGTTCTGGAGTTGAGGTTTCGGCCATCACAGTACACTGTAGTTTCCGCAGTGTAGTGGCTATCAGGTTCACTTCACGTATTATACTATAGACCTGTGATCCCCAAACCCCGGGCTGCGGACCAGTATCGGTCCCTGGCCTGTTGGGAACCTTACCACATAACTGCCTGAGCTCCCCCACCTCCATGGAAAAGTTGCCTTCTAGGAAATTGGTCCCTGGTGGCAAAAAGGTTGGAGACCACTGCTACAGACGATGTCAAGTCTTCCACTAAACTATGGTTGTGACAGGTGACACACTGGGCACTCCCTGGGTGCCCAGCCTGGTTCCAGGTGCTATACTTTGTCCCAGTCAGTCCTCATACCCACACTAGGAGCTTGGCATTTTTATGCCTGTTTGTAGGCAAGTACCTGAGCTGCAGAGAACCCAGCAGTTAGCTGCATCCTCAGGGCTTGCAGGTCGGACAACTGTGGAGGGGCGTCGGCCTGTGCCTCTGCTCAGTGTCGCTGCCCATGCCCACCTCTCTCAGGGTTGGCCCCAGATGGAGTCCCTCAGTGTCTGTCTTCTCTGCTAGCAGTCAGGCTCCTCAGAGGTAGGGCTGGTAGGGCTAGGTTGGTCTCATTTTCTGCCACATGTTGCTGAATGAACTGAACTCAGTGTCTTCTCTCTGGGCTGCTGTGGGCGTTCAAACCTTTCGGGGCTTTTCTTCAAAAATTTGCCTCCCACCTATCAGCCCAGGTACTGCTCCATTTTTTTTTTCATTGAGAAATACTTCACATACCATACAATTCACTCTCTTTTTTTTTTTTTTTTTTTTTGAGACAGAGTCTTACTCGGTTGCCTGGGCTAGAGTGCCGTGGCGTCAAGCTCACAGCAACCTCAAACTCCTGGGCTCAAGCAATCCTCCTGTCTCAGCCTCCCGAGTAGCTGGGACTACAGGCATGTGCCACCATGCCCGGCTAATTTTTCTATATATATTTTTAGCTGTCCACATAATTTCTTTCTATTTTTAGTGGAGATGGGGTCTCGCTCTTGCTCAGGCTGGTCTCGAACTCCTGAGCTCAAACAATCCGCCCGCCTCGGCCTCCCAGAGGGCTGGGATTACAGGTGTGAGCCACCGCGCCCGGCCCAATTCACTCTTAAAATGTACAATTCATTGGTTTTCCGTATATTCACAAGACTGTACAACCATCACCACCATCTAATTTCCGAACATTTCGCTACCCCAAGAAGAAACCCACTGACTGCTCCATCTTGAAGACTTGACTTTTCTCTCCGCAGGGTCCAGTCATCCCTCAAGCCCAAGGAGCCCGGCTCTGGCCCCTCTCAGCTCTACTGTGTCGCCCCTCCTAGGCTAGTTCAGCCCTGGGTGGTGACTTCCTGTTGTCACAATCTTGTTCATTCCTTTTGGATCTCCTTTGATAACTCGTTCTTTTCTTCATTGACTCAGCTGGAATCTGGTTATCATGTGGGGATTGAGAACATGGACTGTGCTGTCAGCCAAACCTGGGTTCAAGTTCTAGAACTGACAGTTATTAACCTTGTGACTTTGGGCCAGTTGTATAATTATTGAGACCTCTGCTTTTTACCCATCACCAGGGGATTGGTAGTAAACTGCCGGCTGTGTTGCCGTGCAGAGCTTTGAGAGTGCTCCTGTGGTGCTCACACACAGGGGGTCTCTGTAAGAGCTGGCTGGTGCTGTCACCATTCTTCCTAGTGGCTGGTGTAATCCTGAAGCCAGAGTTCCTTGGCTCTTGGTCTTTCGTGCATCGTGTTTGGACTTCAGCTCTGTTCACTGTCCCTGTTTCCTTCCTGGTGCTTTTTGGTGCTGTTTTCTACATATTTGGCAATGCTTTTTATCTAGCTAGTCATCAGTTATTTTCCTTCAAGAGTCTCACCCCAGAGTATGCCCTGCCCTTGATCCAGGCAGGGGCTTCCCGTTGTGGTTCTTGTTTTCCCAGGAGCATGGTGTTGAGAACAAACACAGCACGGGCAGATGCAGACTGAAGCCTTGTTGTGTGTGCCCTTGGTGCTCAGTAGTTGATTGCTTCTCTCTCTGGGCCCCCTTGGAGGTGTCTGGTATTGGCCACTGTCCCAGACTAGTGGTGGCAGTCATGACAGCTCCGTGCCATGGAGTCACATTTTTACCTGCATGACACATTCAGCGCACTTGCCCCAGGTTGCAGAGCCGGTCGGTGATGGAAACTGGATGTTCTGCCTAGGTCTTTGGCCAGGGGGTATCCTGATGTGGTCAGGCCTGCCTGGCTCAAGGGGTTCTCTGGCTGCTCGGGGGTCTGCGTTTGGCTCCAGGAGGGAAGAGTTGGGGCCAGGGTACTTTGCACTGGTGATAAGGATACAGCCTCACGATGCTGGCCAGCTCTGTCCTTAACTGGGAGGGCTGCGTGGGTACTAGTGGTGAGCAAATGGTAGGTTTTCACTTTTCGCTTGAGTCTTCAACGTATCTCACAGCCAGGAGGATACTCTTGTGAAAACTGAGAGACACTGAGAGCCTGGCTCAGGCCTAAAAGAGCCTTTGCCCAAGGTGTCTGGTGGGGCTGTGCATTTAAGTCACCTTTCTGAGACTTTGGTGGGAGTCTAGCTGGGCTCCTGCTACCGGGAGGAGAGTCACTATGTGGAGCTTGAAGACCCAGGAATGTGTGGCCACGTGAGCCGGCTGTTCTTGAGATGATAACGCTTGAGCTGCCAGTTGCCGAGTCCTGACTGTATTCCAGTTGCAGGGCAGATGCTCCACGTGCAGGTCTCATTTCATCCTCATGGTGCCGGGACTGAGGAGGGGTGGGTGGGTATGAAGGCAGGCAGGGTGCTATAGACTGATTTGTGTCCACCCAAAATTCCTGCGTTGAAATCTTAACCCCTACTGTAATGATACTAACATTTGGAGGTGAGGCCTTTGGGAGATGATTAGGTTAGATAAAGTCACGAGGGTGGGGTTCAAGGTGGGATTAGTGTCCTTATACAAAGAGACACCAGAGAGCTTGCTCGCTCTCTCCCTGCTGTGAGGACACAGCGAGAAGGTAGCTGTCTATAACCTGGGAAGACAGGCTTCATCGGCAGCCATATCAGCTGGCACCTTGATCTTGGACTTCCAGGCCCCAGAGCTATAAACAGTAAGTATCTGTTGTTTAAATGACACAGTCTGTGCTATTTTGTTACAGCAGCCTGAGCAGACTAAGACACGGGGTCGGTGGAGCGCACGAAAGCCCGCCGGCTCTCTGGCAGACTGCTCCCCCAGCCACTGTTGGCCTGAGGATATATTTTGCTTATTCTTCATAGTATTGGCCCACATAGTGTTAAAAAAAATTAAATTCGTTGTCAACATTTGAAGATTTGGGATTTAAAAAAATCTGAAGTTTTGGCACTTCTTGTAGAAAGGGGCAGATGTGTCCCATGCCCTTGTTCTTGAGTGGCCGGCGTGGGTCTGACCCTGCTCCCTTAGACGGGCACGTCTTCTTGTGTTGCAGCCTTCGCTCTGTCTGCTGTCTTCTCCATCCAGCTTCCTTCTCTCCACTTAGTGCCCTGCCTTGTTCTATAGGCCTTTGAATTGCAATCCCTGTTGCAGAATGTGACAGGAGAATAGCAATCAGGTGACTGGGCACTTCTCCATTGCCACAGAAAGGCTTTACCCCAGGCAGCCACAGAAAGGCTTTATGCCAGGCATGATGGTACGTGCCTGTAGTCCCAGCTACTTGGGAGGCTGAAGTGGGAGGATCACTTGAGCCCAGGAATTGGAAGCTGTGGTGCACTATGATTACGCCTGTGAATAGCCACTGCACTTTAGTCTGGGCAGCATAGTAAGACTGTCTCTAAAAAAAATTTAAAAAAGAAAAGAAAAGATGGCTTTTACTCCAGAGCTATAATGCTTCTGTATGTTTACTTGAGAGTAGAACAAGCTTTCTTTTTTTTCCTTCCTGTCTTGCTGGTATGTGGAGCTATCCTAGGCTATGCTTTTCTGGTCCATGGCCCCAACACTCACGCAAGGCTTTTTCCCCAGGAAGATTCTCCACTTTTTGACTGTGTTTCTGGGCTCTTCTTGGGGACATATGTCAAGCTGGGGACCTGCAGGGAGGAGAAGCTGGCTTAGCTGTCAGCAGCTGCAGCCCACCAGCCTGCTGTTCTCTCCCCTGGTCTCTGCTCTTGTGGACGGGCCTGGAGTCCCCCGGGAGCCTGGTGAGGGGAAAGGACCTGACCTTAAGACGCTCACCACTGGCACCTGTTTTGGGATCCAGTCTCTGCTGTTTCCTCATCAGTTTGGTTCCATTTGCTTATTGATTTTGCTAGAAAATGCCTTCCTCTAGAATTGAAAATGTTTCCATGTATTTGTATATATTATTCTCTTATAAAGATCAGGAAATTAATTTTAGTTAACAAAGTAATAAATATATAGCACTTCTAATTAAAAAAATCAATCCTTATATGCAGCCCTCCCCATCTCCTGGTCCTATTCCATACAAGCAACTATTTTCTTTTTTATTTCAGCTTATTGTGGGGGTACAAAAATTTAGGTTATGTATGTTGCCCATGCCCCCCCATCCCCCCAGGAGCAACTATTTTCAAGCTCTTATAGCTACTTAATTCTGGTAGTTACTTTCATCAATTAATAATAATAAAAATAATACTAATAGTAATAGGCTGTCCATGTGTCAGGTGTTGCTCTCAGCCCTTTACACTGACTTCTTCCAGGTCTCACTGTAAGTATGCTAGGTGGGCAGGTGTTACCTTCCTTTTACAAACAAGGACACTGAGGCACAGAGAAAAACCAATGGATTTGCCCAAGGTCTCATCTTTCTTCTTTATTTTTCTTTCTTTCTTTCTTTATACATTCAAGAGATGGAGTCTCACTCTGTCACCCAGGCTGGAGTACAGTGGTGTCATCATAGTTCACTGCAGCATTGAACTCCTGAGCTCGAGGGATCCTCCTGCCTCAGCCTCCTGAGTAGCTGGGACTATAGGCGTGTGCCGCCATGCCCAGCTAATATATCCATATTTTGTAGAGACAGGGTCTTGCTATGTTGCCCAGGCTGGTCTGGAACTCCTGGCCTCAAGAGATCCTCGCACCTTGGCCTCCCAAAGTGCCGGGATTACAGGTGTGAGTCACCATACCCAGTCCCCTTCTTTCTTGATATGGTCCAAAGAAGACCCTCGTGGGGTCCCCATTCCCTGTTGTAAGAATCAAGGAAGAACTGGCAGGAGCTAAGATGATCCTGAATACAGGTATCATAGATCGTGGTCCTTTTCTGTCTATTATAGACCTTGGGTGGGTATTTTTAATCATTCTCTCTTATTTTAACTCTTGTATGATTTTCCTGAAATCTTTTTTCACTCATGTTTAGATGATGAATTTAGGGAGCTAAAAATAAAGGGGCTTTCAAACTCTATTGGCTTTTTTCCCTTTCTTTTGTTTTTAGACTATCCTAGATCTTTTAAAAACTCTATCTGATAAACCTAATAGGACATGTACGCATTTATTTGAGTAACAGTGTAAAGCACTCTTGAAAGACTCCAAATCAGACTTTAACAAATGGACAGATATACCAAGTTCTTAGGTAGAAAGTTTCATAAAAATGTCAATTCTAAAGTTAGTTTATAAATTTGATATGATCGTAAGAAAAATACCATCACTTTTTTCCCCTGGAGCTAGAAAAGCTTATCAAAATGTTCATATGGAAGAATAAGTAATATAAATTTCCCCTTGGAAGTGCTGGGGGTGGGAGAGGGAATGGAGCTGGGGGAGTGGGGGAAGTGTGGCTGGTTCTACCACATCTTAAGGTATATTTAAAGCCTTCATAATTAAAATGCTGTGGTATTAGCATTTGTATAGACAAACCAGTAGAACAGATTGGAAAAGCCAGAAATACATCTATGCATATATGGAAATTTAGTATGTGGGCCGGGCTTGGTGGCTGACACTTGTAATCCTAGCATTTTAAGAGGCCAAAGTAGGAGGATGCCTTGAGCCCAGGAAATTGAGATTAGCCTGGGCAATATAGTGAGACCCTGTCTCTACAAAAAATAGAAAAATTGGCTGGGCATGGTGCTGTACACCTGTAGTCCCTGCTACTCGGGAGGCTGAGGCAGGAGGATCTCTTAAGCCCAGGAGTTAGAGGTTGCAGTGAGCTGTGATGATGCCACTGTACTCTAGCCCCGGCAACCGAGCAAGATCTTTTCTCAAAAAAATAATAAAACTTCTAAGATAATTGGCTCAGAACCAAAAAAAGAAGAAGAAAAAGCCACAGAGTAGTGTTTGTAGTATGCTCTCTTTTGTGCAAAAGGGGTCGAAAAGAATATGAAAAAAGTACATATTTACTTTTATTTTTAAAAAGACATAGTGAAGGCCAGGCGCAGTGGCTCACACCTGTAATCCTAGCACTCTGGGAGGCCGAGGCGGGCGGATTGTTTGAGCTCAGGAGTTCGAGACCAGCCTGAGCAAGAGCGAGACCCTGTCTCTACTAAAAATAGAAAGAAATGATTTGGACAGCTAAAAATATATATAGAAAAATTAGCCAGGCATGGTGGCACATGCCTGTAGTCCCAGCTACTCAGGAGGCTGAGGCAGGAGGATCGCTGGAGCCCAGGAGTTTGAGGTTGCTGTGAGCTAGGCTGACGCCACTGCACTCTAGCCCAGGCGACAGAGTGAGACTCTGTCTCAAAAAAAAAAAAAAAAAAAAAAAAAGAAGGACACAGTGAAGTAATAAACCAGAAAATTAATAAAAATAGTTACTAGTTACATTGAGAGGAAGAGAGCAGGGTCAGGTGACAGGGATGGGGTGAGACTTCTGTGAGGTATTTTGTTATGAGGTTCTCTTATAAAATTTGGAAACTTTTTGGCTATAATTTCTTCATGTATTTTTATGCCCTATTCTCTCATATCCTTCTGGGATTTCACTTACAGACATAGACCACTTAAAATTGTCCCAGAGGGCACTGAGGCTCTCCATTTTTTAAAAGTCTTTTTTTTCTCTCTTCTTCAGGTTGGATAGTTTCTGTTGATCTGTCTTTTAAGTTCACTAACACTTTTAACTTTTACAGTCTCTAACTTTTGATTAAGTCCATCTAGTATATATTTTTGTTTCAGATCTTGTACTTTTATGTTCTAGAATAGCTATTTGTTTTGCTCTGTAGTTTCTGTTTGTCTGCTGAGATTCTGTATCTTTTCACTCATTATGACCATCTTTTCCTTTTTATTTTGGAGACAGGGTCTCACTCTGTCGCCTAGGATGGAGTGTGCTGGCGCAATCATAGTTCACTGTAACCTTGAACTCCTGAGTTCAAGGGATCCTCCCGCCTCGGCCTCCCAAAGTGTTGGCATTATAGGCATGAGCCTTATCTTTTCCTTAGGTCCTTGAACATACTTATTATAGCTGCTTTAAAATCCATTTCTACCAGTTCCATGGTCTGAAACATCCTGGGGCCTGTTTCTTTGGAGAGTTGCTTTTTAAGTTTTTAAAAATTATGGTCACATTTTTCTACTTCTCTATGTGTCTAATAATTTTTTATTGTGTATCGGTATCTGGATTAGGGTCTTGAGTTTTGTTCTGGCAGATAGCTAAATTACTGGGAGATCTTTTTGGTCCTTTACGACGTGGTTTTATTCTTTGCTAGTGTGGGCCTGTTGTGGTTTTGAACTTAGTCATAGGGCATGGCCTTTAATCTAGGCTGTAATTTTTACTCTGAAGACATGGCCTTTCTGGGTCTCAGCTGAATGCTTGAGGGTGCTCAGTTATGTTTCTCCACTCTGCCTGAGTTGGAACTCTAACAGCTCTAGAGTGGCAAAGTATCTGGTGTGTTCATTCCACTCTTCGCACCACCACTCTGCACTAGGTGGGTCTGTGGGCTGGGACACCTGTTATGTAGTTTTGACTTTGGAACCATGCAAAAATTTTATAAAAGTAAAGAACAAAAGCAGACCCAACCCTTGCTCCCCCCATTGAACATAAATACAAACCATGACTCTGACTGTGTTAAACTGGTGGCATAATCATACAGAGGAAAGGATTACCATCAGTTGATTTACAGATAGTATTTTGGCTGTATATCATCCTATTCAGATATATTTTAAGGTCAGAAGAAGAGGAAATTAATCTTAAAATGTATTTAGTAATCTTTTCTTAGTAGTAGTTGTTATTTTGAAACAATTGCTTTTATATTATAAGTTAAAGCAAATCAGTAATTACATTAATCTTGTTAGGAAATGAGATTTGTGGCCAGGCCTGTGGTGCAGGCCTGTAGTCCCAGCTACTCAGGAGGCTGAGGTGGGAGGATTGTTTGAGCCTGGGAGTTTGAGACCAGTGTGGGCAACATAGTGAGATCTCATCTCAAAAAAATAAATTAAAAACAATGTTTAAAAAACCCAACAGATTTGCAACAGAAGCCTGTGTTATTTAGGGATCTACCTTTCAGGGCTCTAATTCATTCTTCTGACTAGTGTGAGATTGCATAGCCAAACTGTTGGCTGTGAGACCCTGAACCAGTTACTGAATCTTTCTTGGCCTCAATTTTCTCATCTGTAAAGGAGTGCTGGTAATAGTGCTGACTTTTACAAGGTTGTTTTGAGGATTCAGTGAGTTAATACGTATGAAGTGCTTACAGTGGCAGCTGGCACCTACTCAGTATTCCATAAATGTTTAGCTCTGTGTTTATTACCCAGAGTACAATACAAGAAGTAAAGAGATGGAAATGGAAGAGAATATAGAATGAAAAGATTTCAGATATGTGTTGGTGTTCCAGAAAGGGGGGGGGGAGTGTAGAAAGAATGGGGGAGATGTAATATTCAAAGAGATTATAGTTGAAAATTTATAAAAATGTATAAAATTGGTGAGATCCATGAACTAAACAAATCCTGAGGAGGATAAATAAAATAAATCTACAACATAAATACAAGAAAAAAGCAACCAACCAAACTACATCTTGACCAAGTGGGTTTTTCTAAGGAGTACAAGGATGGCTTAGCATTAGTAAATCTGTTAATCCTATCCACTACATTAGCAGATTAAAGGAGAAAAAAGAGGCTGGGTGTGGTGGCTCATACTTGTAATCCCGGCACTTTGGGAGGCTGAAGTGGGAGGATCACTTGAGGCCAGGAGTTTGAGACCAGCCTGGGCAACATAGCGAGACTCCATCTCTACAAAAAAACTTTTAAAATTAGCTGGGCATGGTGGTGCACGCCTGTAGTCCCAGCCACTCGGGAGGCTGAGGCAGGAGGATCGCTTGAGCCCAGGAGTTTGAGGTTGCTGTGAGCTAAGCTGACACCACGGCACTCTAGCCTGGGCAACAGAGAGAGACTCTGTCTCAAAAAAAAAGAAAGAAAGAAAGAAAAAAAGAAAGGGCATTCAGTAAATTTCAACACTCAGTACAAAACTTTTAGAAAACTAGTAGTGCTGAGAATTTCCTTAATATGATGTAGTGCTTAGTGGTGACATTTTAGTTGCATTTTCTTTAAAGTCAAACACAAGAGTAGATGTTTACTCTTACTGTTTTCTGTTCAGTTTTACAGTGGGGGTCCTAGCCAGTCTAGTTAAAAGAAAAAGAAGCAAGAATTGTACAAAATTATCATTTTTTTCAGGTTTCTACATAGAAAATCTAGGAGACATGACACTAATGAGAGTTCAGCAAAGTTGCTGAATTATAAAAATGTGATTTTAAAAAGATTTAGTTTGTATTATTAAATAGCATCCAAAATGTAGGGAACCTCGGAATGTGTCTAACCAAAACAATGTTCAAGACCTTTATGAAGAGAGTTATAAAATTATGCTGAAAGACATAAAATAAAACTTGAGTAAAAGGCAAGATATATTATGTTAAATGGCTGAGAACCTTCAGTATTTTAACAATATTAGTTCCCCAAATTTAATCTTTAAATTCACTGCAATTCCAATTATAATCTCAACAGATTCTTCCATGGAATTTGTACGGCTGATCCTGAAACTCACTTGTTAGAGTGAAGGGTGAAGAACGACCAAGATGAGGTGAAAACTAAGGAGGGAGTGTTGCCAGGACAGATTTTCAAAACTTCCTGTGAGGACAACTGAAAAGGTAGCCTAGAAGGGCCCTGTACACATGGGAACTTGGTGTGTGATGGAAGTGTTGGTGTATGTCAGCGAGGAAAGAAAGTGCTGTCCAGGAAATGGGCTGCGAAATTGTCCTTTCGGGGGAAAAATTAGATTTTTTACCACAGCCTATTCACTAAAACAAATTACAAGTAGATTTAAGATGTAAACATGAAAGAATCAAAATTTTTAGAAGTACAGAATGTCTTTATCTCCTCAGATAGTAGAAAAAATTTTGTAAAAATAAGACAAACTACAAAGGAAAGAAGTGATAATTTTACACTGAAATTCAACACTTCTGTACATCAAAAGATGATATATATGGAATTAAGATGGAATTGAGAGATAAACCACAAATTGGAAGAAAATGTTTTAGTTACCATGCATATAATCCACAGAGGACTAGTAACTAGGCTACATAAGCAGTAAGTGCTTGCCCAATATAAAAATGGGCAAAAATACGAAGAATTAATACACAGAAGAAGAAACCCGAATGGCCAATAAACCTATGAAAAGATGCTCGGCCTCACTAATTATAATGGAAGTGCAAATTAAAATGAGAATTCCACTTTACCCTCATCAAAATAACAAAAATGAAAGTCTGACGGTGCCAGGGGCAGGCAGCGTGGGGAGTGGGCGTGAGTGGAGGGGAGTACAGATCGCTTTGGTCAAGCCCTTGGAGAGTGACCGCCTGCATCCTGCGACTCCTTCCTGCTCCAGGCAAATAAAAGCCGAGAAACACCCTATGCAAAAGGAGCCGTGTGCAAAATATTCAGGCAACCTTGTGGTGGCGACAAGCTGGAAACAACCTAAAAGTACCTCAGTAGGGAAATGGGTAAAAAATACCTTTTTATATGAAGGAATGGTGTCTATAGTGTTTAAAATAAAAAAATTTACCTGCCTGTTTTAATATAGATAATTTTCAAAATTATAAGGTGAGCTTAAAAAATTGGAAAGCACATGAATGTATTATAAAAGTATTTGAATATATTTTTAAAACAATGTATCATTTGTAGATATGTAAGTAGTAAAAGAATGAAATTATGGATACTGTGAGTTAGTGAGTTGCTGGATTCTTCAGGGTGTTAGAAATGTTTTAAGTAGGAGGCGTGTGAACAAATGTTAATATTTATTAAATCTTAATACATGGATATTTGTTATACTCTTCTCTGGACCTTTTAAAATGTTTAAAAAATTTGGTAATTAAAAGTAAAAATATTTAAAACTAGGTTTTTATAATGTACTTCTCTAAAAGGTATAAACAACATCTTGTGAGAGCACTGGGGAAGGACTCAGAAAGGTTGGCAAAGGCGGTTGTCGTTGAATTTCAGACATGAAGAGCAGGCAGGAGTTTGCCAAATAGAGAGAGTAGGAAGAGGGTATTCCAGGCAGAGGGAACCGTATTTGCAGAGGTATTAGCTGTGAGAGACATTCTTGTCAACGGAAAAGAACCCAAACTCTAAAATAATTTAAGGAGGTTTATTCTGAGCTGAGTAGGTGTGAGCTCGGCTCAGAGAGCCATGCCCAAGAAGCCTTGAGCAAATGGTCTCACCGTGGTAGGGACACAGTTTGATTTGTACATTTCAGGGAGACAGGAATTACATGTAAAGTCATAAATCAATGCATGGAAGGTGTCCATTGGTTTGGCCTGAAAAGGCAGGACATCTCCAAGCGAGGGGTTACAGGTTATAGGTGGGTTTAAAGATTCTTTGATTTGTAATTGGCTAAAGAAATGAAGCTTTGTCTAAAGGCTTGGAATGTATTAAGATAAGGACGTCTGTTAATCAGAGACAAGCCACCGGAGGTAGACTCAGACTCACAAGATCTGTTAAGTAAATTGAGGACCTGCAGGTGTGCCTTAAACTTATCTTGCAAAGCCTTGGGCCTGGTAACCAGTTACAAGGATATCTCCAAGAAGGGAGGAGCATGACCAGGCTGTCCGACCTCCCTGCTCAGGGCCAGCAACTCAGCTTTAGGATATTTCTGGGGTCTCCTTGGCCAAGACGGGGTCCATTCAGTCAGCTGTGGGGCTTAAGATTCTATTTTAGTTCACACTTAACATATTCAGGTGGTAGTGATTTTTGGTGTAGTTAGTGAATCAGGGGTGAGGATGAGGAAAGAGTGCCAAGGATATATTGTGTGGTGGTCCCGCTTAACCTCAAGATAGTAGGAAGGATTTTGTAAAAATAAGACAAACTATATAGGAAAAAAGTGATAATTTTACTACATTGAAATTTAACACTGTTCTGTGTAGAGGCTCATAGGAGAAGTACGGTGTTTTCTTTGTTCTCTTTTCCTCTTTTTTTGCATCCTTTTGGATTAAGAGTATTTTTATGATTCTCTTTGAGTCTTTGTCTATCTTCCATTTCTCTACTTAACATGTCTAATGTTTCCTCTGGGCTTTTGAAGATATGGGATGCATTTATAGCAGCTATTTGCCCTTGTCCGTTAATTCATCTGTGTTATTTCTGGGGTGGTTTTGTTTGATTTTCTCCTCATTATGGTTTGTGTTTTCATGCTCCTTTGTATGCCGGGTACTTTTTGATTGTGAATTTTATCTCGTTGGATGCTGAGTATTTTGTATTCCTGTAAATAATCTTGACCTTTGTTCTGGGGTAAGGTAAATTACTTGGAAACATTTTGATTCTGGTAAGTGTTGCATTTAAGCTTTGTTAGGTGAAACCAGAGTGTTTAATGTAGGGCTAATTTGCCCAGCACTGAGGAAGAGTCTTCTGGGTGCTGCGTCCAGTGCCCCGTGGATGGTGAGGTTTTCCACTCTGATTGGCGGGAAAAGGAGCTACCCTCCGCCCTGTGTTCCTGCTAACCTTTGTGAGTGATGCTTTCCCAGTGCTCAGCTGCAGGCTGGAGAGTTGATAGCCTCCGCGCTCTTGAGCGTGCTCTGTGCCGCTCCTCCCTCTCCGCGTTCTGCTTGTGAACTCCAGCCCCCTACCCTCTCTGCACCCCCAGCTCTGTTTTTTCAACTCAAGAGGCTGCCAGGCTCCCCCTGGTTCTTCTCCCCTGGGCCGTGGCCGTGGAAAGCAGGACAACTGTCGGACTCCTCTTGTTTCCCTTCTTTCAAGGACCTCGGTTCTTCATTGCCTGATGTCCAGTGTCTTGAAAACCAATGCTTCATATATTTTATCCTTTTTTTTAAAAAGTTGTTGCAGGTAGGAAGGTAAATCTGGTCCCTGTCATTCCATCTTGGCCAGAAGCAAAAATATCAAAAGTGGAGGTTTTTGAACAAAGGCATAAGCTGGTCCAGAAATATCCATGGGAACTTAGGAGAATGTTGACCCCCTCTCTGGTTGGGATGCCTGGGTGGGAGAGCAGAGGTGACTTTTTCCTGGGTGGACATCAAAGAAATTGGTGTGTTTAGGGAAGGAGATGGGGATAGGGCTTGAGAGAAAGATTCCCTGGAAAAATCCAGGGCTACAGAATGAGATCCTGAGGGCCTGGTCAGAAGAAAGGGATTGAAGATCCTCCTTTAGTGACCACAGAGTCTGGGCTGGAGGACACGGGAGAAAGGAGGCTCGTACCCTGCAGCAGGAGGGTGCAGGAGACGATGATGTAGCCAAGGGAGCTGGGAGCAGAGGATGGGGTGGCTGCGGGGGTGGGCCCATGAAGGAGAAGGCATCGCTCGCTCCTTCCTCCGGCTTCATGCCTCTCTTGAACCCTGCTGTTTAGGACCACAGGTGCACACTCTTCCTCCAGCTCACAGTGAGTAGAATCTGTCAAGAAGATGTATGTTATAAAACCATTGACTCAATATCAGAATAAACAGGCCTAAGGTCAACATTATAGAAACACTTCCTTATTTTGAAAACTGTATCTAAAGTGCCGAAAAGCCAATTTTGAGTTTTTTAGCTTACTACTTTTAATTGAAATGTTAGGTATAAAAAGAATTACCTGTTTTAGAAGATGATAACACTGACTTATTCCTGGGTTACTGGCACAACTTGGATTACCTTTTTTTGTTTGATTTTATGTGAATTTTAAAAATGCACAAAGGTAGAAAAAACATAATGAACACCCATGTATTCATCACCCAGCTTCAATAGTGATGAGT
Organism: Eulemur rufifrons; assembly: GCF_041146395.1. Lineage (NCBI taxonomy): Eukaryota > Metazoa > Chordata > Mammalia > Primates > Lemuridae > Eulemur > Eulemur rufifrons. The sequence goes on from NC_090998.1 coordinate 96,501,138, forward strand.
ACTTTTTTTTTTTACTTTGAATCAAAGAAAAAAAAATTCACTTTTATTTTCTGGACAAAAAGAAGTGTATTCATGTTAAATTTGGAATGTTTAACTTTCCCTTGATCTCTCAAAATACTTTCCAGATATTAACAGTGCTCAGAACTGTGTAAAAGTTAACATCTAATACTGCATTTTAAAGAAAAAAGTTTAAACATAGGAGCTATTTCTAAGAAACCCTTCTCAAATTCAAGGTATTGGCGATCCTAATTTAAAAATAAAAGAATTTTAATCATTTTGGAAATTTAAGTGACAAATGTTTTCAAGAGCTAAAAATCAGATCTCTTTTAAAATAGAAACTTCTTAAAATTTCTGAGGGGCTCATACCTGACAACAACTCTAATTTGAACATAATACTCTACCCATCCCTCCAGTTTATTTATTTATTTATTTATAGAGACAGAGTCTTGCCCTGTCACCTAGGCTGGAGTGCAGTGGTATGATCACAACTCACTGTAACCTTGAACTCCTGGGCTCAAGCAATCCTCCTGCCTCAGCCTCCTGTGTAGCTGTGACCACAGGTACACACAGCCATGCCTGGCTAAGCTTTAAATTTTGGGGGCGGGGGTGGGGCTGGGTCTTGGTTTTGTTGCTCAGGTTGGTCTTGAACTCCTGGATTCAAGCAATCATCCTGAGTTGGCTTCTGAAAGTGCTGGGATTATAGGCATGAGCCACTGTGCCTGGCCCATCCCCAAATTATTACGTGCAACATTTTACATCTGTGTCATTTCTGGGTTGGTTTTATTTGATTTTTTTGTCCTCATTATGGAAATGCAAACAAGTCCCATATTCCAATGTTATTTTTAGCCCAACAATTATAACCTACTGTCAATAATTATTTATATGCATCTGTTTTTATTAAATAAGCACTGGTCAGTTATATAAAAGAATAATTTGCAAGAATGGTACTTGGCACTGGGTTACCTTAATGCTTCTGGAATAATAAACAGAAGCATTTAGAAAATACCAGCTCTTAAGCACTTTTTTAAACTGTAATTTGAATTACCAAAAGCATTTTTAAATGCTACTTTTCCATTGATGGATTCTAGGGAGTCTAGTCCCAGCTAACGTGGTTGATTTTAAAAAATAAATAAATCCCTAAGCCACATGGTAATGGAATACACTTGCTTTTTATATAACGCAGAAAACACTGATCAATACTTTGCCAATCTTTTTCTTAATCTGTCCTTCTCCCTCTTAAATTTTTTTAGTTTTTGTTCTCTGGTGGAGTATTTTAAAATCAAATCCCAGAAATAATGTTGTTTCACCCATGAATAGCTCATTTCTCTCTAACAGAAAAGGGAAGTTTTTATTTTTGAAAACATAAGTACCATGTTGTTATTACAGCTGAGAAAATGCACGGTAATTTGTTACTGTCATCTAATAGCAGTTCATATTCAGATTTCCCCAGTAGCTTCAAAAATGTCTTTTTCTAGTTGATTTGCTCTGATTGGACCCAAACAAGATGTACATATTACATTTGATGCTCTTAAGTCTCATATTCTAGAGTAATTGTCCCTCTCCACTGCTAAAGTATGATTTTCAAAAGATAAAGTCATGCCTGTCAAGCAAATACAAAACGAACAGTCCCAAGCTCCACTAATACAAGTTTTGTATGTTACTTTGCCCAGGAATGCCGGTTGCTTTATTTGGAAATGGTATTTAAAGACCACAACTTTGAGTGCTTTTCTTCTAGAAATTGTGATGGGCTATCAGTGAGCTGTCTAGTCATCTTGTGACTGGGGACACGTGTTTCTTGATGGTGATCATTTATAGTTATGAAACTGGAAACTACTGTAGAAATCCTTCGCACTTCCTTGGATTCTTCAGTGTGATATTCCAACCACTGAGCCTGGTAACTAGACATAGACTGGGTTTAGGTCATTGGTATCAATCTCTTTGGAAAAAGCAAATACAAGGGAGTTTTTAGTTTGTTAATCATGAAATGTTCTGATAGTTTGAATACCAAGTAAAGGTACTGTTTTTGGTTTCCCTTTTTTTTGCCTGCCATTTTGTTAACTTTACGAAGGAAGAACTTAAAATAAGTTTTTTCCTCTTATTTTTCAGGTAAAGAGATTATAAATCTACTGAATGAAAAAATTTTTCTTGAAGTTGCATATACTCCAAGAAAAAAACTACAAATGTTTTTCTGTTTTGCCTAAATACAAGATTTAAATAAGAAGTTTCCACAGACGGTAAGATAAGTTTCCTTTTCAATCGATTCTGCTTTATTGTGTAATTTACACAAATATACTGTATTGGTGGAACTTCAAAGATGTGTGACAGCAAAAAATTTAGTTTTGAAGGTGTGCTTATGATCTGTCTTTTGGTTGTTTTTTGATCCCCCTTGTCTGGTTTTAAGATAATCTGTATGTCTGTGGGCAGGTTACTTGGTCTCTGCAAGCCAACGTGTAGTCTATATAAAATGGGGACAGTCCTGCACATGTAGTGAAGTGTATGTTCTGTCTTACTTGCAGGGAACATGTGAGATAGGGCATAGACTCTGTCACGGTTGCCATTCAGGGCATACACTCATGTGGAAGTTGAAAAAGGGAGGGAGAGACTTCTGCTTCCAGCAGTATTAGATTCTCTTAAAAGGCACTTCCATTACAATCCAATTAGATGCTGGATAAATTACAATAAATATAATTTCTTGTGAACACTTTGGTGCATTAAAAATTAAGATAACTCTGCAAAGGGCAAAAGAAAAAAGAAAAAGGACCAATGAGCATTATGATAGCTCTTCTTTGCTTCTTGCTGAAGAAAACATAGATCTTCCAAGGAAAGCATGTTCAATGTAGGTCCTCAAGATTTCTATAGATTAAATTTAAACAAGTTGAGCTTATAATCAAAATACACGTACACACACACACAAGCCATTATGAGGAAGAGTTAGCATAATCAGATGCCCTAAGACTTCCAGATATTGAATAATCAGATGCAGTATGTATACTAATTATGTATGAAATGTTTAAAGAAATGCAAAAGAGAACCAAAATTAGTAACAAAAAGCATAATATTAAAATGATCCAAATAGAAGTTTCAGAAATTAAAAAAGTTGAAAGTAAAAATTCAATATATGTATTAAACAGATTAAACACAGATGAAGATGGAATTAGTAAACGGAAACATATTATATCTGAATTATCCAAAGTACAACACTGGAGATGAAAGTAAATGTATAGTTGGAACTCCAGAATGAAAAAAATAGGGAAAATGGAGGAGAGTTATTTAAAATATTAAGTTTTGAACTCTTCAGAAACTAATATGACATAAATCCATAGATTTAAGAAGCACAGTATGTCCCAAGCAATACTAAACACACACACCCATCCAGACATTGAAATTGTATAGCACCAAAGAGGAAAAGAGGGGCCGGGCCTCACGCCTGTAATCCCAGCATTCTGGGAGGCCGAGGCAGGTGCATTGTTTGAGCTCAGGAGTTTGAGACCAGCCTGAGCAAGAGTGTGACCCCGTCTCTACTAAAAATAGAAAGAAATTAGCTGAACAACTAAAAATATATAGAAAAAATTAGCCGGGCATGGTGGTGCATACCTGTAATCCCAGCTACTCGGGAGGCTGAGGCAGGAGGATTGCTTGAGCCTAGGAGGTTGAGGTTGCTGTGAGCTAGGCTGATGCTATGGCACTCTAGCCTGGGCAACAGAGTGAGATTCTGTCTCAAAAAAAAAAAAAAAAAGAGGAAAAGAGGATATTAAGATAGAGGTAAAAAATAGATTACCTAAAGTGGAACATCAACTAGGTTGACAGCAGATATCTCATCAACATGAATAGAAGCCGGTAGAAAGTAGAATAATTCCTTAAAGCGATGAGAGAATATAAATTTCAATATAATTGTGTATCAGATAAATTTTGCAAGAAAAATGGCAAGGTTTTATGTTTTTGAGAATGTTAGCCTGGGTTATTTGGACCACCTTCTACTCCCCCACCCCATAGAAAACAACTAAAATTGTTGGATTAAAAAAAAAAATCAAAGAACCGACAATATGGCAAGGAAGTTCTAGATGAAAATCTAACCAAAAGAGCTGAGAAAGGTAATTTGAACATCTTTGGATGGAATCTGCTTTTGCCCTGAGGGCATTTGCTGAAGTGGACAAAGTGGGGCTTTGATATTAGAGGACCTGTAGGGTGAAAAGAATGTTAGCTAAGATCTGCAGCCCTGGCTAGGCAGGGAGCCCAAAGGAGACCCTCCCCACGTTAAATGAAACTGCAAGGTAAGGACAAACCACTTGCCTCACTTCATTCCCTGCCCCCACATGGTTGTCTTTTTACTAAATGTAGCAGGAAAAGAAAGAAAAGGGGGAAAAAACCTGTGTCTGAGAACTGTGGCGATAGATTGGCCTTTGTGGGGATTTTAGCCCAGGTTTACATTGCCCGGTAGTTAGGGAAATCAAGCATGAATTTAATTTAAGGTGTTTCTGGCTTGGTAGGGCTTTCAGGCATCTGACAGGAGCAAACATAAAACCTCTCTGGAGGAAGTTACCTCCGTCATAAGATACAAAAAATCCCTACAGATATTTTTTAAAGACAATGATTAGCAGTACACAGACAAAAAGGAAAGGAAAGAAGGAAACAAGGCACCGTGAGTTAAAACCAGTAGAGACAGACCCTCAAAGACTTCAGATACTGGAATGATCAGAAACAGACTGTAAAACAAGTGTGCTTTTTTTTTCTTTTTTTTTTTCCCCTACATAATATTTTTTATTTTTAAAAATACTTTAAGACAGCGTCTCACTTTTGTCCATGATGGTCTCCTGGGGTCAGGCCACCCTTTCTCAGCCTCCTCGGTGGCTGGGACCACAAGCACACTGACTGCCCGGAAGGCTCGGTAGGTGGGCCCACAGGGTAGAAACCAAGGAAACCCAGGTCAGCAGACATAAGCAGCAGGTGGGGCCAGCGGGCTGTCTGGAGGAAGAAGGGCTAGTGAATCCTAAATGCAAACAAAGTTGCTCTTGGAAGAAGATGTCTTCCTTAAACAGTAGTGCTTCTTATTTTTAAATAAATAAAATAAATATTTAACAAAATACAAAATCTGTAGGAAACTATAAAAGGTAATCTAGACTATTTGAAAAAGAACCAAATAGAACTTCTAGAAATAAAGAACATAACATCCAGTGTTAAGAATTCAGTGGATGGGTTTAATCACAAGATATATACATTGAAGAGAAAATCAGTGAATTAGAAAACAGGTCTGAAGAAATTACCCAGAATGAAGCGTAGAGAAAAGGTGGGAAATACAGAATAGAGGTTAAGTGGCTTGGAGCATGAAGGGAGAATGTCTAATGTCCATCTAACTGGTGTTCTATAAGGAGAAAAAAGAGAATGGGCAGATTTATTATTAGAAAAGACAAAGACTACAATTTTCCTGATTTGGTGAGAGAAATTTGTAGATTCAAGAAGACAAATGAATGGTAAGCAAGATAAATAAGAAGAATTTATAGCTAGTCAAAAAAACTGCAAAGCACCAAAGACAAAGAGGGATCTGAAAATAAACCTGAAGAATAAGACAGATTAATTTCATCGGAGCAACAGACTGAGGGCTGATTTCTTAAGTGCAGCAATGGAAGCAAGAAGCCAGTGGAGTGATATCTTCATTGCACTGAAAGTAAACAATTGCTAATTTCTAACTTTATATTAGGCAAAATTGTCTTTCAAAAATGAGGATGAAATAAAGGCATTTTTAGTAAAATAAAAACAGAGAGTTTCACTAGCAGTCTACTGTGGTTGAATGTTTGTGTCCCTCCAAAGTTTGTATTGAAACCTAATCCTCATGCAGTGGTATTAAGAGGTGGGACCTTCGGGAGGAGACTAGATCATGAGGGCTCCACCCTCATGAATGGGGTTAGTGCCTTATAAAAGGGCACGAGAGAGCCTGTAGTCTCTCCAGCCGTGTGAGGATCCTGAGAAGGTGCTGTCGGTGAGGCATGGCCCTCCCCAGACATCCAATCTGCCAGTACCTCACTCTTGGACTTCCCAACCTCCACAGCTGTGAGAAATAATTTTCTGTTATTTATAAATTACCCAGTCTGTGGGATTTTGTTATAGCAGCAGGAACAGACTAAGACAGTCCTTTATTTATTCTAAAGAGTAGGCTTTAGGCGGAAAACAGTGTTCTCAAGTGGAAGAACTGCAATTCAAGAAAGAATGAAACTGTAACATATATCTTATAGTTTATATACAGCAAATATAAATGAACATTAATTGTTTAGTAACATAATGTTTATGGGGTAAAATCAAGGTAGAATTACATAATACATGAAACAATAATGTGTAAGTCAGGAAGATGGGTAAATGAAGTTAAAGCATTCTAGTCTTTGTAATAGCTGAGATTAGGATCGACTGTAGCTTTTAATAAGTGTACCATTTACAAATTCTAAGGAACCACTATAAGAATAGAAACAGCATACAACTTCCAAAGTAGTGAAGAGAAAGTAGTGGAACTTTATTTATGTATGTATGTAGAGACGGGTGTCTCACTATGTTACCCAGGCTGGTCTTGAACTCCTGGCCTGCCAAAGTGCTGGGATTACTGGCATGGAGCCACCATGCCCAGCTTGATGTCCTTTATTCTTGTAAAGAAAAGTTACAAAAAAAATTTTTTTTGGCAACAACTAACTTAATAATGCTTCATTGAAAACTTTCCCTTTGAAAGTAGAAAGAATATGGAGTGCTTGCTTTTACCACTTCTGTTGAGGATTGTGAAGGAGGTTTTAGCCAGCCCAGTAAATCAGAAAAAGGGGGGGAAAGGCTGAATGCAATGTCTCATACCTGTAATCCCCAGCACTTTGGGAGGCCTAGGTGAGAGGATTGCTTTAGCCCAGTAGTTGGAGGCTGCAGTGAGCTATGATTGCACCCCTGCACTCTAGCCTGGGTGACAGAATGACACCCTATCTCTTAAAAAAAAAGGGAATAAAGATGTGCAAAACTTCTGTGGAGAGCAATTTTGAGAGAAGTTAAAGAAGACTTGAATACATGGACAGATATACCTTGGTTTGGGGTTGGAAAACTCAGTGTTGTAAATATGCCAGTTTTCCTCAAACTGATCTAGAAATTCAACATGGTCCCAATCAAAAACCCAAGAGGTTTTGGGGTGGGGTGGAGGGAAGAGTGGAACTGACAGGCTGATTTTAAAATTATAAGAAAGTGAAAAAGTCCATGAATACTGAAGACCCTGTTTAAGAATTCGAATTCATTCCATGTGTCAAGGATGTCATCAAGACATTGAAAGCTGATAAGCCGGTGGTTTTGGTATTGGTAGGGTGCTCATCAATTCTAATTTGCCTGGGCTTCTTGGTTTTTGCCTGTGGTTCTGGTCTCATTATTAAACCATGTGCTTTCATCACAAGTCTCTTTGGAAGTCTGATTCTGCTGTTTTGGGAAAAGATTAACTAATTTTGGTTTAGTTTTTTATTTTTACTTTTTGAGTTGCTCAAATTTTCCCAAATATACAACTCCAGACCAGAGAGTAGCATCTTACAATAACAGAGAAAGATTGCTTCCTTGGTGTGGGGGGTGCATGGTCAGGAAGGAGCATGAGGCAGCATCATGCCCGGCCCCAGGCCTGTCTTGTGCCCGCTCTTCTTGCTCTCGGTGGGTTCCTGGGGCCGTCCTCTTCTGGATGGAAAGCCAGGAGGGCACAGCTGCCTCCTCTCATGCTGTGTTTTTCTGCCACTGGGAAATGAGAGGGTGAGCATTAAAACTAATTTTAAAAGAAGAAGCAAAGAACACTCTTGAGCTTATGATACATGTCAGTTACATCACATCCCTTCTCCCATTCATTCAGTAAATTCAGGGACTATATGTTGAGCACTTATTATATGCCAGGTGCATTATGTAACTCCTGTAACCTTTTGAAGAGAGTGTTATCATTTTATAGGTGAAAATGCTGAAGTTTTGAAGAGAGTGTTATCATTTTATAGGTGAAAATGCTGAAGATCAGTGTCTTAGTCTATTTTCTGTTGCTTATGACAGAATATCTGAAACTAGGGAATTTATAAAGAATAGGAATTTATTTCTTATAGTTATGGAGGCTGAGAAGTCCAAAAGGGGCCCCATCTGGTGAGGGCCTTCATGCTGGTGGGGCGGGGCATCCGTGGTGAGGGGCTGAGCCTGCCGACGTGCTGGCTCAGGTCTCTCTTCCTCTTGTGAAGCTGCCAGTCCTCACTCTTATGATAACCCATTAATCCATGAGTGGATTAATCCATTCACGAGGGCAGAGCCCTCATGACCCAGTCACCTCTTAACAGCCCCACCTCTCAATACTGCTGCATTGGGATTTTCAACACGAGTTTTGGAGGGATAAATATTTAGACCATAGCACTCGGGGAGATTAAGAAGCTTGCTCAAATTATATTAAGGTACAGACTGAGCTGCTGCAACAGAGAGGTCCCGAAGAACAACGGCTTGAATGGGGTGGAGTACCTTTCCCCCACTTAACATCTAGGCTGCTAGGTGGCCTTATTCAACCTGTGGCTTCCACTCATGGACCTGGGAGGTTGCTCCGGTTCTTGGTCCCCCAGTAGGTGGAAGGGTCAGAAGAACCCAGGAACCTCACACCAGGAAGATTTGAGCTTCCAGTGTTACTTCCACTGCCATCCCACTGGCCAGAGTTTAGTCGCATGATTATAGATGGCTGCAAGGAAGGCTGGAAAAGTTAGGCTTAAGGAGGGTGGCCATGTACTGAACTATTAATAGAATTGTTACTGTTGGAGAGAGGAAGAATGGAAATTGGGGGCAGTGGAATTCTCCCACACCTGCCTGGGGTATGTAGGTAGGGGTGTATGTGGATCCCGGCCCCACGTTCCTGTCTGCCCTGCTCTTCCGCTGCACCCCCATTACCATTTGGGGAAGAGGCAGCCTTTGAGAACGTAAGGTATTCATTGATTCGCTGAACCCACAGAGGATGCCAGCTGTATGTCAAGCCTGGAGTTATGCCCTAGGGATATGAAGGGCTGTCACAGCCCCTGTCCTGAAGGAGCTCTTAGTCTGTTCTGGGAACCAGCGCATATGCTGGTGTCCTGGGGGGTCCCTCGGAGCCTCGCAGCCTGTGGAGCAGGCTGCACACGACCTCATTCACGCCGCAGTTCTTTGGGACCTCTGGAGCAGCTGGAACCACAGTCTGCACAGGGCCGGGCTGTATCTTCTGCAGTCTCAGACAGCTCAGGCTTTCTTTGAATGCATTCACATAGACTTGTGTATATTATTCTTCTGTAGCTGTTTTAATTTGCCTTTATGCTTGTGGTTATTTCCTGTTTTTACTTCTGATTTTGGATTTTTATTTACCTATTTGCCCCACTCCATCCCCTTTTTAAAGTTAGACTTTTTTGCTCGTCTTTTTTTCCCAGTGGAAAAAAATTATGCCTGATTATATTAAGCCCAATAGTAGACATGGTCTCAGTTGTTCTTTGACTGATTGTACGAATATTCATTGCCGTTTTTGTTCAGGCCAGTGGGATTCAAGCATTCAGCGTATCTAGTGGTATGTTGGTAAATGTTTAACAGCTGGCTCTGTGGGAGAGGGAAAGCCCTCCTGGTTTGCAGCTTTTACTGATTTCCATGGTGTTAACACTCCTGCCATGTCAACTGGCACTACCAGTGTGATGCCCCGGAGGTGGGACGGGGAAGAGAGGCACACAGGTCACCGCTCTGGCCACCACTGGGCTGTCCTCCGTGGGCGCAATGACCTTATCTCTGTTTCCTTCTCTTCTTTACAATTAGGGTCTTTGAGAATAAAATATGCTGGGAACTGCTCTAAGCCCTTTTCGTGGAGTAATTCGGTTAATTCTCATCTCAATCCTGTGAGATGGGGGTACTTACTGTCCCCATTTTACAGATAAGGAAACTGGGGCATGAGAGCTCATGAAACTGGCCTCAGGGTCACACAGCAGAGCCAAGACTTTGATCATAATTTTTTTTTTTTTGAGATAAGATCTTACTCTGTTGCCTGCATTAGAGTACAGTGGTGTCATCATAGCTCACCGTAGTCTCAGGTTCCTGGGCTCAAGTGTAAATCTTTAAAAGAAAAAAAAAAAAAACCTGATTTGTGGCCAGAGAGGTAATAGGGCATTTCAGATTCTGATTTGCTCTTAGCAACAGTCTCTACCACAGAATGTTCTTTTTTGAAGGACTCTTTTGTGGAACTCTATGATCATATGGGCAACATTTCTGCTTGAAATCTACCTTCTGTCTGATGGTTTTTCCAACCTGAGAAAGTAAATAAAGCAGCAGAACTTCAGGTTCCATTCATTTGGCTGTTGGATGGGAGTGGAGACGCTGGTGATCCCGGGCTTGGCACCCCAGACGGCTTACTGAGGATGGTTATCAGGCGGTGAGAGGAATCCTTCTGCCCTGTTAGCTCCGCAGGTATAGTCAGAGATGTCTCAGATCAACAAGCCAGTTCATGAGCCAGTTGTTTGTTCTAAAGATGCTGCCAGTGGTGACCTGGGGGTCGTCTAAGGCAGGGAAATCAAGGCCTCCCTGCAGGAAAGGCCAACCGAGGCGGTGCCGGCATCTCTGTGGAGGGCGGAGTGTAGCCGCTTGGACGGGAGAGACGTTTGAAGATGCTGTGCTACCTGCATAAACGCTCTGGGATCAGTTCACAGTTCCTTTGACGGTGACGTCAGCTGCAGCTAAACCAGTGCCAGTGCAGAGAACTCTTAAAGGAGCCGCTGATGGGACCATTTTTGAGTATTTCTTAGCATTCATGGATAGCTGACAGAAACATGGAAATATTCTTGTTGTAGATAGATTTTTGATTTAATGGCATAGCAAAGTGTACTGGTATACACTAGTGAGGCAGCGGCCAACCTAAATTAACCAGTTTTATTTCAATCATCAGTGCTATTGTAAGTAGAGTTTCTCAAATACCAGAATTTAATACTGGTGAGATGAACAAAATAAGTGTAATGAGGTGAGTTTTTCTTAAAATGACATTTTTTTTTTAAAGTAGAACATTTTCTTCTATCCTGAGATTATGGTCTGCCTTTTTTTGATATTAAAAAGTCATTGTTTTCTGGGCTGGGCACGGTGGCTCACGCCTATAATCCTAACACTTTGGGAGGCTGAGGCAGGAGGGTCACTTGAGGCCAGGAGTTGGAGGTTGCAGTGAGCTATGACGATACCACTGCTAATGCCACTGCACTCTAACCCAGGTGACAGGGCAAGAGCCTGTCTCCAAAAAAAAAAAAAAAAAAGTCATTGGTTTTTGAAAGTAAGGGAATTGTTGATGGCAATTTACCTTTTCTTTCTTTTCCTTTCCTCCTTTGTGTCTCCTTTTCTTTCTGTTTCTCTCCTTCCCACCTCCTTTCTTGGCAGAGTTAAAAAGTTGGTAACCCTCTGTAAATTTTCTAAATTAAAAGACAAAAGAAGTTTACTGGACTGCAAAATCCAGCCTTCTTGTTGTTGTTGAGACAGAGTCTCACTCTGTCACCTCAGCTAGAGTGCAGTGGTGTCATGATAGCTCACTGCAACCTCCGACTCCTGGGCTCAAGCGATCCTCCTGCCTCAGCCTCCCAAGTAGCTGGGATTACAGGGATGTGCCGCCATGCCTGGCTAACTTTTCTATTTTTAGTAGAGCTGGAGTTTCACTCTTACACAGGCTGGTCTCAAATTCCTGAGCTCAAGCGATCATCCCGCCTCGGCCTCCCAGAGTGCTGGGATTACTGGTGTGAGCCACCTTGCCCAGCCCAATATCCAGTCTTAAAACCACTGAGCTCAGCTAACTTTTACAAACAGGTCCCTTGGGACTTGATTTAGGGAGTAGAAAGTTAGTGATCCAGTTGGAACACTGACTGTAAAAATGTCATGGTTTCTCAGAAGCCCTTATATATCTTGTTCTTGTTACAAGGTGGATATCCTTACTAAACTTTCTGGTTTATCACTTAGGGGTAAATAAGCTGATGTTAACTTAGTTTAGATGTTAACTCAGTTTATTGTTTTAAATTTCAAAGGTTATTAATAAGTTAGCAATATGGTGATGGTTATTTGGGTTTAATTTTGGTTTTGTTGTATAGCATTTGTTCCATGTTTAAGTCCTCAGGAATCTTTGATTGAATTCATAAAATGTGTGACCTGACCCTACCGTGAAGGACCTTGTGGCACGTGGGCTGGCACGTGGGGTCCCTGGACCCATGTTTGAGGTGCTGGTGTCCCGCAGAGCAGTTCAGCTGTCCCTGTTGTCAGCCGGTGGAGAAGGGGTAGACGCCTCTGCGTGAGGCTGCCTGTGCTGCACGTGAGGAAAAAAGACCACTTACATGAAGGGGACCCGATAAGCATCGGAACAGACTTAGGACAGTGGCGGATGACGCTGGACAGCATTTCAGAAGCAGCCTGGGCAATGAAGTGGATTAGTAACTGGGATGGGGGGGCAGCAGTCGTTCAGGCCAGAAAAGATGGGCTGTGAGTTGGTCACTGTGGAGCCTGAGTGGGCGCTTGGGGGCTCGCTGTACTGCTCTCTCTACTGTTAGGCACCTGTGAAACTTCCCAAGGTAAGTTAAAATGAAAGAAAACATAAAAAAAGCAAAACAAAAACAAACAAAACCCCAGCCATCTGGGCACAGTGCTGAGGTGGGAATTAGGACTTGGACCTTGGCTCTTTGTTGCCTGGTCGGATGCTGAACAGCCGTGGCGAGAAAAAAGCACGCCGGTGACCTGTGCTTCCGATGAAATTACCCTTGTGGCTACACAGACGCTGGACAGACTTAGTGTATTTCAGTCCAGCATCCTTACCCTCATTCCCTCCTTTTCCCTTTTGGAACCTCTGAGCGTGGGCGGAGTTAACTGTGTCTGTGCGTCCAGGAGGCCGGGCTCCTCCTCGGTGGTCTGGGCAGGGCCCCTGGCTGCCTTGGTGTTCCCTTCAATCTCCAGTCCTCTCGCTACAGGCGATCACTGTGATATGTTTCATGTGTGTCCTTTTATGTGTGTATTCCTATAAATGCATATTGTTGGCGCATGTATTTTAAATTATATAGGTGTATTATGTTATGGACTTGATTCTGTTTCATTCAGCCCCATGTTTTCAAGATTCATCCACGTTGTACTGTCTCTAGCTGTGCACTCTCTCCACCTCATCTTCCTGCGTGATCCTCCAGTGGGCAGAAGTGGGATTGCCGGGCCGGGGGTGGGCACTGGTGAATTCAGTAAGTGCTGTCATGGTTACCCTAAGGCAGCGACCCCATCCCTGCTGTCCAGAGTGTGTGAAGCTGCTCCTCCCGCCTGTCCTCCAGCACTGCCAGCGATCTGGCCAGTCCAATGGGGGGAGTGAGAGTACTTAATTATTTTTTCAAAGAATGAGTTTTTAGTTTAGGTAATCTCACTTTTTAAATTTCCTGTCTCATTGACTCATGTTAGTATATTTATTCTTTCGGTTTATTTTGGTGTTCTTTCCTAACTTCAAGTGAATTGATTATCTAGTTTTAACCTTTCTTACTATACATTCTTTTCTAAAGTATGCTATAGCTGTGTCTCAGAAATTTTGATATGTAATATTTTTGTTGTTATTCCATTGTGAATATCTCTTAATTACTTTTTTATCGTAAAGGGTTTTTATGGATATGTTATTTACTTTGAGGCACACAGGATTTTAAAAAACAATTTATTGAGATAAACTTTACACACTCTAAAATTCAGTCATTTAAAATATACAATTCAATGGCTTTTAGTGTATTCACAGAATTGTGCCACCATCACCACAATTTTAGAACATTTTGATCACCTCAGAAAGGAGCCCCTTACTTCTCATTTCCTCCCAGCCTTTCTGTCCTCCCTGCCTGAGGCAACCATTAATCTATGTTTTGTCTGTATGGATTTGCCTATTCTAGACATTCTACGTAAATGGCGTCACACAGTGTATCGTCTTGTGTGTCTGGCTGCTTTCACTTAGCGTACTGGTTTTCAGGTTTACCCAGCTTGTAGTATGTATCAGAACTTCGTTCCTTTTCATTACTGAATAATATTCCATTATTTGGGTAGACCACATTTTATTCATCCACTCATTCCTTAATGGACATTTGGGTTGTTTTCATTTTTTGCTTTTTATGAATAATTCTGCTTTGAATATTTGTGTAAAAGTTTCTGTGTGGACATATGTTTTCATTTCTTTTGGGTGTATACCTAGGAGTAGAATTGCTGTGTGACATGCTAACTCTATGTTTAATCATTTGAGGAACTTGCCAGAGTGTTTTCCAAAGCAGTTGCACCATTTTGCATTCCAACCAGTGATGTATGAGGCTTCTAGTTTCTCCACATTTTCACCAACACACTTGTGATTACATCTGTCTTTTTGATTATAGCCATCTTAGTAGGTATGTAGTAGTATCTCATTGTGTTTTTTTGGTTTTGTTTTGGTTTTTAAGAGACAGGGTCTCACTTTTTCACCCAGGCTGGAGTGCAGTGGTGTCATCATAGCTCACTGCAGCTTCCAACCCCTGGCCTCAAGCGATCCTCCTGCCTCAGCCTCCCAAAGTACTGAGATTACAGGCGTGAGCCACCATTCCTGGCCTCTGATTATGGTTTAGATTTGCATTTCCCTGATGGTTAATGGTGTTGAGCATTTTTTCATGTGGTTAGTGGCCACTTAGATATTTTCTTTGAAGAAATGTCTGTTTAGATGCCTTGCTCGTTATTAAATTTGTCTTTTTGGGGGAGGAGGGGACATTCTTCTACAGATTAAATTTGTCTTTTTATTATTGTATTGTAAGAGTTCTTTATATATTCTAGATACAAGTCTAGATACATGATTTGCAAAAATTTTTCTCCCATTTTGTGGGTTGTCTTTATAATTAGGCAGAGGTATCATTTGAAGCACAAATGTTTTATTTTTGATGAAGTCTAATTTGTTTATTATTTTCTTTTGTTGTTTTTGGTGTCATGTGTAAGAAACTATTTCCAAATTCCAGGTCATGAAGATTTGTCTGTATGTTTTCTTCTAAGAATTTTTATAATTTAAGGTCTTAAATTTAAATTTCTGATCCATTTTGAGTAAATTTTTGTATATGTTTTTAGGCAGGAGTCTAGCTTCTTTCTTTTGGTTGTGTATATATCCAGTTTTTTCACCATCATTTGTTGAAAAGACTGTGCTTTTCCCATAATGGTCCTGGCACCCTTGTTAAAAATCACTTGACCATATATGTTTGGTTTTATTTCTTAACCCTCAGTCCTGTTCCATTGGTCTTTATGTCTGTCCTTATGCTGGCTCCACACTCTCTTGAATACTGTCGCTTTGTAGTAAATTTTGAAATCGGGAATGTGAGTCTTCCAACTTTGTTCTTTTTCAAGATTGCTTTGTTCTGGGACCCCTGCATTTCCATGTGAATTTTAGGAACAGCCTGGCGATTTGGTCATAGGATTTTAAAAACCTGTCCTTTAGATATTAATTTCTATACTTTATTGTGTTGTTTGCAGAACACATTCTGTAAGATAATGGTCTTTTGGAGTTTTAACATATGGTTTATATTTGTCAGTGTTACATGGTGCATTCAAAAAGAATTTGTATTCTCTGTGCTTTAGGTATATTTTCTATCTCTTTAACAGCTTGAGTGTATTAATATTTACATTTCTAACATTGCAACTGTAAGAAAGAATTAGTGATCCCTCTCATACTCTGACCGGTTTCCCCAGTGGTGACGTTTTATAAAATCACAGTAGAACATCACAACCAGGAATTGGCATTGATACAGCCCACTGATCTTATTCAGACTTCCCCAATTTTATAATATTTGTGTGTGTATCTGTTCAGTGCTCTGTAAGTGTTTCATTTGTGTAGGTTCGAGAATCCACCATTGCAGTCGAGACCCACACCCACTTCTCTCCTGCCACTTATCCCCTCCTCAGCCCTAATCATTGACAACCAATAATTTGTCCCCTACTTCTAAAATTTTATCATTTCTGCCGGGTGGGGTGGCTCACTCCTGTATCCCAGCACTCTGGGAGGCTGAGGCGGGAGGATCGACTGAGCCCAGGAATTGGAGGTTGCAGTGAGCTATGATAACACCACTGCACTCAAGCCAGGGCGACAGAGTGAGACTCTGTATCCAAAAAAAAAGGAAACTGAACCCCCCTCCCCTCCCCCACTGATAGTAAAATAAATAAAGGCTCAGGTTTCGTTTTTTTTTTTTAAAAAATTGTATCATTTCAAAAATGTTATTAATGGAATCATGCAGTATATAACCTTTTGGGACTGATTTTTTTTGCTTAGGGGTGTAATTCCCTAGAGACACATCCAAGTTGTTGTGTGCATCAATAATTCCTTTTTATTGCTGAGTAGTGTTCGTGGTATGTATGTACCACGGTTTGTGTAAATGTTTGCATGTTGAAGGTCATCTGGACTGGTTCCAGTTTTTGACTGTTACAAATAAAGCTGCTATGAACATTAGTATACAAGTTTTTGTGTGAACTTAAGTTTTTATTTCTCTAGGATCAATGCCCAGGGCCAGGCAGTTTTTATTTATGGATTTCTATCAGTTGCTGCTTTATAGAGGGTGAAGAATACTATAAGGTGCAGACAAGGAAGCCAGCCACCTCTACCTGCCCTGTCTTGCAAGTTCTTATTTTGGGGAAAAAAGCCTTGACAATCCAGCCCTCTTTCCCTGGATCGCATGTTACCTAAGTGTTTGAGTCGTCCTGTAGGGCATTTAGGAGAGGGGCACCCCGCATGTTTGTGTGGAGGCAGCCATCTCTTTCTGAAAGTGCTTTTAGTAATTATTATTTCTGGCCCTTTAAAGTTTGTTGCTACCACCCAGAAATACCCACCTACACTCCTTACAAGAGGAATAAGGAAGATCTGAGGACCCAGAAGGAAAACTGAATGCAATGCCAGTGTGCACATGGAGTCCTCGCACTGAAAGCCAAAGTAGCTCCCCTTCAGGACCTTCAGAGCTCCCCCTCGGGGCTCTCAAGTCGGGGGCAGCATGTGCAGGCGTGAGGCCGCCAGAGCCAACCTTTAGCGCAGTCTGCCGCGGGGAGGGGAGAGCACATGCAGAAGGATAAAAGTAGTGAAGTGCAGTCTGTGTGGGAAGAAAAGTGCAGTGTCCTTGTGGTGAGGGTGGGGTCCTTGTAGGGAGCAGCCTGGGGACCTCTGGAGCCAGCAGGGCCTCTGAAACCGAGATGAGAGGACATGAAGATGTAGCAGCAAAGACCAGAGCTGTGGGGTGTGGCTGGACGGGAGGCTCCGCATCACAGCTCCTAGGACAGCCCAGGCCTCACAGACAGGCAAACCAGGGCGTGTATGTCTGTGGTCAGTCTTTCCTTTTTCTTTTTTTTTTTTTTTTGAGACAGAGTCTCGCTCTGTTGCCCGGGCTAGAGTGCCATGGCATCAGCCTAGCTCACAGCAACCTCAAACTCCTGGGCTTAAACGATCCTACTGCCTCAGCCTCCCGAGTAGCTGGGACTACAGGCATGCGCCACCATGCCCGGCTAATTTTTTCTATATATTTTTTTTTAGCTGTGCAGATCATTTTCTATTTTTAGTAGAGACGAGGTGTCGCTCTTGCTCAGGTTGATCTCGAACTCCTGACCTCGAGCAATCCTCCAGCCTCGGCCTCCCAAGCGCTAGGATTACAGGCGTGAGCCGCTGCCCCCCGCCAGTCTTTTATTTTTCTAAGCAAAAATGTCAGGTAAGGTAATGCCATCTACTATTACCATAATTTTGTAATTAATGTTTCATGCAACGCTGAAAAGATTCCTAATCTCAAAATAAAGTTTTAACTTTGTTAAAGATGTAGGCTTTATGTTTTCTTTTTGTATCAGAATAGTGAAAACCTGGCCCACAGACTGACATGTGAGACTCACGGCGGTGAACACACTTGGTCTAGTCCAGGCAAAGACAGCAAGAGCTGGGAGCAGGTTTGGGGAGGCAGAGGAAGAGCTGGGTCCATGGTGACTCCTCAGGTTGCTGTGGCAAGACCCAGTGCCCAGCTGGTGTCCCTGTGAGGGAGATGCCGGTGCCAAGGACAATCTTGGGTGTTATCAGCCAGGTGGGGACAGCAAGTGGAGGGGCTGGGAGGCAGAGGAGCACAGGGCCAAGCAGAATGAGCTGTCTTGCGTTTGACTTGCTGAGTTTGTGTTCTGTGAGACTTTCGGGGGGAGACACCCAGTGTTCACTCAGGATGGAGGGACATTGCTGGCACTGACACACGGGAGACATCCAGGCCTCAGGGTGTGCTGAGCGCTGTGGCGAGGCTGGCGGGGCAGTGTGGGGAATGAGGGTGAGCAGAGGGCAGCCCGGAGGAGAATGTGGAGACGCAGGTCCTGGAGCTGAGAGCACAGCATCGAGCTACTGAGCAGCTGGGAAGTTGGTGTTAAACTCTGAGCCTGACCTGGGAGAGCCCCGCCGTGCTGAGCCCCGGGAGCACGTGTGCTCGTGCTGAGGATGGACTTCTGGACTTTGGTGTAGAGCTGCTAAGGGTGGATTCACAGAGGGGAGAGGGGAGAGAAGTGACCCTTTTGTCCTTGCTTGCAGCCCTGTGGCCGTCACGATGTTCTGGAAGTTTGACCTGAACACCACGTCCCATGTCGACAAGTTGCTGGACAAGGAGCACGTGACGCTGCGGGAACTGATGGATGAAGATGACATCCTGCAGGAGTGTAAGGCTCAGAACCAGAAGCTGCTGGACTTCCTGTGCAGGCAGCAGTGTATGGAGGAGCTGGTGAGCCTTGTCACACAGGACCCGCCTCTGGACATGGAGGAGAAGGTCCGCTTCAAGTATGTACCGAGGCTGAGCCCAGGGCCGGTGTGCTGGGCAGTGCTGCAGGGAGGCCGGGGCTTTCTGACGGAGAAGCCGGCCTTACACATTACCCCCCTGGAAAGTGAGGAGGCCACTCCTGTGGGATTTGTTATTTGTGATATTTAAGAGCTTGGAATCTCTTATGTATGTATGTGTTTTCTTACTCTGAGTTATAAGTGAGTTCATGTGAAGTTGGTGCATGTCAGAGTGTTTTGAGTGACAATACGCTGAAAGAAAAAGACTGACCCCGTGGTAGAGGCAGGCAGGACTGCAGTGTGGGGTGCGCCAGCAGCAGGGGTGGCCCCAGGCCTGGCAGAACGACCAGGCAGGAGAGACGTGCGGAACCCGAGTCCCCGCCTCTGAGAAGTGCCTCACTTTGCTAGGAGATGGCAGGAAGGGAGGGGGCAGTGTGGCAAGATGGTTGGAGCCACAGGAGCTTTAGGTCAGGACAGAGAAGTGTGAACAAGGAGGGGCTTGGGTGACAGGGAGGACAGGGCAGACCCAGCCTCCCGGCTTCTCAGGTGCAGCTCTGTAAGGAGGCCACGGGGCCTGCAGTGTCCCCAGTGATAGCAGGGGTCAGGGCAGACACAGCAGCCTCACGAGGAAGCATGAAACGTGTGTGTGGTGGTGATGTCTTGGAGAAGGGTCAGCAAACTAGGCCTGTGCGTCAAATCCTGGTTTGTATGGCCTGTGAGCTGAGAATGGTTTTACATTTCTATTTAATAAATAGTTGGAAAAAATCAAAGCATATTTTGTTACATGTGAACATGACATGAAATGCACATTTCAGTGTCCACCAGTGCAGTCTTGTTGGACAGGGCCACACTCATCCACACAGAGCGCAGAGTTGGGGAGTCGCAGCAGAGACCATCGAAATGTGTATTATCTGGCCCTTTACAGAAAATCTTTGCTGACCTTTGTCTTAGAAGGAAAATAAAGCAGGATAGGGGGACGGGGAGTGCCTGTGCAGGGCTTGGTCGGGGGTCAGTACTCCATCAGGGTGGTCAGCAGGTCCCCTCTAACAAGGGGAGCCATGCTGGTTATGGGGGAAGAGAGTTCTAGAAAGAGCAGGGGCTTGCTCCTAAGGAGCCAAGGTTTAGGGATAGGGTGGTCGTAGTTAGAGGCTGTTGTGGCCTGGGATTCGCCTGGCCAACACCGGTTGTCTCCTTTTTTTTTTTTCCTTTTGAGATGGAGTCTTGCTCTGCCTCCTAGGCTAGAGTGCCGTGACATCAGCCTAGCTCACAGCAACCTCAAACTCCTGGGCTCAAGCGATCCTCCTGCCTCAGCCTCCCGAGTAGCTGGGACTACAGGCATGTGCCACCACGCCTGGCTAACTTTTCTATTTTTAGTAGAGACAGGGTCTCGCTCTTGCTCAGGCTGGTCTTGAACTCCTGACCTTGAGCGATCCACCTGCCTCGACCTCCCAGAGTGCTAGGATTACAGGCGTGAGCCACCGCGCCCGGCCAGTTGTCTCAACATCACTATTAACAGCCCCCCATCCCTCTCACTCCCAAATATGTCCCAGTTTGGTGACAAATTGGAACAAAGTGACAGGGGTTGGGGAGGAGAGCTGGGGGGGTCTTCTGGTCAGGACAGGGCATCCCAGAGCTGCATGGGTGAGCCAGGAGAGTTTCACTGTCAGAGTTTGGGAGCAGTTAGTAATAGAAACTTACAGAACAACAAGAAACTGTAAACTCGGGAAAAACAGGTAAGTAAGCAAATATAACCAGAATCAACAAATCAGCTCAGCTGTAAGCAGCATTTACATGTTCATAGTATGGTAAACACTGGATATCGACTTTTTCTCATTTGTTACGCTAGGCACTCCGTGGGCCTTTGGTCTGTAAGTTCATGACATTCATTAGCAGAGGGAAATTTCTTGTAGTATTTCTGTAATATTCTTCTCTCCAGTTTTTCGTCTGTTCTCTCTTTCTGGGACTTCTAATCAGGCGTTAGATTACCTGAGTTAATACTTTCTCTTCTTATCAGCGTTTTGTCTTTCCTTTTTTGGTCTGCCTCTGAGAGGTTTCTTCAACTTTTAAGCTCCCATCCTTTTATTGACTTTTGAAATTTCTACCATCATATTTTTAATTTCTAAGAGCTCTTTCTTATTCTCAGATATTTTAACAAAAGCTTCTAATTTTTATTCACAGACACACTGTTCTAGTGTATCATCTGTGGGAATATCACAGTTTTTAAAAAGTCTCCTTCTGTTCTCCACACACACTCTTCCCCTCTGCACGCCTGGTCTCCTGCCCGTCAGCGCTGTGCTCCTTTCAGGAGGAGGGCCCCAAACCCTGCACAGAGCTCGGGGGGTCTGGGCGGGGCTCGCTCACTGCAGGGCTCACCTCGGGGTTCAGCGGCTGACCCTCTGATTAGATGACAGCTAGGTGACTTGTCTCCAGAAAAGCATCCTTCTAGCTCTTAGCTGTGACCACACACCAGTCAGCATCCTGGGAGCTGAGTCGGGAAGAGGGGCTGGGGGGCACCCAGTGTTGCTTTTTACCAAGTCCCCTCTTTCTGGACAGCACCTGCTCCACCCCTGGGCCGTCACTCAAGAGCTCCAGCCTACTTTTCCCAGGAGGGCGGAGGGAGGGGCCAGGGTCCCACTGCTCTGTGCCGGTTTCACTCCACCCTTGCCAGCCACTGCCTCAGCGTTCAGGCCTCTCCGGAGGAGTCGTGGGGCCCGAGTCCTCAGCTCCAGTTGGTGTCCCTTGTGTGGGCTCCTGAGGTTCCACCTTCCCTGTGCTGAGTTTTGCTCACGAGGCCACTTCTGTCCCCAGGCCTGGTCCAGCATCATTTCCGCTTCTCTTTCCTTGTCTTTTAAATTCTTTGCATTATTTTAACAGAAGTTTGAGAGGGATTATCAACAAGTCTGTGTGCTCCACCTGCTGTGTTTAACTGGAATTCCTATTCCTTGCATAAATTTTAAAATCTACTAGAGCAGTACCTGTTCTTTGAAGAATAATTGTAAAGTAATGATAAAGAAAAAAAAGGGACAGACGCAGGGGCTTGTCTCTATCGTCCCGGTGCGTTGGGAGGATCACTTCAGGCCAGACATTCGAGACCAGCCTGGACCCTGTCTCTATAAAAAAAAAGAAAAAGAAAAAAGGAGGAAATCTCAGTCCCTCCTCCTAGAAAGTCAGCTGCTTGTAGCCCGCTTTGTGCCGTTATGCACACATTTGTTACACAGACAAGATCGGTTTGTTCCCTGTGCTCGTGAAACACTTTTCCAAGGTGTGGTCTGTACTTGCCTTTCTCTGCTTCCTCAGCTTTTCCTCCTGAGCCCACGGGATTTGACTTCTCCCCATCGCCCCCGTCCATCCTGTCTTGTTTAGGTCTGGTAGATGCAGAACCTCACTATGGCCCTTGGGTTGCTGGACTGCCTTTCCCCTGCTCCATCTGGTCCTGCTGCCCGAGCAGCTGAGTGTCGTCCACTGTGCTGAGCGTTGTCCACTGTGCTGAGCACGTGTTGTCCAGGCCTTGCCACATCCCAAGGTGGGCACTGGCCCCCCCATTTCACAGACAAGGGGCCTGAAGGCCAGAGAGGTTGGCTACTGAGGGTCTGCACCTGGGCCTGAGCCGCTCCCTGCCCCCGGCTGTCGGACCCCTCTCCTCGCACACCCGCCTGTGGCGCCCCGTGTGCTGACCACACCTGTGTGGGCCCCAGCCACGTCCTCGCTGCCAGCCGCCGGCCTGCGGGCTTAGCTCCTGCTGTTGGGCCACTCTTTGTGACCCGGAAGGTCCGTCACACTCAGCCTGCCCTCAGGACTCTGTTCCTCGCAGCAGCGCTAAAAGCTGCTCTTCCTTGTCTGGGCTGGTGAGGAACACCCACCCCAGCAGCCGAGGCCCCTCCCTGCCTTCCCCTCCCACACCTGTTCGGCCATCGTGCTCAGCCAGCCGTGTCCGCCACAGTCTCACAGACCCAGCCCCTGGCTAGTCACAGGGACCACCTTGGCTTAGGCCCCGTGCTGAGGCCGCCTCTGTGCCTGGCACATGTTGGCAAGAGAAGGAAGGTCATAGCGCTGACCTCAGCCGAGGACTTCCTATGTGCCAGGCACCGCTCTGCCTCGTACCGTCATCCCCTGTTGTCCTCACGAGAGACCCGTGGGATGTGCAGGTACCCTCACCTGCATATTCCAAGGAGAAAACCTAGACACAGAGAGGTCAGGTGACTTGCCTGGTGTGGGGACGGCCTGTTCCAAGGCAGTCCCATTGGGTTCTTGCCTGTCTGGTGCTCCCAGACACAGGGATGGAGCGCTAGGCCTTGTTACCGGCACCGCTGTTGAGGGCTCTGTCCTCGCTACGGGCCAGGTGTGCCTGTCCTGGGGCGGCAGCCGTCACCCACCCATGTCTGCCAGATGCTAAGGAGGGAGCGTAGTGATGTTATTAAGGGATTACACATAATGGACTAAGGATGGTTTTGTATTTGGTCATACAGTTTTACTAAACAAGAAGTACATTATTCACAAATACTGGTATTTCTTAATACTGAATTGCTTGCCTGACGCCCCACAGCTGATGCTGCACAGCAAACCGCTGCTGTGATGTGTGCCCAGCCTGGGGCAGGTGGGGTCTGTGCGTGGCGGTAGGAAGGGACCCGGGTGAGGAGAGGAGAGGCAGGCTTGCTGGGGGTGGCGTGACTGCAGACGTGGCCCGCGGCGGTGCTGTCAGGCAGGAGGTGAGGGCTGGCGGTGAGCACCAGGCCTGGAGAGAGGAGACGCCAGAGGCCAGGAAAGCTTGTTTAGGGGTGGAAATAGAGTCAGAGACTGTAGGATGTCCTAGTAAAGGGTAGGAGGAGCCTGTAAAAGGTACATTAACAACTTTGAGCTCCTAGTAGTCAAGAATACCGGTTATTCTCAGAGGAATCACGTTTCTGTCTGTTCTGATCACGCGGGTCTGCTTCCTAAGACGCAGGTTGTTGAAGCAGCTCCTGAGAGTTGGAGAAGACTAATTTCACCTCCAGTTGCTTGGACTGTGCCCTTTTAGATACCCAAACACAGCCTGTGAGCTTCTGACTTGTGATGTGCCGCAGATCAGCGACAGACTGGGCGGGGACGGGCGTCTGCTGGGCCTCCTCTGTGACTTCCTGGGCCGCGAGCCGCCGCTCAACCCGCTGCTCGCCAGTTTCTTCAGCAAGACCATCGGCAACCTCATCGCAAGGAAGACCGAGCAGGTGAATAACGCACAGGGCCGATGTGGCTTTGGATGCTGTCCTGGTGGGCACTGGTGCCACTGGCAAGCCTTGCCATGGGCCTCGTCGTCAGGCCATGGGGGGCACTTGTGGAGTAGCGTGGGCTGCTCTCTGCGAGTTGAGATTTGAATGAGAATGTGGCGTCCCCTGGAGTGTTCTTGAGGGCTGGCTCTGGAATGCCAGCCCTTCCCGCCATCCCAGAGTAGGCCAGCTCGTCATGTCACCGGCCTGAGGTCCTGGGATGTGCCTTTGCCACACAGGACCTTCTGAGGTCTCCGCTTCATCTGTGTGGGTGACGTGTTTCTGTCCAGGGCACTTACTGTTTCAAAGCAAATGAAAGGTATCTTCTAGCATTAGACCTCTGCAGGAGTAGCAGAGGATCTGTCCCGTGGAGCTGCAGCGTGCTCCCCCTGGAGTCCAGCTGCCTGACATCTGACCTGTCGTGGCCTTTGGCCCCTCGACACTGTGGACACACGGGTAGAGGGAGGTGTGAGGGTGCCCTGGGCCTGTCATTCCTGGCCAGTCCTCTTCCTCTGTTATCCCCTGCCTACATCCCTCCTGGATTATTTCAGAACAAATCCCAAACATCAGATCATTTCTTCTGTTTTTCAGCATGTATCTCTAAAAGAAGGACTTTTTTCTCTTAAATAAAATGGGAATTTCATTATCACACCCCAGAAATACTAACTGCATTAATACAATCAAATATCCAGCCAGGGAACAAACCAATATTTTGTGTCTGTGTCTTGAGCTCTGAGAAGGTGCAGCCCCCAGGCAGGTGGACGTTTCACTTGTGGGAATTCCGCTGGCGTGTGTGAGTACCCAGTGGAACGTCATCTTTCACTGGTCATAAATCTGAGGTTACAAGGGACCCCTGAGGACTGTCTCACCTCAAGTCTTTTTTTGCAGCAGAATGTAAAGGAAGAGTAGTGGCAGCGGTGGGTGGTAGGGTGGGTGCTCCCCCAGGGGGCTGCAGGATGGGAGTATGAGTCCTGGTCACAGCAGGAACTGTGCTGGATAAAGATCCTTTTGTGTGTGGCCCTTACAGTCCCAGGACTGGATGTGTGTATCTCACAGTTTTACTATAAGCTGATCATATGCCTCTGCCACTTTGAGATATTTTCTTTATAATTTAACTGCTTCATATAATATTTCCCTTCCCTTACCCTGTGCTTGATGCATTAAAGTAATATGCATTGAACTTTTTTTTTTTTTTTTGGAGACACAGTCTTCCTCTTGCCCCAGCTGGAGTGCTATGGCTTCATCACAGCTCACTACAGCCTCAAATTCCTGGGTTCAAGCGGTCCTCCTGCCTCAGTCTCCCAAATAGGTGGGACTACAGGCATGCGCCACCATGCCCGGCAAATTTTATATATATATATGTGTGTGTGTATATATATATATATATATATATATATTTTTTTTTTTTTTTTTGACGTCCAGCTAATTTCTTTCTATTTTTTTAGTAGAGATGGGGTCTCACTGTTGCCCAGGCTGGTCTTGAGCTCCTGAGCTCAAGCGATCCTCCCGCCTCGGCCTCCCAGAGTGCTGGGATACAGGCGAGAGCCACCGTGCTGGCCTTTCCAGTTTTATTTGGACCCATTGGTGTGTGTGTGTTTATTAAGCTCTATGCAACTTACCACCCCCGCACCTTCATGTGTCCACCATCACGGTGGAGATAAGGAACGGCTCTGACACCAGAGGGACCCTTTGTGTCCCCTTTTGTAACCACATCCTCCTTCCTCCTGCCCCAGCCTTCGCTGAGCCCTACGAACCCTGGCAACCCCTAGTTTGTTCTCGGTTTCCAAAATTTTGTCATTTTTAAATCTTCCTTACACATGGACTATATCGCCCTTGGGCGTTAGCCTTGTTGCCCAGAGTGATTTCCTGCAGCTCCGTCCCGCGGCTGTGTGCGTCGGAGTCATTCCCTTTGTGCCGCCACAGCTGTGTCCCCTCTCGTGTCGGGGCAGTCGAGACTGATTCCAGATTTTGGTGATGATAGATAAAGCTACTGTTAATTCTAATAATTTATATTTTTTTGTTTTATCTGTGTACAAGATCGTGTTGTCTGTGATTAATGACAGTTTTATTTTGTTCTTTAAAGTTCTTCTTCTTCTCTCTTTTTCTTGCCTTCTTGCATCGCTGGAACCTTCAGTGCAACGCTGAACAGAAGTGGGGACAGTGGGCCCTTGTCTTATTTGTTACCTCGGAGGAAATGCTCCCAACATTTTACAGTTGGATATGATGTTTGTTGTGGGGTTTTTATAGATTTTGTAAACAGTCAAACTTAAGGCTGTTCTCTTCATTCCTAATTTTTAAAAGTTTATAACATGAATGGTTGTTGAAATTTAGCATATGTTTTACTCTGGCTATTTGACTTGATCATATAATTTTAATACTCTTGATAGGTAAATTACACTGATTGGTTGTTTAACATTAAACAAATCTTACATTCCTAGAATACACTCATCTTGGTTGTGATGTATTATTTTCTCTTTTATGTTGCCAGATTTTGTATCTTTGGCCATCAGTGAGACTGGCCTGTAACTTCTCTTTCTTGCAATGCCCTTGTCAGGTTTTAGAATCAAAGTTTTATGTCCTTGTACAAAGAGGAGGCTTTTATCTGTGGATTTTGTTTCTTTTGATGTTCTAGAACTATACAGATTTTCTGTTTTCTTCAGTTTAGATAAATATGTTTTTCAAGGAAATTTTTCATTTTTCTAAGTTTACACAAACTGGCGTAAAATTGCTCCTACTAACTTCTCATAATAGTTTTTATGTCTGTAGGATCTTTAGCAATGTCCCTTGTTTCATTCCTGATGTTATTTGCTCCTTCTGTTTTGTTCGTAGTGTTCTCTCTTGGAGTTTAATTATGCTTTTCAAAGAGAGCCCCCGCCCTCCCCAACTCCCGTGTCCCCTCTCCTCTCTCCTCCCTCTTCCTTCTCCTTCTCTCTTTTCCCACACTCCCCTCCTCCTCTTCCTCCTCATCTTAGCACGAGTGAGCGAGCTTGGCTGAGGTCCCCCAGCTGTGTGGACCTTCTCCACGTTCCCGTTGTTCCCAGTGGAATGCTAGGGCTTCCTCAGCCCCCAGCCCCCAGCCCCCAGCCCAGCAGCCTGGGCGTAGCTGGCCCTTCATCTGTGCAGTCTGAGCCGAGCTGCACTTGTGGTGAGAGGCAGACAGACTCAGCCCAGGAGTCTTGACCTCTCCACTCACCTGCAAATTCACTGCGTCCCTGTCATCCTCATGACTTTACACTTAGCTGTTCATACCTTGTTGGCACTGTCACCATCCAGCCATATAATGCCTCATCTTCTTTTCTGAAACCTGTCTTCTTTTCCCTTTACTCACGGGTTTCTGGCAGTGACTGGCATCTCGTGCACTCCCTGCTCCCTGGGGTTTGTGTTCTGGGCCATCATTTCCCAGCCCAACTCCACCTGCGCCGTTCGTTTCTGTTGGAAACACTTGAACTGACACATACCGAATGGTGACTGTGCACAGCAGCCGCTGCCGCCCTGCGTGGCACGTCCTGCAGAGCCTCAGCTGTGCAGCAAACCACCCGCAGCCCAGGCCTCACGTGCGCCACTGCCTGGAAGGACTCTCTGCTTGTCCTTGGAGAGGTCTTTCTTACAGCTTTTTCCAGGCCTCGGTATCATT
Source organism: Eulemur rufifrons (assembly GCF_041146395.1). NCBI lineage: Eukaryota > Metazoa > Chordata > Mammalia > Primates > Lemuridae > Eulemur > Eulemur rufifrons. Next base: position 96,528,763 of record NC_090998.1, read on the forward strand.
TCTGCTCAATCCAATTAAAATTCCTCTTTCTCATGAGAGTTCTTGGAGGAGGCACCTCAGGTTGTTGGGTCTGCCCTGCTTGCTTACCAGGTGTGTTTGGTTTCAGGTGATTATGTTCTTGAAGACGAAGGACAAGTTCATCAGCCTGGTGTTGAAGCACATTGGCACCTCGGCTCTCATGGACCTGCTGTTGCGCCTGGTCAGCTGTGTGGAGCCTGCTGGGCTCCGGCAGGAAGTCCTGCAGGTGAGTCCCAGAGTCCCCTTCCATTCCCTGAGGGAGCACCAGAGCCTTGTGCCCCCAGCTCTCTGCCCAGTGTGTGTGTGTCCTCTGCTCTTGTCAGGGCTTCCTTCCCCATTGTCCTGCCTCAGGCCATTCCGAAGAGCAGAGAGGTCCCTTCTCCCCAGCACTCTCTGGCCTCTGCTCTATGGAGAGGAGAAATGGGCTTTCCTCACCTCCTCCCTTGCACTGCCAGCGCCGCCCCTGGCGTAGAGCAGAAGCCCAGTGAGGTGCTGGCTCTGTGTCCTGGCACCTGCCTCTGGGGACAGGCCAGCTGGCAGCACATCCAGGCAGAGGCCTGTGTCCTGGTGGTCGGTCAGTGCAAGGAGCCGCCTGTTGTCCCTGCAAAGAGGAGGATAGGATCCTCCCCCAGAGAAGACCAGGAAATCAGTGCTGGACAAACTTCTGTTCACTGTGGTTTGGCAGGCTTTGTAATGCATTTCAAAATAAAATGAACTGTTGGGCCTTCTGCCCATTTCCTAGCTCTTAGACTCAGGGGTCGTCAAGGTGGTAGCTCTCACTGTCAGCTTAGTGACTCATTTCCTTGTGGAGCAGCCTCTCCCTGAGAGTGCATGGTGGTGGCTGACGTCTACACGGTGGAGGCAGTGTGAGCGTCAGCTCCTGCCGTGAGCTGCTGGGGGAAGCCTGCATAACTGCAGCAGCCTTTAGCCACGGGACTTTGCCTGTGGGGCAGGTCATCCCGTTTTCAGATAAGGAACTTGAAGCACAGGGTATGGCAGTGCAGTGGAGGAGCCAGGTGTGCTGAGCCTTGACGTTCACCCCCATCACCCTTGGACCTCAGAAAGTGTCACACACTGTAGCCCTCACGGTGCTCCTGTGGCCTTGCCAGGGCTGCTCTGCTGTTCTGATCCTGGCACGACCCGGAAGCCCAGGGAGCCGCAGAGCCTTGTCTGGCCTTGGCGCCCAGCTGGGTTCCCGGCTGCAGCGCATGCAAGCTCATTTGCACCCTGGTCTTCGGAGAGATGTCCGGACGACAGAGCTTGCATATGCACTTAGGACAGGTGGACGTCCCCTTTCTACTCGAGCTATTCCGAGTTCGGGCATCACGTGTTCTTTGTGTTCACTCTGGTCTGGACAGACAGTCGTGTCAAGCGATCTCTTTCCCAGGAGCCTGGGTGTGTGGATTTCTGCTGCACGGAAGGACTTCCCTTCTGCTTGGTTAGATGTGAACTGTGACAGTGACGGGCCTTTTTTCCCTTTCAGTGGCTTGATGAAGAGAAGATCATCCAGAGACTTGTGGAATTGATCCATCCGAGTCAGGACGAGGACGTGAGTGTGACGCCCGCGAGCCCACCTGCGTGTGTGAAGCCCCCGTGCCCAGGAGCTGTTGGGCCACTCGCTCATGCTAGCCGTGGGAGTGAGGAAGGGGACAGTCACTTCTTTCCTCAGATGAGGACCATTTAGATACTTTTCTTCTTTTAACCAAGTGCCTGACTTCTAGGCTTTCTTTTTTTTTTACTAAAAAATAATACACATGCGTTATAAAAACAATTCTAACAGAACTATATTAGTTATCTATGGCTGAGTAACAAATTACCCCAAAACTTATTTTCTTGTAACAACAAGTATTTTATCTCTAGCAGTATTGGTTTCTATGGGTCAGGGGTCCAGCTGTGGCTTAGTGGCTCAGGGTCTCTTACAAGACTGTGGCCATCTCAGGGCTCAGCCAGGGAGAGTCCACTTCGCAGTCACAAGTGGCTTGGCAGCATTCAGCTCCTCAGGGGCTGCTGGCCAAGGCCACCCTCAGCTCTGCACCACGTGGGCCTCTCACGGGGCGGCTGGCGTGTCAGTCTTTTGTACGCGCACGTTGGCAGTGGCAGCTGCCACTCTTACTGTATCCTGCCCTTTCGATGTGAGTGGCTAGCTCAGCCTGCACTGAGGAGATGGTTTATAACGGCATGAGTTCTGGGAGGGAGTCGTCAGGGGCCTCCTAGAAGCCATCCACCCTTGAAGCCTATAAAGTAACAATGGGGCTTCCTCTCTCAGCCACCCCGTCCCTGCAGTAATCACTGATAGGCCTTTTTCTGTGCATTGTAAATACTTATATCCATACACTGTCCTTTGCACATTTGAAAACAGTGGTCTGGGGCCTCCATGCTGCCCAGCTGCTCTGCTTTGTTCCCTGTGCCCTTGGGGCACCCCCAGATAGATGGGGGAGGCCAGGTTGGCACTGGATGCCTCCAGGTCTGAAAGGCACGGCCCAGCCCTGGGTGTGAGTGGTGGCTGACTGGCCTCCCCTGGCCCTAAAGGCAGGCTGAGGGCCACAGAGCCAACCTGGCTGCTTTAATTTTTCCCTGAAAGAGCCACATAAGTGTTTGCTTTGCCTCAGTGTTCCCACAGCACATGCGCGGTGCTGCACAGCAGCAGGGCTGTGTTCCTCGCTTGCGTCCATCTCCCCACAGAACACCCCACCTTGTCAGCAAGGGCACACGAGTCGGGGTTCCGAACTTTCACTGGGGGGTGTGTGTTGCTTTCTCTGTAGCAACTTCCCTGTTTTCATCAGTTCACAGGACTCATTCTGCCTCGTAGTAGCTACTTATTATTAGATTTAAAATACAGTATCAGCAACATGGTCACATAATCCCTATATATCAAAACGTGGGCCAGGGGTGGAGAGCAGTATCTGTGCTGCACATTGGGCCATTATGGGCCTTATTTTGAATTCCTGGGCGTGGTTCAATACAGCTAAAAAAACATCTAACAAGATCTACATTTTGACATGGAAAAGGCAGACACAGCCTTCTTTGAAATGAAGCTGTTGGTTTGGAATCTTTGTAGAAGCTGGTTTAGAGAAAGTCTGACACTTCAGAGAAGCCAGCAGCCTGCGCCAGGTGTGCCCAGCAGGCTGGTTCTGTATGTTTCTCCTCCGCACTGAGGGACTCTGTGTTTCCTTTGTCTTTTCAGAAGCAGTCGAATGCGTCTCAGACTCTCTGCGACATCGTTAGGCTGGGCAGAGACCAGGGCAGTCAGCTGCAGGAGGCTGTGGAGCCAGACCCCCTCCTCGCCACGCTGGAGTCGTGAGTACTGGTGGGCCGCAGTGCTGGTGGGCCTCTCCTGAGTCAAGGGGACGTCTCTGAGCCCCAGGACATGCTGCTCCCTCCTCTGTTTCAGATTCTGATGAGCTGGTTGTGAAATGTTCCCGGGTTCAGAGCCCAAGTTAATTTGACGGGCTTGTTTCTCGAGGGAGGGGTCTCCAGAGGAGACCTGGCAGGTCCAGAGAGCTGGGGCCAGCAGGGGCATAGCTGAGGTCTAACACAGGGAGGAGAGGCCACCCTGCACCCTATCTGTGTGTCTGCCAGGCAGGACTGCGTGGAGCAGCTTCTGAGGAACATGTTTGATGAAGACCAGACCGAGAGCTGCCTTGTCAGCGGGACTCAGGTGTTACTCACCTTGCTGGAAACCAGACGGGCTGGGTGAGTCTCACTCACAAGGGAAAACATAGGAAAGCAGCGTTTGACACTGCTGATATGGCAGCCCAGATGATCGGTCTGGGTTATGTCGTTTGTGTTTTTCATTACTTTTTGATTACACAAGTAATAGCATGGATGGACTCCCCGTGTTGAAAAGGTCTACCTTATGACTGCGGCCAAGTTCCCTTTGACCCTCATGGTCTGCTGTGGTTCCAACCCCGCCCAAAGGCACCCACCGTGGCCTCACCATTGCCTTGCAGTGTGTGTATGGGCATGTGTGGAATAGGTGTGGCTGACAGGCTTTCCCAGGGCCTGTTCTGAGAAGTCCTCCTGGCCTGCGTGTGTGTGCGTGTGAGAGTGCCACGGGGTTTCCACTCCGGTGCGCAGTGACTTGTGTACACATCCGTGGCCTGTGCCAGACTGCGGGCCCTTGCGGGGGGCATGTCGTTTTCATCTTCATCTCCTAAGCCCCACGTACGTGTGGATTAATGCTGTCTGTTGAGCAGTGAATGAAGGCAGCTGTCCCCATTGTGCTTTCTCATGCGTCAGGTGTCATTTGTTCACCTACCGCGACGCAAGCATGGGGCCCAGGAGATAGCTGAGGTGTGGCCTGTCTCCTCGCAGTGCTCCCTGTCTGGCACAGGAGATCAGGGTGTGGACAGGAAGCGTGGTGCGCTGTGGTGAGTGACGTGGACACGCACCCAGCGCCATTTGGGCCATGAGACAGGAGGCTACTGGGCGGAGCCTCCAGGTCAAGGTTTTCCCTGGAAGGCCACAGCTAGTTAGAGACAGTCCTTGGGCGAAGGCAGTGAGGGGGTCCCAGTGTGGACACGAGCGGGGGCAGCATCTGGGTGAGACAGCTGCACCTCAGGGGCAGAGATGGGAGCCAGCAGGAGCAAGGCTGCGTGAAAAAGGTTGAGTTTGTTTGGGGATACAGGTGCTTGAGACACTTCCAGGACCCCAGGTAGATGTTTCAGGAAGTCTTTGGAACTGTCTCTGGATCAAGGGGGCCTAGTCTGGCTCTCAGGTCACAGCGGCGGGGTGCTGCCAAGACCATCTAAGCAAATGGGACTTTGGGGCACCCTGCAAGTGGCAAAGGGAGGCCAGGAGAGGAGGCAGCAGACGAGAGGGCACTGACGTCCCTCTTGCCTTCCCCAGTCCTCGCGCCCTGTCAGTGGGCTCAGGCTCCCTGCATGCCGCGGGCCCTGCAATCCCCAGGACATCCCTGTCTCCTCTGCCCATCAAGTGCTGGGACCGTGTCGGACTTCTCTGAAGGGGGCCGTAGTTGTGGTATTTCTGCGTGCTGTGTCAACCTTCATTTAGCCCCCGGCACTGATGGCCTGTGCTTTTTTTAAAATGAAAGAAATAAAGTACAGGAAAATGACAAGAAATTGGCTTAATGGTGGTACTGAGATTATTAGTAGTTCCTCCTCATACTACTTAATACATATTTATTAGCTTATTACCTAAAAATGGAATTATGACGTTATAATCATTTTTTCTAGTTAGGCAACCGGAATATTCATTTTTTTAATCTTCGTAAACCCGGGAAACCTGGGCCATTTCTGAGGACCAAGCTCGACCCTGCATGTAGTGGAGGAGATGCTGCAAAAATTGGGAAAACAGAGATAAGCCAGCTGTTTCTCTTTGTTTTTGGTTTTTTATCCTTTTGCATATTAAAAATTTTCATAATGATTATGTATTACTTTTACAAATACCTCAGTTAGAAAAACTTGATTGAAAAAGCCAAAGGGACAATGAGGCCAGTCCTGTCTGCTGTTTCTCAGCTGAGTGCTGGGGACAGCAGTGCACATTCTCAAAGCAGGAGGAGGAATGGCCTGTCCAGGGGCCGAGGCCCAGGTCACTTCCTCTGGCTCTGCGTCCTCGAACGTCACCAGTGCCTTTCTTTCCTCTCTGGCAGTCGTCAAATTACGTGTGGAGGCCTTAAGTCGTCCCACTGTTGAGATTGCTTTTGGGAAAATTAAAAAGAGCTCTTTTTGGAAGAAGACGATGAGTTGAAACATTGGCTAGGGAGTGAGGTGTGGCCTGGGTGCACCGCGTCCCCATCTGCTCTCCTCTCCACAGGACAGAGGGCTTGGTGGACTCCTTTTCTCAGGGACTGGAAAGGTCGTACGTCGTCAGCAGCAGTGTACTGCAGGGCATCGAGCCACGGCTGAAGGACTTCCACCAGCTCCTGCTCAACCCGCCAAAGGTAAATGGCCGTAAGCGGCTGTTGAGCACCTTTGGAGCTATCATAGGATTGGATGACTCACGAGGGGAGGACCCCACAGTTTATCCCAGACGAGGCAGCGTGTGGAATGAATGTGCACTAACACCGCCATTTCCAGACCCCCACTTGAAGACCACCAGCTGATGCTGAAACACATATTCTCAGGACCTGCCATTTGGGAATGTCCGTCTCTGCCCCCGTAAGGAAGGCCTGGGAGTGGGACCTTTGCAGCCTCCCCAGGTGGCTAAGCCTCAGGTCACCATAGGCCTGGCCTCCAAGCCAGGGACACCCAGCCAAGGGACACTCAGCTCCGGTGGGGGCAGTTTCCCAGGGGAGGCCCTTTGCTCAGCTCAGCAGCTCTGGGCAGTGCGTAGGCCTTGTTGAAGAGGGTGGTGTGCGCAAAGGCGCCCTCCACCTCAGCTGTCGGCGCCCCATCTGCCCAGTCCCTCCTTACAGCCTCTCTCCAGGCACGGCCCCGCCCCCTCCCTGGTGCGCGGCTCCACCCTGATCTGCAGTGCGGTTTGTCTCACCAGCTTGTTGGTTGTCTGCCTCCCCCACTAGTACTAAGTTTCATGGACGCAGGATTCTGTTCTGTCAGCCTGGAACATTCAGTTAATGAGAGGCAGACTCGTTACACTGACTGCGGGATCAGAAAATGCCTGCATCCTGTCTGATGAAGCTGGCTTTACCACCAGTCTCTCCTGAAAGTGTTCTCCTGGCATTTGTTACTCAGTGTCCTGAGGCCGGGTCCCCAGAGAGAGCCCCGTGGGCGCCTACAGTCAACTGTGGGGTCTGGCCACCCTCAGACTGGTCCCACGGGCCCCACCCTAGACACATCTCATACGCTGAGGTGCACAGCCCTCTGGTCTGGCAGGCTCAGACCAGAGTGCCCTGGGCTGCCTGGGAGCAGTGGACTGCCCTGGCCACTCTTTGGGAGGCCCCGAGGGGAGCAGAGGGGTTCTTAAGCCCGTCAATCCCCTCATTGCCTCTTGCAGGTAACCCCCTGTTGAGGACCCCCGCCCCCCCGCCCCCTGCCCACTGTCCCCTAGGCTGGGCCATGTCATGGAGCAATGGCCCCAGCTCTTGAGCAGTTGGCATAGGGGGCTCGGAGAAGCCGGCGGTGGCATCACTGGTCACAAGTCTCCAACTGGGTGGCGCCTCCTGTGTTTGCAGAAAAAAGCAATCCTGACCACCATCGGTGTGCTAGAGGAGCCCCTGGGGAACGCCCGTCTGCACGGTGCCCGCCTCATGGCCGCACTGCTGCACACAAACACGCCCAGCATCAACCAGGAGCTCTGCCGGCTCAACACCATGGACTTGCTGCTGGTAAGGGAGCTCCACGGCCAGCCCACGTGTCTGTGAATGTGCCGCCCACGATCTGCACCCAGGTCAGGGGCAGCAGAGCAGGGTCCGTTGGAGCAGACAGCTGGACCTCAGCACTTGGACAAAGGTCTGCCCAGGGGCAGGTTGTAGTCCCAAGTTCCAAGGCTTGACCATAGGTTGCTGGTGGGACACAGAGTGGCAGTGCCTTAGCCACAGGTTCACAGGAGGTAGTGAATCTGCTGTAGAATTGCCCTGAAAGGCTCAGGTGCAGTGGCCCATGCTTGTAGTCCCAGCTACTGAGGAGGCTGAGGTGGGAGGATCCCTTGAGCCCAGGAGTTGAGGCTACCATGAGGTATGATGGTGCCACAGCTCTCCAGCCCAGGAGACAGAGCAAGACCCTTTCTCTAAAAAAAAGGAATTGCCCTGAAAGTAGAGGGCAGATATCTAATCTTGTTGTTTGAGGGAATGGATTAATACCTCTATCTCCTTTCTCATACTCTGACTTAACAAGAGAGAACTTACACTGTGGCTCTTAAATGTAAAATGTGCTAAAAGAGAAGCTCCTCGTCTTCCGCAATAGAAAGTCTCCCTAGCAGTTCCTGTCAGAACCAGTGGGAATGCTCCTGCACTCAGCAGGTGCTGCCCAGGGGCCTGCAGGGTGCTCTGGGTGTCTGAGAAGAGGGTGGTGGGCGGCGCTGGCTGTGGGCCGCAGCTCCACTGCCGGGAGCACAGGCTGCCCCCTGAGAAGGAGAGTGCTGACGGGGGGCATGGCCCTGAGTGGGTACAAGCAGATACAGCCCCTGTCCTCTGCCCTGCTCGTGGGCCTCTGCTCCCAGGAAGCTAGAATCTCTCTGCAATCTTAGTCCCAAAATGAGCCAGCCTCAGAGCTGGACCTGAAGTACCGTCCGCCTCAGAATCAGCGTTAGGAAGTTACTGGGCACTGCTGTGACTCTGAACTCCCAGTCTGGAGCAGAAGAGCAATTATAAAAGACCTACTTTCAATCACACTCTCTTCCTTTTGTTCATATTTATTGTGGTAAAATAACATAAAATTTGCCATTTTAACCGAACAATTCGGTGCATTAAGTACATTCACAAACATGTATAACTATTACAACTATCTATTTCTAGAAATTTTTAATTTTCTGAAACAGAAACTCTGGCCATTAAACACTAACTCCCCATTACCCCTCCCCAGCCCATGACAATCACCATTCTACTTTCTGTCTCCAACCTTGCCTATTCTAGATTTATTATACAAGTGCAGTGAGAGTATTGTCTTTATTTGTTTATTTTGCGAGATAGGGTCTCGCTCTGTCACCCAGACCAGAGTGCAATAATGACATTACAGCTCACTGCAACTCAAACCACCAGGCTCAAGTGATCCTCCTGTCTCAGCCTCCTAGGTAGCTGGGACTATAGGCACGCATCACCATGGTGGCGAATTTTTCTTTTTTCTTTATTCCGTTTTTTTTTTTTTTTTTTTTTTCGAGATGGGGTCTTACTGTGTTGCTCAGGGTGTTCTAGAACTCCTGGTCTCAAGCAGTCTTCCTGCCTTGGCCTCCCAAAGTGCTAGGATTACAGGTGTGAGCCACTGCACCCAGCAGAGTATTTTTTGTTGTGACTGGCTTATTTCAGTTATCATAATGTCCCTAAGATTCGCCCAGTATTGTAGTGTGTGTCAAAAATTCCCTCCTTTTTAAGGCTGAATTACTATATTGTATTATAGACTGCACTTTGTTTATCCATTCATCAGTGGACACTTGGGTTGCTTCTACCTTTTGGCTGTTGTAATACTGCTGTGCATGTGTGTGTACAAATATCTGAGTCTCTGCTTTCAGTACTTTTGGATGTATACCTGGGAGTGGAATTGTGGGATCACAGGGCAATTCTGTGGTTTACTTTTTAAGGAACCACGAAACTATTTTCCACAGGGACTGCACCATTTTACATTCCTACCATCGAGGATTGTGTCTTCTCTACACCCTCACCAATACGTGTTGTTTTCCTTCTTTTGACACTAGCCACCCTCTGTGTGGGGGGTGATATCTCATGCTGGCTTTGATTCGCATTTCCGTAATGCTTAGTGATATTGAGCATCTTTCATGTGTCTGTTGGCCATCTGTGTATCTTCTTTGGAGAAGTGTCTATTCAAGTTCTTTGCCCATTTTTGAGTTGGGTGGTTTATTTTTTTGTTTGAGTTGTAGGAGTTCTTTATATATTCTGGATATTAATCCTTTATCAGATATATGATTTGCAAATATTTTCTTCCTTTCTTTGGGTTATATTTTTACTCTTGATAGTAACCTTTTTTTTTTTTTAAGAGACAAGGTTTCACTCTGTCACCCAGTCTTAGAGTGCAGTGGCAACAATAGTAGCCCACTGTAGCCTTGAACTCCCAGGCTCAATTGATCCTCCTGCCTCAGCCTCTTGAGTAGCTGGGACTCCAGGCACATGCCACCATGCCTGGCAGATTTTTAAAATCTTTTATAGAGACGGGGTCTCGCTCTTTTGTCCAGGCTGGTCTCAAACTCCTGGCTTCAAGCGATCCTCCCACCTCAGTCTCCCAAAGTGCTGGGATTACAGGCGTGAGCCACTGCACTGAGCCAGTAGTGACCTTTGACACACAAAAGTTTTAATTTTGATGAAATACAGTTACCTTTTTTTTTTCTTTTGTTGCTTGTGCTTTTGGTCTCATACACAAGAAATCATTGTCAAATCCGATGTCATGAAGCTTTTCCTCTGTTTTCTTCAAAAGGTTTTATAGTTTAGCTCCTGTGTTTAGGTCTTTGATCTACTTGGAGTTAATTTTTGCTCATGGTGTAGTGTAGCGGTTCAACTTTATTATTGCTGTGTGGATAATCAGTTTTCCCTGCACTACTCGTTTAAAAGACTGTCCTTTCCTCACTGAGTGGTCTTAGCACCCTTGTTGAAAATCAGTTGACCTACATATGTGAAGGATTATTCTTGGGCTCTCTATTCTATTCCTTTGGTCTGTTTATCTGTCCTTATGTCAGTGCCACACTGTTTTGATTACTGTAGCCTTGTAGTAAGTTTTGAAAGTAGGAAGTGTGAGTTCTCCAACTTTGTTCTTCTTTTCAAGATTGTTTTGGCTATTCAGGGTCCCTTGAGATTCCATATGAATTTTAGGATGGGTTTTTTTCATTTCTGCAAAAAAAAAAAAAAATGTTATTGAGATAGAGGTTGCATTGAATTTGTAGATCACTTTGGGTAGTATTGTCTCAACAATATTAAGTCTTCAATCCATGAACACGGGTGTTTTCCTGTTTATTTAAATAGGTCTTTAAATTCTTTCACCAGTATCTTCCATAGTTTTCAGTGTACAAGTCTTTTACCTCCTTGGTTTAATTTATTCTTAAGTATTTTATTCTTTTGGGTGCTATCATATATAAAATTACTTAATTTCCTTTTTGGACTGCTAATTGCTGGTATATAGAAATGCAGCTGATTTTTTGGTATTGATTTTGTATTGTACAACTTCGCTGAATTCATTTATTAGTTCTAACAGTTTATGTGGAATCTTTAGAATTTCCTATATATTTTGGGAACAGAGATAATTTACTTTTTCCTTTCCAATTTGGATGTGCCTTTTATTTCCTTTTCTTGCCTAATTGCTCTGGCTAGGCCTTCTAGTACTTGTTGGGTGGAGGAGGTGAGAGTGGGCGTCCTTGCCTTGGTACTGATCTTAGGGGAAGAGCTTTCCGTCTTTCAGCAGTGAATATGTTATTAGGTGTGGGCTTTTCGTAGATGCCTTTATCATGTTGAAGAAGTTTCCTTCTATTCCTAGTTATTGATTATTTTTATCAAGAAAGTATGTGGAACTTTTTTAAATGCCTTTTTTTTTTTTTTGTATGAATTGAGATGATCATTTGGCTTTTGTCCTTCATTCCATTAATGTAGTGTGTTACCTTGATTGATTTTCATTTGTTAAACTATCCTTCCATTCCAGGAATGAACCCTACATGATCATGGTATGCAGTTCTTTTAATATGGTGCTGAATTCAGTTTGAATTCAGGAGTACGTCAAACAGATGGGCTTCCTGCCTTTCTCCAGCTCCGCACTTCCTGGTGTACAAGGGGCCCAAACTCATATCTGGGTGTGGAGTGTACTCTCCATCCCCATCCCCCCAGCATGTCCCCTCTCCCTGTGGGCAGCAGAGGGTCTGGGACACAGGCTGCTCTGGACCCTGGTATGTGTGAGGTGGCCCTTGTCCCTTCACTGTCCTGGGCTGGAAGAGGCTGTCTGGGAGACAGGACAGAAGCTTGTCCTTGTTCAGCCGCCTCTGTCTTCTGGGAAGTCCCGAGATGGCCAGAACCTCCTCTGGGCTTCAGCCTGCGCTGCCTGGATTTGGGCTCACACTTCGTCTGCTCCTCCTGGATGGATCCCTGTGTGCTTAAGAGTTTAACACTCTTCCAGTAACTCATGGGTCAGAGACAAAATCATAAAGGAAATCTTCAAATACTTAGAACTGAAGAAAAATAAAAACGCCATATAGCAAAATGTGGAATGTAAGGTGGGTTTTATACAAGAAAATGTATAGCGTTTAAAAAACAGACTGGAAGGCCAGGCACGGTGGTGCACGCCTGTAGTCCCAGCTACTTGGGAGGCGGAGGCAGGAGGATCGCTTGAGCCCAGGAGTGGGAGGTTGCTGTGAGCTGATGCCACTGCACTGTAGCTGGGGCAAGAGAGTGAGACTGTGTCTCAAAAAAAAAAAAAAAAAACCCACAAAAAAAACCAGACTGGGAAAGAAGAAAGGCTAAAAATTAATGAGTTAAACGTCCATCTTAAGGACAATAGCGTAAACCCACAGAAAACGGGAAGACTGTTATTCAGATAAGGGGCAGAGGTTAATGGGACAGAAACCAGCAGGCAGGGGATCAGAGGAGTTGGTGGCTCTTTGAAAAAGCTGCCTGAAGGAGCAGTGGGTCACAAGGGACAATCCTAGAGCAGTTTCCTGGCCTCCCGAGACTGAACATGTGAGAAGTTAGGGTGTAACGTCTGGGGATGGTTTCCCTTCATCTTTGTGGTTCAGCTGTTAGGAAAAAAACAACCTAAGAAGTTTCTTCTGTTCTCTGTTTACCCAGGACTTGTTTTTTAAATATACCTGGAATAACTTTCTGCACTTCCAAGTGGAACTATGCATAGCCGCCATTCTCTCCCACGCCGCCCGGGAGGAGAGAGCAGACGCCAGCGGATCCGAGAGCAGGGCGGAGCCTCTGCCCGCGAACGCCAACGGGAGCCTGGAGACCCCCCAGCCTGCCGCTGGCCTCCCTGAGAACATGATGGTGACCCATGTAAGTCCAAGCCACCATCCCTGTGACACTTCCCGCTGCAGCCTGAGCCTATCCAGACCATGTTGATGTCAACATCGATTGTGGGTGTTCTGCGGCCAGCGCTGCCAGGGCCTCGTGTATGGTCTGTGACCCTCCCGTGTGGGGGGTGCCACGGATGCCAAATCACAGACAGACACCCAGGGTTGCCAGGTCACAGCGCTAGTGGCCGGGGAGGGATGGTGAGGCAGCATCTGTACTGGGCTGGTCTCACCTGTTGTCGGCTGCCGCCCATGAAGGGGGAGGAGTCACCTGGATGCTGCCCCCAGCGTGCCCCTCCTTCCAGGCTGTGCTGGGGTGTCCCCGCGGTGTCTGAGGCTCCCTCTTAGCCCAGACCAGGAGGGAAAAAGCAGGGGAAAGAGAGAAAATGTGTCAAATTCTAATGAGAAAACCTTCTGGGGATTTGGACCTTTTAAAAACTAGGTGCCTTCACCTTCTCCATGACAGTCCTTTCTCTGTCCCCTGGGAAGGCCATGCAGTCGTGTGCTCACAGCTGTCTCTTCCTGGGGCTGTGTGCAGTGCTAGTGTCCACGTCCATGTCTCACTGCCGCCCTGCATCTGCATGGTCACACCTGGCAGAGAGCAGGCCTTTCTGAGTGTCCTCAGGGAAGGAAGGAAGGGAGCAGCTTGGTGCCATGAGCACAAACAGGGCTCAGATGCCATTTGAGGCCACTGGCCTGGGAGGGTGGGGGTGGCAGCAGGTGGCCTTGCCCGAGTGGCGCAGCTGAGGGGAGGGCAGAGGCTTAGAAGGGGGCTCCCCGGACATCTGGCCAGAGGCCCCATAGACATCGGGGCTGCAGTGGACTTGCAGGTCGAACTCTGCCCGCCCAGGGCAGGTGTGCTGGCGCCTTCTGTGTGCAGGCCCGGCCGGGTTCAGCACTGGGGGAGACGGGTCCAGTCTGGCCCGCAGCTGGCCACCCAGGGGGTGGTGAGAGCCACGTGGTGGGGAGGGGTGTGCAGGGGCCAAGCAGGCCAGCAAGAGACCCTCACCCAGATAGGCCGTGGGTGTGTAAGGGTGTGAGTTGCCCAGACGTCCTAGGCACAGGAACAGTCTGTGTCAGGGCCTGCAAGTGAGAAAATTGCTGAGGGCCTCAGCCCTTCTTTCTGGGCACTGAGGAAGGAGGTGGAGAATGGCCAGAGGGGCCAGGGTGTCCAGGAGGCGGAAGGGAGCGGGGCATGCTGCACTTCAGGGCGCTCAGCAGCGGGAGCCTTTGGGGTCCTGGCAGCCCCTCCCTCTGGGTCGGGGGGCTGTACGTGTGTCGCAGCCCACAGGGTCCTCGGTGCTGACTTCCTCGCTGCCTGCAGGGTCCACTCAGACCTGTGGCTGCTGGCCCTGCTCAGTCCGGGGGGTGGGGTGCAGCCTTGCAGAGCCCGACTCACGCCACCCACCCCACAGCTGTTCCAGAAGTGCTGCCTGGTGCAGAGGATCCTGGAGGCCTGGGAAGCCAACGACCACACACAGTAAGAGCCGCCTGGACACTGAGGTGTGCGCCTCTGAGGGACCCGGGCCCGGCCAGTCGGGGATGCAGAGCTGCCCCTCGCCAGGCCAGTGGTGACACTACACGTGTAACTGCAGGCTCAGTGTGGCCGTCAGGTGCACAGCACAGCCCTGTGCCCCGGGGCCGCCGTGGAAGGGGGTCCTGCTACTGGGCACACAGCTGTGGATGCCACCCAGGGAGGACACAGGGAGCTGACAAGGGCAGGCCAAGGTATGGCCAGGCCTGCACTGGGGCCAGGGGCAGCCCCTTCCCGGAGTCTGCTCTGGTCCCTGTCCGGCCGCCTTGCCTGGGCTTTGCCCACGTGTGTTCCCATGCCCATCTTCCTCTTCCCCAAGAACGTGGGCACCCTCCTCAGTACTTGTACTCAGGGATGTGTCTTTATTTTAATTTTTCTGTGTCTTCTGCCTAACTGAGTATTCCCTCGGGTCAGGAAGCCTGTCCTGCTCATTGTCCTGTGCCAGGGCCCAAGGCTGTCCCTGCCCATTTGCTGTCCTGCTACGGGGGTCCAGTGCAGTGTGGACGCGGCCCTGGGTCCTCCTGTAGGGTGAGGAAAGGCTGAGCCGGCCTGGGGCTGTGGAGGCCACGCCCTGTCCCGCCGCGTGCTGGGCCCGAACTTTGCAGCTGACGGTCCTGGGCTCAGTTCCTGCTCCACGGGGGCCACAGCACAGCCTTTCTGCCTCAGTTTTCTCATCTGTACAGTGGGGCGAGGGCAGTGTCTGTTTCATGAGCACCTCTTGGTGGGAGGTAGATGAACCCGCTGCACATGGCAGGTGCTTTCCAGACGAGGGTGTCTTGTGGGCAGGGCCAGGCGGCTACTCTGGAGACCAGCCTGAGGGCCTGGTTGGGCAGCTCTCCCCGCCCTGGTCTGGCAAGGCCGTGTGGCCGCCCTGATGGTGCCTATTGCTTTCAGGGCTGCGGGTGGCATGAGGCGCGGGAACATGGGCCACCTCACGAGGATCGCCAATGCGGTGGTACAGAACCTGGAGCGTGGGCCCGTGCAGACCCACATCCGCGAGGTCATCCGAGGTGAGCCCCTCGCCCCTGGTCACCCCCTGCTGGTAGTGGGTGCCAGGGGCCCCGACTGGAGCTGCAGCCTAAGTGCCACTGCCAGATGCTGCCCTCTGGCCCCTGCCGCCAGCAGGCGGTGACCGCACCACGCTGGGTGGGATGGACCCTGCAGCCTCCCTCGTTTCCTCCCCGTCCCCTGTCGGAGCTCTGCCCAGGGTGGGCCAGGTCCGGTGTGTCGGCTCTGTGGGGGACACGTGGAGACCCTGTCAGGCATCTGAGTAGGTGGCACAGGAGACCCAGGCGCTGCCAGGGACAGGTCCGGGCTTGCACTCAGAAGCCATAAGCATTGCCAGGCTCTCTTGCAGCTCACGGGCCACCCAGAGTCCTGCCTGAGTGTGGCAGTCCTGGTCCACATTCCTGCTTTGCTCTGAGCTCAGGTGGTTTTGGGGACCTTCCTAGCACGAGTCTCAGGGGAACCAGGGGAGAAGGTGGCGTCCTGGTTCCTAAGAGCAGGTGGTAGGGACATGCCCACAGCAGCCCAAGCCCTGTTGGGGGTGGGCAGTTCTGTTCTGGGCCCTGAGCAGAGCAGCCCCCAGTGCAGCCTGTGAGGCACCCCCATCTGGGCCCCACCCCACTCTCTGCCCATGGCACCCGATACCCCGGGCACCCTCCACTGCCCACTCCTTCCTGCCACTCTCGTGTCCTGGGCACAGTCTAGCTCTGTGGCCACGTCCTTGTCTTCTGTCCTGAGTGCAGGGGTTGAGCAGGGGAGGGGTCGGGGGGGGCAGGTGGCTTAGATGGGCCCATGTGGCCCCGCTGGGGAGGAGGAAGACACCCTGCAAGCCTGAGTAGGGTGTGCCCAGGCCCCTCGAGGTGTGGTCAGAGTGGACAGGCAGGTGGACTCAGAGATCCCCAGGAGCTGGTGGTGTGTGCACGGATGGGCGAGGACTTTGCAGTTAGGACCCCAAGTTTGCTGGTGGGTGGCAGTCACACCTCCTGTCACGGCCAGGACAGTCTGTCTCCAGCTCATACAGAGCCGAGTCGGTGAGATGGATGCTTGTACTCAGTGAATGGTGTTCACGACAAGTGAGTCTGTCCGGGGGGCCTGGCCCTCAGTCTGGGGCTGCAGCCCCACAGGGATGTGAGAAGGTGGTCTGGCTGGCGCAGGGCGGCCCGTTTGGCATCAGACCCAGACCCCAGGTGCTTGGGAGCCTGAAGCAGGCACAGCCTCTCGGGAAGGTGCTGGGATCTGCTCCACATCATGTTGTTGAGAAAACCACAACACAGTGGGTTACGTGAGTGCCGGGACAGCCCGTAGGGCAGAGGTGGGTGCTGGCCCGTGGCCCTGTCTGATTGGCCACCTTGTTACCCCTGAGGGTGGTCTCAGCCATGGCCCTCTCCTGTTTAGGTCCCCTGGGCAGGTAGGTGGGGAAGCTCTGGGTGGTTCTCCTTCCCTCCAGCAAGTCCCTGCTTTGGGCCTGTCCCGGGACCACAGGGAGGTGATCTCCTCGGTCATGCTCCATGGCCCTGATGAGGTCAGGCCTTTGGTCCGTTGTCGCATGTGAGGAGGTTGCGTGGCCAGGGTGGCTTGGCAAGCGTGGCAGGAGGAGGTCCCTGTGCCGCTAGAGGGGCACAGCAGATGGGGTGGAGGCAGGGCCAGGGAAGGCTGCCCCAGATGGGGGCAGTTAGGGGAGATGAGGGGCATGCAGGAAGCTCTTTACTCCCACATGAATCTTTCTGGGGCTCTGACATGCCGCCACAGATAGACGCACACACACGCACATGCACACGCACACACACGCCTGCAGGCTGCCTGGGAACGGGCATGGAGAAGGCAGTCGGCATGCTTTCTCAGCCTCTGTTCCAGCTTCTGTGTGTCTGGGAGCTGCTCGGGGCTCGCACACCAGCACGCTGAGAGCTCTGGTGCCCACTGGGGTCTCCGTAGCCCTGCTCAGCGGTGCTGTGCCCAGTCCTTCCTGTGGCCCCGAGGCCTGCACAGCCCTTCCCATCCCGCAAGCCCCTGCTTTGTGCCTCAGATGGGCTGACCATGGCAGCACCGCCCCAGCATCCCAGGACCAGGATGCACCTGCCGGAGCTCCTGGGTGCCCTGCACCACCTGCACGGAGCCCCCAAGGGCTCACCGGGCGGCACTTCCCTTGCAGGGCTCCCTGCGGATTGCCGTGGCCGCTGGGAGAGCTTTGTGGAGGAGACGCTGACCGAGACCAACCGCAGGAACACTGTGGACCTGGTGAGGAGGCTCAGGCTGCTCCTGAGGCGTGCAGCGCGGTGTGAGGACACCGCAGATGTTCCTGCCTCTGCCCTGCGCTCAGGCCGAGGGAGGCGGGAGGCAGCACACGCCTGGGCCGCGGTCCTGCCTGCTCCTCTAGCACGTGGGTGCCCTGCAAGCATGCGGCGCAGCCTCTGGCCTGGTGTCCATAGCACAGACCCTGTCCTGTGTGACAGCCAGGGCTGGCTCCCTGAGGACCTCTGTGCAGAGCTGGTGCGACCCCTGGGTCCCCTCCCTCCCACGTCAGCAGCTGTAGCTTGCTGGCAGAGGTTTCCTTTTGTCTGAGGCCACATGTGCCACCTGCAACAGGGGGTTGGGCCGTCATGTGGCCTCAGCCTCACCTGGGCACCTCCTTATGGCGTGGCCTCCCAGGCCCAGAGGTCTGACAGGTGCCAGGCTGGGCAGGGTCCCTGGGGCGCTGGACTGGACGGGCTCTGGGGCTCTGGGCTGGACGGGGTCTGGGGCGCTGGGCTGGCTCACACTCCCACCCCGTCTGGCCTGTGTTTTAGGTGAGCACTCACCACCTTCACTCCTCAAGTGAGGACGAGGACATTGAGGGTGCTTTCCCTAACGAGCTGTCCCTTCAGCAGGTGAGGGTGTGGCCGGCACTCTGCACCCTGCCGGGCCCTTCCCAGCGCCTGTGTGCGCTTGCTGGCTGCTAGTCCTCTAGCCGTGTCCCCGCTGGCGCCTCACTAGCGAAGGGGAGAGGTGGCTCATCCCCAAGCATCCGTAGGGGAGAGGGGGTCTGGGGGGAGGGCTGCAAAGTCGCTTCACCTTGGTGAGGCCACACTCAAAATGTGGAGCCAGTGAGGCGTCACTTCCGACGTGACCGTCGTGAACGTGCAGCCTGAGTTTTGATGGCATCCTGAGCCCTCAACAGACAGAATTTAGTGCCCACTTTTGCTGGAAGAGAAACTCCTGAACAGCCTGAGAGATTCTGGTCCCACAGAGTGGCCCGGGGTCTGAGGCCTGCTCTGTGACAGGTGCCCTCCCTGCCAGGCTTTCTCCGAGTACCAGATCCAGCAGATGACGGCCAACTTCGTGGATCAGTTTGGCTTCAATGACGAGGAGTTTGCAGACCAAGACGACAACATCAAGTGAGTCTCTCAGATGTGCCCGGAGACCCTCTGGCCCTCCCCGCCCCTCCCTGGGGTCTTAGCGGGAATGTAGCCTGGTGTCCCCCAGCAGACGGCAAATGTGCCCTGGCCGCTTGAGGGCGCCAAGCACACAGACCAGCGCTGGCAGAGGAGGGCTGAGGGTCGCCCTTGCTCTTGCAGTGCCCCGTTTGACAGGATCTCGGAGATTAACTTCAACATCCATGCTGACGAGGACAGTGTGAGTGAGCAGGGGCTGCTCCGGGGGCCGCGGGCACGTTGGTGGGGTGGGGCACGCGGCCGTCTTTTGTCCTGCTTGCCCAGACGGCTCAGGCTGTGCCTGGGGCTCAGCTTTTGTGGGGGGGGGGATGCGTGGGGAGCCCTGAGCCAGTGGGACTTGTGTGGCAGGGCTAGAAGGGGCCCCCTGTGGGCGCTCGGAGCAGAGTTGCCGCCTTGCTGCCCCTATCCCACCCTCCAGCCAGGCAGGCCTCCCACATCCTGAGAGCTAAGCCCCTCTGGGAGCCCAGGGCCTCCTGCCTCCCTGAGACCCTCAAGAAACTGACCTCAGTGTTCTGTCTTGCAGCCCAGCGCAGCTCTGTTTGAGGCCTGCTGCAGCGACCGCATCCAGCCCTTTGACGATGACGAGGAGGAGGACATCTGGGAAGACAAGGAGACTCGCTGTGTCACCCGGGCGATGGCCAGAGCCAGGTGCGGGGCCCCCATCCTTCTGAAGCTCTGCCGAGAGGCACAAGGCCTAGGGAACAGGCGTCGGATGCCCGGCCACTGTGCTGGTGGTTATACCGCCTCTCGCAGAGCGGGAGCCCCAGGGCCTGGAGAGGGTGACTAGAGGCGCCCAGAGCTGAGGCCTGGAGCCAATCAATGCTCCTGTCTAGAGACCCTCCTGGCCCCAGCCCCAGCCCCCGCCCCCCAAACCGTCTGGTGCTGAGTGCCCACCCTGACCCAGTAGGTGTCTGACTTCGTGCCCTCTCTCAAGGTTTGGAGCCCCCCAGGCCTCAGAGAGCTGCTCAAAGAATGGCCTGGAGCACAAAGGCCGGGACGGGAAGGTGCGCCTGGAAGCAGACAGGGACACGCCTGGGGCAGGCACCCCCACGGTCCCTGTGAGCAACGAAGGTCCCCCCATGGAGGCTGATACAGAAGGTAGTGCTGGGGCCGGGCAGGGGACTAAGGTGTTGGGGACAGGACGCGGTATCCTGGGTGTTGGGGGGGCTTCATTTGGAGCCGAAGCATCTTGGGCTGCCAGTGGCCTGGGCCTGCACCTGTCCGCAGGTGCCTGCGCAGCTCCCCTGGGGCAGCAGGCGCCCAGCTTTCCGGGCAGGGCCCGCTGTGCGCTGCGCCCTGCACCAGGGGGTCTCCTGCTTCTGCCCTCTCTTGTGGCCACTCAGCCGCATCTCCACGGGTGGTGTCTGGTGTCCAGCTGGTCCCCAGCAGGGACTTGCCCCACAGTCTGGGCAGCACCAGCACTGTCTCCTGCGTGGCGACCACCCCTCAGCCTGCAGCACAGTGGCACAGCCGGGCA
This sequence comes from Eulemur rufifrons, assembly GCF_041146395.1. Taxonomy (NCBI): domain Eukaryota; kingdom Metazoa; phylum Chordata; class Mammalia; order Primates; family Lemuridae; genus Eulemur; species Eulemur rufifrons. Next base: position 96,548,801 of record NC_090998.1, read on the forward strand.
GGAGCTAGTCCAGCCCACAGGTCCCGCCCCGCAGCAGACCCTCTTCTCGCCTCCACCCTGCAGGCCAGGGCAGCACTGAGGCGCAGACTTGGGGGAGGGGCGGGGTCTGTGTTGGAAAGTGCTGGGCTGAGACAGAAGATGGGCTGGGGGACCCTGGGGAGGCAGGAACGTCCCCAGCAGGAGGAAGGTGGCCCGTACACAAAGCCAGGGAAGGGGCAGCAGTGCTTGGCGAGCTGCCCTGCCTCCCCCAACCTGGTCCTGGTCAGGACACCGTGGACGGCGTGTGGGGGCAGCCACGGCCCCTCCACGCCGTCAGCCCTGCTGGAGGCCCGAGGAGGGCCCACAGGTGCCCAATGGCCCCACGTCATGGGCACAGGGTGACTCACATGCACCCCAGGGGTGACGGTGGTTTATCAGAACCCTTGATCCGCCCCTCTTGCTCTCCGTGTTGAGAGGCCTGGGGGGGCCACGCACCGCTGGTGGGGAGCTCTCCCAGGGCACTGCCCAGCAGAGGGCACAGGCCAAGCGTCCTTCCTGGGAATAGCCCTATGCTCCTGCCAAGGGCTGGACCCCGGGGTGGGAGATGCTGCCTCCCCTTTGCCCACGGCACCCCAGGCCTCCCACCGCTGACTGCCGTGTCTCTCCCCAGAGGGCACTGCGTGGACGGCGGTGTTTGATGACCCAGTGAACGCGACACCCACGGCCCCAGGAGTGGTGAGGGACATGGGTTCCAGCGTGTGGGCAGCCAGCGCCTTGGCTCCAGAGGAGAGAGGCTGGGCCAAGTTCTCCGACTTCCAGCCTTTCTGCTGGTAAAGTGGGGGGCTGTGCCAGGAAGCCCCGTCGGGGTCGGGGTCGGGGTCAGTGGGTGCCCATCCCCCAAGGGCTCTCCCTGACCCTGTCCTTGTTTGCAGCTCCGAGTCAGGGCCCAGGTGCAGCTCCCCCGTGGACACGGAACACAGCCCTGCCGAGGGCGGCCGCGGCCAGGACCTGGAGAAAGCCTGTGAGTGGGAGCAGCGATGCGGCACCTGCGCTGCTGGAGGGGGTCTGGCCTTACCCAGTTCCGAGGCCTGAGGCCACCCCTCCTTAGGGACAGTGGGAGGAGGTGGCCAAGGCCCCAGAGGAGGCCACGACTCAGTGGTGATGCTGGGCTTGCACGCGCCTGTGGGACTGGCCCAGCCACATGCAGATGGGATCCCCAGCCATGGGGGGTGGGGGCAGCCAGGCCATCAGGCTGCCCTTTGACCCCGATTTGACCAGGCTGCTTGGCCCAGGTCTGCGCCCGCGTCCTGGGCAGCAGCACTGGGGTTCCAGTGTAGAGAAGTGTGCGGATGGGCTGGCGGCAGGAAGCCGTCCTGGGGCCTGATCAAAGCCCTTGGCCCCCCAACCCCCTGTCAGGCTCAGAAGTTCACCCCGAGCAGGCTGAGAGCTCCAGGCGAGTGACAGCTGGCCCCAACACTTCTGTCCCTTGGACATGGAGCCGTGGCAGGGCCACACAGGGCTGAGGGGGCCCTCAGGCCTCTGCTTCCTGGTCTGAGACCAGGGCACAGTGCCTGTCTCGTGGGTGGGGTACAGGACAGCCTGCGTGGAGAGCACGCAGCAAGAGCGTGAGCCATCTGCCCCGCACACGGTTCCTGCACGGTCACACACGTGCAGGCGGCACAGCGTGTGTCTCAGGCTGTACGCTGCCCCGCACGGGCTTGGGGGCTCTGAGGCCACAGCGGCTGGGCTTGGTTGTCCTTCTGCCCTCACTGGACATCACAGTCCTCCTGTTTTGCAGTTGGCCCAGCCTCCCCGTGTGCCTGGAATGTGTGTGTCACCAGGAAGGCCCCCCTGGTGGTCTCCGACAGCAGCTCCTCGGGGGGATCCGACAGCGAGGATGACGAGAAGGCAGCTGGTGCCACGGAAACCGCACGCAGGGGCCCCAGCCAGGAGGTCCCCCTGCAGCCCGCAGAGGCCAGGACCGAGGAGGCCGTTGTCGGCAGGTGAGGGGGTGGCGGCCTGCCCAGGCCCCTGGTGCTCAGTGTGGCTTCCAGCTCTGTCCTCAGCTCTGAGCGACCAGGGCCCCATGACCTCTCGGGAGTTGGCTCAGGAATCGGGGTGGGGACTGGCGCCGTTGCATTTAAGTAGAGGGTGGATAGGTTGGGGGGGCTTCTTTGACGCAGTGTCTGTTTTCTCTGTTGTAAGTAATTAAGATGAGAAGATGGGGCCTCAGTGGCCCAGATGGCAGCCGGGGACATGGGGGGCAGCCCCTGCCACAGAGGGCCTGATTGGAGAGCACAGCCAGCTTTGGGGGTTCCGGGAGTGGCTGAGCTGCCCGGCACTTGCAGTGCCCTGGGTGACGGGGACAGGATGCGGCCCTTGACTCACTGTCCGGCAGATGTGCATCTGGGGGGCCTGCCCAGACTGTGTCTGCTGCCCCCTTTGTGTGGGGCCTATGCTAATTTTCAAACATGGCCACCTCAACCCAGGCGCCGCAGAAACGCCTGTTGCGCTCGGACAGCAGGATGGGGAGAGCCTCAGGAGTGCGCTCGAGGCACCTGAGTGCTGGCTGGGGTTAGAAGTGGACAGAGGCCCTTGAGCCCCCTGAGAACCGTCCCTGGGGAGGGGGGAGGACACCCCCCCTGCGAGGGGCCCGGGGCCCACTGGCCCCTCTAGCGAGCTCAACCCTGTGCACCTCCCACAGGAAGAAGGTCTCTGGGCCCCGTGAGTGAACAGACAGACCCCTCCTGCCTTTGGGGAGTTGGGAGCACCCACACATCAGGAGCCGGTGCTGTCGTGGGACACAGGCTGGGCCAGTAGAAGGCACCAGGGTCAGGTGGACCTGGCGAGAAGGTGCAAAGGCCCTGAGGTTAGGGAGCAGCGGGGAGGTCCCTGGGCTGGATCCCACCAGGCTGGACATCCGGGCGAGGACTTGGCATCTGCTCCAAGTGAAACAGTACCTGTGGGCCCTCAAGTCCATCCATTGTCCCCAACCGCTCCTGGCTCCAGGGTTGGGAAGGGCCGGACCAGGGGTGCTCCCGGCCCATGCTGCCCCTCCTCCCCCAACAAGTGGAGCAGGTCTGATGCCTCAGAGGGCCCTGCCCACTGACCCCTGGTGGGTCCTTGTGGTATTGGGACTCTGGATGTCTCCCCCAGCCAGGCTGTGAGCTCAGTGCCAGGCCAGACCTGTCCCACTGGTGTGGCAGGTCCAGTCTGGGCACGTAGCCTCACCTTGCAGTCTGCTTGCAGCTCATAGCCCGGCTCTGTGGCTGGCCAAGGCTCCCTGAGGCCCTGGGCCCACGTTCCAGGGACCCCAGCCACGGCATGGGCTGTCCAGCCAGCCCCCCTGCCCTCTGTGGGTTTGCAACAAGGTGGGGTCACAGCCCAGGGGAAGCGGGGCCAAGGTCACAGAAGCAACTGTTGGGGAGAGGGAGCCTTGTCCTCGCTGACGCCAGTACCGGGGCCAGAGTCCTGTGCGCTGGACATCACACAACTTCCCCGAGTGGACTTCATTCCTTCTTGAGTTTAGAATCACAGAAACTCTTAAATCTTTTACTCTCTTTTCTAAACATTCCTTAAAAAAACTTCTCAAGTCTGCTCTGAAAAGCAGGTATTGTCATCCGCAGAGTAAGGCACCACGTTCCCCAGCCCCTGCAGACAGCCACCTGGACTCCCACTGCAGCACTGCAGCCGTCCCCGCCCGCCCGGGCGGCCCAGCTTGCAGCCCCCACCCCCTGGGAGTGCCCCTCCCTGCGCTGGCCTCTGGCTCAGGGTCTGCCCTCTGCTGCTGCTGGCCAGGCTGGGCCTTGGGTGCCCGACCACCCCAGAGCAGGCCCCGGTGCCAGCAGGGTCCTGTTCCCGTCCTTGGGTGGCCCCCACCTCCCACGTGGTGTGAGGCTGGAGTTGAAGTCACGCAGCGGGAGCATCCTGGGCCCCTGGAGGACAAGGGGCCTCAGGCTGAACAGGATCTGAGCGCTGCCTGGAAGGCGGGAGCCTGTCCTGGCGTTTGGAGCTCAAGTGACTCCTGGGCCGCCCACGGCGTGGAGCTCCCAGGCCACCTGCTGGACTGTTGGACCCCGCTGGTCTCCGGGCACATGAGCTGGGGCGTCACTGAGGGTGTAACCGGAGCCCACGTCTGCCACACAGGGCCGAGTGTACGGACAGCATGCTGCAAGACCCTGCCCGCCCCACCCCTGCGGAAGTCACCACCACCCTGGCCGTGGCTGCGCCCCTGGAGACCACCACCACAGCACCGAGCAAGGCTGGCCCCCCGGTGGCCCCCACGGCAGTCTCTTCTGCAGTGGCTGTGGCAGTACCCCCAGGGCCCATCATGGCAGTTGCCCTGGGGACAGTGACAAAGGACAGGTGAGCAGGTTGGGCAAGGAGGGCACAGGGGAGCCAGACAGGGCCTGGGGCCCCCAGCCTGAGTGGCTCCAACCCCGCCCTGTTCCTGCAGGAAGACGGACGCCCTGCCAGGAGGAGCTGCCTTAAACGGCCCCGTGTGATGCTGCTGCTGCCCGGCCACGGCCCGCCCTGACCAGGCTGCGTCCTTAATCAAGAAAACTACCTGGTGATGCAATTTGGTTTTCTTTTTTAATTTAATTTAATTTTAAAATAAATGCTGCATTGGTAAAGCTGGCAGTTGGAACCAGTCGGAGGGCCCAGCTTTCGTCTCTCCTGCCCAGCCCGAGTGGGCCCTGGGTCACCGGGCCCTGCTGGAGGACAGGGATGCACCTCGGCCTCGCCCAGGGCCTGAGCACAGCAGCCCCAGGTGTGCGGCCTCTGCCTGCAGGTGCAGGGCTGGGGCCACACCCCGAGCTGCCACGGGGACCTGATGGGCCAGGAAGGGCGTGGATGTGAGGCTCAGTTTTTACTGATTTTTTTTTTTTTTTAAATGAGTACAGGAAGAGCCAAGTATTTTGCACTTTGTATCCAGCTGCAGCGCAGGGTCTCCCCGGCCCAGGGCAGAGCTGAGGGCCTGGGCAGGGGAAACCCAGCTCCCACAAATGTGTGGGCGTCCGGGCAGGAGCACATCTGGCCAGGCAGGGTCTCAGACCCCAAAGGGCGTAGCTGCTCCGAGCCCGGGGAGCTGGCATTGGACCAGGCTGCAAAATTTGACTGCCTTAAAAAAACAAGACCATCTAGGCCTGCTGGGAGTGTCCCTGTCCCCAGGAGCACTGTGGAGTAGGTGGGTGGGGTGCCTGGTGGGAGCTGGCCCGTCGTGTGGGCGGGGGGCACGGCAGGGTGCTGAGGGGCTTGGCACTGGGCAGAGCTGTGCTGTCCTGGAAGGGTCCAAAAGATCATTTTACATTGAGTCTATTTTTAATGTTCTGATTGTCTGCCAGGGCACCCAGAACCCCTGATCCCCAATAAAAGCTGTGTCCTTCTTTCTGGCAGCCTGTGTACTGTTCAGCTGCAGGCCTGGGGGCCCAACCTCGCCAGGGCTGGCCGTCTTCTCCTCTAACACCTTTACTGCTGTCCCCAGGCCCATCCCCATGTGACAGGTAGGGGTGGAACAGGCCTCATCATAGCAGCAGGTCTTTAAATCTGAGCAGATACTGAGCTTTTTCTGTTCAGAAGAAAAAAGCTCTGCCTGAATCTCCTGAGTCAAACATGTTAGTCGGGGCAGGTGGGCCGAGGGTGCTGGACCTGCGGACCCCGTCTATGTGCAGCTTCCCCTCCCGCCCGCCCTCGTCCTCACTGGTTAAGCAGAAGGGGTTGGGGGAGACCAGACCTCCCGGGAGGGTTTGTCTGAGAAGTGACTCAGCCAGAGGGGGGCCCAGAGGCCCAGCTCCCTCCAGCACTCAGCCCGCGTCGCCTCGGCAGGCCCCGCGCTGCCCTGGGCCTGGGGGGCGTCTGGGGCAGCGTCTGGGGCAACCAGTTGCCATCAGCTGCTCCTAGCTGCCACCACACCTCACCCCGAAAACGTGAAATTGGGAGGGCAGGGTCCTTTCTCCGCCTTCTCGGACCGATGGGTTTCCTGGGTGCTGGAGACCTTGGTCAGGGCCTACCTGTCCGGTCCTGGGGATCCCCGGGCCCCTCTTGCCTCCCCCTAGGTGTCCCAGCCCACACAGCACCCCCCCTCACCCCACCAGTCCAGCCAACACCTGGGCCTGGCTCCGCCCATCATTACCGGAACCGTCCCCTCTTCTGCACCTGCTGCTCACCTCCCACCTGAGAGCCAGGTCACCGGTGGCCACCCCTGGACACTTTCTGGGCCTCCTCTCAGCCTTTACAACACCCCTAGCCCTCTCTCCACCTGCTACTGCCAGCCCCACCCTGGCCAGCGCCTGTCATAGGCAGGGACACAGCAGCCGGGCAGGTGCCCTGGTGGATGGACTCCAATAGGAAAGGAGCAGCGAGTGACAAGCCCAACAACAGACACGAGGCGCAGGCCATCGAGGGCTGCTGACAGGACGCCCCAGGGACAAGGGGCAGGCGTCTGCAGCAAAGTCCCAAGAACTGAGGGGTCAGGGCCTGTGGGCATGAGCCCGCCCTCCTCTGATCCCTCTGACACCACCGTCCCGTCTGGACCGGCCCGTCTCCCTGAAGCTGGAGCAGCCGCCTGGGGGCTGGGCAAACGACCATCCACCCCTTCTCCCACTCCCCTGGCGCCTGTCCCCAGCCGTGCCAGGCACCACCTGAGGGCCCCTCCCAGAGCAAAGCCACGGCCAGGGCCAGGGGAGCTCAGAGACGGGGCCAGCCTCCCCCCACACCGGGGGCCTGCTGGGGGCCAAAAGGGACCTGCTGGGCAGGCCGAGGACATGCTGGCCCTGGGCTGACATCGGGGCGTGGGTAAGGCAGGCACGTGAGCACGGCGTTAGTTCTTTCTTTATATAGACTCTGGTTCTAGAAACAATTCACCTGCGGCCGGCCGGCCGGGGCCAGCACGCTGATGGGCTGGACTATTTACAGGCCCATCTTGGGGCTGTACCATGGCCACCTCCCGGCACGGCGCTCAGCCATGACGCCAAAATAAGTTAGAGCTGGCCGGGCGGGGCGGGGCGGGGCGGGGGCTGTACACACAAGTGCTGGGGTCGGGGCCTCAATACTGTCGAGGGCCGGGGCTGTAAACATGGCCGGGGCGGCCCTGCCCACCCCTAGTGGTCTGGAACGACTGGAAGCAGAGCAGCCCGGTGGGCCGGGGAGCTCAGGCGTCTGACAGGCAGCTCTGAATCCGGTCCACCCACTGCTGGGCTGAGGGCACGTCCTGGGCACAGAAGTTGTAAACGCGACGCGTCGTCTTCACCTGGGAACGGGCGGGTCAGTGACGCCACGGCCCACGCAGGAGACCCCCCTCCCAACTCCCGGGCCCGGCCGAGGCTCACGTCAAAGAAGGCCTTCTCATCCACAGTCTTGGGGGCGCCCATGGTGGGTGTGCCTGGTGCCACGGCCTCCACCTCCGCCAGGTCGATGACGCCCTTGCACTCTGTGTCCACACGGTGGTCGTAGTAGCGCAGCTGGAAGGGCCACAGAGTCAGGGCAGCCCCTCCCCAGTCCCTCCGCCCCCCACCAGTCACTCACCTGGTGCTTGGTCTTGTCTAGCACGAACCAGCGGGCCTTCCACGGCTTCATGAAGGCCCCCTTCTTGTACAGGGTGCCCTCGTAGGACCTGCGTTGGCAGAACCGGGGCCAGACTGGCCGTCACTGCCCAGCCACGCGCAGGCCCCAGCAGCTGCCCCACCTGTCCCAGGCCACGCTCCGCCCAGACCACTGGCCAAGGGGCCACAAAGCCCTGGGGCAACAGACCCAGGAAGAGGATTATCCCCGGAATGGAGAGGTGAAGGGTCCACCACACCCCTCCAGACACCAGGGAGGGCCCCACAACACCAGAGCCCCGGGGTCTTGGGAAGGCAAGGTGTAGCCAGGAAGAAAGCGCTCAACAGGCAGGTCTAGGGAGGTAGCCATGGCAACATGGCTCCTCCAGCCTCGGGGTGGGATGCAGGTGTCGCACAGCCCCTGCCCCTCCCGCAGCCCGGCTGTGGTCCCTGGCTCCCTGCTCCAAACTCCTTCCAACATTGGCTTACGCTTGGGGACCGGTGCAGCCTCCCACCCTAAGAAATGACTAGAGCTCCACAGAGGCACCTGCACCCCCACTGGGAACCACCCAGGAGCCCAGACTCTGCTCAGAGGAGCCCTCACCTGTTCTCACTCTCGGCCGTCTGGAACTGGCTGTACAGGGTGCTGGTGCTGCGCCGGGCGGCCTGGCGGGAGCTGGATGCAGTCGAGCCGCTGCTCTGGTCGCTGTCCAGGCTGAGGCTCAGGGTGGAGCCCACAGGCCCCTCCTGCAGGTACACACCCAGCGAGCGGCGGTGGTGGGGCACACTGGACACGAGCAGGGAGCCGGGGGTGCCCTGGGGGCAGGACAGTGGGGCCTGCGTTAGGGGTGGGCAGATTCCACTTTCTCCTGGCAACACGCCCACCCCCACCCCCACCTCCGCTCACATGTCCGTCTGGCCGGCATTCGAGGCGCTGTGCGGCCTTCACCCGGTCCCAGGTGTCCTTCCAGCGCTCAGGGGCTCGGCCCAGCTCTGTCTCCAGCCGCTGCAGCTCCTGGGGGAGAATTAGTGAACTATTAGTAAAAGGTTATTCAGGAGGAAACACCCATACTGGAACGTGAAAAGACAAAATGATTAAGAACATATATATAGGACAGAGACACAATGTAATTGGAGCACAGGTGGTGGCGGGAGGGAGGGAAGGAGGGAGGGAGGCCATGGGCAAATTGAGTATTTGGAGACAACAGTTAAAAATTTCCCAAACTAACCAGAGGCATCAAACAGCATAATCAAGAAGCACTACAAACTCCAAATAGGATACGTTAAATACAAACACCCCAAAATGGTACAGAAAAATATTTTGCTGAAAAACAAAAATAAAAATCCCAAAACCAGGTGGAAGAAAAAAAACATGCTCTCTCTGAAAGAGCCACAATAAAACTGGTGGCTGACTTCCACTTCCAGCCACGACAGGGAGTCAGTCTCTGGCCACGCTCCGTCCACATGCACCTGTAAAACCCGACAGGAAGGGGAGCAGCTGTTTTCAGACACTGCACAACCAGCACCACGGCGCTGAGACCAAGACACAGGCACACAAGGACAGCCCTGTAGTCGCCCACTTTCTGCCTGGCCAGAGCGCAAGGCGGTGGGGCCGAAACGGCACACTGAGGTCTTGCTGAGCCGAGGATGCAGACGGGAACTTTGGGGACGCTGGTGCAGGTGGGTCCGCAGGGCGGCCTACGTGAGGGGAGGGAGGGTCAGAGAAGGAGCTCTAGAAGTCTACACAGAGGGCTCCTTGAGTCTTTGGCCAAATTGAGCTGCCATGTGCAAAGCAAGATGTCACAAGTCCTGGCAGAGAAAAGATATTAAAAAGCTGTGAACTGAATCTAAATTCTAGAGGTTATACAATGCTGGAAGACGCAGGAATTCCAAATGGCCAGAGTGGCAAGACCTCACTAAAGACACAAAAACTTCAGTTAAAACCCTGGAGAGGCCAGGCCTTAGGAGTAGGGCTGTGTAACCCGGAGCTTCTCTGGAGGTGCCGCAGAGCTGCCCTAACAATGCTGAAAAACAAGCCGCCCCACAAGTTCATTAACTATCTGTAAGAATAAAACCTAAGATTCTTCAAAGGAAGATAACACAGTCCTGACCCTTGACAAGACAGGATCCACAATGTCCAGCCTAAAATAAAAGACTAGAAAAGCAAAAAGGCAGAAAAATAGGAGAAAAAAATTAAAAGAAACAGACTCAGAAGTCAAACAGGTTTTAAAGTACAAAAGAAATTCAAAAGTTATAAATGTGCTTCAGGATTTAAAGGAAAAGAGACATAATGGTTGAACAGAGGGAGAATCTCTACAGAGAATACAAACTGTTAAAAAAAATAGAAATTTTAGAGCTGAAAAATACAGTATCTAAAATAAATTCATTAGATAGGCTTAAGTATATTGAACACACGAAAAGAGCAATGATCTTGAAAGACAGGACAACAGAAATCATCTACGATAAGGTAGATGATTTATCACTTACGATAAAGTGCAGAGGGAAGAAAGATTGAGGAATAAGAACAAACAGAGCCTCAGTAACCCATGGGACAACAGATTCCAGAAGGAAAGGAGAGAAAGATTGATTATGCAGAAAAAAATTTAAAGCAGCAATGACCTAAAATGTATTAGGTCATTAAACATGAAATGTCCAATTTCGAATCAAAAGTTTAGTTTATTGTATCTCAAACAAGCAGCAGTACAGTTAAAGTATGCGCCTAAACTATCGACACATAACGGTAGCTTGTTCATGCCAGCAGTGAAGAAGCCTGGAGAGCCAGTGGCGATGAAATCAGGAAAGGCGTTTCCCACAGCTTGTGGAGAACTGAATATTTTTCCTTGCAAGAAGTGGTCCAAAGCCTGGAAGAAGTGGTGGTCAGCTGGTGCAAGGTCTGGTGAATACGGTGGATGACAGAGAGTTTCCAAGTGCAGCCTCTGGTAGTGTGAGCAGAGTTATTTGTGTGACACGTGGTTGAGTGTTGTCTTGCAAGAGGACTGGCCTGTCTCTGTTGACCAACCTTGGCCGCTGAATCGCAAGCATCCTCATCATTTCTTCCAATTAGTTGCAGTAGACATCTGCTGTGATCAACTGACCAGGTTTCATGAAGCTGTAGTGGATAATACCAGCGCTGGACCACCAGATACCATTAGGTTTTTTGATGAATATTCGGTTTTGGACTGTGTTTCGGTACTTCATCTGTATCCAACCATTGTGCTGAATGCTTGTGATTGTCAAAAAGAATCCATTTTTCATCACATGTCACAATCCGGTGTAGAAATGGTTCGCCTTTGTGTTGTGACAGCAAAGAAAGCCAAGCTTGGAGACGATTTCTCTTCTCACACTTGTTCCACGCGGAACCATCTACCCAGCTTCTTTACCTTGCCCATTTGTCTCAAATGGTCCAGTATTGTAATAGTAACGTCAAACCTTGCTGCTAATTCACGCTTAAGTTCAGATGGATTCACCTCCACGACAGCTTTCAGCTCATCATTATCACCTTGGTCTCAGGTCGCCCACGTGGCTCATTGTCAAGATTAAAATCACCAGAACGGGACTTCTGAAACCATCCATTTACTGTGCGTTCATTAGCCACGTCCTTCCCACACACGTAGTTGGTATTTCAAGAGGTCTGTGCTGCAACTGCTCCATGACGGAACTCATATTCGAAAATTACATGTATTTTTGACTTATCCGTGGTTTCACAAACGTTGCTCTAACAAAAAATGTGGAAGATAACTGCAAGCCGAAACGTGCGCTTGAAAGACTGAGGAGGCACCTTCACAATAAACATAAAACAAGACGTGTCAAAGGGAAATGTCAGATACCCACTGTCCAACTTAGTACCTGAGGAAACGGTTAAGTATTTCATACTTGATAATCTAATATTAAATATGATAAACACGATCATCCCACAGATCTAAGAAGTTTAAGGACCCTTAAGCAGGATGAACACAAAGGAAAACTGCTTCAGGTCAAACTGCTGAAACTAAAGATGAAGAAAAAATCTTAAAGGTACAGGAAAAAATGGTGACATTATACACAGCTTAAAAGGACGAGAATGAACACAGACTTCCGATCAGAACCAATGCAAGCAGGAAACACCACAAGGGAGTCTTTACACTGCTGAGTGCATAAAAGCTGCCAACCTAGAATTCTCTATCCAGAGGAAATGCCCTTTAAAAAGCAGAGGCGCAAGGAAGACACTCTTAGATAAGCAAAAGCTGAGGGAACTCGTGGCTGGCGGATCCGCGTTGCAAGAAATAGGGAAAGTTCTTCAGGCTGAAGGGACACGACACCGGACCAGACCTACACTGAAAGATTGAATAATACTGGAAAGGGCAAAAATAGAAGGCTTTTTCCTTTTTTCTTAATTTCTTCAAAACAGAGCTGACTGTTTGAAACAAAAACGGTACATGCTGGGTGTTTCCGTTACATGGAGAAGTAAGACGGGAGACAGCAGCGGCGCGGAGGCGGGAAGGGGCTGCACGGAAGGGCTCGCTGGGAGCCCCTGCGCGTGAACGGCGGGAGTAACTTCAAGAGAAATGCTGACTGCAGTCCCTGGCAACCACTAAGAAAATAACACAGGGGTGTAGCTCAATAGCCAAATGAAGTATAAAACAGAATACTAAAAACTAGAATACTAAACTAGAATACGAAAAAGTACTCAATTGTTTTTTTTTTTTAAAGGAGCAAAAATAGGACAAACAGAAAAAAGATTAAACTTAACCCAACCACCTCGGCCGGGTGCGGTGGCTCACGCCTGTAATCCTAGCACTCTGGGAGGCCCAGGTAGGCAGATCGTTTGAGCTCAGGAGTTCGAGACCAGCCTGAGCAAGAGCGAGACCCCATCTCTACTAAAAATAGAAAGAAATTATACGGACAGCTAAAAATATATATAGAAAAAATTAGCCGGGCATGGTGGTGCATGCCTGTAGTCCCAGCTACTTGGGAGGCTGAGACAGGAGGATTGCTTGAGCTCAGGAGTTTGAGGTTGCTGTGAGCTGGGCTGACGCCACGGCACTCACTCTAGCCTGGGCAACAGAGTGAGACTCTGTCTCAAAAAAAAAAAAAAAAAAAAAAAAAACAAACCCCAACCACCTCAATAATTACAGTGAATAAAAATGGACTAAAAATTTCAATAAAAGAAACCATCAGGCTGGATAAAAAAAAGACCCAGCTGTGTACAATAAGTTCACCTTAAATATAAAGACACAGACCGGTCAAAAAAGAAAAGTACAAAAAATAAAGGACCAAGCTGACGCTAGTCCTAAGAAAGCTGAGTGGCTCCACTGGCCACAGACCAAGCCAAGTTCAAGACGACGAACATTCCCAGACATAAATAGGGACTCTCTTTCCTCTGTGGGTTCCCTTCGTCCACAGAACTATGACTCATGCTCCCCCCACGCCCAAGAGACACAGGTGCCTTTGGGCCGGGCCCCATGCTGGGGCAACGAAACGCGTCACTCATTTTATGCCTCGTGAGGGGGAATCAGCGCTCCCACTTTCTGCTCAAGGAGGCAGAAGCTCTAAGACACTGAGGCCATTTCGGAGGCCACAGAGCCATTCGCGGGAGTGGGGTGCAGACGCCCTGCGGTCTGGACCTGAGGCCCACACCCCTCTGACTGCTCAATGAGACAGCGGCCCAGCCCCCCACACCAACGACCCCAACCACCACCCCAGGGTCTCTGTCCTGATTCCTCAGGCCAAGCAGATATGCCCAGCAAGGGTGGCAGCGTGAGGGGCCGGAGAGGCCTCGATGTCAACCCCAAGCTTTTGGGTCAAGAACCTAGAAGAGAGAACTTTGTGCTCTGGTCATGTAGAACTTTGGTTTCCGATTTAGTTTAACTGAAATTTGCTGCTGACATGTTGTTTGTTCTTTAAAAAATATTTCAGTATCTCTCTCCTCCTGTCTTAGAGGAACAGACATAACTAGTTAATGTATTAAAGAAAATGCATCTATTTCAGTTTAAGACTTAAGAGTTTAGATTCTTTACTTTATGAACTGTGAATAAGGGTATGCCAGAAGCATACAAGGTAACTATAATGGTATTTAAATAAATTTCACTTTAAGTGTAGGCCTTTTTGAGTCTATATAAACTTGTTTTGAAATACAGTTTCCACTTATGAATGTATTAACAAAAATAGCTTTTTCAGCCGTGGCTCATGCCTGTAATCCTAGCACTCTGGGAGGCCGAGGCGGGAGGATCACTTGAGGCCAGGAGTTCGAGACCAGCCTGAGCAAGAGCGAGACCCCGTCTCTACTAAAAATAGAAAAATTAGCCGGGCAGTGAACTGTAGTCCCAGCTACTCTGGAGGCTGAGGCAGGAGGATCACTTAAGCCCAGGAGTTAGAGGTTGCTGTCAGCAAGGCTGACACCAGGTGACAGAGCGAGACTCTGTCTCAAAAAATATGTTTATCTTTTGCATGATAAAAAATTATTACTTTGATCACAAAAGGCATTATTTCATGGTTTCAGCAATGAAAGAAGATGTAATATTACTTTACTTTAATGCTTGTTCTTTTTCTTCAGGCAAGATGCTTCAAGATGATTAATATTTCTATTAAGGGCCGGGCGCGGTGGCTCAGGCCTGTAATCCTAGCACTCTGGGAGGCCGAGGCTGGTGGATCGCTCAAGGTCAGGAGTTCGAGACCGGCCTGAGCAAGAGCGAGACCCCCGTCTCTACTAAAAATAGAAAGAAATTATATGGACAACTAAAAATATGTATATAGAAAAATTAGCCGGGCATGGTGGTGCATGCCTGTAGTCCCAGCTACTCGGGAGGCTGAGACAGGAGGATCCCTTGAGCTCAGGAGTTTGAGGTTGCTGTGAGCTAGGCTGACGCCACAGCACTCACTCTAGCCTGGGCAACAAAGTGAGACTCTGTCTCAAAAAAAAAAAAAAAAAAAAAGAAAGAAGATTTAAAAAAATATATATATATTTCTATTAAGTATGTTTAACTATTTAAAAAAAAAAAAAAAAGAACCTGGAGGAGCTGCTGTGCTCATGCTGGGGCAGGTGGGGCGGGCAGTCTGGCAGGGAGCGGTTCCCGGGCAAACGCTGGCCCTGCGGGCTGACCCCACAGCGCTGCCCGAGCTCCCAAAGGCAGCTCAGGGGAAGGCCACGTGCCCGGACCAGAGGCTGAGTCCCGAGATCTGGGGTCTGTGACCACAGCCCTCTGCTCACCAGTCTGCAAACACCCACCCGAGGTGGGGTGGGGCCACAGGGCAGCCACAGCCACCCAGGCCAGTAGCAGGTGATCTGGTAGGGGGAAGGCAGGGCCACCCCAACACCCAGGGGTACCTGGACTCACACGCATGCACACGTACCTACACGTGCCTACACGTGCACACACACAGGCACACACACAGGCACACACACAGATGCACACCCCTGGTGTCTGAGCAAGAAGAAGGTGCTGGGCCAAGCCCTGTTCTGGGACCGCACACACCTCCAGCAGGCGTGAGATGGCATCAGGCTGGGCTCGGGGACAGCTGTCGTAGCAGGGCCACACCACACGGCGCCTGCTCTGGGGAGCGCCTCCATCAGGCCGTTCCTCCTCGGGGGGCTCGGGGGGCCCCTGGGCCAGTTCCCAGTCGTAAGGGGGCCCCTCAGCCAGCGTCTCCTCAGTGTAGAAGTCCCACACCTTCAAGTTGGACACGTTGCTGTAGGGCCGCAGCACCTGGGGGTGGGGCTGGCGTTGAGGACCTGGGCCGGGCGGGAGCCACCGCCCCAGCCAGGCCCCAGCTCACCTCTGTGTCCTCGGGCGCGTACATGTAGTTGTAGAACACGGGTGTCCTCTTGCTTAGCCGGTCCACGTACTCCCACACGGACCTGCAGGCCAGCTGGCCCCTGCGCTCCCCCTTCTCCTCGTACAGCAGCCCTGCACAGGGGCAGCGCTGAGCCCGGGCCCCTCCCGGCCTCGCAGCCGCCCCAGCCGCCCCCACATACCCAGCTCGATGCGCTCGTAGTCAGAGTCCAGCAGGAAGGTCCGGAAACGGCGGGACACGTGGTGGTAGCCAAGGAACTTGAGGTAGAACTGGCTGAACTCAAACTCCATGGGGAACTGCAGGTGGACCTGTGCGCCACAGGGTCAGGGGTCAGGGGTCAGGGGTCAGGGGTCAGGCGTCAGCACACAGCCCCCGCCCCACACGGCCGCCGGCCCACCTGGTGCACACAGTCCAGGAACTGCAGGAAGACAGGTGTGAAGCCGCTGCTCTGCCCGGCCAGGGTGTGGGCCCCGCGGTGGCTGAAGCGGTGCCCAAAGGACAGCCACTCCTTCTCCACCAGCAGGCGGAAGCCCTCCAGCGTGCGGTAGAAGGGGTCTGAGAGCAGCTGCACCAAGGACACCACCTGCCGACACCGCCAGGGGTCAGGACGGAGCCCCGGGGACCCCGGCCCGCCCGTGGCTCCGCCTGCCACATACCTGGGTGGTGATGTCCCAGCCGTCCTCCAGGCTCACCAGGACGGAGGAGCCCGAGTCCAGCAGCTCCACCACCAGCACCGACACCTGCAGCAGCTTGTGGATCTGCAGGGAGGCAGCCCCCTCAGCACTCCGAGACCCGCTCCGGCCCCATCGCTGACCAGGCCGCAGAGACTCACGTGCCCGCGGCACCCGAGTGAGGCTGGCAGTGTCTGCAGCCCTGCCGGGTGGGCACAGCACCGGTCTGCCCCGGGCAAGCT